>NC_086330.1:37949441-38679441 GCF_032445375.1 Bacillus rossius redtenbacheri
AACCACCACAAATTTTGAGGCTGTCGCAAAATTATTTCATTGAAATAATTGTGGGTAGTAACACGTCACAGAAGTATGTGATGGCGTATGTCGGACGTAACGTTTTAAATCGATTTTCCTCGTTGCAAGAATCGTTCAAGGATTGAATGTTTCAATTAAAAATAAAATAAACAATGCAGCCCCTCTTTCGAGCCAGCTCTTGCTCGCAGACGGCCGCCAAACACAAGTAAGAAACATCTGGCGCGGGCATGCCATATTGCAGTGTAATGTGCGCTCGGATTTTTTTTCCCCACAAAGAACACATCCTTTGTCGGGCTACACGTGATTGGGCAACACTTCTCTTTGTTTGTAACTGGCTCAGGGGCTTCAGGGGCGTGTCCTGAGCAGTGACGGCTCCAGGGGGGCGGGATACACACATCACTTAGAAACACACAACTTTGAGCAGTTATAACGAATAATTCTCGCAAAACCCGCATAACTCAGAACTGTCATAAGTTAAAACGATCACAACTTAGAACTATTAAAACTTATAAACTGTCATGTCTTAGAAACACATAGAGCCTAACCACACAACTTAGAACTATCATAACTCAGAAACACCAAACCACGCCACTAAGAAACATAAAAACTTAGAAATTTTTAACTTATAACTATTATAATTTAGAAACACACAACTTAAAACGGCCATAACTTATAAATACGCAACTTAGAACAACGATCACTTATTATAAGTTCGCAACTTAGAAACACGCGACCCAGAGCCGCATAAATTAAAATCGTCATAACTTAGAAACTCGCAACGTAGAACATACATAACTTAGAAAATTCCATATTGTTACGACAGTAAGCCAAGCAGGATAATCGCCCAGGGACCCGCGATTAGCGGGGCCCCGCGTCGGCCGATTTCATTTATTTTGCCCCGATTTTCTTTTGTTCTGTTAAAATATGGACATAAATGGGAAAAGAAAAATTAAATAGTTTTAGTATGCGTCATTTAAGCGTAGATCATTATCTATTTTAATTCATAGTATAGTATTAGAAATTCTTTCAAATATTTTATCGCGATTCGGCCAGAATTTTATAGTAAGAATTTATGAAACTAACCAGAAAATATGTTATTAGAAAAAATATCAAGAGGGGGCAGATGGGGCTTGTGCCCCGGGCGCCGCATTTGGGGGAGAGGGAGTACTAAACTGGCAGTCATTTTTACTATAGATATTTACTTGAATATCGCAGTGTTAGATCACAAAATAAAAGTTGGAGGGCAGAAGAACTGAATTATTTGTATTGAAAGATACATACATATAAATTGTGAAATATTAAAATAAAAGGGTGCATTTCGCGTACTATCCAATAACGATGTATTAAAAATGAAATTATTGCAAATAAATATATTTATTCTCCTTTAAAGTTGAATCAAAAATATTTCGAACAGTGGAATTAATATGTGGTGGCGATATGAGGTGCTGTCGGGAAAGTTTTTTTTTTTGGTTTGGTAGGTTTGTAAAAACAATTGGGAGGGGGAAGGGGGAGTGCCCCGGGAAAGCCCCCCACATCATTCTGTGGGCCCCGTTGCTAGAAGTTATGATGCCCCCCTCCCTTTTTTTTAACAGATATAAAAAATGTTTTTCACTTTATGTACATTGTTTATAGTTATATATATTTTTTTAACCTTTTCACAATTATTTTTAAAACACATCAAAACTAGTTTTAAGTCAGTGTTTCGATTTTCAACGTAAATTTATTTAGAATAGTGGCAAATAAATGAGTGTAAGTGTTCTGCACTGTCAACATGGTGTCACGTCAATTGGTGGTGGTTTTGTTACTCACAGTTGTAGATTCAGACACGTTCTGTACGCACAGCATATTCCGAATAATATTACTCTGGTGTAATATTTAATCGGTAACTAAATTTAGGCATTACTGTTTAATTGTTTTCTTTGATTTATTTAAAATTGTCTACTTTTTTTTTGTTTTAAGTTTTTTTTTCTTTCCTTCGCAGGCCCCCTAGACTAGTGACCAAACGTCCCGTAAAAAACGGGATTGTCCCGTTTTTTAACGATCGTACACGGGGTCCCGAAAAAGTCTCCCGGGACGCCTAAATGTCCCGTATTTACGTTGGGTTGATGTTGATGCACTTTCGTCGCGCCTCTCCTCGGGCCGTCTTCCCCCCTCCTCGACAGTTGAACTCACCCATTTTAGTTACCTAGTTTAATTATGTTTTTAAGTATGTCAGACATACTTATAATAAAGTATTCACTGCAAAATTATTGTTTTTATTTATTATACGCCTCGCAATTTAAATTAAATTACATATTCATAGGTAAATTGAAAAAGAATTATAGGTCTCAAATTAGCAAAAAAAAATAGCATGTTTCAATGATTACGTCTCGATGGAGGCCACTCTAGCTTGAGGGTATCGCCCCTAAACCCTCCTTGGATGTGTCCCGTTTTTTCAACTTTATGATTTGGTCACCCTACCCTAGACCCATGGGCCCCGTTGCCATAGCAACGGTAGCACCCTGGCCCCGGGTGGCGTCCCTGGTCGGCGAGGTCCCGGGAGAGCGGACGCGAGCGTACCTCGAGGACGTCTTGACGGGGCAGGAAGGAGGCCCGTCTGCCGGACGGACAGACAGCCCGCGCCGCCTGGCAGGCGCCTCCGACACCCGCCGGCCCAATGTTTATTACAAACACGAGGCTCGCGTCTGCCTTGCGCCCGTGTGTCGGCTCTCGTTTACAACCGCGCCCCGCTCACCAAATGGCCTCCCTCCTGGTCCGTATGGGCCCTAAACCCAACTACCCATGCCGCCCTTCCCCCAACCTCTTATACCCAAACAAAACTAGCCCCTCATTTAACAACACTCTCCATAGTGTTTGTACATGGTTCAATTCCTACCTAGGTGGTCGTTACCAACGTGTCGTTCTCAATACCGAAGTATCCACGTGGCTCCCAATAGTAGCAGGTGTCCCTCAGGGTTCAATTCTTGGGCCACTTTTATTTACTATATTCATAAATGATCTACCTAAATGCTTAAAACATTGCCAATACCACATGTATGCCGATGATGTGCAAATATATATTCACGCAAAAGCAACCAATATCAATCAGTCAATTTGTTCTGTCAATGATGATCTCGATTCTGTCTCTAAGTGGGCAAAAGTTAATAAACTCAGGCTGAATGCAAATAAAACCCAAGCAATATTAATTGGTTCCCCTCAAAAGCTCACTGAATTAATTCCTAACAAATACTGTAACTTAACGCTCCAAGGAGTTGATATTCAGTTCTCTAACGTCGTAAGAAATCTGGGAGTCCTGATAAACACAACCTTAACCTGGAGGGAGCAGATAATGCAAATTTGTAAGAAGGTACATTTTTCCCTTCACTGCTTACGACGGTTAAAAAATTTGCTTCCACTTAGTATTAAAACCATGCTTGTTCAAACATTAATAATGCCCCACTTTGATTACTGCGATGTCCTCTTTCCTGATCTAACAGATAAACTAGCTAAGCGACTACAGAAGCTCCAAAACTGCTGCGTAAGATACATTTTTAACCTTAAATTACGTGATCATCTAACCCAATACTACCAGCAGTTAAAATGGCTCACTCTCGCACAAAGACGCAAAATGCACATACTTATCCTTGCTTATAAGGTGCTGCAGCAGGTATCACCTCATTATATGTCAGCCGGTATTAATTACCTACATAGTTACCATAGCCATGACACGCGATCCACACGCAACCCAATGCTATCTATCCCAGTGCACTCATCCAAATGTCTGTCGGGATCTTTTGCAACCGTGAGTAGCAGGCTCTGGAATAAATTAGACCAAGCGACAAGGCAAACAAAAAATCTAGCATCCTTTAAGTACAGGCTGAAAAAACATCTTTGTAACAACTGCTTACCATGACCACTTCACTGCTACCCTACTGCTTGATTCTGTGTGTGAATGTGCGAGTGACTGGTTTTAATGTAGTAGCACCTAATGTTTTTTTTCTTTTTTTTTTTTCGGTTTTGATACTTTTTGCTGTATGTTTAATTACTTTCCTTTTTATGTATGTCTATGCTTAGTTTTTAATTACTTTATAATTAGTTATGGTTGAATCTTTTGTAATAGTTAATATTTGAACATTAAGTTAAAATTTTAATTTGTTCTCTTAATATTTAGTCTATATCATGCTTAGTTTTTAATATTCAAATCTTTGATGTAATTGCAGAAAAGTGGTTAAGTGTAAGAGAAGGCGTGCCGCCTTAACTTCGCCACCAATAAAGACGATAAACAAACAAACAAACAAACAAACAAACGGGAATTATAACGCCCGCGGGAGGAAACGAAATCTTCCCGTTGATTTACCGTCACCTATACTTAGCAGCGCCGGTGCCACCAATTACTCCAACATCTGTGTCCATCCGTTTGGTGTTATATTCCTTCGACTGTTTATTGAATACCGGCTTTATGGCGAAGGTAACGAGTTTATACTCGGGCTTACTGCTCGAAGTAAAAACTTACGACAACACTCAACTTATTTATCCAACCCAGTGACGGCTGACATTTTCGCTCTTCTCAATGGGCCAGGTATGTTTTTTTTTTTAACTAATCTCAATAACAGACATTTAGAACAATACGTGGCATGCGATGATGAAATTAAAAGTAGAACTCTTAAAAATACCGATTTAAGATGACGTACGTGATTGGGATTACAAAGATATAAATATTATTTTTCAGCGTTTCTATGAGAATATCATGGCTTCATAAACTTGTATTTTGAAAACTTACTATACCTATATGTGCAAATAAAAAGGTAATACATGAAAGTTTTTTTGTTGCTGAGAGAATCTTTAAGAGGGTCGTCTGTTAGGCCATCGCTGTTCCACCTTAATTAACTATGGTCATGCGAAATTCCAGTTATTATTTAGTGACACTAGAAAATGTTTGTCGTGTATTATGACCCTTGTCATTGGAGCCCAGTATTATTTGGCATGGTCTGAATGACTACAAGTCAAGGAAAAACATCCGAAAAGAATCACGTGCGACTCGGAGAGCAAGGGAAAGCAGACATCAGATAGCGTACACGTAACATAGACTTGGCTATGCACACGTATGTGGAGGATAGTTTGGTGCCAAAATAATGTGAATCTTTTAGGACTCTGCTAATAAATTAATAAATAAATTACAGAAATTATAAATGAAAAACTTAATTAATACATAAAAATATCTTATATGTTTTGGATGTACATCACGAACTAAGGGGTGCCTTTCATTTCAGGGCATGATTTTATATTTACAGTAATCACAGAATAACTCGTAGATTTTTTTAAATGGTTTAACTTTCACAAAATGAAAAATATATACATCGCATATTTTTCGCACAATTAGCTGCCAAAGTTATATTTTTAACTGGAAAACAGGACTAACACTTTTTAGGTGTAACGGCAGTACTACTGGCTACTTGAAGAAATGTTTAGAATTTCTTTCAGAAAATATTATATAATTTTACCTTGCATTTCAAAATTCTCAAATTTGTAAGGATTTTGACAACCAAGTAACATAAAATGAGTTTTTGGGATAGAAAATGCAAACTATATCATGAAGTAGCCAGTAGTATTACATTTAAACTTAAATGTTTCAGTACTGTTATCCATTTAATTATCGTTATTTGTTCACCCAAAAACGTTAGAAATGTAACTTTGGCAGTTGATTTTGCATATATATATCATTAAAATTACATCATTTTAAAGTCTAAAAGGTGACACGTGTCACTTTTGCAATTTTTTTAGTTGCCGCAGAATAGCAATGCCACTCGCAAAATTACAACTTTTCGCGAATCAGATGAAGTAAAATTGTAAACGAATCCAATCGTCATTGTTTATACATCAGCTGTTTTTTTAAGTTACATTACATATTGCGATACAATGTGCAGAATAAATAATTGGTCAGTTTCATCATTGAGAAACATAAAAGTAATTTCCGTGGAGTCATGGACCCAAAAAAAAATCCGCACTCGCAATTTGTTTTTTCTGTTGTAAAAGTAAAATTTTGTTTAGATTAAGTCAGTCACATATTAGAAAAAATCGTAGTTAAAATAATAAAAATTCTTGAAAAAAATTTATCCCCCCCCCCCAAATCAAGCGGGCACGTTTTCGCACGTCTAGATGATCGTAACTAAAATGAAAGGTTAGTTTGGTTGGTTCAGTGGCATTTTAAGTACTATAAAATCGTGATTATGTATGAATTCTTGAAAAATGGTGTTTTTGAAGACCGAGCGATCGGCGTTTGTATGTGACTTTGTCCGACGATAACCTTCGAACCGTTGATTGGATTTTTATATAATTTGGTACGTAGGTATGGCCAATGTAATTTTTAAGTTGAGCAAAAACGGTCTAGGTTTTTTTTTATATATTTAATAAATACACGTGTAGCTTTCAAAATTAAACGCATTTCTTTAATTTCTAGCTTGGAATCCAAATACAAAGTTGTCCATGCAGATCATGATACTGCATGCCTTAAGTGAACTAAAGAAAATAACGAACAATTAAATGTAACTTAATTTATTTTCTGGCTTGGAAAATAAACGGGAAGCATACGGTTGATAGAGATGAGAAACACACCCGAACAGTGCCGAAGTTCTCCGAAGTTTGCCGATCGCTCGTGAAAAAATTTCATATTGAAATGATTTATATATTTTGTGATCATGGAGTATTTTTAAAAAAGCTAACCAACCCTTCATTTTAGTCACGATAACCTAAAGTAACGGATTATACTTTCCCAAAAAAAAAAAAACTATTATTTATTACACTGACAAAACCTAGCCTAATCTTTTACTTCGGTAAACTTCGGAACTGTTCGGGTTAAGGTTGTGGCTTTCATCCTTGTGAGCTGTGGGCTATCCAATCCAAACAGGACAGTGTCCAAAGAGTTTCGTATTATTTAGTTGTTAGGTTGTCGATTAAATTGCAAAATATTACTAGTTATAGGGACTACTAGACCGCGAAGTTGCACGAGTGAGCGGCGAGCTTCGGCAATGTTCGGGACCGATGTTGCCGGCGAGTATTGCGCTTCCCTGTCATCATTAGCGCAGCGACGACAAAGAGGGACGCATGAGCGCGTCACCTGGGCGCCCGGGGCCGCCCTCAAAGGAGCGTTTACGAGCGATCGTACGACGTGCAACAGGGGTGAAGGGCGGGAAAGGGGGGGGGGGACACAGGCAATTTGTCAGTCACGCCTGAGTCGGCCTCCCTGCTCGACCCCCTTCGTCACCGCGGCTGAGTCATCGTCGCCGAAGACCGGGACAACTCCGCGAAACCACTCCGCGACAGGCAAGCCCGCACACATATCACGAGTCAAGTGGATGGAAAAAAAAATTGTGAGGGGGTCTTCGAGTATTCGCCAGTGATGTGTAACGAGCGAATACAATACAAATACCAAACTCGGACACGAAATTTAAAGGTAGCATTCTTTAAAATAATGCCGAGAGTGACAACTATACGTAAATTGTGTTTTCAATAACATTTCTGGGTGAAGATCACGCGTAGTTTCCGCACCCGCCGCTAGAATTCGCTGCCGGAGCAGCTACGTCGACTATAGAAAAATTCAATTTGAAGAGAGAAATTTTAAACTACGTAATGAAACGGCTCCGATAAAAGCGAAAATATCTTGAAAAAAAAAAATACTAAACCCCGGGTTTGGACCTGATTTTTCGACAAGGAATTGAAATTCATTAAACTGTTAATACTGCCACAGATGGTAGGCAGCACCATGGACCATGGTTGTTACACATTTCCGTTCCTTAAATTCCGTCGCATTTACGAAATTACTCCCACCAAATGCCGTATACCGAGATCTGAGATGTAAAAAAAAAAAAAAAAAAAAAAAAACACGCGCGTTAGAAGTGAAAATTCACAGATAAAAGGAAAGGATATTTGCACAAATATTTGAAACATGTATAGTCCGACTGTGTAAGTTATATGAGCGTACAAGTGACTGTATATGTACGGGAGTGTATAAGAATGTGTGCAAGTATTTCAGTGCGGAAGTGCGCAAATGAGCAAGTATGGAAGTTTGTTACAAGTTTCTGTTCCATTATATATATATATATATATATATATATATATATATATATATAGTCTCCACAATATAAGAATGCTCTGATATAACTGATGAGTGGTTCTCTGATGTAGTCCCTGATGTGCTCTTTGATTCTTTATTTTTGTAGTGTTCTTCCAGCGCCGCGGACAGGCAATGGAACAAGACGGGCGTGATTAATAGCTCAATAACGCCGTCGTGAGGAATTCATCGCCCAGTCTCGCCCCCACGGTAAACTATTTAGAGGATATTAAAACGGTCGACAATGGTGGGGGGGGAGGGGATAATCGGCGAAGAGAGCCCCCGGCGAGCGAGTGTGTGTGATATACATGTGTATGCAGTCCGGCTGGCGGCGAAGAAAGGAGGAAGCCCTTTGTCGCGCCGGATTTGCCACGGCGATTGTTTTCCCTGCGAGCGGGAGAGAGGGGTCAGTGCAACCCTTCCAATAAGCTGGAAGGTAAGAGATGGGGGTGGAGAGGGGGAGATGATTATTGCCGCAGCGACAAGTGCCACTTCTCCACTGCTGCTGCTGCTGCTGTTGCTGGGGAAATCTCGGCAAATTAACTCCCGCGGCCTGACAGCTCGGCTGTTCACCATGTGATAACCCATGAATCAAGCGTAGGAACATGCACTGTGTTCAGGACCGAATAACAATTGGGAGGGGGAAAAAACTGCCTCTTTTTTTTTTTTTTTAGTTTCCGTCACGTCGTTTATCAAATGGTATGTTTAGTGTAACTTACACTCGTGTCCAAGGGCAGCACGAAATTACGTTCATCATTCCCGTTTCACAGTTACGAGGGGCTTTATGATTCCGGGGGGGAGACCCCTCTTCCTACCTTCCTCGCCGGGATACACCCATTCAACGTTGATGCAGGAAAGTTCACAAAACAATTCTTATCTCATATCTATCTACGCTCACACGGAAATTCTTCAAATAAACAATTTGAATTTGCATTCCAGTTACGTTCTAACAGTATATCAACGAGATCATTTAAGCTTTTCGGGGGTAGGTATAAGCGCATTTATTTCACGGCTAGTTTGATATGCTTTAGATATCTTCTAACAAATATTTTACATTAACTGAAAAGTTTCTAATTTTTTTTTAACAAGGGAACGTTTATGTGTTAAAGGCTTGGCTTCAGCCGTTATGTTAAATACTTCTTGTTAGTGACTAGCTTTAAAAGAGAAATATTTCAAAAATTAAAAAACATAATATATTTTGTGTGCAATACCAAACTGCAGCAAACAAAAAAAATTGAACTACATCAACTTAGTCATAGTCAGGCCAAAATTTTAACTATGAATTGTTACCTCGTAACCAACGACAGATAACACGATGCATATCTAGCAAAAAACATTTCTAAAATAAGAAAATTAATGGAATGCTTTTATAGTGAAACGTGGATTCCTGGATAAAAAAAATCATGTCATTAAAATGCAATATTCTAACATGGTAGGAGTGATCTGCCAAAACGATAATGATTTTTTGCACAGTCAGGGGTTTATTTGCACCACACAAACAAGCTACTACAGCGTCCAGACTTAACAATGACAATACATTCAGGTATATATTTATTCGGTTCTAATTTGGCCCGATATAGGCTATGTTTCCGAACTGTTGCGCCAAATATCTGCGAGTGATGGTATGTGTTGTGATAACCGATTTCTAGAGACCTGCAAAATTCGCGGATTCATTCGGTGATATGCTAGAATTCAAACACAAATACCTCTTAGATAATTTTTCTATTGGCTTACTGTTCATCTGGATGAATCTCAACCAGTTATAAACCCTCAACCAAAGAAGGATAGAATCACAGACAAATCAGCTGAGACGACTTACAAGTCGGCAGCCAATGAACTTGCGTTATTTGCCCGAGTGTACAGGGGTATGTGCAATCTATCCTGAAGGCCATCGAAACCGCGAATTTTGCAGGTCTCTACCGATTTCCTAACACGTACTGATGCACGACGCTAGACGATATCGTCTAGCCTAACGCCTGGTACGTAGGCAGTCGGTGGCGTAGAAAATTACAGCAGCATAATGCCTAACTCTCAGGCAAACGTAAACACTAGTGTACTTTTGATCGCGTTGCAATGATACAATTTTGAATTTTAAGATTAAATTGTACACAGCTTCACATTGTAGTCGCAGGTTCGAGTCACACCTGGAGCATAGGCGGGGAAGCTGATTGACCCTTGAGGTGACGGAGCTGTTGCCGGCTCTAGTATCCGAGACATGATCCAACAGGTGCACGGAATGGGTGCAAGGATGCGAATATATAGCCTATGTACATAGGTAAGGACCATTGAATATGTAATTCACGAGTCAGCGGACTCCTTGGACGAGCGAGCGAGGAAGACCGGAAGTGGACGCGAGTGGGCGGATGGCCAGTGTCTCGACGAGACAGGAGGGGAGTCTCTACTGGTCCGTCTGTCGCCCCGCCGAGAGCTCTGAGCGCGGGTGTCGTCACACGAGGGGGGGGGGGGGAGTAATGGCGTAATTAGTGCGAAGTAAGTTGGTGGGGAGGGGAGGGGGTCACAAGCCAGCCGGCACTAATGGCCGGCGACAGCGCCCACCGGGGAGCGGTGGGGGGAGGGGGGGGGGGAACATTGTGTGACCTCTTCGCCGAGCCGCGCGCGAGGTCGATGAAAGACCGCGCGGATTCCTTGTCTCGTCGCGACACGCGACCGTGCACAATAAATATACGAGACACCAGGTCGACGACATATCTCTCCCGCGCCCACGTGCGCTAGGGGGCGAACAATGGCGAGGCCTCGACGACAAGGAGCAGCGCAAAAATACTCGCGAGGGTTGGGCAGGAAAAATGAAAGGGGCTCGTTAATTGGCCCTCCTCTGCTTATTACCACACAGAAATACCATCAAAAAATGTTTAACATAATTAAAAATTATGTTAATACGTTTTACGCAGATTTTTTTTTATATTCTGGATCCAGCTTTCGGCCACTAAAATAAAAAATTTTAAAGTGAAACCTCCTTCCAGACAGTAGGGTAAGTCGATGTGATGACTCAGAGTGAAACGAAAAGTGCAACGTTCAGTAGTGTGGCAGAAAAAGGCCTAGGAACAATACTCACTCTTAAATAAAAATTGAAACTGAAAAATGATAGAGAAAAATATCAAATTCAAAGTCCGTAACAACTAACGAAGCAAATTTTTTTTTTGATAAACTCGAATCATGAACCCATTATTTTATGATCAATTTACACTGAATACAAGGGTACTGGCGAATCGGGATATTTTAAAGGCACAATAACAATGTTTCGTGAATTTGTGAGTAGTATATTATAGTTAATTTTGGCGCAATGTATTTCTTACAGGACTATGGGATTATGAAGCTTGAAACTTGCTATCGTAAGGAATCGGCCATGTTCGGGCGTATCCGCCGCTCGGTGCCTGTGACAGGGGCTCTTCAAGAAGCGAATGTGATAGTCTTTCATAAATCCGGAAAAGATAAGACACTGCCCCAAAATTATAGGCCCATTAGTCTGCTGAGTACATTGTCAAAAGTAGCCGAATGCATCATTCTGCAGCGACTAAATGCTCACATTAAAGAAAATAACGTACTGCCGGACGAACAATTTGGTTTCGCAGCGCGCATTCAACAACGCATCAACTGGTCCGTATGACAGAACATATAATAACTGCGTTCAATCAGAATAGCTATAATCTCGCAGCGTTTTTGGACATAGAACAAGCCTTTGATAGAGTACTTCATGAAGGCTTAATTTATAAATTATATAAAACTGGCTTCCCCGATTGTTATATTAAATTACTGGCCTCGTATTTAGAAAATCGATCGTTTAGAGTCACGACAGAAGGAGCACAGTCCGATTTAAAAATAATTAAAGCAGGAGTCCCACAAGGCAGCATTTTGGGGCCGGTTTTATTCAATATTTATATCCATGATATGCCTAAGCCCGCACACCGATCAGTTCAGTTTGGCTGCTACGCGGACGATACGGTATTGTTTAGCAGATCTAGTATTCTAGAACTCGCAGCAGACAGATTGCAAACCGCGTTAAATTCAATAGAACAGTGGTGCACAAAATGGCGAATTAAGGTAAACCCTACTAAATCAGAAGCTATAGTTTTTACGCGTAAACATCTCCCGCCACTCGAAGATAGACCACGACTAACACTTTTCAATGAGCAAATTCCTCACAAAAATGTTGTTAAATATTTAGGCGTGCACATGGATAGGAAACTACTATGGCGCGATCACATAGAGGCGAAAAGAAAAACAGCTTTCACTAGGCTCATGGCCCTCTACCCTGTCATGAGCAGACGTTTAGGTAGCTCTGTTAAAAACGGAATAATAATTTATAACGCACTAATAAAACCAATAATCACGTATGCAGCGCCGGTGTGGGCAACAGCAGCGGAATCTCACTTAATCAAGCTGCAGAGAATTCAGAATAAGAGTATTCGTATTGCGACAGATGCGCCTGTGTATTGCCCCGTAAGGGCTATGCACAGAGAGCTCAAACTCGAACTTTTAAAACATTATTATTTCCGAACTGCGCAAAAATTCTATGATAAATGTGCCATAAGCAGAAACCCATATATTTCATCACTGGGCGAACAAGATCCAGAGTTGCATGGAAAATATAAAATGCCAAATTCAATCTTGGCTCACAGACCTCCGTAGTGTGCTGTGGCTGGCTGAACGATCGGCCAATCAGTCTCCCGCGAGTTGAACTTAAATTATAGACATTAATGAAATAATTTGCTAATTCAAAATGGTCCGAAGCACGCAGGTGTAGGTTTGTCTCCCGGGAGTTCCACTGCCTGTGCTGTTAGGGCTGACTCCCTATGTCCGATGGGCATGGGCCGCCTGGCAGGCTTCACCTCCAGTGCCGGTTGTGTTTCTGAAAGACATGGGATTTTGAATTGCAAGCTTGCAACAAATACCAAAATGCGAATAGGTCTTGACTTAATTCACCTGTAACTTTATACACCGACAGTTCCTCTATATTTAACTAGTAGTATAGTAGTAGATATTAGAGATTTGTAAATCAGTATTAAGTCCTAGATACTAAGTAATAGTCATAAAAATATATATTTCTAAAATAATAATTAAAAAAAACTAAAAAATAATAATAAAATAAAAATAATAAAAATAATATTTATAGTTATTATTGTAGTTTTATCTTAAGCACTGCACGTCCATCCATGAGTTGGGTGTTTGCATATTTCGTAACGAAATGCCTAGTTTGTAAGTCATTTATCTGTTTTCTGTCTTAGTTTCGTAGTTTTTTAGGTTCTGACTGGCGGCGGAGTGAGTGGTCAGTGCAACCACTCACCACCAGGGGCGCTTGCGTCCCTGGTCACTAAATCCAGTACTGGACAATTAGCAAAGCGGACCACGATTCCAAGTGCCCAACCCCCGCATGGTAGACTCTTTTCTACTCTGTCCAACACTTCATCCAGACCATCCTCTGTCTCCTGTAAATTCCTACACGTAATGCATGCCAATTTGCATCCCACATGAATGTGCCCAGGGTTTTCCCTGTGTCTATGCAGGTTTTACCTGAGCCCAACCTATCTCTAGTTATAGTCTAGATTTAAGAGTCAGGGGAGTTAGTCATGGCGCCAATCGCTGCCATGGCTGGCCAATCCCCTCCTAGCACATGATGCATGCGACCCTCTCCCTGCATGGCTAATCCCAGCATGACTAGGCGTATAGGCTTCGGCCTGAGACGCACCTAGGTCCCTCCCTAACCCGGACCCCTCCAAAATACACTTAGTTTTAGTTAGGTTAGGAAAAAAAAAAATCAAATCAGGGGCTCTTCGACCATGATCAGACGGGCAAGCTTGCAACAATACCAAAATGCGAATAGGTCTTGACTTAATTCACCTGTAACTTTATACACCGACAGTTCCACTATATTTAACTAGATAGTATAGTAGTAGATATTAGAGATTTGTAAATTAGTAATAAGTCCTAGATACTAAGTAATAGTCATAAAAAATATATATTTCTAAAATAATAATTTAAAAAACTAAAAAAATAATAAAATAAAAATAATAAAAATAATGTTTATAGTTATTATTTTAGTTTTATCTTAAGCACTGCACGTCCATCCATGAGTTGGGTGTTTGCATATTTCGTAACGAAATGCCTAGTTTGTAAGTCATTTATCTGTTTTCTGTCTTAGTTTCGTAGTTTTTTAGGTTCTGACTGGCGGCGGAGTGAGTGGTCAGTGCAACCACTCACCACCAGGGGCGCTTGCGTCCCTGGTCACTAAATCCAGTACTGGACAATTAGCAAAGCGGACCACGATTCCAAGTGCCCAACCCCCGCATGGTAGACTCTTTTCTACTCTGTCCAACACTTCATCCAGACCATCCTCTGTCTCCTGTAAATTCCTACACGTAATGCATGCCAATTTGCATCCCACATGAATGTGCCCAGGGTTTTCCCTGTGTCTATGCAGGTTTTACCTGAGCCCAACCTATCTCTAGTTATAGTCTAGATTTAAGAGTCAGGGGAGTTAGTCATGGCGCCAATCGCTGCCATGGCTGGCAAGGCTGCCAAGGCTGGCACTCATCCAAATGTCTGTCGGGATCTTTTGCAACCGTGAGTAGCAGGCTCTGGAATAAATTAGACCAAGCGACAAGGCAAACAAAAAATCTAGCATCCTTTAAGTACAGGCTGAAAAAACATCTTTGTAACAACTGCTTACCATGACCACTTCACTGCTACCCTACTGCTTGATTCTGTGCGTGAATGTGCGAGTGACTGGTTTTAATGTAGTAGCACCTAATGTTTTTTTTCTTCTTTTTTTTCGGTTTTGATACTTTTTGCTGTATGTTTAATTACTTTCCTTTTTATGTATGTCTATGCTTAGTTTTTAATTACTTTATAATTAGTTATGGTTGAATCTTTTGTAATAGTTAATATTTGAACATTAGGTTAAAATTTTAATTTGTTCTCTTAATATTTAGTCTATATCATGCTTAGTTTTTAATATTCAAATCTTTGATGTAATTGCAGAAAAGTGGTTAAGTGTAAGAGAAGGCGTGCCGCCTTAACTTCGCCACCAATAAAGACGATAAACAAACAAACAAACAAACACATGATGCATGCGACCCTCTCCCTGCATGGCTAATCCCAGCATGACTAGGCGTATAGGCTTCGGCCTGAGACGCACCTAGGTCCCTCCCTAACCCGGACCCCTCCAAAATACACTTAGATTTAGTTAGGTTAGGAAAAAAAATCAGACGGGAAGCCTAAGATGTACATCAAGTTCTGTCACTGCCCGAACACGCCCAATTATTCACCTTAGGCCAACCTCGGGTTTATTTAAATATATTTATATTTATCTGTTTATTTTAATGTAGCTATACTAACCTCACTAACCGTCCATAGTGTTTTAAAGTGTTTTAATGTAGCTAACCTAACCGACCACTTTAATATTTGCCTGCGCAAAAATAAAACAAATCCCGAGGTTGGCCGAAGGTGAATATTCGGGCGTGTTCGGGCAGGGACAGAACTTGATGGACATCTTAGGCTTCTCTGATCAGACACCATATCCGCAGTCCTGCTCGATGGTTCACTGGATGTGAACTAGACTGTGCCAGTGTCACCTGAGACGCGCTACCGTCGCCGGCCGCCATATTTTATTTATATTTATTTCGGTGTCGTCTACTACTGTCGTAAAAATTGTTTTGTGTTTTCCTTATAAAAAATTTAAAAATGTTAATAAGTTAAATATACAATGCAAGTAATCAGATTCGAACCCATGACCTCCAGCATCCCACAGCTGAATAATGCTTCTGACCGCTCGTCTAATTTTTTTTTACACTGGCAAGTTCTGACAGTCATCAGTGTGCCAATCATCTCCCCTCTTAATGTTGTATTTTCATGTCACCCCGAGTCATTATGAGATTTTAGTTGTGGTTGTTGGTGTATTAAGACAACACAAATTACATCCACGTCATACCCGGGATTCGAAGCCAGAACCCCCGCACCGCAGCCAAGGGCGCCCATACCCGGGGGCAGGGGGGGGCCGTGGCCCCCCCCCTAGCTTTCAGGGAAGGAAAAAAAATATAGTGTAGTCAGGTGTTTTACTTTAAAGAAAATTATTTAAATTCGGTATTATGTAGAAGTGGTTCAACACGAAGATATTATTGTATATCGTTTTTTACATGTCTACTTCATTTTTTATGTTAGTTGAAGCATTAGTTTCTGCTGCTGCGATATAAGGTGTTGTGAACAGGGAGAAAACGCTGTTCAAGCGCAACGCCCGTGGCGAGTCATTCCCCTTCGTAATCCTGCCCAAGCTCACTCGATAACACAACGCAACAGATTTAGACAAGTCAGAGTTAGACGACGCGACAGTTGACATGTACTTGTAGACGGCAAAATGTTTTGCTACTTTTTCGTCATAATAATGTGTATTTTCACAAATAACATCTCAAAACAGAGATTTTTCAATAGTCTTTAGGTCTACAGTTTTATGCATCTGGTCTAGATTTAGTTTAGTGTATTCAGTCAGTAAAGATAACTTAAGTGTAAATAAATCAGTGAAAAGTGTAAAGATAAAAACCATTGTTATTATGTAGTGTTTCTTAGTTTTCCTCATTCGTCACATCCGCTCAGAATATTCACAATTTTTAAGGTAAGCTAACACCTTTAAAGTTACTCAAATAAGAATTATTGTTCAGAAAAGTCTACAACGTAAAATTTATGTTGGAATTTTGAATTTAGAGGAAAACCACTTTTTCCCCTTCAAAAGTGTTTAAAGGGATAAGGATTCCGCTACCTTCAGTAGACTCGGAAGCAATTTACACTGGAATCTCGATTTTACGTACGCTCACGGTCGCTTGGATTGCATTCGTAAAATCGTTATCTTCATAAAATTTTAAACACCCCACCCCGTGAAGATACATGTTATAATTTATTGAACGGAATATATATATAATATAAAATAGTAAAAACAATGACTGCCGTCTGCCCTCTACCCTCCCCTGCGTTCCCCTTATTTTTTTTAGCATTCCACAACTTGCCTCATTGCACGAGTGATATAAAAGTGACATCACAGCGACTAAACACAGTTGCACCACGCATTGCATCATGTTAACTTTTGTGTGGTGACAGTAGGTTGTCCGACATGCCTTTCTTGGATATCTTTCCTTTTCGTAAGACGCGTGCTACTAAAATAAATTTATATTTGAGTTTGCAAACTTGTCCACTCCTTGCCAGAGACGACTGAACACAGACAAGACTATCCAGGATAGGGTTGATGAGCTGGAAGAATTCCCTGCCTTGCATTTTTATGGACTTCACCTTATCATATTTATCAGTTAATCTTTAACAGATCGGCTTGAAAAATATTAATGAACGCACTTTTAGTAACATAATCGAGGAGAACAAGCACACAGTTCAGTGTACACCTGTATTGTTTCATAAAAGTGATCATAGGTAGGGATTGGAAAAATTCGCTGTTTCAATGACCACTAGGATATACTCCACGATTCTCTATGTACTCGGGCAAATATCACCTGGCTATTGGCTACCGACTCGGGACACCTGTTTATTGCGATTATTATGATTCGATACTTCTTTTGTTGAGTGTTTGCCATTGGCTCAGAGTCCTTCAGGTAAATTGCGGTCCAATCACTGACGCAGCATTAAGCTAAACGAGTTTGGATTCCAGCCTGTCTTGAAAGGAATCCACGAATATTTACGGTCTCTAATCATAGGCTTATTTGGTGAAGAAAAACGCTGCTCTGTAACGACAGACATCCATTAAAAACACAGTACATTTTAGTGCGAGAAGCCCTTGAATTTGTGATAGCCATAGGGAATTATTTGTTTGTATAGTAAGTTAAAAAAAGCTTAGTTAAAAACCCGCTCGTCACGTCTACTTGCTGCGTCACTTATACCATTTTTGAGCGTTTTTTACTGGGAAACCGATGCAGCGAAGGTAATGAATGCGACACATGTCAAGATAATGCCTAATGGCATGGGTTGCTGGATATTAGCGGAAAGGAGAGGAAGTAGCTAGGTACTCAATATCGTTTCTTTCTCTCACGCTTCACAAGGTTTGAAGCTCAGTTGCTATGCTCACGAGCTGGAAATGTTGGAATGGGTAAGGAATGTTGAGTATAGTTCATTTGCGGTAAAATTAATATTTTTACAGCCTTGACATAATTTTTCAATCGAAGAAATTTCGAACTTTGCGACAAATAGTGTACCTAGTCCATTTTTTTCTTTTCGATTTTGAGTTTGATGACGCAATAACGTATACAATATTCACTAACGGTAAATGGATGTAGTATTAGCTTAAAAATATGAATACGCTGTGCATTAAAATTAATATTTTTATATGTTTTCATTGTGTTTTTTTAATTTTTTATTAAATATATTTTGGTGTCAAATTTTCCGAATTTTAGATGGTTCCTGAAAAATGTATTCGTAAAATCGCGGCTTCGTTGAGTCCGGGCTCCGTAAAATCGAGGTTCTAATGTACTCTTAATTCTGAAGTTAAGTACTGAACATGTTATTTAAGGGTTTATCAGGGCCGTATTTACGCGCAGGCTATCTAGGCTGTAGCCTATGGGCCCGCACCACAAATGGGGGCCCGCACCACACGACACGAAAAAAAAAATTATACTGCGACGTGGATCTTATATTCTTAAAATATGCGTCGACATAGTGTCCAGTTGTTTTGTGTGGATTAATTGCGCCGAACTAAACTCTTCTGTGGAAAGCTGATATATGAGTTATGTCAGCATTTAGAAATTTTCGATTATTTTCATTGGTTTTGGTGTCACTTAATTCCTTAACCTCTAAATACTGTTTGGTTAAATTGTCTAGTTAAATAATAAACTAATTTTTTCTGCGCTTTTCTATCACTAAATAAACTTATAGTCCTCGACTACTGAATCCATCTGTGCTAATTCTAAATGATAAGCAATTATGATTCATATCGAAACATAGTAATATACATTTAATTGTGAAACAATTTTTGACTATAATTATAAGCGTAGTTCAGGTCTTACATTTAAAAACAACTGTTTTCTGACTGTGATAACATATTTAAATCGCTTCTCTCCCAAAGTTGAATCTTTTGACCAACATTTTTTAAACTTTATAATTATTTTAATTTAATTTGTACGCGACATTTATTTATGGGTAAAGAGAGCAATTAGTTGAAGGACTGTATTCTTGATATCCGTGTACCCGAGACGCTGTAAAAGTATAAGGACTGTATTCCTGCATTTTTGTTGCTAAAAATTCATTTGTTTCAATTAAATAGTTAATAATTAATTAATAAAAAAGCCAATATAGATTTTTTATGGCGAATGAGTACTGTAGTCTAGTATTTTAGTAACAGGACAAAAAATTTTAATAGGGTCAGAACTGGAACTATTTTATGGCTAGTAACAAGCCGCAGTTGTCTTCCAAAATATTAAAAATACTTCATACCCCTAAGTCTGGCCCCCCCCTACAAATTATCATATGGGCGCCCTTGACCGCAGCCCGGTGCGTTGCCGACTAAGCTACGGAGGCCGACTCGGCTAATAGGTCAACCAAGATAGGCACCTGTAATCTTAATATATATAAATCCAGTGTCCTGATGTTTGTTTCCAGTGAACTCTTCACCAAGTCAACCGATTTCGATGAAAATTGGCATTTATGTGTAATTTTTTCCAACTTGAGAGATATGATAGTTTTTATTTCAATTAATAGTCTTAAGAATTTATAATTAATAATAAATAATAAATAACCGATCACCATGGGTAAACAAAAAATCATAGGTCATAAACATACAAACAGTAATTGTGTGACATTTCTCTATGTCCAACACACTGTCATATAGCGCTATCAAGTTTGCTTTAACTCGCAGACAATAAAGCTCCATGTGTTTAGCCCGGGCAACGCCGGGTACTGTAGCTAGTATGAGTATATTTGACGTAATATTCTTTCGCCAACGGTAAATAAATAAATTGTAAAATTATTATTTTTTGCTTCTTATAACCTTCGAAAAAGAAAAAACATTTATTACGTTGATAGATCTAATTACAACCTATCAACCATAGATACATAGTGGATTGAGCATAAACCAGGGATAAAAGACGCGCAGATACGGAAGGGAGAGGTTCCGGACGAGTGATCCGGATCCCCGCGCGCCGCCAGGGGTAGCTGGTCCACGCGGGTGGTCCCGGGCGGCTGTCGGCTCGCGTCACTTTCCGCCCGACCTGGCCCCCTTCTTGGGGCCGCAGCGCCGGTGTCTGATACCACCCGCCGCCTCCCTCTCGTAGCTACTCATTACCTCGGCTTTCTACAACCACGCTGTACGTTCATGTCGACTTACATTTACACCAAGACAACTGTATCACTAAGAAAAAAAAATTGGTTGTCTGTAAAGTCGGTTTACGGACGATAGTTTAAAGTGACAACGTCATAACAAAACATTGATGAAATGATTGCATACTTTTATGAATAAAATTGAATTATTTTTATTGAATTATCACTATTTCGTATGGATACAAAGGAGTGAAATGAAATCTACAATTTCAATTGATAAATTTACTTTTATTTGCACTCATTAATTCAAATATGTTTATTACTTTAACGAACAGATTATTTTAGCTATAACTTTTATACATGTTTGCTATTTAACTTCTTCCAATCTGTGTTATTCTGTTAAGGATAGGACGATGACAGAAAAAGTAGGAAACGAATGGGAGTGTTTCAAGTTTAATGTGCCTCGAAAAAGTCAAATCGATGGTTGTTCCAATCGAGTGGAAGAGATATATGCGTAACGGGATAATGTGCGTAACGGGACAATGTGCGTAACGGGACAATGTGCGTAACGGGACACTTTTTCGTCCGTGAAGCCGGCGTTCATCGATTTATTAGACGTTGTCACGTCAAAAAGGTGCTCACAGTAATACTGGGTTCGGACGTTTAAGCCGGGCATGCATGCTTTAGGTTGTCACAGTACCTCAAATAGTTAAAGTTACAAAAAATTTAAACCGTCCCCGGAATAGCTTTCCAGTATTAAATGCGCTCATAATGATCATGATATAAAAAAAAGTAAAGTTGTTGAATATTCGATTATCTTCTTCGTGGTGTAAACAAATTATTGAAACAATCAATTAAAATATAAAATTATGCGCCAGTTTACGCAATAAATAATTAAGTGTTATCTAGAAAAAAAACGTATTTTATACATGCAAAAATAACCACAGCCGGTGTTGTACAAAAATACAATATATTTATTGTAGTATTTTACCTATTTCTTGGCAACTGTTTTTTTTTTTCCAAAGGAATCTTTTGTAAATGAACAGAATAAAAAAAAATGTTCTGTGTGGACTGTGAGCCACCTTTCAATTCAAAATCGCCACTCCGCGGCCCGCCGTGGTTTCCAAACGTCCTGACGAAGTGCCGGGGTCGCGCGCAGCGAGTCACGGGAACATACCAGCTCCACTCGCTCCCGGCCGGAACCCCTGGTGCAGACTGCGACGGCCGGCACTTGCACACCTCGCGGTGCCAGACTCTCGTGTCGGGCAAGGGGCGGGGTTAGTGAGCACCCCCTCCCCCTCACCTTCTCACCCACACAAGTGATCACGCCCCCGCATCCCTTCCAGACAGGGGGCCGTCACTAGACAGGGCCTACGCTGCCCGTACTGGACACTAACGATTCCGTCCATACCAACATCAGGAAGTCATTCACACTCAGAGCTAAGTCATAAATAATTTTGAATAATATTACTTGTGAACAAACTGTAATTTTCATTGGTACAACATCTATTTTATACTTTTTTTAAATAAAGTTACGAAAAAATAAAAATTGCACCATCAGGTTGGAGTCCTTTTTTTTTAATCGCACTGGTCTGTACACATCGTTGTGTTTTGCACATTACTATTTGATCCATTAAAAATAATAAATATGATGTATAACTAATAAATGTGTAGCGCCTCAAACGTAAAGGAATCGAGAGACCTTGGTAAGCCCGTGGTCGAGCATTGAAGCGCGCCTCCTGACGCTATGTGAAGTCCGTTGCTTTTCACCGACGCTGATGCGTAACTCACACGCCCACCGCAGCGGCCGTGGCACATGAGTCGAGTTACGTCCGTCGGCCCAAGGTCACGGAGACATTAACGTCTGTTGGAATCAGCGGTGATGCTGCGAGGCGAAGACGTTAACGTCATCGCGACCCGAGCGGCTCAGCCAGTTTCCACGGCTGGCTCACTCATTGCTTCTCTGCCATCTCGCGGGGGAAAAATATTTTTTTCTGAATTCCTACAAATGATTCATTTGGAAAACAGTTGCCAAGAAATATATTTTAATACTACAATAACGATAATGTAAATCTGTTCCAACACACAATTTTCGCATGTATGAAATACGCTTTTCGAGATAATACTGAGCATTTATTACGAAAATTGGAACATGATATTAAATTTTAATTGATGTTTAATTCAAGCATATATATATTTTAAAAAAATAATGTAATAGATAGCCGAATATTCAACAATTTGACTTTACTTTGTTGTATCATGCGCGCAGTTAACACTGGGAAGCTATTCAGAGAACGGTTTAACTAATGTAGTTATTGGGACAACATCCTGTAAAAAAAAAAACGCAGTTCCCAACGATATCATTTGTAAAACTACAAGGCAGAACTTTGTAAAATTGCCAATAGTATAAAGCTCTGCATTGGACTCTTTGGCAATTGGGTTTCCAAGGAATGTTCTCTTGTAAAAGTGCAAAAATATATGTATTATATATTTTGCTGTTAGGGATCCGATCTGGCCGGCACAGATGAATCCATCCCGGAGGAGCCTTGAGCCGGGGTGACTGACGTGAAGCGACGGGTAGTGGGGGGAGGGGCGGTCCTTTGTCGGCGGCCTCGCGCGGGCAGTTGCGCCGGACACACCCGGGGCAGCGGGCCCACAATGGCCCGGGGGCCCGCGGCCAGCTGGAGCTGTCCGTCCCACGAGAGAGCGAGCACATAATCCCCCGGAACATGGGCGTACTGTGGCGGAATGGCCGGCATCCCCGCTCTGCGTCCGGCCAGACGCTCAACACGCCGGCCTAACTTATTACTGCTCAGGCTATTTCGTGTTCTCTCAAAAGATTTAAATTCATTCATAATACATTTTATTGTTCATGAAAGTTTTTTTTTTACTAAAAATTCCCTATTTAAGGTTTTTTCCTCATTAAATTAAAGGCGGTCACAGCATGTACTGAAAGCCTCGTCTTCAATCGCCCTTTTAAGTACAGCATTCATAAATCAATTTTAAAAAAATTGGATTTTCTAACACACTGAAAAACTCAGGTTTGTATGGTTCTGGGGAAAAAATAAATTTTATTGGTTTTAATGAAAGATATGCTTAAAAAAAGGGGGGGGGGGGGGTATTTCAAGACGACGGCTACATATGAAAGATTAACATGTTAGGACTGACAAAACAATTTGCATTTAATATCATTAAAAATCATTAAATAAGAAAATGTTTGGTAGAAAATTTTTTTTAATAAACAATTAAATTAGGTTATATTATGAATTTTATTCAAGTCATGTGCAAAAACACTAAATTTTATAAGCAAATTGATTTAGGATACCAACGCAATGAGCCTTTTTTTTTTTTTTTTAATATTTCGTGGGGATTTATACGTACACAATTCTGGTTGTTTAATTTCATGATGAGATTTGTAGGGGTCTTCAACCCTCAAAGTTTTCATTGCCGAGTTTTTAGTTTCGTTATACTAAATCAAAGTTGGATTGAAAAACCAACACAGTCAAAATATCAGGACAAACAACATTAGTGGTTGATGTGTTCCCGTTGATAGTATAAAATAAATCAAACAATGGAAAGCATCAAATCAGGCCAGTTCACATGAACTCAGATATCCCAAGGAGAAAGCATGCAGCTTGGCCCGTGGTCTGTTTTCTTCAGGGCCATTAATGAAACCAGCAAAAGTTATTTCTAAGACAAAAAGAGAGTGATGGCAAATGAATAGGTTATTACTTTCCCTGCTGACCGCACAACAGCGCCACCAACTCAATGAGGCGATGCCAATGCCATCTCGTGTTTGGAAGTCCTACTAGAGTTCTGAAGTGCAACAATTTTTTTATGGCTTGGCGACTTCTGTAAATATGATTTATATTCAATGGCTGAATTCACAGGCGTTGCCACCCCTTACAATAAACTGCTCTATGGCAAGAAAAAAAATTCACTTTTGCGTTTCTGGTTTATTTATAAAGGTTTATGAATTTTGCTTCAACGGTTAAAATGCGTTCGTTTTCAGCCGGATTACAGAATATGCCGAAACAAAAAGCGCAAACTGTACAGAATGTCCATAAAATAATGTCCCAGTTTAGATTTTAATAGTATCAACGTATGCGTTGTAGAGTTTTGGTTCAAGGTCACAATTAAAAAGTAACTCAAACCGTTTTAGATAAACGCATGCGCGAGTATTGCTTTGTTGTTTTCTCGCTTGCAGCACCACCTACACAAAATGGCGACTCCTGAGCGTAAAGTGTTTTGTGTCCTGCAATTTTCTAAGAGTGAATGTGTAATTTCAGTTGAACATGCGTTTCATTCAAAGTTTAATTGTGATTCCACATGTGGCAAAACCATCCGCCGATGGCAAAGACAATTCGAAACGACCGCATGTGTTCGCTGGCCTCCAGGTACCTGACATAACGCCAACCGATGTTCTCCTTTGCGGCTTTATGAAAGATCGTGTCTACGTTCCGCCGCTACCTAATGATTTGCCAGAGTTGAGACACGGAACTGAAGGGGCTATTGCTACCAATACTCCGAACTTTTCAACCAAAGTGTGGGAATAATTGGTCTTTAGGATGGATATGTGCCGTATAACTAAAGGTGCACATATTTAACACTTGTAAGAAGAACTAGGTTAGTTTACCTTCAACTTGATGTATGATTTGTTGTAAAAAGAATAAATTAAATTGTTGTAATGTACCATTTAAACTGGGATATTCTTTTATGGACATACCGTATTTAGTTTGACACCTCTGTGCACAACCAGCCGTAACGGAGCCACTGTGGCCCCTCTTGGAAATGTTTTCATCACAAATCTGTAATAAGTTAGAAATATATGTACAACCATTAGGCATTGGTAGAAACCTGGAAATTTCGCGCATTCATTTTGTATCGGGCTGAAATCCACAATCGTATGCGTACTCTACTTACATAAGCTTTTCTACTAGCTGATTCCTTACTGCAAAACCTCCCCTTCTCCTGAGTGAGTTGAAGTGAATCGGCCACTTCACTTCTGGCTGGTGGTTGCCTTGCCCACGGTCATAACAGGGAGTGTCGAGAGAATAACTGTGATCCAATCATATAAGTTATTTAAAGTTAAACAAACATGGTTTCAGTATACCTTGCTACCAAAAGAATCTGCCAAAATTTCCGTGTCTAGGCAAAGGCATGTACTTAAAAAAAAATTATTTAAGAGGACTAAGACGCCATCTTGGCTTCAAAAGTCAACTTGACATAACAAATTCATATCGGTTTATATTCCAAATTTTGGTTTTGTTTAAACGAGCGCTGTTTAATTGCAGCACGCCCAGCTATACTTTGCAGCTCATCGACGTAGCCTACAGGTAGATGCTGTCTTTGTGTCGTCCATCCCGGACAAGCAACTGACATCGTCCCGCTGCCTGCTCGTAGCACGAGCCCCCTGTCGCTCACTCTGTCCACGGCGCTGCTGTCGACTCGTGACGTCACACGGAGCATGCCTACAGCGAACGAACAAACGAAACGTCCCGCCTACTTGGTGCAGTTCTGTGAAAAAAGCTACATAAGACACATAGATTATAATCGATACCAATATTAAAATATATAAAACGGTTAGAATTATATAAGTATAAAATATAATTAATATCTAACAAAATTCGTGGATGCAAATTATATTATCCACAATTTACCTTCCTCGACCTACAACGAAAATATTTACAGGCCTGAGATTAGAAAACGGTGATTGTATAATTTTAACAGCAATTAGTTATTTATCACTATCGGTATTTTACTTAAACTCATATTTAGTGTAGTGGGTACGACGTAATTTACTAGATGATGAACATTAAATAGATTGTTCACTCTTCCCTTCTTCAAAATGTTTGTAATTACAGAAATAGTAATAGCTCATTTACCATTCATCATGAAGTCGGCTGGTCGGCGCACTACTGCAGTGGGGACGACGGTGAAATGGTGGGGGGAGGGGGAGGGTTGTAGGGAGGGGAAGAGGAGGGGAGGGCTAGCGCGTGCGCAGTAGCGGGGGCGGCCGCTGACAAAAGAAAGGCGCTCGACTCCCGCCGGGCTGCCAGCGTCGCGCGCAGGGGGCGTCCATTGCCGCGTCAGTCAGCGGGCGTTTGTTCGACTCGCCGGACGTGCGAATGCGTCACTGCCGCCACCCTGCTCCACAAAAGACACGGAGCGGGCTCATTCCTAGCCCCCGGGGTGGCACGCCCCTTTGTCTCTGCACACGCGTGCTCTAATTACTGCTCGGCAGCATCTGACTGCTGTCGCTCTTGTTTGTTTGTGACTGGGGCCCCCGCGCCGCCTGAACGCGCCAGCCACCTTCAACCCTTTATTGTTAATAGAGCACTCTCCACGCCGTCCTTTCACGCATCCCCACACCTATCTGCACACTATTTAACACCAAATCAAGCTGACAGAAAATTAGGGGAAATAGCTTGACGTATTAGCACCTTATTCAATTCTCAAAATGGTGGCTAATGAAATAGACGGTCTGCATACAGTATGTTCAAAATGTCGATTCTCCACTACGTTGCGGCCGATTGATGACGCTGCCTCAAGGGTGGTCCAGAACCGACACTGTTTATCTACTATGATTCATACGTTAGGATTAACGCAGTGGATGCAAAATATTCGGCCAATGGCCGTGTTTGTTCAGTTATTTGGCTTAGGCTTGTACCACACTATGCGTTTCTACCGCTGCGGCTAAAATTTTCTAAGAATTTTTTTGGTTGAATATTCTTCCGACCGCTTTTCTTAAGAGTGCACAATGCAGGTCTCTCAAGAATGCACTAAGTAAAATGATCAAAATCGAACATATATAAACAAATGACATAAAAGAAATCACTGAGAAGAAAGTGGCAACCGCTGCTGTTCCACCGCATAGTGCAAAACTGTATGGACAAATAATAATACATTAAACAGGTCTTTCAAAAACGCTAAATAAATGTTATACCCGAGCGGCATTCGTGTTTTATTTCTCCTCCACATCAGTAGTTTTCGATCGGTGCTGCTGATTTTTCGCGTCTAATCAATCGCCAAATGACATGCAAGGATGTGTGAAATGAGAGTTAATAAATTGCCAGTTATTTATTGTATGCGTGTTTGGTAATGTCCCAGCAATACAAGAAAATATGTCAGTCAAATAAAAACAAAATAAAAATGTTACTGATAAATAAAACCAAACCTGGCATGTTCGAAAACACATAGAGAAATCTAATTTAGCTTAAATTATAAAACCACGTTATATCTGTAACGTTTTATTCAGCGTAAGTTTGCAGAACACAATTAATGTGGTGTCGTTTTTATCCTATGAACACACTCACACACACTTTAATATTAAACAAGTATAGTTGTAATCTTTATGGTTAACAGAAGTTACAAAAATATATTTAATATACACTCAAATAAATATCAAAGGTGTACACTGTTAAAAAATTTCCTAATAAATTTACGAAGAACGCTGGTTACAAATCGTTCGGAGATCTTCATAAATATACCGTTATCTTAACTTTCTTTAAAAACGAACCTACAAGAATAACCTTGGTAGGCCTATCCAATCAAAACATTTAAAAACTGATTGTGACTACTGCAAAAACACAATTATTTCTGTCAAAACAAGTGTTTACCCTGTTTATACCGACAAACAGAACACGGGAGTCTAAATACGACGTATTTTCTACGATGTTCCAGTTATTTTAAATTACGAACAACTCTTCCGTTTATTTGACGTGAATTCTACGTTAAAATTTCCAAGTAAATATGCTGTAATTTCAAACCGTGCAGCTTGTTCCTTATTGATAGTGGAGGTATGGGTCTACTTCTTACCGCAATGTTCCGACTTGCTTTTGACGTGACGTCTAATAAATCGATGAACGCCGGCTGCACGCACGAAAAAGTGCCCCGTTACGCACATTGTTCCGTTACGCTGTGTCCCGCTACGCTCATTGTACGCTTGCGCCGCATCTAACTCTCTTCCACTCGATTGGCCTATGCGTCCGAGGAGAAGAAAGACAGCGGCAGCACACAACTTACATCTACACGTGAACTGTTTCGTCGACTGGTTATAAAGTGAAGTGAAAAGTTAATGTGGTTTTCATTGCTTATTACAACAAAAATTTCGGCAATAAAGGTTAATTATTCTTGCATTTTAAAAATCTGATTACTAGTATAATTTCAAGTATTTATTCTTTTATTATTAAAATAAAAATGTTTCAATTTTATTCATAAAAGTATGCAATCATTTCATCAATGTTTTGTTATGAGGTTGTCACATTAAACTATCGTTCGTAAACCGACTTTACAGACAACCAATTTTTTTTTGTTGCGCTGACGTCACAGCTGCGTCGACTGCGATTGGCCGGGAAAGTGTAATTCGCGTGGCGTCCACCGTGCAGCTGCTACTCTGACCGCGCAGAGCGGAGAGCCTCCAAGCCCAGCGAGTGCCACTTGAGAGGAAAGTTTTCAAAAGTGGGGGAGGGGGGATCTACCCACAGATCTAGCCTCCATCAAGATGCTGTGAACTGTTAAAAAAAAAATTTAAGCTTGGTTTTAAGAAAACACGAGTTACAAACTATCCAGGGATGTTCGTAAAAATATCTATCTATATATCTATAGATATATATCCGTCTATCTGTATACATACAAAGAAGAGAGTTGGTCTGTCTGTAGTTCGCGTAGCGTGGAAACGGTAAAGCATAGAGCCATGCTATTCAGTACGCATATTCTCCAGTGTCCATTTGAATCTCGATTATTTTTTCTTCCTTCAAAGTTGATTTTTTTTTAAATTTAATTTACTTTTTTTCGGCCACTTTTTTTTCCGATGGTTTACGGCTATAGCACTATTGATGGTTTTATTCACATTCTAATCTCAATTCAGTCCACCTGTAGGTACATGTATTTGCCATCATATTGTCAGAGTAGCTACTTGAAACCAAGATGGCGTCTTTGGATTATATTTCCTCTCGTTTGTTTTGAATCTGACAGTTATTTTTGATTCGAGGCGCGGCAGAGGCATGTCCACGAGGAGGGGCAGTGCGAGTATTCGCAGATCCACGGACAGGCTCGGACAGGCTCGGACAGGTTCGGACAGGCCGGGCACGACACATTCCCGCGCCTGCGCCGATGACACGGCCCGCGACGATCCCAACTCTTGATCCAAGGTACATTTCCATTGGACACATACGTACCTATACTATAGAGACCCGAAAAATTCGCGGGTTCATTTCGTGTTATGCTAAAATTCAAATAATCATACCTACCTTAGTGCTGCTTCTGTCATTGGTTCACTGTTAATCTGGAGGACTGAGGGCCAATTAGAGACCCTCACTCATAGAAGTGTCGAATCACAGGCCACCCAGTCGAGACGACTCACAAGTCAGCAGCCAATGAACAGTTGGCATTTGCCCGAGTGTGTAAAGGATATTGGAGTCTATCCTGGAGGTCATTGAACCCGCGAATTTTCCGGGTCTCTACGTATGCACCAGCTGATGTACGTGCTTCGCTACGGAAGTTACCAAGCTAAACATTTTACATGCCCCTCCTCGTGGGTTGGCCACTGCTGCCTACTAGAATTTAAAAAAAATGATTGAAAAACTGCATGTAAACAAATAAATTGTTATAACTTAGATAAACGGTAAGAAATAAAAGCCAAATACACCATTTTGGATTCAACAGATTTTAGGGATATAGTAAGGGGACACAATTGCTTTTAAAAAAACATCAATAAAAAATCAATTCTTATTTTGAAAGGAAAAAAAAAACCTTTTTGAGATGCGGAACGAAACCCTTGCTGGAGAATTACGTACCCAATTTTATGGCAATAGACCTTCGTGTTATGCGAACGACAGCGTATTTATATAAATATATATTGATCCGTCCCGTAGACAGCGAATACTTATTTTTAGTTACCCTTTGATTACGTCATCGCCCTGCCCTACCGGCTATAAAGAAGTTCTACTACAAAAAATAAACTTTGTTAACACTGACTTTTAAAGAAACACACTAAAAATAGTTATTTGTACTTAAGTTCTTCGGTAAGTCAACCTACAAATAACGTATCAAATATTGCATGATTATTAATATTTCCGTTAATCAACCTCAAAAGCTTTATAGTCTATTCTTCCTTTTTGGCAGTTACTAGTTTTAAAACAATTTTGAATATTTGATTTTTCACTGCTTGGGGCTTGCTAAATTAAGCCATGCGACCCACGATATGCAATAAAAGTTATAAACGGAGAAATGCTGCAAAGAAAAAAGTATTTTTCCAGTAAAATCTTGTTGTGAGTGATCTTGTTCTCCGCTAAGTCCACGGAAGGTGGGGTACAAATGCAAGGCGAACACAAAACAGAAAGGGGGTTGGGAGACAGGGTAAAAGGTTTAGAGGGGAGGGTGTCTGAATGGATGAAAGATGGGGTAAGAGTTGAAATGAGAAATCCACGTGGTCGCTAATCGTACCAAGGCAAAACTTTGCTGCGATCGGTGTAGAAATGTAGAACCGTTTGCTATTCGTCAAGAACTAGCAGATCACAAACGTTTGGAATGGCGCCTTACGTGCAGGCAACTCTGACTACGCGGGTGTATCTCTGTGCACATGAAACTGCGCACACTACGAGGTTGAATTATGTTTTATAGCAATCTAGTCCTCAGTCCCAGGGCGTATCCACCACAAAGCGGAAAGACCGGAAGGGGAAAGGGGTGATATGTTTTGTTTCGTAGTTCAGCCTCTTTCATGAGGGAGAAAGATACCCATGATACAATTTCAACAACAAACAATAACAAAAAAAATTATACAATATTTTTAAACAATAGTTTGAGGATTAGTTACCAATTTTCTAATTACGATACTCCACTGACGGTGAAAGATATGCATGGTTAACCACATTTAACCTATTTTCGCAAAGAGAGTTTTCTAGCCATGTTTAATTTTTACTGCAAAACTAAAAGGAAGCGATTTGTTTAATAATTTTCTTATTTTATATCCTCACTTCGTAAGGAGGGCAGCAACCTCTCTTCCCCGGATACGCCCTTGCGACAGTTGTCACATAAGGCTGCGTTTATAAACTTTCCAAGGGACGCACACGCAACGACGCAACGATGCAACAACGCAATACGCAACCAACGCAAGAAAATAATTATAGTCGTAAGTCGCACGACGTCACCAAACCTACAACTAAAAATTGTAAAACAGTTGAAAACAAATTTCTACCTAAGCTTCATTTGATGATTCATATTTATCATGAAAACTAAAGACATTATCCAAAATTATGTTAAAAAGTGTTATTTTCTTTTACTGTGCAAAAGTTAAGCAAGAGTAAACACGAGGCATATAATAAAAACATCATCGTGGGCTTCTATGCCCATAACCTCTGCGTCTTTAAAATTTTTCGGAACATTTCTCGTTAAATAGCGCCGTCGAAAACGCAAGAAAGTTGGAAGATGAAAAAACACTTGCGTTGCGTAATCGCTCTTTTCGTCGTTTATAAACTGGCTCTCTATAATGTGGTAGCTGACCAATTTTCATCTTGCATTCTTGCGTAGTTTATAAACTCCCCCCCCCCCCCCCCGCCGCCTAGCTTGGGGGTAACCATACCCCCCAGGCCCCCCGGAAAGGCCCTAGCCTTCTGCCTGACCCCCCCCCCCCCCCCCAAGAGCAAAATCCTGGGCACGCCACTGAGTAGATATAGCATTCATTAATTGTTTCCGGACACTTCGATTGATCATGGCTACGATGATTATAAGTTGTTAAAATCTGTTTCGTGGTCATGTCAAGCAAGAACCAAATCGTAAACATTTAGAACAAAAAAAAAAGTGTGGCCATGTAGGCCTACATGGTGTTTGATAGACATTAAAAAAAGGTTTCGTGATTATGTGATAATTCAATTTGAATATGGAATTTTTTAATCTATTTCGCAGATTTCTCATTTTGTAAATAATTTATGAGGCGAAACTTGCATGGCCCACGCTGTGCAAAAGTTATCTTTGAGCCAAAATGATCTGGGTTCGAGAAATAAATAACAAGAAAGTGTGGTGGATTAATATATATATATATATATATATATATATATATATATATATATATATATCTGCTTTCCCGTTTGAATAAAGCACGTTCGTTAGTAAAACTGATAGTTTTCCAGTTAAAACTCTCCGAGTAAGGATTATCCCACTTAAATTAAGAAGTTTTCTAAATTTAATTTTGATGGTAAGCTGAGTTTGATGGTGATGAACTACACTAAACATTTTTGTCGCCTTACGAGACGTACTTCTAGGAAATTTCTATTCTAAACATTTTTTCCAAGGGAATCACTCAGCTGAATTACCACCGAGGGCTGTTTTGTTTAATTTACAGTTTTTTCTCAGCTGAAATTAATATTCATGATTTTTCTTTCAATTTTTGGCTCATATGTTTTTTTTATTAAAAGTATAAATATTATAGTTTTTTGTAAATTTATTTTTCTCTTATGCTTCCAGTCAATGTGACGTTAGAAATAAAATCACAAATTATATCTGGTTACGTTTGAGTAAAATTTTGAAGAAAAAAACGGTGATAGTGATTAGCAGAAGTCAATTCAAGTGGATGAATATGCTAATTTCCTAATATTTATGTAAAGCCTTATTTCCATTTGTTTTCCTTGCGTTTTTTATGAATGCGGAATTTACAAAGTTTAAGTATTTTCCTTGGAAAATTTAAATGTTAATGTTTTTTTTTTTGTTGTAATTTTGGTTTCATGCATAGCTATATTGATGTTCTTTTTGACATACTAGCTGTATATGGCGTGGTGAAGTGCCAGGCAATGCGACATCCAAACAAGGGCAAGTAAACAAGTGAATAAGCACGCAAGCACGCAGACTGTCCACGGATAGCTCGCTCACGCAGCAGGCACGCGCCGAGATGCCTATCTGCGCCGCGTCACGCCACAGTGGGGCGGGCTAATTTCAATGAACCCGAGTGCCCACTCCTCGCTATCGCGCATGCATATCTATGGCGCTGGGAATCGTTTTCATTGTCCTCGTTACAACTCTCTTTGAGGACGCCTCGCTGACGTTTGCTTTCGTGGTTCACGGATATTTGGCTTATCTACATAAAATAAATGTATCTTCATAGACCAAATTCCTCTCACTTGATACACAAACAAATTAACTAAACTTGGAAAGCCTATTTTCCATGAACGTTCCAGAGTGGGATTTGACGTTATGCTTACAGGGAACTGAGAAATTGGTGGCTGGTGTTCGTCTGCATAACGCCATTACACATTTTTAGACCTAGAACGATTTTAAATGTTTCATCGAAATTATTGCATGATATTTAATACATACAGTCTCAAATAAATCGTGTAAATAATAAGTCAATTTTGAATTATATCAATAAAGGATATAACTTTTTTTTACTATAATATAACACAAAACATTTTCCGTTTGTTCACAAGTGACTTCAAAAATGGCAAACGCTGTGCTTAGCGTGACATAAATAAATCTGCTAGACACAATTGTGAGGTCATATCTTTCAGTAAGCTTCAGATCGCTGAACAACTCGCATGAAGATCCTGGGCGGCTGTGCAGAGCACGGGGTGGGACTAACAACGAGGGTGGCCGCTAGTTGCTATGACGACCCGCTGTTGCCATGACAACCACCACGCAGAAAGGGATTCACCCAGAGCTTCCAGATTTATAGAACCGCATCACTTCCTACCCTCAGTGCTACAGTGGCACAAGCAGGCACAGATATTGATTACTGTTCTCAAACGGTTCAAGTTTTAACTTTAAAAATGGTATGTTCATAATATTAGAAAACACAGTAAATTTACTGACTTTAAACGAAGAATTTAAAACTTAAATGAACGAAGAGATCTTCATAATTTAAAAAAACTTAATATTCTTAAAACTACACCGTATTTTACCTTCCCGTAGTATATTTCGTTTTAAACAAAGGTAAACACACAAGTGGACAAATTAAGAGTGTTCTTCCTGTAAACATAAACAGTTTTAGAATGTTTTGCTAATATGCCAAGAATATTTGTATCCGTTAAATAACTAAGATAGCCGTAAATTTTCGATGATCCATGGATAATTTGTAACCAGCGTTCGTCTTAAATTGAAGGTAAAATTTTTTAACAGTGCATATGAAAGACGCTTAAAACTTCTCTTTTAGGTTAAATTCTTTCGGAACCAAGAAAATTTCTCACAATTTTTTTTCTTTCAAGTAATCGTTCGTGAAATTGACATTTAAATATCAGAAGTGTTTCTGGCTGAGTATGTATGGTTCTACGAAAATTCATTGTAGGAATGACCTTTCTTGGCTACGCTGGCAACTAGAAGTGGACGGTACACCAAGGCTCTGAAATGAGTAGAACTACTTCGCCATGAGACAGAATTGTGTACCAAAGTATAAATCAAACGAAAGAAAAAGTTATTTCGTACACTGTTTTTCAAAAACCTTTTTAGTCATGGCGACATTTGATTACTTTTACATAGTATTAGAAACATTTTCTATCCGAACCGTTATAAACACCATAATATTTATCATCAAAACCCACAACTACAAAATTCTCAATTTGGCTTAATGTGTTTGCAACAATAATGCTCTTAAAAGGAAATTTATGTTGAAAGAACTGCATTTTTAAAAATGAAATATGAATGGTACACAATAATATATTTTGCTCATTTTTGCTGATTTGAGCACTGGAATATATTATTAGAGCCAATATAAAGTTTTGTTACCAATTATAATATTTGTACCCAAAGGTAACCGAGTGATTTTTTTACGGTATGCCATTAAGATGTAACTTTAAAGATGTTCAATTTTTTTTCTGTAGTTGGAAAACATATCTAATTATCCTTAAGCATACCTATAAGTATACGATACTTAAAAAAAGTTACTTTAAACGGTGACAACAAAGAGTTGAAATCACAGGTAAAAAAAAAAGCAAGTCTTAAAACATATTAACAGCTAATATTATTCTTGAAAAAAAAACATTGCTATATTTTCACATTGCTTAGCGCATTTACCGGAGGGTATCGATTTATTTTGTATAATTTCACTTAACAATCAAATCAATTTCTTGTGTTTGCATTTAAGTATTCAAATGGTACTGTATTATAAAAATGATAGTGTCTGTAAGAGTGACGTATTTATTAGTGTCTTTTGCTTTTGTTTCCCGCACAACATTTTTAAAAATGAAAACGAATGTAAACGAATGTAAATGAATGTAAATGAATGCCCTCTGTAACGTCCAGCTGAAAGAAGGCTCAGGCCCTGACGTCGCCCTCCTGTGATCGCGGCCTCCGCGCACGGTCGCCCTCGCCGCGAGTTGCGTCGCTCTGGCTCGCGCTCCGGCGCCATCTTGGCAGCCCCGCCCGGCGCGCAACATGGCGTCCCGACGCGCGCCGCCGGTATTGATTGGCGCCGCGACGCCGCCCCTGCCTCGTCGCCGCTGTCCGCATCCTGTGCTGCCGCGTACCTACATCAACTGCACGAATGGATGTTCGCAGATGAACGGTTTCCGTACTTCAGCGAAAGATTCCTTTGGAAACCAGTCGCCAAGAAAGAAAGATATTGCAAATTGGTACAACACACGTCTGTGGTTAGTTTTGCGTACCTACATGAAATAAATTTTATTTTTCGAGATATTACTAAGTATTTCTAACAAAAATTGGCTGATAGTTTTATATTTTAATTGATGTTTCATTCAAGCATAAATGTTTTTTTTTATTTGGATCATGGAAAACGTAATCGAATATTCATCAACAATTCGACTTTTATTTTGTTGTATCGTGCTTATTATGTCCGCAGTTAATAAATACAGGAAAGATATTCACGGAACAATTTACAAATAACTATTGGAGATACCGGGACAAAATAAAGCATAAATTTCCAAATAAGAATCCGAACCCAGTATTACTGCGAACACTATTGTAGTGACACAGTTGTTTTCATGTAAATGTAAAAATTTACAATTATCTTAAATTTTACTTGAATATTTTTGTTCCATTAAAAAAAGACAGTGTTTTATACGGAAGCACACACTACACAATAAAACGAAATAAGGGGAAGATGAATCGGCTGTGTACTATATTTGACCGGGATTATTTCGGAAAAACGGGAAACACAAGTCATGATTGCCTTAATGGGTTTATTACTAATTTATTAGGCCTTGCCATCTTGGAATTTTAAATATTTTGATCCCCCTTGCAGTAAAGCTTCCGTGTTAAATTTTTTGGCTCGACATGGCCTTTGCTACTTGTTGAAGTCAACAGTTGTGGAATGGTGTGATTATCATGGTAGTTGTAGTCGCCCGCGTGAAGCAATAAGTTATTTCCTTGCGGCGCTAACAGACTAGAGCCTGTTAGTACATATGTGGCTGCAACAAGGTAAAGAATGTCTGTAAATTATTATTTATGGCGTAACACCCCAGAAAATTGGGATAAATTGGTAAAATAAGAATTATAGATAAAAATTAAAAACATTGGTTGTCTGTAAAGTCGGTTTACGGACGATAGTTTAACGTGACAACGTCATAACAAAACATTGATGAAATTATTGCATACTTTTATGAATAAAATTGAATCATTTTTATTAATTATCACTATTTTGTATGGATACAAAGAAGGAGTTAAATTAAATCTACAATTTAATTGATAAATTTACTTTTATTTGCACTCATTAATTCAAATATGTTTATTACTTTAACTAACAGATTATTATAACTATAACTTTTATACATGTTTGCTATTTAAATTCTTTCAATCTGTGTTATTCTGTTAAGGATAGGACGATGATAGGAAAAGTAGGAAACGAATGGGGGTGTTTCAAGTTCAATGTGCCTCGAAAAAGTCAAATCGATGGTTGTTCCAATAGAATGGAAGAGAGAGAGAGAGAGAGAGATGCGGCGCAAGCGTATAATGAGCGTAACGGGACACCGCGTAACGGGACACTTTTTCGTGCGTGCAGCCGGGGTTCATCGATTTATTAGACATTGTCACGTCAAAAAAAAATTTGCAAGATAGGTGGGCCTAATCCCCCTTCAAGACCGGTATGCGTGAAGCGCTCGCTCGAGCAGGTCCGAGCCGTGTGGTCGTGTTCGCTCGGAGCGCGGACAGGACACGAGACACGTGATCCCGGCCAGGGAGGCTGGGGCCTCACCGCGAGACCACGAAGCCAGCAGCGCCCCTGGCGGCGGAGGATGTGGGTAACCGCGTCCCCGGAGGCCGCGCGGTTCACACGCTCCGCAGTGTCCGTGCAAGTCTGGCGAGTGAACCTCATCTTTGGAACTAAACAATGTCACACTTTCTCATTTTGCTTCCATAACATAGAAAGCCCCATCTCTGAAGAACAAAATTGTACAGGAAACAATCAATTTTTTTTTGAAAAAGACTTAAAACTGGAGATAACGCCAATATAAACTGCAATACAACTCATCACATTATTGGATTTAGGGCTTTACAATGTCATAAAATGGTGTATTTTTTTTAGACAAACTCGGAAACGCTACAAAAAATTTAGAAGTAATTTTAACATTTTAACATTTTGACCTATCAGGGCAGATTTCTAAGATATAACTCCTTTTTTTTTATTGTAACTAAACCATTTCTTGAATATTTTTTGTGGTAATAATCTTACTGTATAATTATAATATTATTTATAGTTAATTTGTAATAAATAATAATAGTAAAATAAAATTTAATATCTTCATAACCATAAAGGATCTTTTCCACTAGAATGTTGGTGCACATTAACCCACACATTCAATGTTTGGCAGACTCAATGTACCTACCATTGAAATATTAATTGTTCACTTCAGTGCAAGAATAGACTGCAAGAGTTAATGCCATGTTTCTGTAATAATCTCTGCCATCATAAAGACAAATATTGGTTTTAAAATTTGAAATTGAGGCCCATATACGAATATATATATATATATATATATATATATATATATATATATATATATGTATAAGGAGCTTGACGTTAATTTTGATACCAGTATATTTTTATATTGATTCTTAAGACTAGGTCTCAAGAGGTAAGTTGATAATTCCCTTTTTATAAAATTACTTTGCTCTAAGGCCTATTTATGTAAATTTTAACACGAGAACTCGCTTGCATTATTGCTATTCTGTCACGGTTATTTTCAACAGATATTCACTAAGTGTAATATAATGGGGGTAAAGTCGCGCAAAAGATCCTTTACATACCACTTGCACGACTTTTGTTTGCACATATTATATCACACTTAGGGACTATCCATTGAATGTATTTGTGACAGGACAACAAATGTCGCAATGATGAGAAAAAGAAACTCAACATGGCGTGTGAGAACCGGGCCTTAAAGTAAAAAAACTTGCCGGGTTTAAAAATATTTATCTACCAGTGCGAAGCAGCGTACCACGGCTAGTTACGACACTGGTCTCGGCACACTGCGCTCTTAATGTAAAACAGAAAAAAACCGCTCAGAAACCAAACAAATATCCCGAAGTACTGAATATACAAATTAGTATTCCTCCATTGCAGTTCCAGTTATAGTAGCGCACCGATTCATTTGCTATTCCCACCGCGTTCACGTTTCTCGGGGACGCAGTGATCGCTGACTCGTGCAGCGAGGGTCGTGGGTTCTAGTCCGACACGAGCCCTGAAGTCGGGTTGGGAGTCCCACGACCTTGAGGTCGGGTGTATGGACTATTCCAAAATACAAATACGTAACGCAACCAATCAAGAAAATCACTTTTGTTTATATAATACACGGAAGTTGCAAAAGGTCACCAACCAAAAAACCTGGAGTTTTAAAACACTAGAAAACGAACACCTTCACCCACCCTGACTCTTTTATTAATTCATGTTTATCATGAAAACATGAGAAATGGTTGATTATTTGATTAAAAAAAGGGCTATTTTCTTTCACTGTACAAACATTTTAACAAGTGAAAACGTTAAGCATGTAATAAAAACATTTTCTTCTATGTACCTACACAGTGTCTGAGTTTTTTTTTTAAAATAAAAATTCATAAAACTTTGCTTTAAAATGGAAGGCGGAAACGCTAGAAGTTGAAAGTTGCCCGAAGACTGCATTGCATTTTTTTGCGTCTTGCGGAAATAATAAACAGGTTTTTGATTAAGTCGTTATTGAAATTTTGCGTCTTGCGCTTCTTGCGTAGTTTATAAACCCAGCCTAAGACGAAAAATCTTATGATATCAGAATTGAAACTTCAGGCACTGATTCTTAATTATAGTATCTAGTGTTTTATCAGCATATTGAGGAAAATTTCCGTCAAAATAATTTCACCGATTAAAATATTCGTTCAGATTTAAAATCTGCTAATAATAAAATATTATTGTTGGTACAATACGTTTAAATATGACGAAAGCTTATAAAAATTATAAGCTTTTTTCGAAGAAAAAATAATATCTAATGTCGTCACATCGGAAGGAACGCTGCAACCAAAAAATAAAATAATATCCCTTAAAAGCGCATGACTTTCATTACAGATAAATAATATGAATAGCTATAAGGAAGGCCAATGAGAAAAAATTTGTATATTTAATTTATACAACTTAATTTTTATTTTTAGACTCGATTCATCCTTCGAAATTCTTTATGTGCTTACTGTATATATTTTGTTGACAGTTAATTTTAGCTTGATTCTTTTTTTTAATGTATAGATTTTTAAGGCGCAGTCTCAGACGCCTTGTTGATTTTTTTTTTTTTCGTTGTTTCGTCATTACTTTTATTTAAGAGCTATTTATATGATTTTATTTCGATACCTTCCTTACATTTTTGTCGTCTGATACAAATATTTTTAACAGATATTCACCTGCTGTAATACAGGTAGAAAATATTTGTGGCCGAACAACAAATGCAAGAGAGGCATTGGGTAAAAATGTTATAAATAATCCTTAAGTAAAAGTTATGTCAAACAAATCGTCCTGACGTGAGATCGAACGTTATTGGCATATTAGGTTTACAGCGTTTCGGTATTTATCGGCTTTGGATTCCTACAACAGACTCTCCAATGGCTTGATTCCAAATTTACTTACCGAGTCCCCCAAAGAAAAGTCAACAAGTAATTTCCCTGGGAAAGTAATGCAAGCAGTTGCCTTTGTCTCACAGGAAGTGAAAAGCCCCGCACCGATGTTTATTTTTTGTTTTGTTTTACTTGTTTGTCTAGTGTTCTGTTAGAAATATGGTCATCAAGGGGGAAAGGAAAATTAAAATTCTTCTAGCGTGTAAATTAAAGTACTGGTCAAAAAAATTCAATTCACGATTAGTATTAGAAAACTTTTCGAATATTTTACTACCACGTAAAGTTACGCTATTCGACCAATATTTGATCGTAATCCTACTAATATTATAAACGCGAAAGTTTGTAACTATGGATGGATGTTTGTTACTCTTTCACGTAAAAACTATTTAATGGATTTGAATGAAATTTGGCCTACAGCTAGCTTATAACCTGTATTAACACATAGACCCCCATATTAATTTGAAATTCCATCCCTAAGGGAGTGAAAAAGTGATAAATTCATTTTATAACAGAAAAAATCATAGGTCATAGACATACAAATAGTGCGTGAGTGTCATTTCTCTATGTCTGACACACGATCATACACATAGTAAGGTCTGGCAAATTCATATTTTTCTCCTTGGTGAGACCAGTCCGCTTAGTGGAGCTCGCAGCGGCTAGCAAAATAAAGGCGCTAATAGCAGTTTTGTTCTTAACTTCGTCAATAGATAGAGTTGCCTTGAATTTTAAACGCACCATCGTTTGAGGCGTTTGTCATGTCTTTAATTTTCGTTTGTTTGTGCCGTATGCGTTCCTATACCATTCATCCGATTGCGATGAAATTTTGGTGATTTGTTATGTGCATGCATGCCCATGAAGATTACTGAGACGGTATAACTATTTTTCAATAGTTGGAGCACGAATCGTGTCAAAAAAATGTGTTTATTTCATCTTATTTAGCGGCACTTCGTCTGTTTTTGTTGTATAAGTGCGCACGCATGACACAATTTATTTAAATATAAAAGAGAGACAGAGATAGAGTGATATATATATATATAGAGTGAGATAGAGACGGAGAGATATGTTGAGATAGAGCGAGGTATAGAGAATGAAATGGGTTAGATAAAGAGATATACCTATAGATGTATAGAGCTATATAGAGACTTATATATAGAAGATATAGAGATAGCGGGAAGTATATATTTAGATATAAAGAGATAAATAGAGATAGAGAGATACATAGTTGTATATAGATGTAGATAGAGATAAATATATATAGAGAGATGGATAGATGATTTGTATATGTGGAACTACATCAAACATATTACAAAACAAAACTGAATGAGGCATTGCAATGCAGGCCGAGCATTAGCTAGATAATGGAATATTTTCAATATTAGTAATCTCTTATTTTTCAGCTTCATTCTATATTGCTTTATAAAGTCTAAATTACATACAGACCAGGTAAATAACTATAAACTGGCAGAACAACGTCTGTCGGGATCTGAAAGTGATATAAATTATTTTGCACACTTGACATTCAAATTAAGAAGACAATTACTAACTACATCTGATTTCGAAAAAGGTCCCCTTCACCCTGTGTTCAGCCCGGGAACGCCGGATATTGCAGCTAGTCATTTATAAAACCCACTCGAAGAAAATTTATCAAGAAAGAATACATTAATTTATTGAGTTCAATTAGCAAAACCATCATCGAAATTTGACTTCCTAGTTGCCTTCAAATTTTGGTTTAAAAGGTTACCATTTTTCAAGTAAACAGCCCAGCGGGCTGATTATGAACACACATTTGCGATGCAAGACAAGGTAAACATTGAATGTGGTGAATATTTCCGCAATAAAATTCTGCGTGAATACGAACACAACATTTTTCGTTAATTCCGGCCATTGATGACATTCTGGCGGTATAGGCTATACCATAACCTTTGACGTAACATTTCAGACGGTTTTTATCGCACCGGTGCTACGTTATATACCACGTGTGTACTATCAGTTGTGCTGTGTAACGAATAAGAGGTTGGCAATGTAATTTAATCATAGTAAGTTCAAACCTTTTATAATTCTGGGATCGCATCATTAATAATACAAAATTTTAAAAACCACATTATTGTGGCCTATTAACTCAGTGGTTACGAGGATGGATTCATACGAATAGTTTCCAAGTTAGATTCATACGAATAGTTTCCAAGTTAGATTCCTGTCACTGGCTAATACATGTTATTTTTTCTTATATACGTATTGTTGCATTTCAACACTATATATATATATGTACATATAGCTGTTGCAGAATTGAAACGTAGGTTAAGTGTTCTTTTTTTTCTCGGGAAGGACCTAGATTTTCGCACGTCTGCATGATCGTAGCTAAAATGAGACGTTTGTTGCGTAAAGTCAGAAACATTTAAAATACCTACCCTAAAATCGTGGAAATACTGTATATGAAATCTCGCGTAATGGTGTTCAGGAACTTACACGGGGGAAAAGGGGGGGGGGGATGGAACCATTTTATCCTCTATTGGCTTTCAAATTCTTTTAAGATTTAGGGAGGGGAGAAAGGAAATAAATCCACTCATTCCCCTCCCTCCCCCCCCCCCTTGTACGCCCCTGACGGTGTTCTTTATTCCGGCGAACTCGGGGAATGTCCGGGGACTGACCGGGGGTCAGTGAAGGTTTAGGCTTGTTCCCCGCGCCCAGGCAAGCGACCCCGCCCTAATAGGCCTGCTAGGGCCGATGGGCGAGGGTCACGCTAGGGCGGGGTGGCCCGGGGAATAACAGTTCAGGGGGAGGGGGTAGTCAGCTTGTTTCCTATACTGCCTAACACTCCCCTAACCCCCCCCCCTCCCACATCCACACGAACAAACATCGCATTCACGTCTCGCTCTCCGCGCATTTACATACGCGCACCCGTTTACCCCGCCCCTCGGGTAAGGAGGGGGGGTGTTACCTGGCCAACAACCCCCTCTCGCCGATGCCGACTGCTGCAACATGGCGCGGGGAATAAGCCAATAAACAGGGGCCCATCCCCGCCACTCGTGATGTAATATTTCACACGAGCATATAATGTCAGCAATGGTGTTCTAAGAGTGTGCAATACCTGATTAGGCAAGTAAATAACTCAACATTTTTTAATTCGTTTAATTGCCTAACAAAACATAAATGAGGCAAAGAATGAATGAACTTAAAAAAAAATAGAGCTCATTTAGTTCGAAAAATTTAAAAATGAAAGATTTTTATTACGCCTGGAAGATAGTAACCATGAAATATAAGAAAGGTCAATGAAAATATATGCATGTGACGCAAAAGAAACTCTTACATAAGTTTTGAAAAAGATTATCCTGTATTATCTCTATTTTTTTACGGGTGCTGAATCCTGAACAGTACGTAATATATCTAGGCTGCCAGCCAGACTAAACTTAAATTAAGAATACGAAGAATTTCGCGCCTAATTAAATCATTACTAACCTAACTAATGCGATTATACACGTCCAACACTCAGCACTGCCAACCTGAGCATGCCACTCGTTGGTAAGGGCAACTAAAACGGTGTATATTTGCACTGATATAAGGTACGTCACTACCGAGTTTCAAGTCTGTAGGACATACACTTGAAAAACGGGAAATTTTGATTTTAGAGTCCCACTAATTTGACAATCTCGGTGCAAGGGTAAACATCAGCCAAAAATGGGACGCCAATCTTCAGCTTCATTTGTGGGAAGGCAGGTAACCCCTAGGAAAGACGTGATGGATGCACCAAACGATGTCACGTTACAAATTCAAGGCAACACCATCTATTTACGAAGTTATAAACTAAACTGTTAATAGCGTCTTTAGTTCGCTAGTAGCCGCGAGCTTCACTAAGCGGATGGATTTCGCCAAGGTGAAAGATAGGAAGTTGCCAGACCCGTGTGGCGGACATAGAGAAATGACATATCTACACTCACTGTTTGTGTGTCTATAACCTATCACCTGAGATTTCCTATTATAAAACCGAATTTACCCCTTTTACACTCCCTCAGTGATGAAATTTCATAATTATATGTAGTCTATGTCACTTTATTGCTCATAAATTATTTATATGCAAAAAAAAAACATGTCAATCCGTTGCTCCGTTTCTTCATGAAAGAAGGAAAAACAGACAAACACACTTTAATATTTTTAATATTAGCAGGGATATTCATGAGAACACACGAAACTGTCAATAATTTGATTTTAGAGTGTCACTTTCTTTCACTGCGCGAATATTTAACAAGTGCAAGCGCCATGTGTTGTAATAATAAAAACAGCATCGTGGCCTTCTATGCACATAAGGCTTGCTTCTTTAGAAAGTTTGCGGAACACTCCGCTTCGAAACACGGAAGGCGGAAACTCAAGCCAAAACGCAGAGGTTGGAACTTGCGTTGTGTCTTGGCGTGTTTGGGTGGTTCACGTATGACCCTGTCCTGTCGCCTGGCTGAGTCCAGCCCCGGGAAGTGAACTCTCGGCGGGGAAGAATGCAAGGAAACGCTGGTACAAAGAGAGCAGCCCTCACGGCTTCGCAACGGCGATTGGACGCGCCCCAAGGATTACACCCTCCGCAAGCGCCCGGGGAGAGCTACAGTACCCCCCCCCCCCCCTCCACGGCTAACAAGGGAACACACGCCACTGGTCTGCATCGGGCACCAGTTAGGTACGAACGAGCGCGCGTTCCCGACAACTGGCTTTACCAGCGAAATTTGTTCCACAATTAGATATTACATAGCCGTATAAGCTTCTATATGTATTAAGTATAATCTCCGTTTGTTTGTTACTTATTCCAATCTGAAGTTTTACTCCGATCTCGATGAAATTTCGCACACTTGACCTTCGAGCCACGAGGAACGTCACGCTGTCTAGGTGAGATTTCGAGAAACCCACACCTTGAAACAAGAATCTAATTATTCTTGATGAAATTTCGCCATTGCATTGTTGATGCTTTCTTCGCCACCATGGCTACGGGCTTTTGCATTGTTGATGCCTTCTGCGTACCCGTGGCAAAGGCTTTTAAGCCTTATCCTAACATAGACTATATATAATTAATGTTGTTTAAATTTAGTACCATATTACAAACGAAGCCTTGTTCGAATTGTCATGGGAACAACTTCTTGCAAGTACTCGTGGTCCGTACTGCATGGATACAAATCTCAAAATAAAAACATTTCAAAGCTTAATTTTCTTATAGAGTTTTTTGTAGTGTTGTTTCTACATATTGTTTTTAGTATAGTTTTGTGTGTAATGGAGGGAATCGATCTCATCTGTACAAATCTTTCGTGGCCTCTAACAAGTTTTCCAGCTGCTAAAAGTAGCTTCTGTGAAATACTTAAATACTATTTTACCCACGAGGAGGGGCATGTATAACGAACAGTGCGAGTGTTTCTTTCTGTATACTGCCCTAGCGAAGCATGGGTTAATACCCTGTGATTCTAATATTACTCTAGCAGCTATAAAAAGTTGCCTACTTAAAAAAAACACGTGAGCGAGTCTTTGTACTCGCCGGAGCTGTGTAACATCTAACCTCTGTAACGAGCATATTCATGTGTTTTCATTTTGCAAATATAGGCTACTTATGATACGAGACCGTAGAATTATTTTAAAAATAACGCCGTGGGTGTTCAGTAGATACATATACGCAAATAGTGTTTTGAACTACATTTCTGGACGCTAATCAGACGTAGTTTCCGCACCCACCGCAAGAATTCGGTGACGGACAGCTACGTCGATTATTGAATAATTAGATTTGCAGAGCGAAATTTTAAACTAAGTTATATACTGAAACGGCTCCGATAAAAGGAAAAAAATATATACTTGAAAATTTTTGAACTGACTTTCGACAAGGAATTTTATTAAAATACTGCCCATACTTTTAAAATTCACAAAACAGTTAAGATTATAAAGTTTCAGTTTGTCTGTGTGAACTCTGGTTCGCGCCATCCGTCACAGATGGCAGCACCGTGGTACCACTCACGAAATGCCGCCCACCCAAGGGCGTAGCCAGGGGGGGGGGGGTTAGGGGTTCAAACCCCTCCCCCCCCCCAAGCACCAAATCTTTAATTAATTTCTTATTCATCACTCAAACAAATTTCATATTAAAAGTAATAAAATTTTTACCATTACAATATTTGAATTTAAGTACCGAAAACTGCTAAAATAGCACTATTTTACACCTTAAAATCCAAATTTTCCACGGGGAGGACCCCCGGACCCCCCGCGTTAACACGGGGGGGGGGGGGGGTTAAGCTTCTTAACACCCCCCCATACACAAATCCTGGCTACGCCACTGCGCCCACCAAATGGCGTGCATGCTACCGTGTGACGCGGCCACCGCCTGCGAGCGAGGACTTGGCGGCGGGAAGGTTGAGCTGGAAGGAGTTGGCAGCACTGACCTTGCCGTGCTCCTTGTCGAAGTCGCACTCGCGGCCCGGGTCGGCGGCGCTGTAGCCGTTGGTGCTGGGGTTGAACACCAGCTGGATGTTGGTGCCCGTCGCCACGAACGCCTGCGGCACCACGACAGCACCAAGGGGTCAGGCGACTGCGCGGATGCACGGTACAGACACACGCTTACAAACTACAGTAGATCTACTTAGCTTTCCAACCAAGAATTTGCCTCAAATGAACAAACACGTTCTTCGTAATTTCATATAACTGAATCTTTGTAGAAACTAGGCCGTATTTCGACTTTTTATTTTTTTCTTTCTATTTTTAGGGTACACACACTCGTAGAAGAAATAAAAAAGAAATTTTTGTAGTCGTCTTAACAAGTTTTTGAATGTTTTGCTAGTATAACAAATTTTACTAAGATAACGGTATAAATTGACGACGATCCCTGGATAATTTCTAACCAGCGTTTCTCGTAAATTTAATGTGAAAATTTTTTAACAGTGCAACACAGTGTAGGCCTAACACCACAATTTTGCAAGCAAATTATTTGAAAACTTCCAGGAAAAAAAAAATTGTAACGCTAACAGTACATCAGTGTAGCAGAAAGTGTCAGCATATGGCTTGCTGTGACGTAGTTTTTTCTGCCTCACCACCCGCAACATTGCAACATCCAGTGGCGGATCCAGGATTTTAGTTTGGGAGGGGCTTGACCCAGCTGAGGCTAGGCTTTATCGAGGCAAACACTAAAACAATAGTGGACCCAGATGCTTTTGGAGGGGGCTTGAGCCCCTTAGCCCCCCCTCTGGATCCGCTACTGGCAACATCCAAGCCTGATCATGTTTAAAAAGGTATGAATTAGTACTACAGTCGTTAAACAGCCAGCACTCTCGTAAAATACAGCCGTTTTAAATCTGTTTGAGGCATTGTTTCGGGTATCCCAACTCGGCTCAATACCATCAGCTGGACAGAAACTAACATCATTGCAATTTCATTGTTACTACAACAATGTATTTGGCTCAGTGCATCCATACCTGATATACTTCATTCGGTTAGGAGGTCGCCATTTTTAACCTCCATCTTCACTGTTTAGCTCACTCTGGATAAATCTTCTTTATGGTCTGGGAAATTTTTTGGCTTACCAATTAGGCATTATTCTGAGAAAAATAAAGATTGAGCGAACTAAATTGCATACTCAGAGCCCTGTAATGAGAACTACACTGTTAAAGGTTTGTGTACTTTTACAAGGAAAGTCCTTGAAAACTCAGTTGGCAACGGAATCACTTGTAAAACTGCTTTGTAAAATTGCAAATGGTACAAAGCTCTATATTGTAGTTTTACAAGTGATATAGTTTGCAACTGAGTTTTCGAGGGCTTTCCTTGCAAAAGTAGAAAAATTGTTTTACAGTTTCTAAGCTAGTACCGTATTCCTACAACATTCCCATAACTTTTATAAATCACAGTCCATTACAATATTGCTGGTTGGTGTTAAAGTATGGTTTAGTTTTGCCGTGGAAATCCACTTCTTTCTCTGTCCCCTTTTTTTCTCAGTTATTCGTGATTTCACTCTCTGAATCGACTGCTATTAAACTTTAAAATCTATTGCATTATCGCATGCAAGTCATTCCTGCGCTAGACCCTATTGCAGTGCGCACTCACCATTTATTTAAATCAACTCGTTCGAAACTTCTTTGACACAATCCAAAACCCGACGAATAAATAAATAAATTTCAAGAGTAAGTGGACTTTGATGCAACGTGGCGTACTTTCCGCGGATGCTGGAACCACAGTAACGCGACAGACGCGATGCGATAGACGCGATGGGCACGAAACGAAAAATACAATTTCCTAGCCGATCACGTTTGGAACATGTGACATCAGTGCGAACGAAATTCGCGAACGCGACAGACTTTCTGTTTAATAAATTATCTAAAATATTTTTTTTTTCGAATTGTTAAACAAATAGGCCTACCTACATTGGTTAAAGTGTAGTTCGTCGTATATTTTTAATGCTTTTGTTTACCAAGTTTTTTGTGATATCTTAGAATGTGTATTTGGATAAGAAAAAAAATTGTCTCAAACATATAGATTTTTTCTTAAATGTGAGCCAGTCTTTCAGTACTCGCCAGAGATATGTAACATCTAACCTCGGTAACGGGCAAATACATCTGTTCTCACGTTGCAAATACACTTATAGTAGGTATCTACGAATCTCGGACACGAAATCGAACGTAGAATTGATTAAACTAATTCCGAGCATGATAAATATTATGCAAATTTCGTTGTCAACTACATTTCAAGACGCGAATCACGCATTCTTGCGAACACACACGTATTCTTGCGAATCAACCGCCGCAAGAATTCGTTGCTGGAGCAGCTACGTCGGCTATCGAATTATTCGATTTGCAAACCAAAATTTTAAACTATAAATGTAACGGCTCCAATAATAGTGAGAAAAAAAGACTTGAAAAAATCAAAAATCCTTGTTTGGACCTAATTTTCGACAACATTTTATTAAAATACTGTCCATCTTCATTTCATGGAAGAGTTAATACTAAGTATAAATTTTCCCTTTAGCTTTGTGAACTTTGGTTTGCGGCATCCGCCACAGATGGCAGCACCGTGGTAACACATTTCCGTTCCGTTCGACTTACGTTCCATTCACGAAATTTCTCCTAAGCTAAGATGTTACATATCAAAACTTGCACATATTGATGGCTGTAGTAAACCGTTGATTTTTTCGCTCGAGTAGAAACGGCATGGTCACAATAACGCCTTATTTAAGCGTCGAATCGCATCCGTCGGATAATGTGATTCCAGCTAGGCACCGTTCCTGATGAGGCCTTAGTAAAGCAGTAAAGTGAAGTTTTCGAGAGGAAAACGGAATGATCCAAAAATATTCACCAGCCTAAATCATGCAAAAATCCTGTCACAAATATTAGTATATTATTAATTGTTGGTTAATATTTGAGTTTTGTTTAAGGGACGCTCATGCTGCTTATTTATATAAATATTTTTTTTAAATATGCCTAGGTAATTTTTAAAAAGCAATATTTACGTTTGTCGATAAAAGTACAAAAAATATATCATTTTATAACGTGCCTTAAAAAATTGTTCGTTTGTTTTATTTTTTGTTGGTTTTACAACTCTCTGGATGTCTTAGGGCCACTTATGAAAACTCACATACTATCGACATACATAGACACATCATTCGCATTGCAGCCAGAATTTTTTTTTTTTTACTGTAGAATCAGTCGATATCAGTCAAAGGTCACAGTTAGAAATACACAGGAATATACAATCTAGCATGCTGAAAATTAATGGTGTAGGTATGTTTAGAAATGTATTGTTTAGTTTTACCGATGCTGCAGCCACGGGTTTATTTAGGGGATTTTCTCCGTGCAATAACTACAGTTATTGACAAAACAATACTCAGTCTAGATAGGCACTTGACTTAAACCAACGTGTAAGGAATTAAACACTTTTGGACAACATCTCTGACATAAAATTGTAAAAACATAAAAACACTTCTTTTTTTTTTTAAGTCCTGAACCTAGTTCAGATATTTTTTTAAAAAATAAATCAGGTAGATATAAAAATTATTTTGCTTGTGAGCAAATGGTCTTTACTTCACAATTTATAAATGCTTTGTAATACCGGTAGGTCTATAATCGTATAACGTTTCTTGGGCATGGCATATAAAAAAAACTGTGAAAAGCTTTTGAAAAAAAAAAAGTGAAACGAATTCAGTGACAGACTATTTATTCACTTTCAGTCACCATATATAAGACTATTAAATATTTTATAAAACGGTACTGCTTTCTTTATACTTACATAAAGAAATGTCTGCTCCCCATGGACACAAGAGCTGGCTCAACAGAAACCCACACTTTCCCACCTAAAATATAACAATTCCTAGAAATTTCAACGACATATTAACTCACCCTAGAATTTAAGGTTAGGGTTTTTAGGTCTACTCAGCTGCAGTGAAAAAACCTGAAGATCCCTATACGTTAAATTGTTTTTTAGAGGTATAAAGCTGGACTCCCAATGCCCGTCGTCAAGCGTCAGTCATCCGTTCGTCCGTCAACAGGCCGAATGATGCACAATAATACGCAATACCGGCATCATATTTTTCTACTTGGATGCTGCCAACAACTATTAAGGCTTATATTTTCGAGGAAATTTATCTTGTAAAGCACTTATAAATGATTAAACAAATTCTAAAATTTTCGAGTTATTTTTTTTTTAGTTTCCGTGCATTATAAATTTATTTTGTTAAAAAATACATACCTATAGGTAGAGTCTAGACTTACTGAGTTAGGTCTGTTTCCCACATATGCGGTTCCATTCGGTTCTGTTCGTTTTCGGTTGTTTTTTTCGGTCGCTGCCGACAAGTTTTAAACGGTGATTCGGTTTCTACTCGGTACCTAATAGAAGCAGTAGAGCACCAAATACTCCCTCAGTAAGGTACGAACACCTGTCCGGGGAACAGAAAGCAATCAACGCGTTCACACACGCGCGGTTCAGTTTCTGTTTTAACCCGGCAGCGAGTGAATCTCTATTTTTTGAAAGTATCGCAGTTTTTTTTCTGATAAATACAAGCCGTTTACCTGATGTTGGAGTGCAATATAAACCAGTGCTGTGGGACAAACCTGGTGAAAAATATAAGGATAGATATTTAAGACGCAGGAAACATGGAAAGACGATGAAATTTTGAAGGACTATGATGAATTGGACGTCACTAAACAAATGGAATTCGGTGACTTTGCGTTTAAAAAGGTCCTTTAGCTTCACGTGTAATTCATCAAATGATTTCGTTGAAATCCTGAAGTAATTAAAATAAATTGCCTTCATGCTGTCTTAACTTAGGAAAAATGACGTAGAATGCACCAAATTCCTGCCCCAAAGTGATGAGAGGGTGCTCCCAATGAAGTCTAGTATCCCTCCTTCGTTTTTTTAATTTTTCTATGGAGAAACAACGTGGCAACATCACTACTGAGTGTACGGAACAGAACACAAAACCTAATATCAACCGTATGAGAACCGTGTATGAGTGATGGGGCTTCGTTCGTTTTTCGGTTGCAACCAAAAACGAGCCGAACCGAATGGAACAGTATATGTATGAAACAGGCCTTAATGTAGACCACGGTAAACCAAAATAAGCAAAATATTGGATTAAACGGATAGAATAAGAAAATCGTCTCGGTTTTCGGTTGACCGAAAGGTATCATTTTATCAGGGACATTTTTTTCCAACTTTTCTTCCGTGTAGATACTTTCACGACTCTCCCATGATTTGCACAAACAGTAAGTAACATCTTTTAAGTATGGCGTTGTCAAGGAAAGTCAAGGAGGAACCATAAAAACCTCCCCCCACCCCACTTTCTTTTTTTACAGAAAATCATTAACCAGCTTAAAATAACGAATATATAGCTCAATTTATGGCACCAGAATATGGAAAATTGTATACTAACCTTCTCTTTGAACACATGTTAGAACACAATCATAAACAGTAGTGGCCTACTTCGTGTCATGTTTATTTAAAAATTTCATGTCTTGAAAAGAAAAAATTTCACTGAAAGTCATCATATTACCAAAAAAAATCGTACTAATGCATCATCTTTTGAAAAAATTTTCCGGGGAGGAACTCCAGACCGAGGATTCCATACTGCTCCCTTCAGACCCCCAAACACAGGCCTATTAAAACCAAAATTATTACTTAGCCCCCCTCACCACAAATCCTGGCTACGCCCATGTCTTTTAATTTTTATTTTATTTTTTGCAAATGTTTCAACAGTATTTGCTGGCAAACGTCGCTTTAGGTCAGCTCGGATAGTACTGGACCTTGGTTAATCCATAGACTCTACTGTATCTTCTTCTATGGACCGCCAGTGTAAACCACAAATGGCGCACGAGCATGATGTGCATGATGTGCATGGTGTTACTCACGATCTCCGTGTGTCCCTCCCGGCAGCCGTTCTGGAACCTGACCTGCCGCTCCTCCTGAGGCCGGTCCCTGTAGCCCGTGTACCGGATCTGCGGGCACACAACACTGGCGTCACAACGCGTCTCCGTCGCGTCACACACGTCGTACAAGTTACCTCGCTTTTAAACTATATAAGGAAACGGCTCCGATAGCAGGGGAAAAAAGACTTGAAAAATATGTAGACCCCCGGCTTTGGACCTGATTTTCGACAAGGGGTTTTATTAAACTACTGCCCATACTGTTAAAATTCATAAAACAGTTAATATTATAAAGTTCAACTTTGTCTCTGGGAACTTTTCGACGTGCGAAGAACAATAATAAATTAGATATAATGTTTCTTGTTTGACATACGACTTTCATCAACGTTTGTTTTGTTGGACATGTCTTGAGAGAAATCTAACATTCATTCGGGATAAATAGCCACTGAGCGTGAACTCATTTCGAAAATATCTCTTAGGTAAATTTAGTAAACAACACTGTTAAAAAATATTCGAATAGTATTGGCATGACCAATGCAAGAGTCAAACAATCTTTCGAAAGCATTTCAGTAGCGCACCCCCCGCCAAGCGATGGAAATTTAATATATTTCTCAAACACACTGTTAAAAATTTCATTAATTCTACTGACTTTTCAACGTAGAATTTATCTAAAAAAAAAAAACGAAGATTTCTTCGTAATTTCAGATAATAGGATCGTTGCAGAAATTGTCCTGTGTATCAACATCTGAAGTCTTCTATTTGTCGGTATGAAAAGGGTAAACGCAAATGTGGAAAAATGGGTGTTTTTTATGAGTCTTAACCAGATTTTAAATGTTTTTTTCTTATATACCAATATAACGAGATTCATATGGATTCATTTTCAAAGTAAATGGACTTTGTACCTGTAAATTTACAAAAATAACTGTAAATTTACGAAGATCCCTGGATAATTTTTAACCAGCGTTCTTCGTAAATTTACAGTGAACATTTTTAACGGTGTAGGCCACTTCACCGCTACCCTATTACTTGAATCTGTGTGTGAATATGCGAGTGACTGATTTAATGTAGTAGCACCTATTTTTTGATACTATTTGCTGTATGTTTAATCACTTTCCTTTTTATGAATGTCTATGCTTAATTTTTAAATTACTTTAAATTATTTATGGTTGAATCTTTTGTAATAGTTAAAATTTGAACATTAAGTTAAAATTTTAATTTGTTCTCTAAATATTTAGTCAACATCTGCTTATATCATGCTTATTTTTTAATATTCCACTATTTGATGTAATTGCAGAAAAGTGGTTAAGTGTAAGAAAAGGCGTACCGCCTTAACTTCACCACCAAAAAAGACGATAAACAAATAAAATAAATAAATAAGTATGTCGTGCCCACGAATATTGCCGGTCGAAAGCGATTGGCTGGTAAATTATTTAGCTCGCTTCACGACATTGTGACTCCAGCGCCGTTGTGATGCCGGGAGGTTTCGAAGAGCAGTAAATCACGACGCGGTTGGACACCCAACGGCGGAAAGCCATCAATTCCCGAGTGCACGAGTTGTTTGCCTCGCCTGAACACGACGGAAGAGAAAGTCCTTGTCGACTCGCCGGATAAAAGTTTTCTGGAAACGTCCTCGTACAACAGTCCTGGAGCTACTACCACGCCATTGCTGCGCACAGCAAGCGGAAGGTTGTCGGATGGTTTCGTCAGCAACGGCGAACGAGAAATCAATCATTACTCGAGCACACCCGTAACCGACATCCGAAAAGAGAAACAACTTGAAGCAAAGATTCCGAGTCTGTATTTTGCCGTTATTTATTTATTATCTTATACTCAGGTTTACTGTTGTGTGTGTGTCAGATAAACGAGAGAGTTCAGTCACACTGTTAAAAATTACAGAAAATTTACTGACTTTTCAAGCAAGAAATAAACGAAGATTTCTTCGTAATTTTAAATAACTGGATCTTCGCAGAAACTGCGGCGTCTTTCAACGCTAAAATTCGGCTTTTCCTTATAAACAGGGCAAACACACTTGTGGAAGAAATAGGTGTGTTTTTGCATATGATTCCCAGCCAGTGTTGAAGGTTAGATTATTCTTGTGGGTTCATGTTCAAAGAAAGTGAACTTAGGACCCGTCAATTTAAGTAGATAACTATAAATTTATGAAGATCCCTGAATAATTTTTAACCAGCGTTCTTCGTAAATTTAAGATGAAAAATTGTAACAGTGCACAAAAATATTTTTTTACATTATTCTAATCATACCCACGAAACTCTATGCTAGTAATACCTAATGTTTTTCAGGATCTTTTGCAGCCACGATCACAATGATAAAACTTTTCACACTAAGATTTACGAAGAACTCTGATTACAAACTATCGAGGAATATTTGTAAATTAATATCTTCGTATATTTACGACTACCAAATCTGCTTTTTTGAAAAGATAAGGTCAACAAAAGTCATTCTTGATATTTAATATAACCTTCCGAAACTTGTTAAGTCTACAGCGAAAACACTCTTTGTCCTTTCACACGCATGTTCGCCCTGTTGTACAAAAAATAACGCACTCGTTAGAATCGGGTGTAAATGCTATGAAGATATAGTAATATGAAATCATGAATAAATCATTTATTTCACACCCATTCTTCGTTGAAAATTCCGTAAATTTACTATATTTCTATAACGAATTTCTGGAACGAATCGGACCAGGAGATAAGGCAATCAAAAACCTAGCTGATTTCAAACACAGGCTTAAAAACGTCTTTGGAGCAAGCACCTATTTAGCATGATCACAGCGCGGCTATCCTACTGCTTGAATCTGTGTGTGAATGTATGAACGACTGGTTTAAATGTAGTACTGCTTATTATCTTGTTTTGGCAACGCCGGATTTTTTAAAGTGTTCATTACTTCCCAGCACGTGTATGCCTATGCTTAATTGTTTTGTTACCTTTCAATGATTATTTTTGGTTAAATGTTGTAATGGTTACCTCTTATCTTTAAACTTTAAGCTAGAGCTTTATTCTTCCGCTTTCTATCTTATTATCGATTCTATCATCAATTACATTTTTTCCGTGCTTAATTTTTATTTTTACAGTATAATGTAAAAGCATTAAATGTGGATAAGTGTAAGAAAAGGCGTATCGCTTCAACTTCGCCACCAGTCAAGACGATAAATAAAATAAATAAATAATATCCATAGTACGGTACACTTTTATTTTGATGTTTTCTTCGCCAATGCAGTCTTAAACCAAGACCAGTTTCAAAGCTGCGTCCAGTGAGAGAAATTATATTTAAGGTCTCCGCCTACCCGGACGCGCATACGGTGTGCAGAGCATCAGGAAAAACCACGCGATTTGAACTGCTCAACATATCAGAGTGGAGTCTACTTCCGAAAAGTATTTAAGAGTTCGCTGAGGGCCGATAAGTTGTTTGATTTCCGGATTAAGTTTTTAAACAGTATTTTTTAGAAGAGTTAAAATGGCTAAAATGCGTGTTTTCAGAGTAATTCTAGGCATAAAACAACCGGTACAGACTACTGAAAGCCCTTAAGGGACTTGCATTACACCTTTATCTTCATTTCGCCGCCCTTAAATGTTAAGGTCACCGAATAAAATAATTTCAAAGTGTCTTATGCACGACTAGAAGATAACGCGCCAGTTCAGAGCCTTGCACTTAGAGGCGATACCGCGCTAGAAGCCACAGTGAGCGTCGCGCTTATCATCCTACCTCACTAACACAGATACACCCCGACTAGACGGGCCTCTTAAGTTCTTTAGACGCTAACACAACCTGATATATCAACAAGTAAATATTGTTTCGACAGTCAATACTTGCGTTTCCAATTTTTTTCACACTCTACTTTCAGGCAATTTTAAATTTTCAAACGCTCAAGTTATTCAATTTACAGTACAATATAAACATGAAATGGCGCGTGCAGCAGCTGCGTGGGTATAAGAAACAGGACATGCGTGTAAATTGTTGCTAATAGATAGCGCCACAGACCCCTGAAAGGCCGCAAGAATGCATGTAAGGACGAGTGGTTGCATCGAAGATTCTTCAATGATCAGCGCAATCATTCAGAAGTTAACAAATACAGCCGAACACCTTCGGGGTACGTGTTTCAGCAGCTTTTAGGCTGAAAGTTCATTTAATGAGGTATTCGGAAACATACATGTTTCTGAGACAGGCTGCATGCACTCAAGAAAAAAAAAACGGAAACATTGTAATATTTCAACGAGGTTACATAAATGCATCTGGAATATTTTTGTATGGGGGCCAAAGTAAACTCTGTGTTGTAATCATCATTAGTTGCCCTTTTTTAGGCAGTTATATACCCTACTGTATTTTAATACTTCATACGAATTCGTAGGGAGCTCTCATCAGCGTAGCCTACTTGTTCTACTGACTCTCACTATCAAGACAAACATTTAAAGGAACTTTCCACGTATGTCTCGTATCCATTGACAAGATTCAATTATTTATGTAGGCCTATATATTTTTCTTTATGTGCGGGCTGATCACAGAATATCCAGTGAGTATAAATGTCAATTGGAATTCCACAGGTGTCCAAAACACCAACTGTAAATTAAAGTAGTTAGATAAAGTGCGAACTATTATTATAATAACTATATTATCTTGCTTTAAAGCAAACATATTTCATAAAACTGGTTCAGAATTATAATTTGTTGACAAAGAATTCGATTTTGAAGTAGTTGAAAACTCCCTCATGAACTTACATAAATGAGGATGGTTTGTTCTGAGTATCTATGAAAGCTGTTACACAATTTTCTATGCAGTTCAGTAATTTTATTGTTGTCTAAAGGTAAATCACGCATGTATGATTGACCGTCTTCGAGAATATTCACGAAGCATGCGATTTCATCAGTTTTATTTTTATTGTGTTCATATTTTATACAAATAATTTTAATTATGTGGTTCAAGATTATAACACTAAATTTTAATTCATATCAGCCACGCGTAAAAGTGTAAGATTTTTATTTCGATACGATTTTTGAACTGTAACACAGACCTGCACTTCTAAAAGTATTTTTGGTAGGACCTAACTCATTTTTACCAAATGGTTGATGTCTCATATAATTTTTACAGAATAAATAACACAGATAATTCACCTGAACCAATCAGGATATCAATTAAATTGCCTTCGAGGTATATAAAGAATAATTTATACATTTGAGTTTAAATTTGCACCCTCTGGTACTAACAAATAAGATAGGCTATTATTTCCAAAGAAATGCGTATAATTTATTAGCCAAGTATATTAATGTAATTTTGAAAACATATGAAGAAATAACCGCATCAAATAGCGAAAACCAACATCCCAATTTTGGTTTTGCCTTTAGGTTATCTAGACTTGTTACGCGCAGATTTAGGATGGCGTTTGAATATTTCCTTTATTTAGTCTGAGACTATTTTCAATTGATCCATTGTCCTTTAAATTCCCGTTAACATGTCCTTGTATGAGTTGAGTTCTCTTTTGTATTTTCCTCTGTTTTTCCTAATTTCTACAGGTAAGCCTCGTACTGCCACAAATCTTGTCCAAATATTAATTTGATTGTTCCTGCTTAATGTACATTAAGCAATTGAAACCTGTCAATTTTTTATGATAGTTAATGTCGTATTTGTTACTACAAATTCCTAGGGTATTTTGGAGATGAATCATTATTAACTAAATATTACAACCTACAGATATGTGAGATATGCGCAAATATTTTACAATTAGCCATTATAATTTTTTCTGCTCAGTAAAAAAAATATTTTTTTTTATACCAGCCACTTCCTTTCAATTATCGTTCGTAACTGTTTAAATGTTTGAAGATCAGAATCCGAATTAAATGGACCATGACTCTCCACTAAACTCCGTGACTGGCATCACCCTCCTACATTTACTAATTTATTCCTAACATGCTCGCTCTGAGAAACTGTCAGCAGTGCATTATTTATGTTGTTTAAAAACTCTCTCTACGCAATTTCAAGCGACCGGAAGCAAGATAACAATTTAAAGAGTCCCTCTGAAGACTATGAATGTCGTGTTTTCTTTCCTTCTACACTTTTAGATACTACAGTAAATTTACGGACCTTTCAAAGAAGAATTTAACTTAGATAAACTATAAGTTCTTCGTAATTTCTAATAACTGTATCCTCGTAGAAACTACGCCGAATTTCGACATTCGATTTGTATGTTTCGTTCTAAACGAAGGTAAACAAACACGTGGAAAAAAAAGAGTGTTTGTTCTCGATGTATACTTACCAGTTTTGGAATGTTTTGTTGTGCCAAGAATATTCTTTTGGATTCATGTCCAATGTAAGTGAACTCAGCGTCCGTAAATTTACGAAGATAACCGTAAATATACGAAGATTCCCGGATAATTTATAACCAGTGTTATTCGTCAACTGAAGGTGAAAATTTTTAACTGTATGTTTTGTGGCATCATCCAGTGCACTTGCTAAATCACGTATGTATGTAAATAGCGCATCCTGCCCTAGGAAAGGAGACATTGTTCATGCCTTAACAGCATGCGACAGCATGAAAGTGGCTTTCCATAAAATAATTAAGCTACGTGAGAAATGTTATCTGCAAAGGAATAAAAGAGATCGAGCAGAACAAGTAGTACTGGCTTAATACCTTCTTACATGAAGCGTGAAGGTCAGTTTAATGATCCGGAATTCCGGAGCTTGGGTCATAATTTTATGTTTAACGCGGTTGAACTTGTAGACGTTCTGAGAGCACGAACTTCAACAAAAAATATATAGTAGGTACATTATTTTTGCATAATTAGCTGGCAAAGTTTAATTTTTAAATTTTTTTTGTACAGTGTGGAATAAGTAAGTAAAATGTTTTGGGTTTAAAGGCAATACTGCTGGCTACTGTGTAATATGGTTTTTACTCTTTCAGAAATATTTATTTAATTTATTTCTATTTTATTTAACGTTTAAGAATCACAAAAATCTTGGGGATTTTAAAAGGCTAGGTAAAACACAATATATATTTTTTTCTGAAAGTAATTAAACCATATCACATAATAGCCAGTAAAATTTACTTTAACATAAAAAGTTATAATTTGTATTCTATTTCATTTTCCTTATCCATAATGCACGAAAACATTAAAAGTGCAACCATGCCAGCTAATTATGCAAAACGTAGGGCCTATATGATATAATTATTTTTTCATTTTGTGAAAGTTGAGCCGCTCAAAAAGTCAGCAAGTTTAACAGTAATTAACGTAAATATAAAATAATGATCTGGAATTGGGTTTACAGCCTTAAGGTGGTATTTTTCAAACCAAATAAATTAGTCATTTTAAATGTCGGTAGGATCCGTACCTCGACAAGCGAACAGTGATTGTTTCATAGGCTAAATGTTGTGTCATCCATAATTTAATTACAGCAAGCATACGTCATAACTTTAGAGTTGTAGGTAAATTAGTGTTTGGTTGGAGTTTGTAATATTCAACTTGTGTTCTTATTAAACTACAACTTTAATTATGTTTTCTACATGAAGTATGACGTATTATATTATCAACTCTATCTTTGATATGTTGAATTGTTTACTTTAAATAGACAATTCAAAGGTAGCCTCTTAAAAAAATTATGTGGCAGAGTAATAATTAAATATTATTAACAGGAGCTCCAATATTACAGCTCATACATATACTAAGTGTTCATAAAAATAACGTTATCGTGCTGGGAGACCGGGATTGACGTGATGTCTCCGCACACATGAGGCCTATCAAAGAAACCTTTAAGTTCGTAATTCCGTAATATGTGAATAAGTCAATCCCGTTTAAGTCATCGTTCATTTGTTCCACATATTTCGCAGTGCTCTCCAATAGCTACAATAAATAAATAAGCTGAGCACACGTACGAAATGCAAAACTTCGGGAAAAACCACGCGATTTACGAAAAAAACATTTAAGAACGCGCTTAGGGCAGGTCTGTTTCCGTATCTTTTGGAAAGTGAAAGTGACTAAAACACGTTTTTTTTTTCAGAAATGTTTTGAGACATCATACGCCCGGTAAGGATTCTTGAAAGCACCCAAGGGCCTTGTATTACGCCTTAATCTTCAATTCTCTACCATATAATGTTATGGTTAACGCTCATATTGCATAGTTGCCCTATGAACGTCGAGAAGACTGCACGCCAGTCCACAGTATTGCGCTAAGAGGCGATGCCGCGCTATAAACACAATCGAGAGTTGCACATACATCCCGACTCACTAGCACAGCTACACCTCTACTGTAGGCGGGCACCTAAGTACTGCAGATGACTGCATCGAACAGGCTACATATGTAGACCTATAAATTATTCGTTTTGATCAACACGCGTACTTTGTTTTTCTTTTAAATTCGTTAACACACCCACATACTAACGTAAGAAATTTTGTGTTTTAAGGATCCATCAATTTGTAGTTTATGCAATTTTCTTTTTTTTTGTAAAATCTGGCCAAGTCATGTGACTGAATTATGAGTCATGAAACCACAGACGTAGAACCGGGGTGTAGCTTCCCCTTCCCGCTTACTCTTGCAAAATTGTTACTATAAAAAGATTAACATAAAAAATTTTAAATATAATTTTATAGAAATATTTCTGTATATTTTTTTTGTGTTTATTGCATGTATACCTAATGGTCAAAATAAGGGCAGTAGCTACACAACATACAAGCACCTTATTCAGAGATGACTTGGTGCGAATCCTACAGATTTGTGCCCCTGCTTGAAACTGTTAGAATTGCAAAACAATTAGTGAACTGTAATTTGGCACACTTTCGAACCTCTGTTCCATACAGAATCTGTAACGGAGCCGTTCTTTACACAGTTTATCAGTGTAAGGCTGGGTTCACAATTAAAAAAATTAAGCGAGTGCATGGCAAGCCATGCACACGACCTGTGCACACGACCTGTGCGAACTGCGAAATTGGTTCACAATTGAATTCTTACTGTTAATTTCAGCCAATGAAATTTCGTGAACTATGCGACATCTGTTAGCAGTGTTAGTAAATAAACATAGCCTATTAACTTTCAAAATAACGATATTACTATTATTATCTCGACATTTTCTTACCACAATATGGTTAATAAATATATACATATTTCTAGTCCCGCCAAAAAAGCACCCTGCTCTTCTCTCATTGGCTGTTGTGCCATGCGTACGCGACCGAAATAAAATATATTCATTTCACTCCTATGCGCACGACCTCGCTCCCATGCACACGACCAACTTTCTGCTATTGTGAATCGTTAGGTTAGGAAACATGGCGTTCATATCCTATGCACACGACCTACTGTTACTGTTACTGTTATTTTTTCAATTGTGAACCCAGCCTAACTCCTCTCCTTGTTAGTAATTGTCCACACAGAGTCGCGCCTCTCGGGACGGCAGTGACTGCCGGGGGAATTGCGAAAGCGGGCGGAGGAGGCGGTATGTGGCGGGGCGGAGCGTGTTTTTCCCGCTACACGTGACGTGCGCCCGGTGACTCAGCCCCGCTCCGCCCCGCAGCGCCGGCAGTGGCTGGGTGTCATCATGTCACCTCCCCCCTGCTGGGATTACAGGTTATCACTCTGAGCTATTTGTTATGGATGGACCGCTACAAAATCCTGGGTTCGGATTCTTACCCGGGCATTTGTGCTTTGTGTTGTCCCATTTCCTCCAGTAGGCTACTTAAAAGTTATTTGTAAACCGTTCTCTGAATAGCTCTCCAGTATTCACTGGGCACATTAATAAGGATTATTTAACAAAACAAAGTTCAATTATTAATTATTCGACTACCTTTTCCGTGTTTAAAAAAAAAAATAGTGCCTGAATGAAACATCAATAAAAATATAAAATGATGCCCCAATTTGCGCAATAAATACTCTGTATCATCTCGAAAAAGGTAACCATAATAATAACAACCATAGCAATGTATTGTGCAAAGTTACAATCTCTTTCTTGTAGTATTATTACAAACTATTTATTGGTCACTGGTTTCCTAAGGAATCTATTGTAAAAGTTCTGCACACATTTAAAACAAAAAAAAAAATTGTGATTGGGCCGTCTTTAAAACATACATAGCCTACACTAATAATTACCAAGTCAGCTATTGTGATTTGATCATCCGCGACTTTGTGGCATTCTCGTGATATTTTAAGGCAATGGTGAATCTAGAGAATTTAGGGGAGGGGGGGGATAAATGAGAGCCTTATCGTTACACTGTCATGAATTACTCTTTTATTTTGATGTTCTTCCTAGTTTCTGATAACTGGATCTTCGTAGAAACACTGACGGAGTCTCAACTTACGAGCTCAGTTTTTTTTTCCCGTTGTGATCAAGGTAAACAAATATGCGCGCGCAAGGAAGTTTTTCTGCAGACGTCAACGAATTTCTGTACGTATTTGTTAACGCCCCAAGTTTGATTCAGCGCGAGTTCGTGTGCATGGTAAGCAGTCTCAGTAAACGCATCCGTGGATAATTCATAACTAGAGACCTGCAAAATTCGCGGTTTCGATGGCCTTCAGGATAGACTGCACATACCCCTGTACACTCGGGCAAATAACGCAAGTTCATTGGCTGCCGACTTATAAGATGTCTCAGCTGGTTTGTCTTTGATTCGATCCTTCTTTGGTTGAGGGTTAATAACTGGTTGAGATTCGTCCAGATGAACAGTAAGCCAATAGCAAAATTATCTAAGAGGTATATGTGTTTGAATTCTAGCCTATCACCGAATGAATCCGCGAATTTTGCAGGTCTCTATCCATAACCAATGTTGAAAAAATGTTTAATGGTAAACTGTAACTCACCTCGCTCTCCCGGCTGAGGCGGCGGAACAACTCGTCAGACTCGAACTTGGCCTTCTGGTCGGGCACGACGCGCGGCATCTTGAAGATGAAGCGCGGCTTGGGCTGCTCGTACAGCCCGATCGAGTCGAAGGGCAGCATGCCGGCGAGCGCCGCCGGGTCGTTCATGGCGTGCATGGCGAGGGCGAGGCGAGCAGACGGACGGAGGGAGTGAGAGAGCTGCCCGCGCGGCGGCTGGCGACCGACTGGCGCGCGCGCGCTCCGGGCCGGCCCCCCGCGACGCGAGCGCTCCTCGCGGCCGGCGCCCGAGGCTCGCCCGCTGCCTCGCCGCCTCCCCACTCCTCTATCCCGCACCGCGCCATGGAGGCCCGTCCCTGCAACGGGAAGCCTATGATGCACATAAAGTTCTGCCATTCCCGATTACACCCGAACCATTCACCTTCGGCCAACCTCGGGTTTATTTATATATATATATACTATACTAACCTAACTAACCGTCCATAGTGTTTTAAAGTGTTTTAATGTAGCTAACCTAACCGACCACTTTTAATATTTGAATTCATTTTTCCTGCGCAAAAATAAAACAAATCCCGAAGTTGGACGGAGGTGAATTGTTCGGGTGTAATCGGGAATGGCAGAACTTAATGTGCATCTTAGGGTCTCCCCCCTGTAACGACAAGGAGACGAATCTCACGGAACAGAGTTCTTACAACGGTGCGCAGACGGCGACGGACCCGTACGGATCAGCTCGGCAGTACTGAGACCAACAGAAGCCGAGCACTTGGCTGCGGTGGTAGCCATGTTTGTTCATGTTTTAAATACGTTCAAAATTGTTCCAAGTACAAGAATATCTAGTGTTCTATTATTTACTTAGTCGTTTATTTTTTTAATTATATATGTAAATTCTGCTCATGCTATAATCTTGAATTATAATATATAGCTATAGTTTAATCAAATTAATATATCGTAACCTTGAGATGCAATCTCATTGGTTGTCATTTGTTACGTTTCCGTGCCATTGTGGAACGGGCCGCAGGCCGGGTTTTATGAACTACGCACAGCGGCGGACACAGCATAGAATTTTTGTCGAGGGCGGATGACCGGAGAGATTTAGGCGGTGTGGAATACCTCCCAGTTAAATAGGAAATCATAATTAAAAAACAAAAAAAAAAGCCATTTAAATAATGTTTTACCGCATTTATGAAGTATTAAAAAGTAAAAATATTATATTGTATGCTACAGAGTAAAGTAGACTTACACATTTTTACAAAATATAACCAAACTTACTTCAATGTAGGTACGGTTTGAAACAGATTATTTTTTTATATCACTCCAGGTGTTTTTTAGTTGTATAATTTTGTTGTCCCCATCGCTGCTCCGATAGGACCGCCAATGACTACGTAAGAGAGCGGCTTCGAGCCCCGGCCGCAACTCGCATATTAATCAACATTAAACTAACTTCATAGTAAATCGGCATCCTTTATATAATCAACATCGTGACCCAATTCTTGCCAATTCACAAGTGCTAGTGCGCGGCTTCCCGCGGCTTGGAAATCTCCGCGGGTCCTTGGTTCGATGCCAAGTTCTGGCAGTCGGACCCAGAGACCGGTGCTGGTTGTGATGACAATACAGTTTGTGATACACACACTATAGAAGAGTTGTCTTTTCAAGCAACTGGTCTCAGCCTATTTTTTTTTAACGCAAGAACGCAAAAAAATAGGGGGAAAATGACGTTTTCAAACACCTATATAGGTACACATTCATTTATTTATCGCAAGTGAACAACTTCTGAAAAATATATTTTTCATCATATCGACATAGGATCGGTTAAGTAAATTTAATTTTAAGTACAAATGCGAAAAGGAAAAAAAAAATAGCTGGCACTTTACAGGATATTTATTAACTAAGATATTGGTTTTTTATAGTGATCCATAAAATAAAAATTGCTATGTTATATCGTTTTTTCTACCCGTGCGAAACCAGATACCGCAGTTAGCATTAAATAAAAATAATGAAAGCAAAGAAAGGACGGGAAAGAAACGGGAAAATGCTAGACAACCGCGGAAACTGGGTTGAACAGGTGTAATGTGTTTGGACACTTTCTGAGGTACCTAATGTTAACTACGTGTCTACGACTTTCCTGGCCAGAGAGTGGCTAGTGTGATGCAATCTCGCCCAGTCGTGGCACGCTATAGACATACTCGCATTCTAAGAGGACAAGAGTTCGAAACAGGTCATTCTGATTGCGGTGTTCAAAGCCGGGGTGGGGGGGGGGGGGGGGTAAGTCTGTGGGGTCTGGAACCCTCCCTTCCCGGATTAAAAAAAGAAAATGTGTGAACATATAATAAGAAATTCATAGCAACTCAGCTACATGAGGTTACAGAGAAATTACTCTGGAGGGATTGTTTCAGTCCTCAGTGTTCCCTCTCCCACCCAGCCCAACATGCCTCACACACAGAAGCGGCAGGTATGCTGTTTAGCTCGCGTGTTATTTGTAAGCACGTTCATACAAACTTGAAATGTGTGCTCCATGTATTACAGAAAATTAATATGTGAATTCATGACTTGTTTCAACGAAATCATAAATCAATTGACTTAAGATAAAGTAGTAATAAATTTAATTTAAAAAAAAAACCAAATATTTAGTTTTATTTTCTCTGGCAAAATAATTAATTCAATTTCTATGTGTAAACGCTGGACTTGTAAAAGTCTACTGTTCCTTGGGATTTTAGTGTGAAAATTTTGTTTTAAAACACAATTATAAAGAAAACTTACTTATAAAAAATTATATACAGTAATCGATGTACTAGACCTCCTCTTTCTCAAAATCCTGGCTACGACCTTGCGATTTTTTATGTTGATTCCGTTCTCCTGGCCAATTCTGGAGAATTAGGGGAGGGGAGATAAGTCTTACTAAGCTTTATTGCTGATAAAAATTCAAAATATAATAAAACACGCTATACTTTGGGGGGAAACGCTTTGACTATTTATGTTGTCAAAAGAAATTACTATGCTTACTTAGCAGGTTATAGTTATTTTAAAAGATGGCTCATTCAAGCAAATTACTTGCAAAGTTACCATAGTAAAATTTTCAATCTACAGTAAGAATAGTCAAATTAATAATTTCTCAAATGGCAGAAACACAAGCTAATGCGCAATAAGTCGAAAGTTGGCCGATATTTGTGTTAGCGGTTTTATTTTGCTTCTTGAGTAATTTATGAACGAGTAGGTATTTGAAAAAGTCGTTGTTTAACTTTATTCATCTTGCGTTGCTTGTGCTCATGCATTTATTGCGTAGTTTATAACCGTCCTACAATGACACGTAAACGGTGACGGATCACCCAAACGGAGATGGATCTCACGGAATAGAGTTTCTACAATGGTAGGTACGAAGACGAAGACGAGCCCGTACGGATCAGCTCGGCAATGCTGAGCTCTTCCGTTTACGTTGTTCCGTGCGACCAATAGAAGCCGAGTAATTTGGCCGCGGTGGTAGCCATGTTTGTTTATGCTCTATGTATGTCAAAATTTGTTTCAAATTCAAGGGTAGGTATATATATAGTGTTCTTTTATTACTTGGTGGTTTATATTTATTAGCTATACTAAATGTAAATTCTGACCGTGCCATAATCTCGAAGCATAATAGATAGTTTCAAATTAAATTATTATTTGGAAACCTTGAAATGAATTCTCATTGGTTGTCATTTATTACGTTTCCGTGCATTGTGGAAGAGGCAGGCGAATGTTCCTGGAGATCCGCCTACGTTTCCGTGCCATTGTACAACGGGCCTAAGAGACTCGACGTGGCCATAGAGTCGGTAGGAAATAGATAGACGACGCAGCTGAATGAGGGAGGGCAGAGATGCTCGTAGCGGCGGACCCAGCCGGCATATAACCGTCGAGTGCCGGCGGGCGGATAAAGGCGGCTCGGGATATCCGATTACGACGTAACACATGTGTCAAAACAGCCTGCGCAGTCACGGCTCGTATTTAAATGCAAGCAGTGGGAAGGGAAGCACCCTTGTCCCCCCCCCCTTCCACCTCTTTTCACATTCATATCTGTAATCCTTGTGTGTCGTCCCTAAAGCCCTTTTCACGAGGGCGAGTGAAAAGGAGGGGACAGAGATTTTTTTTTCTTCATGCGAGCGAGCGTCAGGATTCTATACACTGTACATGATGAACCCCTCCCTTCGTTTTAGCCGCGCGGCGCCGCCCCCCTGCCGCTCTGATTGGTCGCCGGGCGGGAGGGCGGCCGGCCAATGGGGTGGCGAGTTTCGATTGCTTCCTCCCTCCCCGGATGGGGGGAAGCGAGGCGGGTTTCATACGTGCGGGAGGAGGGTAAGGGGGGGATTTACGAATCGCGCGGCGGTGAATCACGTCATATTAAAAAGTGTGTGTGTGTGGGGGGGGGGGGGGGGGGGGAAGGGTTGGGGAAGACAAGCGTTGCTCGCACAAAGCATGCAGCATCTGTCTGACATGCGACTGGTGCACGACGTCCATCACATTTGCAAACGGTTTTGGAACAGCAGAGCGGAGGGGAGGGGGGATAGTTACACGCCTGTGACACGGAACTCCAAGCACTCATCTCGTCACTGCCGGCAACAATAACCCGGCGTCGGGCCTTTCTTTTCCCCGGGCATTGAAGAGTCCAGAGAGCCGCTCTCAACACACGCGATAATGGCCTACCATTATCTCGGCAAACAACATTCGACACAGTTATCTCCCTTTTTTTATCCCTCGCCATACCTTCCATCTTCATTTTCCCAACGCGCAAAACACAATAAAAGCAAAAAGATAAATATATATCGTTTGTTAAAGCACAAAATTCGCAAGACGTTGCCACCACTAAAACACCTTGAGATAGTAGAAATGTAGAAACAAATTTTTTTCTCGGGCTTCTTTCTATGATTCATGTTTATCTTGGAAACTGTAAAATTATCAGTAATTTGATTGTAAAAGTGTTAAGTATTTGTTTTCATTGTGCGAAAGTTTAAAAAAATAAAACTTAGGTACCTATATCTAGGTCTTACACGCAATAAAAAATAAGTCATAACATTCTACAGGCTACCAAGAGAGTACGCATAATTTCATATCTGGCCCGGGATGGAAAAAAAAAGGGGGGAGGGAGAGAGATAGAACCACACTTTGCCTGTTGTTTATGATTTCAAATTCTTTCTATTTGTTGGTGAGAGTTATTTGTACTTTTTTTTTAAGCCGGAACGCAAGAAGTTGAAAGTTTTTTAATGCTCGCGTTGCATTTTTGCGTCTTGCGTTATTTATAAACGAGTTGTGGTTGCATCTTGCACTTCATTCGTTTTTTTTTTTTGCATTTCTTGCGTAGTTTTCAAAACCTGCACAGGCTTTAAAAAAATGTGTTCGTCTCTGACATGACTTATTTTTTGGCTGTGAAGGAGGATTATTTACGCTGCCCTCTTGGACGTTTTAAAAAATTGTCCACCAGCTTGTACGTAGCTCTGTATTTTTTTTTTAATTCATTGCTTGACTAACTAAAAGACTTAACTTTGTACCGATGTTGAATTCAATGTTCTTACCTAATGTTCACTATTAGAAACTGAAGCCGCGCTCATATAGGCCCTACCTGTACTAATAGGCTTAAGCGTATGCCTCTGGGCCGTTTCAAGAATCTCGGAAAGACATTATTAAGTACAGGCATTTTTCGTGAAAAAAAAAAAATGTATATCTGAACGCCCATTATATTGCAACAAGCTATACCCATACCAGCTGTTTCTTCCTTGTGATTGGCGGCCGTCTGCGAGAGAAGCCAAAACCTTATTTAGCCACGCTTTTGCTTCCGCACTGAATTGTTGTGATTGGTGTACTGACAACCCGAAACTCATCCAATCACGAAACACAGACGATGCTACAGTGATTTAACTTCCAGCTTGTCTCGGAATTTTTTCGCGAAAAATGCACGCCCTTAGATATTATTATTTGGTGAAAGTCAATATTGCAAATGTTTGTACATTTCAATGAACCTCGTCAGACATTCCTGAATATAGATAAACAACCGACAGAATCAAGTGCCACTCGGAGAGAAAGTGACATGTAGCATCGGCCAATGCACGATAGCCTATATCGACTTGACTCTGCACACATTTGGAGACTAGCCTTTAAAGGACCATTTACTTTCGTACTACACAGAAGAAGAAAAAGTTATGTTCTGTTCTTTATAAAAGATTTATTTGGAAACCAGTTGCCAAGAAATAGTTCACAACATTTAGCACGCAAAATGTTAGTAATGCATTCCATTTATGAAAGTTACCCCGCTACTAGAGACAGTGGCTGGAAACAGTTTGTGTCCGGAATACATATACATACATGTATATCGTAGCATGACGGACATTAAGGAGCTGTGTTTATGTTGATGTAGGTGCGGGCAGTTGTTAAACCTGCTGCCCGACTTCCATATTTAAAACACAATCTTCAGATTTTAAGTTGTACACTTTGTAAACTGTGGCAATTAAAGTAAAACGTCCTTTAATTATATTATCGTTATGTTATATGAAAATATATTTCCTCAAAAATAAAGGTGGTATTAAATTTTTATCTCTTGTGGTGTTTGATGACATAGGCTACATTATTTGTCCAGCATTCACATTTATGTGCTTTAAGTTACATCTACTGTTGTTTTAGTTTGATTAATAGTTCTATGTTTTCTTCTAAATACCATCATTAGTGTTTACATTACTTAACATTCAGTGCCCCTGATATTAGGCAACTTTTCAAACCCACTTCTGCACACCTGCCAGGCGTCAAAGTATTTGTCCTAAACTTTATACCTACTCATTTTTTTCTCGAAAACGTTGGGGTAAAGAGTAGTAGGACAAAAAGGCGAACATTTTAGATACTTTTGACAGGTATCAATAATCAGCCTTTAAAAACCGCATTATTCCTCCGTGTCACATTTGTTTTTTTAAATAAGGGTGTTACCCTAATGTATTTAATAATTAACTTCAGAGACAAGATTTGCAGAGTTTGTAGAACTTTGATTAATCAGACATATTTTTTAAGTCTCTGAAGTCATACTACTTTAAGGCATGCAACAACTTCATGACAAACAACCCATCAAGAAAACTAACAAGGCGAGAAATGCTGAGAAATGCTGAGTGCTGCCTGGAACAAGTCAGCATCAGTTGTAAAATGACATCTCTGCATTTAGAGCTACTGGAATTATACATTTCAACACTAATGTAATCCCAGAATATATTTTTCTTACAAACACCAATGGGCAGAACCTAACTTCAGATGGGACCCAGCCAGAAACTGAACATGTTGATATGCCGACTGAACAAAGTGTCATCAGTTCTAGAACATATTTTGTAGTAAATTCAGGAGAGAATATTTCATCTTTCCAATGGACTTCTCTTCCAGGGACCTCAACAGAGAACATTTCACCGTCCCTTGGGATTTCCGATAGTGAGATTACGTAAAAGGATGCAATGTTGCTACACCTGAAAAGATACCGCAAAACATTTCGTCGAAAGAGTTAACACCCAGTAAAATGTTGTGTGATATTTCTCCAGTGGCCTTGGTAACGAAAGCTAAATTAGTACGACGAAGAGGTAAACCAGCACATCTAGCCAAAATTATCAACTCTCCTGAAAACATAGCAGTGTTAAAGGAGAAGAAAAAAATGAAAAGAAGAGAAAGAAAAGAAATTGAACAAAAGAGCGGAACGAGAAAAAAGCAAACAAGTAAAAGAACAAAAACAAAAAGAGAAAAGAAAAGGCCAAATTTAACATCAGGAGGACACATCATGCAAAAGAAGAGGAAAATCAATTTTTCTACGAGAAGAGGAAGAAGAAATAAAGGTTATTCAAGTCGGCCTCATTCATCGTAAAGTGAAGACTCTCCAGTTCTAAATGATGAAAGTGACGATGGTCTACCAGAAAAGTGGAATGAAAATGAATGTGTTGTTTGCGGAGAAGATTATAACGAAACACAAAAGTGCGACGAGTGGTTTCAGTGTGTAGGCTAATGTGTCATTATTGGTCAATCAATATGAAAATGGTCAGTCAATATGAAAATGTGTGTCACGAATGTGGAAAAAAAAATTACTAAAAGGAAGGCGTAGGGCAGAGTAAAAATTTGATTTGGAAACACAATATTTTAAAAATTAGATTTTAGTTTGATTGATAGTTAATTGTAATTTTTAATGCCGTTTTCCTTTTCACCTGAATATAGTTAGTAAAATAATATTTTTACTATTGTTTTAAAATCATATTTATTATTTTGTTACTGTCCCTAGCAATGCCTTTATTGTATTAAAAAAGTTAAAGTGAAATGTTGTATTTAGCAAACTATGATTTTCAAATAAAATTTTATAATTCCTGGTCCATCTATCCCATACCATGTGGACCATCTCACCCATAGGACTGTGGGATAGATGGACCATGCAACCTTTTTTTAAAGAGTTTAAGTTATACAAAATATTCAGATTCAACATATTTATGTCCCAAAACGTAAAGGAAACATCACTGCGCTTCATTTGGACTAATAATATATGTCGTTGAACACAAATATTCGGAATAATATATAAAACAAAAAACATGGTACATCACTCCCGGAACTACCCTATGTCAAATTATGTGTAGATGATGGTGGATGTGTGCCGAATTTCTTTTAGTGAAGTGTTAATTCAGGATTGATAATTCAGTGGTAAGTAGTAAGCTAAAAAAGAACATTAAGTATGATACTTGAGTATGATCATTGTAGGTCTCTTAGTTCAAAGGTAATGGTGAATAATATTATTATTGTGTGTATTTTGACTCTGCAATTCAGATAATTTTGATATATATGCTCGACAGTGGTGTTTTTGGACGTTTTGCAGACATGGTTTCTGTATTAAAGGCTTCTTGATTTGGAGATAATTAGCCCTTATGCTTATTGCTGTATTGTTACTGTATGGGATATAGGGTAGGCCTATATTTAATCCCACCAAAAACATTTTGTAAAAAAAATTAGCCAAGTCTCGATGGAGCTGCTTGTTTATCTCTAAAAAGTAATGAGATCTAGACAAAGTCGTGCCAAGTCTAAGGTTCCTTACTGCGATTTCTTTATTACCTATTGTAGTTAATGTTGTGTGACTTGGCCGTTGAACATTCTTTATACTGTTACGATTTCCCTGCGGGTTCGTAAGGATAGCCCAATTAATAGATTTTATTTCACACACAGTTTTATTTATTACTACTACTTGTCACTTACAAATAATCTTCTAAATTGGCAGATAATTAATTACACGTAAAGAAATGTCAATTCCCCAGTCACTCGTTTAACACACCTCGCTGGGCCGCACTTCCGGCGCAACTCTCGCCGCAGCACCCCTCGTGGGTCTCCGCCGCGGGACTCCGTCGCCGCACTCCGCCGCCGCCGTCACACCCTTCGCCGAGATCCCACTCGACGACTCGCTCGCCACTTCACTCGGGACTCCGCCGCGCCCGCGACTCTATCGCCCGGAAACTCCCGACTCCACTGAACTCACTCACTCCCTGCCCTGGAACCTTCGTCCAAGGACTTCGCCACTATATCGCCCGGAAACTCCGCCGCGGGAGGACTCCCACTCAGTCTCTGACTGACTGACTGACTCGAAGGTCGGCCCAACCTCCTTAAATAGCCCTTAGGTTCCCATCCAGAACAATCGGGCATGTCTCCGAGATATCTCGCGACCTTCGCCGTCGAAATGCCCAGAAACGCGTCGTGAGTCCTCGAAGGACGCGGTGGCTGCTCTAAGAACGCCGATAAAGGCGTCTGAGTCCTTTTATTCCGCAGTGCGGCCTCTTTTAAGTAACCCGATCTGAGGCAGGTGCGCGCTGCGACGGTCAGGATGTCGCGCGATAGTATGACACGAGATACCAGGGAGAGGATGCAGGTGGAAGGGGGCGCAGACAGGCCGAACGAGCGTGGCGACGCCAGCACTGCAGCCAAGCGCGATCGTAACAATACGTTAGTGGGTACAAGTCAATTTTGTTTACACGTAATGTTACATCTGTTTGTTAAGCGAGATAATAGCCCATACTGGTATTGGTAATTGGACGCTAGTGTCTCATTTTAGGCTGTTGTTGATTGTGCAACACATGCATTCAGCATTGACAATGCTGACTTATGCTCTCTTCTTTTTGGAGCGTCAAATCGACCACCGATCTAACATAAAATAGACGTACAGACGGACTGTCTGTCTGTCTGTACTGGAAATAATTTTTTATACTGTTTGTTTCAGGCTCGCCTAACATAAGTATTATTGAAATACGCAGCTTTATCAAGCCTACAATTGACTGTTTATTGAATCAACGTTTTCCAAGAGGCAATTTTCCATCGTCAATGGGTAGCGGTTCTGGCGACAGATTGGTGCAATTGTGTCATGGAGCACCTGGTTTTGTACCCTTGTGTACCCTTCAACGGCCAAGTCACACAACATTAATTATAATAATAAAGAAATCGCAGTAAGGAACCTTAGACTTGGCACGACTTTGTCTAGATTTCATTACTTTTTAGAGATAAACAAGCAGCTCCATCGAGACTTGACTAATTTTTTTACAGAATGTTTTTGGTGGGATTTCACTTCTTTTTGTAGAAACGTGGGCATATTGATTTATTTTATTAGATTTTCTTATTTGATAATTTTTTTTCTTTTTAAGAGAATTTTTTATTATTACAAATCTAATTATTACAAATTATTATTACAAATATAATTAATTATCAATGAACTTTGTACCAAAGGTATTACCTACCTAGTACTGAAATACAGCTATATTAATGATATTTTAAAACTAAACGAAGTAATATCTACCTAAATAAACTAAACCTAGAATACTAGAAAAGTACTTACTTATAAACACGAACGCGATTCGAAGTACTGCCTAGCTGTAAATTAAACCTAGAAAACTAAGAGTACTAAATAACTAACAATTAAATAAAGTATTCAATTAAAAGTAATTTTAAATCTAATATTTAAGTACTAATCAGTAATACGTCACTAATTATAAATTTCCTAACCTATTCAAATCTTCGAATTGTTATAATAACAACCTGCTAATTAACCTTAGCAAACCTCACGAAATAATAAGCGAAATCAACGAAATGCAAATAATCCCTCCTAATCCCTAGCAAACGTTTTCAAGCGCAGTAGAAGAATGTCGTAAACGACTGTAACGCGGCCGTTGCCACATCGCCATATAAGGTTATCGGAAAAACAAACGTAAGCGCGTTTTAAAATACAGTCAGCGCCATCTAGCGACGTGTGCGGGTATCACCGCCACTCTTAGTCCAATGAATTATATTTTGAACAAATTTTGAGCGAAATTAATTAATATTTTAGTGTATAATTTGTTTATTTAATTTGTGTAATGTTCAAGTAGAATAAAGTTAATCGTTCGACTATTTCTTCTTGTAAACTTGTAAGTATAAGTAGGGGAACTGTGCCTAATATCGCACCCATTTTGAAAATACTGATTTATGTTGAGACAAATTTCCTAAAAAAATAAGTAACCACGGTTTTGCACATTAGGGTTATTACTGCAAAACATGTTATGTTGGACATAGTATTATTTTTATTAATTCGCAATTTATAACAGAGAAAGAAAATTGATGCACTTTCGTCATTTGAAAAACAGTGTTCCTAATATCGCACTAGTGTGCGATATTTGGAACACCATTTTTTTAAACTAATATATCTGGCACATCTTCCATTAACAAGAATAACTAACACATGGTTCAGTTTACATCGTTCTTATGCTGGTATATTGAAAAAGAAGAGTTTCTAATTAAAACTAAATTTTAAATGTGCATTTTCAAACTAGAACAATGAAATCAATACGAGTCACGTAAATCTTCAAAAAAAAATTGTAGCATTTCCCTTCCAAACAAAAATCACATATTAATGAAGTGTAATCATCTGTTCCTGAACACTCTTCATGACACCAAATGCGACAATTTGTACAGATAACCCATTTCCCCCCCTGCCTGTCTTGTAAATACAACTGGTTGCAGTAAGGACACACATAATCTTCATCATCACTATCTACTTCATCTGTGGAAACTGTCAGATGTTCAGCCATCTCTTCTTCACTTGATTCTGAAGACAGTGATATCTTCGTCTTCCGTTTCTTTTGTTTGTTGCTCTTGTTTTCCGTAACAGATTCCTTCTTGCTAAGAGTTTTGCGTGTCTCACAACTTCTTTTTTTCTCTCGTGCAATATTCTTCTTGTAGCCCATGTACAGCTGTTTTGTCCTTCCCTTCATAGATATGTTTTTCACATAATCGGATAGCTTGTTTTTGTAATGCTAACTTATCAGTACGGCAGCAGGGCAGGTTGGTTGACCTCTCCCTCTTGATGTTTTTGTTTGGTTGGATTTCAGAGAAGGCACAGGTGAAATGTCAGCAGGACCTACTAGAATCCCTGACTACATGCTAGTGCTTGGCTGAGATGATGAACAGATGTCACTAGGACTTTTATGAAGCTCTTGTTGGATATACCTACTTGCTGTTGATAGGCCTAACGACTGATTTCCTTTGTTTTGTAGTGGCGGTGTCGTATGAGGTTTGTTTACTTGATCGTCATATAGAGGGCTACTGTTGAGCTCGCTAACAAACTCATGTTGACCGAAAATGTTGCAATTGCAAGGGAACAAACCAGTTTTCTTGAAACCACTTGTAGCTGTTGCAACAGTAGCTGCCTTGTTGTAAGCTTCTCCCAGAAGTCTTCCAACTTGATAGTGAGTTACCACTCTGCCTACATTTTGCTTGAGCCAAGTTTTTATTGCTTGAGCAAAGTAAGTTTTCAGGGGCAACATAAATGCAGCATCAAGGGGCTGCATTTTGTGTGTGCAGTGGGGTACAAACACACAATGTGCACACTAATTTTCACGAGCAAGCTCCAGCAGTTGAAGATTTCTGGTATGGGAATAATGTCCATCAAGCACCAATATGACAGGATCTTCTTTGTTAGGCTTCACAATGGCCAAGAACTGCTGTTAGAACCACTGAAGGAAACTGTCAATTTTTATCCAACCAGATTTATGACACACAGTTATAGAACCATTTGGAGTGCCATCAAGCAGTTCTGGTTTCATGTTGACTCTAGGAAAGACGAGAAGTGGTGGGACATAGTGACCCGAGGCATTCATACACGTAACTAGTCACCAAGGAACCTCTTTCGGCAGAAGATACTGCTCCGACCTGATGTTTCCCCTTTACTGAAACCACCCTACTAACTTTGTGCTGCACAACAGTGAGACCTGTTTCATCATAGTTGTAAAGCCTATTTGGGGAATGTTTAATAACATCCATCAATGGCTCAAAGATGTCAAAAAATAGGTTAACATTTTCTTGTGTGAACCCTCTTATTCTTCCCAGTGATGTTGCTTGGGGTTTTCTGAGGCTAAGTTGTGGATGTCTCTTCATGAATGAACGTAGCCATTTCCATCCCGCTGCTTCTTCTCCCTTAGAAAAAGGATGACATTTAACATTCTTTTCTGCCAGTTCCAAAGCCATTCGTTTAATGTATTTAGCTGTTAAGCCATAAAACCTAACCTCCATTTCCAATGTGTACCTTACTGTAAGCTACACATCACAGTTCATTCACTCAGATAGCATTACAGGCAGCCTGCTTGCATTAGTGCATGTGTGACTAAACAGTTTCTAGCAAGCGTGCCTTGAAAAGCCTGCAGCAGGCATGAATATAGAAACCAAATACTTTTAGATTATTTAAATATTTAATTGTTTTATCGGCCTAACTTTTGTGGTAATCGTACCTGGACGATGATGTCGTTTGGCGGTTTTTTTTCGGGAATTCAACGTTATCCCACCTTTAATTTCGTTCTCATGATATTTTTCATCTGCTTTCAAATCCGCACTGTTCAGAGCCACCAAAATCTCTACTAACTTGACTTTAGGTATAGTATGCTTGGTTATAATGAACACACACTAAAAATATCAAAGAAATAAACCATTTTATAAACCCTAAACGAAACTGTTTTGTTTCTTACTAATTAGAAAAATTAAAACGCCATAACACATTAAGTGATTTACAGTAGCCTACATTTCGATACTTTATTCTTCATAAAAATGTGATGAAAATAGAAATTAGTGAATTTTAATCAATGCTAACAATTTTAAACTGTTTTTGTTTCAACCAATGTATCGTTTACTATTTTCAAACTACACAAAAGTAATTTCAATAGTTAGGTATTTTTCTAATTATATGACATATTTTGTTTTATATACTATGTAAGTAACATGCCACATACAATAATGTATGATATCTAACTAGATAATGGTGTAATGCAGGTTGCATTGTATTTTATTAAGCTGCTAGTCGTAGAAAATTTAAGATATTCCTAATATCGCACCATGCGATATTAGGACTACTTCAATGTGCGGTATTCGGAAAATGCAAGAAAAACAAAAGGCGGCCATTGTTACAAAAAACGTAACTTCAATTAAAATAACCACTCGTACTAGCAACACTTTGGTATTATGACACGCTATTTATATAGTCAAATTATAAAAACCACATACCTTTGTTGTTGAAACAAATCGAAGAAGTGACCCCTTACAAATATTTAGCTCACAGTAAAAAATTCATTCTCTCCTAGCACACGCAAATCTTTGTGAGGACGCTATATTATTCCACCGACACGATATTTTGTTTGCCCGTAGCAACGATTTGTGCTTATTGCCGCTAGGTTGAAGCACATACCGGCCGAGATACCATGGGGTGCGGAATTAGGAAGCGGTGCGGTATTAGGCACAGTTCCCCTATTAAAGCCAGTCTAGTCTTATCCAGAGTTTTCCTTTAATTTTATTTATATGCGTATTAAAAGCAGAAGGGGAGGCATTCGCCCAGCAGTGGGAAGCAATAGGCTAGATTAAATTAGAAGATGTGTCCCACTACGCTGGATTTTTGCAATGACAGTCGATTTTTTAATGTACCAATAGTAGAAGGGGGCATTACCATATCTCTAATACAGCTGAGACAAGCTGAAGGTTCTTCTTCAGACCTTCGATTTTTGACTTCAAATGAAGAGGCAAACAAAGTTGAATATTTTTTGTAAAGGCGGTATGTCGATCTTTAATAGTTTGGTTGGGCTCTTGTGTTTTCAAATAAGGGTCACCAGGTACTCCAGATCTTCGATTATCCTAGTTTTTATAGTTTTCCCTTTAGGTGGCCATTAAACCCTAACTCTATACCAAATTTCAGCTCTCTGAGTTTATGGGAAGTACTAGTTCTATTCTGATGATTATGAGTGAGTGAGTGAGTGAGTGTCATAAATGCGAAACTTTGCTTTCGTTTAACTTCGGAACTAAATGACCTACAGACTTGAAATTTTATTTTAAGTATGTGATTTTATAGCTTACTGGATGACGAAAATTTCTGCGTTCTGGTCTTATCCAGAGGTTCTCAAATAGGGGCCTGAAAATGTGGCGAAATGGTTCCAGTAAAGGATGGTACGGCAGTGTTTGCTTCGCGCTCGACTTGGCGGGGGCACTGCCGTGCCCCCCGATATGTCCCATATGGTTGGTTTAAATGACATTGAGTGACATTTATTCAGTGGGTAGCTTACTTGTATAGTGTCCTTGTTTGTAGTGATGATGAGCGGTTCATTTCATTGGTAAGATAAAACAAAAATTAATTTGAATAATTTTTAAGCATAAATTAGAGCCAAATGTAGCCAGTTAGAGCAGTTTAAGACATAGAATATATTGAAACTATTTGGAGCTATTGAAGCTAGTTGGAGCTAGTTGGAGCCGTTGGAGTAATTATATAGCTAGTTAGAGCCAAATGAAGTTGAAGCATAGGAACTAGTTAGAGCAATATTCGAATATGATTTATCAATCTAAAATTCATACATAGTAAACTGTTACAAATGGATAAAAATGGTTGTTGTTTTGACTCTCAATAGAATACACCGAAAAAATGATCACTGGGATATTCTTATTCGTTGAAATTACTAAGATAACAATAATGATCGATAAGATACGATAGGTAGAATCTAATAGGATACGGTGGGATACGATTAGCAGGATACGGTTAGCGGAATACTATAGTAAAGGTACTATAGTCAGGATAAGATTGGATACGATTAGCAGGATTAAAATTGGCATAATACAATTATATAAGTTTGGTAGGATACGATAAGATATGATTGGCAGGATAAAATGGGAACGATTGATAGAATAGGATTCGCAGGATACGACTGGCAAAGATGTCCTTGTGGTCCGGAGACGCTTGGCCTATATGCTTGAATGAAGTGAGCATTGTACAACAATGTGTTAGGACCGAGGTGCGTGGCAATAACCAACAGTATAGAGAACCACTGTCGAGCGGAACTACAGTGGGGGAGCAAATAGTGGATTCATTAAAGTGTGATTAGTTTGTGGGCAGTTATTTAGATTGTTTTAATTTAGAAATTAGTGTAATTATTAGTAATAAATACACTCTAATTACTTAGAGCTATCCTTTCCGGACCTGTATTACACTCGTAACAACATTATTAGATACCTATGTACATGGTTGATTAATTTAAATTTGTTTCGTAATTAATATAAAACTGTAGCCAATAAGCTGCCCAATAAGTATGGAAAAGCTTAAGCGAATGTGTGAATAAATATACTAAAAATATGCTTACCACACAGTCTTTGTTATAAACAATGGCGATTCGACAAATCATCAAACTATTACAATAATTGTAGATCTTTAAAAAATTTATAGAGCTTGCAAGTTAGAAAATTTTATATTTCTATTAGGTGTGAAAAATATGTGATACCTATGTATTTCACTATAGGTATGCAGTAGATTACATATACATGCAATTTTTTACATACTAGGCGTACATCTAGCATTTTAAAAATTTCAATCTTTTCGATGTGAATATGCCTGTCGAGTTTGAAGACTTCCGTTTTCTGTCCACCGAAAATAATAGAAAAACTATGTGAAAGGAGCACAATATTATCCATTGATCCATCGTTGATTAAATTTATTTTTAAACTTAATTAATAGAAAGATGGAACAATTAAATTTGGAAAGCCCACTAGCTCAGTCAACTGCCATAAATGATTCTACCTGCCTAATAAGTGGAGAGAAAATAAATTATTTAGCCTACATGCCTCTTTTTGACTCTTTTTGACAACTGGTTAGTTAGGGGCAGGCCACGAACCAGAAAAAAAAATACTATCATACATTCGGGCATGAACTGGTATTCATTCCCTGAAGCCTGACTCTAAAGTTGTCTTAAAATGCGCCATGGAGGTGGTGAAGAAAGCACGTATAGTTAATGCTAAAACTGATACGGTATGTTCTTAGCAACGTAAGAGATGCCTGCCTTACATTATTTATGTAACTCCAGATACAAGAACGAGTTTGCTGTTCAGAAAAATGAAATACCTACGTTGAAACCATGTTAAGATACTTATTCAAGTCATTCAACACGGGACCAAGCAGCCATCTTGCCGTGTACATCTTACACGCCCTGAAAATAAAATGTTTAAAATCGGGCGGACTAGCGCAGAGCGGATGACCGTGCCATAAAGAGGTGCGTACAGTTTTAAATATACGCACTTTATTTTAGAACTAAGTACTTGAATAATGCTGTTGGATCTGTTTTATTGTAGTACGAGACACGAGCTGAAGAACTCCAAGCAGTGAGGCATCAGAAGGAAATGCATTAGTTGTATGTAAGTCAGGCTCCTGAGAGAAGATTTTGATGAGGTGTCTTAAAACTAGTCTCTTTAAATGTATCTTTATTGTAAACATGGATGAATAGGCCTCTTGGGAAACTCATCGCGTATTAAAAAAAGTCAACGAATTGAACGCTGTACCTCCAGAGGACATACTCTAAGGTGATTTGGATTTGGAAACCAGCTTAAAATACAAAATATTAGGAATTGGAGGAAGATCCAATAACGTTATTACGATTGACCAGTTAAGTCCAAACCGACTCCACGAAGACAGGACGCGGCATTAAATGTTAATTTCAAACCTGAACAAAATTTTCCCTCACGCAATACATATTTCTATGCAACACGTACTTCAGGCGACGAGAACAGATAAAGACTGATCAGAGGCGACTTCTGGGTCTTATCTGATATCTTGTCCGAAAGAGCTCTGTTCAATGGCGTTCATTTCGATTATGGCGGCCGCAAACGTCAGCTTGTGGCTACCTTTAGTCGGATCGAGTAGTTATTTTTTGCTTTTGATTAACTACTTAAATCATATTGTGTTCTGTACAAAACATTGTTTCTCTTTTAAATTTTCACAAAATAGCTCCATCCTCTGAGATAATGCCTTCATATACCTATTGTCTTGTAATGGCAAAACAACATAAAATATTTATCAGTACCAGTCTATTTTCCAAGTATCTGAACGAGCACACATGTCAATATTTTGTCTCGTGTGCTTTACTTCTACAACAAAAGTATTTCATAAAATTGCTTACGTTATCTTAAAAATATCAGCAGGCAATGTAAAATATAAATGCAATTACACAACGATTAGGATGAATTTTCTTCTCAATAGTAAGCGTAACATGTAAAATTATCTGTAATGTAATTATTGTAATTGCACTATGAGGTAGGCAGAAAATTAAAAAAAAAAAGTATTTTTTTAAATACGAAATATTTGGTGTTTGAAATATTCTAAGTAGGTGTATTTGGTTCATCCTGGGACACCGGAGGCAGGAGGGGGAGCCGGGGAGCCACGGCGGCCATCTTGTATTACGTCACTTCCGGCGGCCATCTTGGATTACGTCACTTCCGGCCGCCATCTTGGATTACGTCACTTCCGGTCGCCATCTTGGATTGTCACTTCCGGCCGCCATCTTGGATTTGACTTTAACCTTTGACCCCGACGACCATTTTGTTTTCTAGAACATTCCACCTTATTATGACGTCATGTCCGTCATCTTGAAAATCCTTATTTATTATCCGATTTTAATTTAAAAAAATAAAAATTAATAATTTAATTTTAATTAAATGTTACAATTATCTAGCACCACACTCCTATACATTACGTTTACATCATCGAGCGCCCCACTCTTCTACATTACGATTACATCATCGAGCGCCCCACTCTTCTACATTACGATTACATCATCGAACACCCCACTCATCCCTGTCGCAATTTTTCGTAACACCACCATCTTTAAAATAAATTTATTATAAAAACAATAATCTAAACCATTATCGTCTGCTGGAGGCAGCCATCCTGGATTCCGCCATATTGATTTCATCCGATGATGTCATCACCATCCTAAAGCACCTTAGTGTATGTAAGGCCGACTTTCTATCCCGTACCAATGTTGTTATGATCCTTATAGACCATAAAATCCTCAGTCATTTTGTTGTTGTGACAACCATTTTTTTCTTAAAGTCTTATCATTTATAGGTTTTAACTAAAATATATGTTATCAATACTATCGTTGTGGATGCGTTAGTTAAAGTAATGATAATTAAAAAAACATTTATTACTACTTCATAGCCGTCACAGGAACCAGAAAATTTTCAGAGTCCTAACCCACAAGTAGATAAGTATCTCTTCTAAGTAGGAACACGTTTGCTTACACGTGTTTAAAGAGCTGCACAGAAGCAGATAATTTAAATGTTTGGGTATATATCCATCCCCCTCCCCTAAAAGTTTTAATGAAAGCAAAAACACAAGCAGCTTTAATCGTTCATGAGAATATTATGATACAAACAAAAATACCGATTCACATTTGTACAGTATTAGATGTTCCCCTATCTTCACGAGAGAGACCACATCCGACACATAACATTTTACGTTTCAACTTAATGTCTGATCGCTATAGTGTATATGATGCAGTTACAACACTCACCTCAGCCATTACCTACTGTCGCTACGAGCAAAGACATTACCTACTGCCACTACGAGATGCACTTCATATAAAAATAAAATAGTATTTTTTTTAAGTCGTGTCAAGAAGTCGAAGTAAATAAAATATCAAAAAAAATATTTAACACTATTTAATAAATAAACACACACTCCTTCACACCATCTTCTCCCCCCTTGTTAACACAATACCATTCAGAAGGCGTTACCGACCCTCTTCACAACACCCCGCTCCGCAGTACTTTCCATACTAACATCAAATACTTTGCCCACACAACTATACAAGCATCACGCAGCTCCAAAGTCGATTACCCCCCCTTCCCTTTACAACAGCGATATCCTCCACAGTCAGAGTGGAGGTGTTCACAGGTACATCTGCGATGTCTTCCCTGGAATCATCGTCTTCATCCATCGCAAGAGCTTCTTCCTGGCCGCTAGCCTCCTGACAGCATGCGTAGAACTCATCCTCAACAATCTTCTCATAGGTGGCCTGACACATCTTACTAGCTCTGTTGATAACTACGAATGATACATCCTAAGGATGTAATTGTTCAACTGTCCCCACCCCTCTACCCTTTCTATTGCAGTCCTGTTCGTGCGTGCCAAGCACACACGTTACTGACGCAATGTCTTTGACGTCAGCAGACCTACCCACTCCCTCCTCACCCTGAACCATCCACACCCCAAATAGCTGCGTCATTTAGACCTGTCGCCACGCGTCCCCAGCCTCTTAATACCATTTTAAGCACCTTCGACGAATATCCCGACCTCTGGTAACTAGTGAAAAGTTTCAAACAGTACATAAATAAATACATTTTTTATTTATTTTAGACTTGCATTTATTAATATAAAAATTTACAACATTTCAAAACATTAAAATTGATATGACATCAGTCGATTTTATTCAACTGATTTTCACATTTATCGAATCCTAGCCACTTCACAAACAAGGGATCATCTTTCTAATACATCAATTTTTCTACTTAATAATCGCTTGGATACTTGGTAGGCTGAATTTCTTTACCATAGAATCCGCCACGTATCGCCGAACCTCGTAAATCTTCCAAGTAGTAACATCTCGGATGGTAATTTCGTATTTTAACAACATGGAATATTTATATCGACCATTTATAAATACACACAAAATATTCAATTTTAGCTCTAAGTTTTATTACGCCTAGTTTATTTGCATCAAAATAAACAGTTTCCAGGAGTGAGTTATCTTTTACATTAACAGACACCATGCCAGTTTTTCTGTATTTTCTGTAACATATAAATCCACATATAACTCCCTTTTGCTGCGAACTCCCTTCACATGACTTCCTTTAGAGCAGGAATAAATCACTCATCCACCCATCCTTTATCTCGGTGAACATAGTTGAATTATTTAGTTCGAACAAGGCTAGAAGACTTCTTGGCTACAAAGCTACAAGCTACAAGGTTCCAATCGGCTACGAGTCTACAATACTACCAGGCTACAAGACCACGAGGCTACAAGGATACATCAAACACATAGAAAAAAATCTGGGTATAAAAATACCAACTCAGCAAATTTAAAGCCTACTGTAGAGCAGAAATATCCCTGAAATATGTATTTTATGCTTCCTACAAGACCAAGGGGTTTTGAACCATTACATATTCAGCCCTGGCTACAGGCTTGACAACACACATTCAATAAAACGGGCACACATTTGGATAAAACATTCAACTCAGTAGGATACGATATCTAGGATACATTAACTAAAATACTAAAGGAAACGATAGGATCCAGCTCAAGCCGGCTACAATGCCTCCAACCACATTTGACTCCAAATGATTTTAGTTACAATGTAGCACGTACCCGACACAATTGACGGAAAGACATTATGACTCTCCATTTTGTTAGTCATTTATTACGAATTTTACATCTTTAAGTTAGAAGTTGTTCTACGACAACCCAACCTTGGCTAGAAATTAGATTACAATAAATAAAACAAACTTTTTTATCCAAAGTATAATTTGGTTTTTCACTTTTATACACATGCAGACAAAACAATTTATTATTGTATGTAGCATACATTTCTTATTTCACGAAGTATAGAGCATATTTGTTTGGCATTGATTAATTTTTCTTCATTTTTGCGAGGCAAGTAGAAGTCTTAACCTATCTACCAATGGGCTAGAATATTTCCATGTGGCATAATAAATATCTTCGGCTTCTAACATCTTACGTAAATTTTCATTACTAATACTTTTAAGACCTCTAAAGTTCCGTTTTTAATACCAGCCTCAAAGCCATTAAAATTGTAATCACCCCACTGACCATCATAAGCCTAATCTGAATAATTTAGTTTAATAAGTCGTTTCCATCATTTTGGTCTCAACACTTTATCACAGTATTCGATCTTGTGAGCTTCAAGTTCTTAATCATAGACTTAGTTCTTGTAAGCTTCAGGTGAATCATAGCAGTCTTCGACATTTTCAGCTTTAGGCTGTTCTAAAGTGCTCTCAATTTCATGGAGGCGACTAGAACTTGGTGTAAAATTTTTTTCAATTACCCATGAAAATGCTACTTTCTTCGTTAACTTTTAAATCCAAATAATTAACAAGACCTGGGATAGTACTATTAGAATCATCATCTTCACATTTCTCGTGATCATTATAGTTGTCTAATATTTTGCCACCATTTCACTTCTTTGCTTTTATAGACACACAATTCTTAACATTAACCAGCCTTGTTTAACCAGACCTCAAGGGGGGAGAGAATCATGTTACAAACGAGTGTTTCTCGGCTGTACTTAGCCTATTTAACGAATGAGTAATGAATATTTTTATTCAAGTACCACCTGATTAAAATGCGGAAATTTCTTATTTGGTGTCAGGAATTGACAATACAAACGGATATCTCTCAATATATTCCAAGACCAATACAAAAAATAAAACTCAATAAAAGATATATGACTCAAGAAAATCTGGAAACACATTCCATTAAATTAATTTATTAACTCAGAATCATTCCTCTAAAAGAATACAGATGTGTTTTTTTACTAATGTGAACACACATTTAAACTCTAATACTCTTATTTCAAACACAATTCATCATATTTCAAACACATCTCAGCATATTTCAAACAATTATCCACACAATTCACAAAAACTGCATATTTCAAGACCAAGAACAGAAGTTTGAAAGATGTTCTTTACTCTTCTAGAGCGACTCGTGATGTTACAATCATCTGGTTTTCGTCGATGCTATAGATGTTTATGCAGGCACGAGGATTCTGTTTCTCTAACAGAGGTATCTGGCGAAGTGGATTGGGAAACTCGTTAGTGAAGTTGAACTTCCCCTCCAAGTCATTGTAGCACTGACTAACATGCTCAGATGCTCACCCGCATTTAACTTGACCAGAATTACACACTTAAAACATATGTGCTCATCTAAGTATTTACAGATTGACCACCGCATATTTTTCTTTGATGCAGGTAGGTATTTCGATGTAGAAGCTAGCTCGAAGTGGATCAAGATTGTTAATGTGTAGTTGTAGTCGCCAGACAAAGACCATCCGGACCCTTTTCATAATTAGTATTCTTCCTCTTTACATATCTTAAATATGTATTCAGTAATGACATCCTCCACCTCACGAACTGCAAAGAGTGGAACATTCGTGGTTTTGAAGGCCCTCTTGTCTTCACACGTACCCATTGGCTTTTCACAATTGCACTCAAGCACGATGTAATACTTGAGTGGACCATCCTCTTCAATTTCCTCTAGAAGTTGGCTTATTAGTTTAACCTTGATAGAGTCCAAGTATGTACATGTGTCCTTGACAGAACTGGTATTATTTTCTACCACACAAGTCTTCAAGTTACCCCAGATTCCCACTTCTGCAATGATGAAGTCGTGGATGTTGGTGAAAACCCGCCTCTGTCACCAGCTATGTTCGGCTGGTGCTTGGCTTAGGTATGACTACAGGCTTAAGCGTGGCCATTCTCTGCTTCTTAGTTGATAGTGGATCAGGACCCTTGCACACTTTGGCATGTGCTTTCAACTTACCAGCCCTGGCGAACACTTTAGCATAGTTCCCACACAAATACATTTTATGGCTAGGTTTGAGACCGCAAGCCGTCTTCTCATGATGTGTGACATGGCTGGAGTTTTCGAAGGTTTTGAAGCAGAAGCTACACCAGGTGACTGAAGTCGTGAGGGCAGCACCAGTACATGTTGTAAGATATTACCGCAATTTATCACTGCGAGCAACCATCTTTCCACACAGATGACACTGCTTGAGGTCATGCTGCTGGTTGTCAGCACACTGACGTTCATAACGGTAGCAGTTATTAGCTGCCGTATAGGTAGCAGGGCAGAAACATCATTTCTGCATGGTTGATGTCATCACAACAATCGGTAGTCTGTGCTCAATGCACGGAACACACGAAGGAAGCCCGACGTACGGAGAACTATAACAGAAGTCCTAAGAAAACAATGTAGCTACCCATTACATGAAAATGTTTGCATACATAACTTCAAACCTACAAACTACAGCTTCAACAAACCAATCCTTAAGTTAGCAATACCTTACCCCGAAAAAAATCTCAAAATCACTAAAATGTTAAAGTACTGTAACTGACAAGTTACACAGAAGTAGTCAAAAAATATTCAAAGTCCTGGTAACTGGTAACTTTTAAAATTTTTTAAGTACACAGAAGAAGCTAGCAGAAAAAAAATTTCAAAGTTCTGATAGCTAACAAAATTATTTAAAATATCATATAGACAGCTATCTAAAAAAGGAAAAAAATGAATACACAGCCTCAAATCCACTCATTTACACGAAATCCAAAAAATTAACCCACAAACTACAACTAATCATACTACCCCTCAATATAACAAAGAAGCCCCTTGCTTGAAACCAACCAAACATAAAAATTGTTACAATTTTAGCACAAAACGTAGCTCATGTGCAGGTTTTCATAACTCCTGAGTTTCGGTAGGTATGTGATGTGTGCAGGGGTATGGGGTAAAAACATGTAGCAACCATGCAACAAGTATGATTAACCTGTATAGCTTGGACCAAGTACAACCACTTTTGGCTTTGCCAATTAGAGATGAGGTCGCTAGGTACTTTCACAATCATGACTCATCTCTCAAAAATGTCTGAGAGCCTGAGCTATCCACAACAGTCTCAAGCAATTCACGGCATCGTGGACCCATGAGTCCGTCAGCACACAACCATTATCTACACACACAGTTAAACTTCTACATGTCAATACTTGACATGGTAAATGTTATAGTTGTGAAAGGAAATAGTTAGAAACATTGAAATCCAATACTTTTTTTGGATTCAGAACATACACATACATGTGTGAAACTAAGCATGGGACTTGAGCAAAAACACTAGTTACTCACGAAACATTTTGTGTAAATAACTTCATACCTACAAACCTACATTAAATCCATAATTCATAGTGATAAATTATCAAACCAACCCACAACACCATCAAATTAATCCGCACATTAGCATATTGCAGCTACCCCCACCACCCTTTGAATTCAATCTAACATAAAAATCACTCAAATACCACCAATGTAAAAATTACAAGTCGAAAAATTATGCATGAGTTCATGTATGGAGGTGATCTCATCCATATCAGTATAGGCTCCTACACAAAAAGAAACAATTAAATGTATCACCCCGGCCACCAAATCATTTAGACCATCCCAAGACACATATAATATCTCTTATGCTGCCATTATTCTGAAAATCACAAGATTCTTTGTTTTTAATACCAGCTACATAGTCATTATCCTCATCATCTTCTATGATATCATCGACACAGCCATCATCATGATCAAGATACTCATCCAGATTACTGTCATATTTCGTAATCTTAGGCGTCGAAGCTTCTTCTTTGTATTGAAACATTCTTTATAAGTGTCCATCAATTCTCCAAGTTCGAAGGCTCCGGAGAAATGGGCTGAAACATATTCTCACTATTCACAATAATGATACTTCCACCATCTTCGGTCTTCCTTAAACCTTCAACATCCTTAATTTCAAGTTCTTTGTCGAGATCAGAAGAGCAACGAACATTCATTCCAAGGAATAACATTCATCAGTGAGCATAACTTTACAAGTCTTACAATGTCTTTTTAAGCTCTCTTAGAAAATACCTGTCACACCGATCAAAACTTAACATTTTATATAGTTGGTTTTTGACATCATTCCTTCTCAATGTAAAACCCCTGTCACAATAACAACACCAGTGACCTTTTCATGACTTTAATAGCACCGATCCAGAATCCATATTAGTTTCTACGACAAATGTCAGAAGCAACCTGAAAGTTAAACGCAAACACTAAACTTAAATAGAACATTAAAATAAACTATCAGCGAGAGTTAATTCCGAATTTTAAGTATACATGGTTAAGTAGTTCCGCTTATCACCAACATATTTTGCAACATGCCGATTTAAAGTAACTAATTATTTATTCCTAATGAAGTAAACCTTATACAAAGTACATAATATTAGTTAAGTAAACATAAATGTTACCCACATATGACTACAAATGTAGTCAATTCGGCAGCAAATGTAACCAATTTTCTCCATCTGTCTACAAATGTAACCCTGCAGCCTATGTATTCCGATCTTCAACCCACTTCCTTTTTAGAGTATGATGGGTGCATTCATACTGTTTATAAAGCTATGTTATTATGTAGCATGCAGGATGTATACTTGGTGTTCGCAAGAGAAGTAAGGATTCGATAGGTCTCAAGGGAAAGAAAATCAAATTTGTGTTGTCCTCGTAACAAGCTACCTTTTGCTTATATGTAACAAAATAGTGAATTTTAATCAAGTGTCATCGTTATTTTCATTTGTTTAAACTAACTGAAATTCTCAGCACATAACCAGTCACATGTAGAAATAATCTGACTATGGTGGATTATTACCACAGAATTCACTGAAAAATGCTATGTGAGAATCAATTTTATTTCTAAATAAGGTCACATTCGCCAGTTCTAAGAGTGAACATTATGTAGGATGTATACTTGGTGTTCGCAAGAGAAGTAAGGATTCGATAGGTATCAAGAGAAAATCATCAAATTCTTGTCAGGTAAAAAAGCATAAGCACACGAAAAAAAATTCTGACACAGTAAAGTTGAAGTAAACATAGAAATCCATCGAAATTTCACGTGAAAAAATAGGAGCACTCAGAGAAAACCATCAGGGAGAAGATTTCGTTTATAAACATCATATATTATCAATTTTTTTTTAAAAAGTTCAAATTTAATCCTGCTTAAGCAAAGAGTTCACAAGTCAGCTTGTGAACTCTTTGCTTAAGCAACATGAGAGTTCTGGCACAAGTCAACTTGTGAACTCTTTGCTTAAGCAACATGAGAGTTCTGGCACAAGTCAGCTTGTGAACTCTTTGTTTAAGCAACATGAGAGTTCTAGCACAAGTCAGCTTGTGAACTCTTTGCTTAAGCAAAATGAGAGTTCTGGCACAAGTCAACTTGTGAACTCTTTGCTTAAGCAACATGAGAGTTCTGGCACAAGTCAGCTTGTGAACTCTTTGCTTAAGCAGGATTAAATTTGAACTTTTTAAAAAAAAATTGATAATATATGATGTTTATAAACGAAATCTTCTCCCTGATGGTTTTCTCTGAGTGCTCCTATTTTTTCACGTGAAATTTCGATGGATTTCTATGTTTACTTCAACTTTACTGTGTCAGAATTTTTTTTCGTGTGCTTATGCTTTTTTACCTGACAAGAATTTGATGATTTTCTCTTGATACCTATCGAATCCTTACTTCTCTTGCGAACACCAAGTATACATCCTACATAATGTTCACTCTTAGAACTGGCGAATGTGACCTTATTTAGAAATAAAATTGATTCTCACATAGCATTTTTCAGTGAATTCTGTGGTAATAATCCACCATAGTCAGATTATTTCTACATGTGACTGGTTATGTGCTGAGAATTTCAGTTAGTTTAAACAAATGAAAATAACGATGACACTTGATTAAAATTCACTATTTTGTTACATATAAGCAAAAGGTAGCTTGTTACGAGGACAACACAAATTTGATTTTCTTTCCCTTGAGACCTATCGAATCCTTACTTCTCTTGCGAACACCAAGTATACATCCTGCATGCTACATAATAACATAGCTTTATAAACAGTATGAATGCACCCATCATACTCTAAAAAGGAAGTGGGTTGAAGATCGGAATACATAGGCTGCAGGGTTACATTTGTAGACAGATGGAGAAAATTGGTTACATTTGCTGCCGAATTGACTACATTTGTAGTCATATGTGGGTAACATTTATGTTTACTTAACTAATATTATGTACTTTGTATAAGGTTTACTTCATTAGGAATAAATAATTAGTTACTTTAAATCGGCATGTTGCAAAATATGTTGGTGATAAGCGGAACTACTTAACCATGTATACTTAAAATTCGGAATTAACTCTCGCTGATAGTTTATTTTAATGTTCTATTTAAGTTTAGTGTTTGCGTTTAACTTTCAGGTTGCTTCTGACATTTGTCGTAGAAACTAATATGGATTCTGGATCGGTGCTATTAAAGTCATGAAAAGGTCACTGGTGTTGTTATTGTGACAGGGGTTTTACATTGAGAAGGAATGATGTCAAAAACCAACTATATAAAATGTTAAGTTTTGATCGGTGTGACAGGTATTTTCTAAGCGAGCTTAAAAAGACATTGTAAGACTTGTAAAGTTATGCTCACTGATGAATGTTATTCCTTGGAATGAATGTTCGTTGCTCTTCTGATCTCGACAAAGAACTTGAAATTAAGGATGTTGAAGGTTTAAGGAAGACCGAAGATGGTGGAAGTATCATTATTGTGAATAGTGAGAATATGTTTCAGCCCATTTCTCCGGAGCCTTCGAACTTGGAGAATTGATGGACACTTATAAAGAATGTTTCAATACAAAGAAGAAGCTTCGACGCCTAAGATTACGAAATATGACAGTAATCTGGATGAGTATCTTGATCATGATGATGGCTGTGTCGATGATATCATAGAAGATGATGAGGATAATGACTATGTAGCTGGTATTAAAAACAAAGAATCTTGTGATTTTCAGAATAATGGCAGCATAAGAGATATTATATGTGTCTTGGGATGGTCTAAATGATTTGGTGGCCGGGGTGATACATTTAATTGTTTCTTTTTGTGTAGGAGCCTATACTGATATGGATGAGATCACCTCCATACATGAACTCATGCATAATTTTTCGACTTGTAATTTTTACATTGGTGGTATTTGAGTGATTTTTATGTTAGATTGAATTCAAAGGGTGGTGGGGGTAGCTGCAATATGCTAATGTGCGGATTAATTTGATGGTGTTGTGGGTTGGTTTGATAATTTATCACTATGAATTATGGATTTAATGTAGGTTTGTAGGTATGAAGTTATTTACACAAAATGTTTCGTGAGTAACTAGTGTTTTTGCTCAAGTCCCATGCTTAGTTTCACACATGTATGTGTATGTTCTGAATCCAAAAAAAGTATTGGATTTCAATGTTTCTAACTATTTCCTTTCACAACTATAACATTTACCATGTCAAGTATTGACATGTAGAAGTTTAACTGTGTGTGTAGATAATGGTTGTGTGCTGACGGACTCATGGGTCCACGATGCCGTGAATTGCTTGAGACTGTTGTGGATAGCTCAGGCTCTCAGACATTTTTGAGAGATGAGTCATGATTGTGAAAGTACCTAGCGACCTCATCTCTAATTGGCAAAGCCAAAAGTGGTTGTACTTGGTCCAAGCTATACAGGTTAATCATACTTGTTGCATGGTTGCTACATGTTTTTACCCCATACCCCTGCACACATCACATACCTACCGAAACTCAGGAGTTATGAAAACCTGCACATGAGCTACGTTTTGTGCTAAAATTGTAACAATTTTTATGTTTGGTTGGTTTCAAGCAAGGGGCTTCTTTGTTATATTGAGGGGTAGTATGATTAGTTGTAGTTTGTGGGTTAATTTTTTGGATTTCGTGTAAATGAGTGGATTTGAGGCTGTGTATTCATTTTTTTCCTTTTTTAGATAGCTGTCTATATGATATTTTAAATAATTTTGTTAGCTATCAGAACTTTGAAATTTTTTTTCTGCTAGCTTCTTCTGTGTACTTAAAAAATTTTAAAAGTTACCAGTTACCAGGACTTTGAATATTTTTTGACTACTTCTGTGTAACTTGTCAGTTACAGTACTTTAACATTTTAGTGATTTTGAGATTTTTTTCGGGGTAAGGTATTGCTAACTTAAGGATTGGTTTGTTGAAGCTGTAGTTTGTAGGTTTGAAGTTATGTATGCAAACATTTTCATGTAATGGGTAGCTAAATTGTTTTCTTAGGACTTCTGTTATAGTTCTCCGTACGTCGGGCTTCCTTCGTGTGTTCCGTGCATTGAGCACAGACTACCGATTGTTGTGATGACATCAACCATGCAGAAATGATGTTTCTGCCCTGCTACCTATACGGCAGCTAATAACTGCTACCGTTATGAACGTCAGTGTGCTGACAACCAGCAGCATGACCTCAAGCAGTGTCATCTGTGTGGAAAGATGGTTGCTCGCAGTGATAAATTGCGGTAATATCTTACAACATGTACTGGTGCTGCCCTCACGACTTCAGTCACCTGGTGTAGCTTCTGCTTCAAAACCTTCGAAAACTCCAGCCATGTCACACATCATGAGAAGACGGCTTGCGGTCTCAAACCTAGCCATAAAATGTATTTGTGTGGGAACTATGCTAAAGTGTTCGCCAGGGCTGGTAAGTTGAAAGCACATGCCAAAGTGTGCAAGGGTCCTGATCCACTATCAACTAAGAAGCAGAGAATGGCCACGCTTAAGCCTGTAGTCATACCTAAGCCAAGCACCAGCCGAACATTGCTGGTGACAGAGGCGGGTTTTCACCAACATCCACGACTTCATCATTGCAGAAGTGGGAATCTGGGGTAACTTGAAGACTTGTGTGGTAGAAAATAATACCAGTTCTGTCAAGGACACATGTACATACTTGGACTCTATCAAGGTTAAACTAATAAGCCAACTTCTAGAGGAAATTGAAGAGGATGGTCCACTCAAGTATTACATCGTGCTTGAGTGCAATTGTGAAAAGCCAATGGGTACGTGTGAAGACAAGAGGGCCTTCAAAACCACGAATGTTCCACTCTTTGCAGTTCGTGAGGTGGAGGATGTCATTACTGAATACATATTTAAGATATGTAAAGAGGAAGAATACTAATTATGAAAAGGGTCCGGATGGTCTTTGTCTGGCGACTACAACTACACATTAACAATCTTGATCCACTTCGAGCTAGCTCCTACATCGAAATACCTACCTGCATCAAAGAAAAATATGCGGTGGTCAATCTGTAAATACTTAGATGAGCACATATGTTTTAAGTGTGTAATTCTGGTCAAGTTAAATGCGGGTGAGCATCTGAGCATGTTAGTCAGTGCTACAATGACTTGGAGGGGAAGTTCAACTTCACTAACGAGTTTCCCAATCCACTTCGCCAGATACCTCTGTTAGAGAAACAGAATCCTCGTGCCTGCATAAACATCTATAGCATCGACGAAAACCAGATGATTGTAACATCACGAGTCGCTCTAGAAGAGTAAAGAACATCTTTCAAACTTCTGTTCTTGGTCTTGAAATATGCAGTTTTTGTGAATTGTGTGGATAATTGTTTGAAATATGCTGAGATGTGTTTGAAATATGATGAATTGTGTTTGAAATAAGAGTATTAGAGTTTAAATGTGTGTTCACATTAGTAAAAAAACACATCTGTATTCTTTTAGAGGAATGATTCTGAGTTAATAAATTAATTTAATGGAATGTGTTTCCAGATTTTCTTGAGTCATATATCTTTTATTGAGTTTTATTTTTTGTATTGGTCTTGGAATATATTGAGAGATATCCGTTTGTATTGTCAATTCCTGACACCAAATAAGAAATTTCCGCATTTTAATCAGGTGGTACTTGAATAAAAATATTCATTACTCATTCGTTAAATAGGCTAAGTACAGCCGAGAAACACTCGTTTGTAACATGATTCTCTCCCCCCTTGAGGTCTGGTTAAACAAGGCTGGTTAATGTTAAGAATTGTGTGTCTATAAAAGCAAAGAAGTGAAATGGTAGCAAAATATTAGACAACTATAATGATCACGAGAAATGTGAAGATGATGATTCTAATAGTACTATCCCAGGTCTTGTTAATTATTTGGATTCAAAAGTTAACGAAGAAAGTAGCATTTACATGGGTAATTGAAAAAAATTTTACACCAAGTTCTAGTCGCCTCCATGAAATTGAGAGCACTTTAGAACAGCCTAAAGCTGAAAATGTCGAAGACTGCTATGATTCACCTGAAGCTTACAAGAACTAAGTCTATGATTAAGAACTTGAAGCTCACAAGATCGAATACTGTGATAAAGTGTTGAGACCAAAATGATGGAAACGACTTATTAAACTAAATTATTCAGATTAGGCTTATGATGGTCAGTGGGGTGATTACAATTTTAATGACTTTGAGGCTGGTATTAAAAACGGAACTTTAGAGGTCTTAAAAGTATTAGTAATGAAAATTTACGTAAGATGTTAGAAGCCGAAGATATTTATTATGCCACATGGAAATATTCTAGCCCATTGGTAGATAGGTTAAGACTTCTACTTGCCTCGCAAAAATGAAGAAAAATTAATCAATGCCAAACAAATATGCTCTATACTTCGTGAAATAAGAAATGTATGCTACATACAATAATAAATTGTTTTGTCTGCATGTGTATAAAAGTGAAAAACCAAATTATACTTTGGATAAAAAGTTTGTTTTATTTATTGTAATCTAATTTCTAGCCAAGGTTGGGTTGTCGTAGAACAACTTCTAACTTAAAGATGTAAAATTCGTAATAAATGACTAACAAAATGGAGAGTCATAATGTCTTTCCGTCAATTGTGTCGGGTACGTGCTACATTGTATCTAAAATCATTTGGAGTCAAATGTGGTTGGAGGCATTGTAGCCGGCTTGAGCTGGGTCCTATCGTTTCCTTTAGTATTTTAGTTAATGTATCCTAGATATCGTATCCTACTGAGTTGAATGTTTTATCCAAATGTGTGCCCGTTTCATTGAATGTGTGTTGTCAAGCCTGTAGCCAGGGCTGAATATGTAATGGTTCAAAACCCCTTGGTCTTGTAGGAAGCATAAAATACATATTTCAGGGATATTTCTGCTCTACAGTAGGCTTTAAATTTGCTGAGTTGGTATTTTTATACCCAGATTTTTTTCTATGTGTTTGATGTATCCTTGTAGCCTCGTGGTCTTGTAGCCTGGTAGTATTGTAGACTCGTAGCCGATTGGAACCTTGTAGCTTGTAGCTTTGTAGCCAAGAAGTCTTCTAGCCTTGTTCGAACTAAATAATTCAACTATGTTCACCGAGATAAAGGATGGGTGGATGAGTGATTTATTCCTGCTCTAAAGGAAGTCATGTGAAGGGAGTTCGTAGCAAAAGGGAGTTATATGTGGATTTATATGTTACAGAAAATACAGAAAAACTGGCATGGTGTCTGTTAATGTAAAAGATAACTCACTCCTGGAAACTGTTTATTTTGATGCAAATAAACTAGGCGTAATAAAACTTAGAGCTAAAATTGAATATTTTGTGTGTATTTATAAATGGTCGATATAAATATTCCATGTTGTTAAAATACGAAATTACCATCCGAGATGTTACTACTTGGAAGATTTACGAGGTTCGGCGATACGTGGCGGATTCTATGGTAAAGAAATTCAGCCTACCAAGTACCCAAGCGATTATTAAGTAGAAAAATTGATGTATTAGAAAGATGATCCCTTGTTTGTGAAGTGGCTAGGATTCGATAAATGTGAAAATCAGTTGAATAAAATCGACTGATGTCATATCAATTTTAATGTTTTGAAATGTTGTAAATTTTTATATTAATAAATGCAAGTCTAAAATAAATAAAAAATGTATTTATTTATGTACTGTTTGAAACTTTTCACTAGTTACCAGAGGTCGGGATATTCGTCGAAGGTGCTTAAAATGGTATTAAGAGGCTGGGGACGCGTGGCGACAGGTCTAAATGACGCAGCTATTTGGGGTGTGGATGGTTCAGGGTGAGGGGGGAGTGGGTAGGTCTGCTGACGTCAAAGACATTGCGTCAGTAACGTGTGTGCTTGGCACGCACGAACAGGACTGCAATAGAAAGGGTAGAGGGGTGGGGACAGTTGAACAATTACATCCTTAGGATGTATCATTCGTAGTTATCAACAGAGCTAGTAAGATGTGTCAGGCCACCTATGAGAAGATTGTTGAGGATGAGTTCTACGCATGCTGTCAGGAGGCTAGCGGCCAGGAAGAAGCTCTTGCGATGGATGAAGACGAAGATTCCAGGGAAGACATCGCAGATGTACCTGTGAACACCTCCACTCTGACTGTGGAGGATATCGCTGTTGTAAAGGGAAGGGGGGGTAATCGACTTTGGAGCTGCGTGATTCTTGTATAGTTGTGTGGGCAAAGTATTTGATGTTAGTATGGAAAGTACTGCGGAGCGGGGTGTTGTGAAGAGGGTCGGTAACGCTTTCTGAATGGTATTGTGTTAACAAGGGGGGAGAAGATGGTGTGAAGGAGTGTGTGTTTATTTATTAAATAGTGTTAAATATTTTTTTTGATATTTTATTTACTTCGACTTCTTGACACGACTTAAAAAAAATACTATTTTATTTTTATATGAAGTGCATCTCGTAGTGGCAGTAGGTAATGTCTTTGCTCGTAGCGACAGTAGGTAATGGCTGAGGTGAGTGTTGTAACTGCATCATATACACTATAGCGATCAGACATTAAGTTGAAACGTAAAATGTTATGTGTCGGATGTGGTCTCTCTCGTGAAGATAGGGGAACATCTAATACTGTACAAATGTGAATCGGTATTTTTGTTTGTATCATAATATTCTCATGAACGATTAAAGCTGCTTGTGTTTTTGCTTTCATTAAAACTTTTAGGGGAGGGGGATGGATATATACCCAAACATTTAAATTATCTGCTTCTGTGCAGCTCTTTAAACACGTGTAAGCAAACGTGTTCCTACTTAGAAGAGATACTTATCTACTTGTGGGTTAGGACTCTGAAAATTTTCTGGTTCCTGTGACGGCTATGAAGTAGTAATAAATGTTTTTTTAATTATCATTACTTTAACTAACGCATCCACAACGATAGTATTGATAACATATATTTTAGTTAAAACCTATAAATGATAAGACTTTAAGAAAAAAATGGTTGTCACAACAACAAAATGACTGAGGATTTTATGGTCTATAAGGATCATAACAACATTTTTACGGGATAGAAAGTCGGCCTTACATACACTAAGGTGCTTTAGGATGGTGATGACATCATCGGATGAAATCAATATGGCGGAATCCAGGATGGCTGCCTCCAGCAGACGATAATGGTTTAGATTATTGTTTTTATAATAAATTTATTTTAAAGATGGTGGTGTTACGAAAAATTGCGACAGGGATGAGTGGGGTGTTCGATGATGTAATCGTAATGTAGAAGAGTGGGGCGCTCGATGATGTAATCGTAATGTAGAAGAGTGGGGTGCTCGATGATGTAAACGTAATGTATAGGAGTGTGGTGCTAGATAATTGTAACATTTAATTAAAATTAAATTATTAATTTTTATTTTTTTAAATTAAAATCGGATAATAAATAAGGATTTTCAAGATGACGGACATGACGTCATAATAAGGTGGAATGTTCTAGAAAACAAAATGGTCGTCGGGGTCAAAGGTTAAAGTCAAATCCAAGATGGCGGCCGGAAGTGACAATCCAAGATGGCGACCGGAAGTGACGTAATCCAAGATGGCGGCCGGAAGTGACGTAATCCAAGATGGCCGCCGGAAGTGACGTAATACAAGATGGCCGCCGTTGCTCCCCGGCTCCCCCTCCTGCCTCCGGTGTCCCAGGATGAACCAAATACACCTACTATTGCAAAAAAAAATAATTGTTGACAAAAATAATAAATTAAAAAATAAAATGGAACAAACTTAAAAGTGCCGAGAACAATGCCTATATTTATCAATAAATATTGTAATCTAACAAAAAACTTTTGTATTGAGTTATTTGTTCTATTATGTTTAATGTCCATCCCATTTTTAGTTAATATGTCTACCAACTACCATTTACATTGTCTAAGAGCCTATTTATTACTTAATGAAAATTATTCTTATAAATAGGGGCAGGCATTTTTCGCGAAAAGATCTGCACACCTATTAGACTGCAACAAGGTATACCCGCACCTGTGGTTTCTTCCTTGTGACTGGCGTCCATCTGCGAGAGAAGTCGTTGCCATATTTGGCCGAGCCATTCAAGACGCGTTTGCTTCCGCACTAGATCACTGTGATTGGTGTTGTTAGAATCGATATTTATCTGGAAGAAACTCACCCAATCACGAAACACAGACGATGCTACAATGTTTAACTTTCAGCTAGTCTCAAAATCTTTTCGCGAAATCTGCATGGCCCTACTTATAAATGTAAGGCCTATTAAAACTAAATTAACTGTGTAATATTGCAGGAGCCTACCATACCCAGCTTTTATAAATATTTTTGAGAGAAATAAATAACTATAATGCATTGTTATTTAGGTGGCTTAAGTAGCTTCTGTCTCATAATAACCTAGTTTTGTATGTACCTATATTTTATCATTTGAAATATACGTGTTAATGATTCTTATATATAATTATTTTTTATTTAGAAAAGCGTTATATCTAGGCCTACGTATTTACCGATTTTCACAATGTTAGCGAGGTTACTGTGTTTGAGAGATTTTCAGTATTTTATTTCTTTTTAAATCTTAATTTAAAATTATATTTTGTGTGTGTATTTCATAGGTTTATGGTGACGTTTCTAAAACGCAGGACAGTGGTTTCTATGATAGAAAGAAAGATTCCCGACACCGAAATTACGAGAAACGATATTTATCGCATCCTTTGTTAGAAGAGATGTTAGCTATGAACGTGGGAAAGCTCTCTCTCTGACTAGGGAATCACAGAATGGTAGTTGTATGAATGATCCTTGTAGTCAATAGGAAGGCAGCTTTCCAGGGGAAGTCCCTAGTTGGTATTTTTTTTTTGTACTAAGCTGCGTCTCGTAAATTGTGTTTCAAGTAATGTGCCGAAAGGCTATGTGGTGGCTGCGGCTCACGGAATAATTGAATGAGTAAATAAACGCTGATAATTTAACGTCTGGGGTCAGGGCCATGTCGCAAACAATGTAACATAACCTTAGTTTTTTATTCTTTTCGGTATTTGAACTAGACTACGTACAACGCAGACTTGGATGGTCTATTGGCAGGGGCGGACCTAGGACTAACTTCTGAGTGGCCATCAGTAGTCTGGACCTAGTATAATACGTACCTTTTTATTACTTCATAAGTCGTAATATACAGTGCATATTTTACCCTTGTGGGTGGGGAGGGGCCACGAAGGTAAGTGCCCCCCCCCCCCCTAAATCCACCACTGTCTGTTGGCTGAGGTCGCAGATCAAAAAAATATATGCAAGTATGCGAGTGCTAAATTATGCTATTGCACATTAATTTAGTTGTGAAATTATACTAGTGCTCATGTGCGCAAGTAGGCAAGTTTGCTGCGTCATTTCTAACATCTCACCTGCCGTCTCTTCCCTTAACTATTACCTCTCATGCAATCAGAATTTTCCTAATGCTCAACAATTGTAGCAAAGAAATTTCACCCAAAAAAAAAATGTATTTATCTCAAATCTATTTCAATAAAGAACCTGTGGCTTTGTACTGGATCATTAACAACAAATTTTTTTTTAATAACAATTGAATAGAACATATATCACAAGTTATTGCAATTACTGTTCATGGGTCTGGCTTACCTGTAGAGTACTCACATTGTGGAGTGTTTGAAATTGCCCTCACATTGTTATACTAAACTTTTTAAAAATAACAACACCCTGTTAAAAATCATTCTAATAAACAAGGGAGTTAGGAGCCACCATGTTTAGATAAATAATTTGACCTGTTATATTTTTGCTAAAATACAACCACATGCGAATGTAATACACAATAACTTAAACTTGTACTAATGAAAGTGTTTTTAATTTTTTAATTATGAGTACTAACCGGAATTGTGTGTTAATGAGTGTTTTTATAGACTATAGAGTTTAACTTCACTGGTTTAAGCATAAAAAATTACGAAGCAACACCTCTGAGAGAGGAAGAGTATCACGTAGACACCAGTAATACTTCTGCAAAAAGAACAAAATTCAGTGCTTTGAAGATAACACCACTGTTTCCGACATTTTATACGGAAACTACAAACTGAGCTGCTATACTTTATTTTTAAAATCTTAGTTATTTTCCAGTTAAGTGAAAAACTCATGTGAAAGTTCTGGTTATTTAACTTAATTTTTCAAAACATAAATACCTTAATGTAATAAATAATATGATAGTTCAAAGAATACTAATTTTTACATGAGCAAATACATGAAAATGTCATCACCACATACACAATAGTATTATGTGATTATTTTTCTCGCTCAAGATGGGTATACAGAACACTCTTACATGTAGAGGGTGAGTGCCCCTGACTCGCAAAGCCCTCTTGGAGAAAAAAGACCTGGCTCAACTTATGTACTGTAAGGCTCTTGGTACCAAACATGAAAATCTCACAGCTGTAGTGATAGCTTTGCTATCCCTCTACCTCCACCTCCACTACTACTGGGCTTAAATGAGCTATCACCATTTCTCTTATAAAGGAAATTGTGAAAATGCATGATTGTCCATAAATAAGTTGTTGAAATGTATTTTACAGAACACAGTGGATGTAAGTATATAGTACCTTTAATGATGTGCCAAGGGTATAAGAGAATAAAAAGTACAAAATAATAATAAAATTACCGACTACCAAAGTTTCTTCAGCTATATTAGGATAATAAACATTACAAACTCTTGTACAACATTTACATGGTATCACAAGTACAATAATATAATCATAAAATCATAATCATTACATTTATTAATAACACAATTTTTTTAAGAACACTTTGTTTATAAAATTTAGCTTAACTACATTGTCTTTTCTTTCATGTAATGGAATCAGTCATTATTAATATAAAAATACAACAAATATACTTTTTATACATCATGTTATAACACAGTCCAAAATTAATAAAAACTGTACATACTTCCCCAAAAAAAAATTATAAAACTGAACTAAAAATTAACTTAATCATTTTCACACCATTAATTTTGGTTATCATTAATTAAATATTACATTATAAAACAGTAATTATTTACTTTAAGACTAGAAAATAAATGTGATGTAAACTAAAGCTAGACTCGCAATGATCTGCCGCATGTTAGCCATCTATCCATCAAGCCGAGCATTCACAATCATCCTCAAGTCCGTTAAATACTTTGTCATTTTAATGCTGCCAACAGTCCAAAAATCTTAAATACTGGTGAAAATTTATTTTGTATAGATATATTATATTGATGAACATGAAAGTTAAGCATTTAATAAATAATAAAATTCAATATTTTTTGCTCTGATATTTATTAATATATATTTTCAGTTGTTCAAAATATGTTCAAACATATGTAAAAACATTTAATGGAAGCAGATAAACAACTACATATACATAAAAATAAAAACCTTATAAGACGGTAAATGTCGCCGGGAATAGGTATCTTGCTAAAATTTTGGAGGTTATTTCATCCGTCTGTCGAAAGTTAAAGCTTGGTAAGGTTTTGACAGACGGACGGATGTAGGTTTCTGGGCTATCTGATTGGCTGCAGGTTACGTGATTGATGGACGGACGATTGTGAGTCCAGCTTAACATTATGGGAATCTCTCATGAATTTAATGGAATAGCAAAAAGTATGTGTGTCTACAACTACAAAAAAAATATTAAAAAATTTAAAGTCAAAAAATGACATTGGAAAAAGCTTATAAATCCATAAAATTACTTTTTCAATTATGTACATGCATGTAACATTTTGTACAACTTCCTGAAATGGTACACCAACTGTACAGTTATCCTCATTAGTGACCCCGAAGACATTTTAGAGGTCATACTACAATATAATAAAAATAATATAATAATTACTCTAAGTAGAATCATATTTAAGTAACACAGGTTGCAAGAGGATGGGACTAGGCAAGACTACGCATGACGCTCAGTAGCATTAATAATTACATTAATAAATAAATAAATAAATATATATATATATATATATATATATATATATATATATATATACACACATACATACATACATACACACACATACCAGCAATCCAGATTACGTATAAGAAGTGGGTGATTCTGCTGGTATGCTCTGCCCTTTGCTCGGCTGTATAGTGCCTCTATCATGGATCTTCATTCAACCAGTACCATTTTATAATTCACTAAAAATTTAGAATGAGGGCGATCTTGATACTACAAATAGTACATGCTAACTACTATTAGCCCATTCACGGTAAAAAATACTCAAACAGCATAAAGTTATATTCAAAACACATTCCATTCACTGGAACCTTACTATTAAGTACTTTAAACGATTTTACACTATAAAGTAGTAATAAATTTCCCTAACCAACAAGATGTTTTAAATTCACTAAAAGTTAAGTAAAAAGTTCAGTGGAGTCCCAAAATTCCAAAATGATTGGGAACAGACCCCTTTTGGATTACAGAATTTTTTTGGATTAAGCAAAAACATTCTTAAAATAAACTTAAATTACATAACGTGTGATTACATAAATATGTATTATTAAGTGTGATTGTACAGTTTATTTTATAAGGTACATTTTTTCAGGTGCTAATGTAATTTGGCTTTAAGGGAAAAGTACTCTTCTCTTCGACAATAAAATTTAACAGATTTTTCAAACCAATGTAGTTCAGTATTATTCCAGTATAATGTCTAACTTTCGGTTTCAGATTAAGCTTACTTTCGGTTTACCAAAGTATGGATTATAGGGAGTCCACTGTACTTTCACAAACTAATTACCATACCTACATGTTTCTTCAAATTGTAATGAGTTTTCACTGTATTTTAACTGCAAATCTTTGAATTATTGAACATTCCACAGTCGAGTATAATTTGAAATAAGTAGTCTTTAATTAAAAAAAAACAAAACATATCTTTTTAACATTTAGTATATAGTTTGTCAAATTAATGTCACCAAATTGGAGGTAAGAAAACATGAAATATTTCAGTACACGCACAATCTCAAACATAACTTACTAGCAGGTCAAACAGAAATAGCCTATATATAGTTACACTCATCACTGACTTAATGATCGCTTAATGCTGGGACATAGCACCTACCGGGGACGCACCACAACGCCAAAATGCCAAATTGACCACAACACAGACAGCTAGAAAGCTGCTGTGTACCACAATGCCGAAAAATGTCATTGCAGGACTGCCACAAAGGTTAGGTTAGGCTAGACTTGGTTAGGTTAGACTAGGTTAGGTTAGACTAGGTTAGATTAGACTAGGCTACGATAGGCTTGGTTAAGTTAGGTTAGGTTAGGTTAGGTTATATTACGCTAGGTTAGGTTAGGTTAGGTAAGGTTAGGTTTGATTTCGGTATTTCGGCGTTAAGGTACATTTAAACGCAAATTCATTCAGTTGTTATTTCGGCGTTGTGGTACACAGCTGTTTTCTAGCTGTCGGCGTTGTGGTCAATTTTGACATTCGGCGTTATGGTATTTCGGCGTTGTGGTAACGACCCGCACCTACCTGCAGAATGCCAGCATGCCGCTGGAAGTCGCCCATCAGGAGTCAGAGGCCGGCACTCTGCAGGTAGCAGCGCTTGCTGTTTTACACCCAGCAACAATTTTAATATATTTTATATCTTTTAAGAAGTACATTTGATTTTTTCACCAAAATATAGTGTTAGAAGTAAAGAAGAGCTTTTATTTTTATTTAATTTGTGAGATTTTAATCATTCTTTTGCTTTTCAAATTCGAAAAATTAACTTTGCAAATTAATTAAACATTCAAATTATTGCTGAAAATCAGTTTTGATTACATATGTCATTATAATTCATTAAAGATCATTTAAGGAGACAATTCACCTCAATGTAGTTTTTCCAGAGGTTCTTCATTAAAATTTTTTTTGTCAAATACTTTTTTTATCATTATATATAAATATATATTATATATATACCAGAAATAATTTTCATTTGCATAATACTAAAAAAAAATTTTTAATTTTAATAAATATTTCATGTATATTAAATTATTTGTTACCTATATTCATTATTTTTCAACACGCACTTTACAACTAACTAGTATTTACATAAAAATCCCATTCTGTCATGCTAATGAGAAATACTTCCAACATCTTTCTTATCACTAGGAGGTGGCTATCACATAATAATTGAACACCTTTTAAAATGCTAATTGTAGTTAATAAAGAGATGTATAATATTCTGAAGGTTTTTGTACTGATAAAGCCTACATAAATTACAGAAGGCAAAAAAAATATTAGCACCATATTCTGACAAAGCAGATAAGAGACAAAAACTTTTTTTCATTTTAACTAAATAAGAAGTCTCATTGCTAACAAAAAAAATTCTTTAAAGTTACTACAACAATCGGAAATTCTGACGTTTCGTAAAAGCAGCATTTTCTTATAAAAAATATCCAACATTACATAATAGAATCAGTCTGTTTTACAGATATCCATCCTCCAGCATTACAAAATATAGATAACTTCGCACATCTGATATAAAAACGTGAGTAAGAGTAACCTTGATACCGTACGCGCGGACATCATCAGTACAGAGCTTTCACGAGGAAGAAGTTGAAGAAGCAGAGGCCGTAGTGGAACAAGTCCAGGGCCGGAACGCTGTCGAAGAGGTAGCCCGTGGTGGTGATGAGGAAGTGGTTGACGGCGTAGGAGCAGGCGAGCGCCACGGCGTAGTGGTTGCCCTCCAAGAATCCCACGAGCGCCAAGGACGCCACCATCCCCAAGGTCACGCCGTCCAGGACCCGGTGCACCGAGTGCCGGCGGTAGGCGTGGGCCACGAGGGGCAGCAGGGCGAACCCGAGGTGTGCGTACGCCACCTCCGGGCGGTAGCCGTGGAACAGCCAGAGCTCCGCCGTGGCGCACGGCAGGCCCACGCAGAGGCTGAGCAGCAGGGTGTTCTTGCCGAGCGAGGCCACTTTGTGTCCGTACTCCGGGTTACCTGCGGGACACGCCACCTTTAGTGCCTGCACATAGTTCATCTATACTGATTACCAAACAGCAAGTAAGACCTCGTTTATGCAGTTCGCGTTGATCTCTGGATCATATTTGTTAGCATTTTATTGAACATTCACATAAAAATGACAACTGTATTCTACATCCATGCTAACAAAGACGGTTAGCACATGATAATGTACCTGACCATGCTTCATTTAATAACCATACACATTTGAAACAGAAGAAAGTTTTTTAATGACTTGTAAACAATATAGGGCATGTATACTATGTAATTTTACTAGAAAACACATATTTTTTTTCTATCATAGTAAACTGTGTCTGCTTATATAAAAATTTTATTTTGTTTCCTGGATATCTGGATTTTCGAGTGTCTGGATTGCCTTTGGTGCCAGTAAGTTCAGATAAACAAAATTGAACTGTACATTGAAATAAAAAATAAAAAATACTATTTTATGATTATGTTTTGACATTGATCGTAGGGTACATAATATTAAGGTTATTAATTACCCTTATTGTGCTCATATACATAGACCTCTTGTTGCGATATTACAAAATGACAAGAGAAAATGTAATTGATGCAACTCTTTATAGAATACCGAAACATTCTGAAGCACAAACTGAGTCATTCTAAAAATCATTATGTAAGTACATATTACATTTCATAGCCAAATAAAATGTCTACTACACAACGGCACGTAAGATATTTACATCAACAAAAAAAGCATTATCTCCAAGCATATCTTAACTTTTAGCTAGGTGCACTGATAATGTTCATTTTCAGTTGCTACTTGTGAGAAAACAAATAAATGAAACACTGACCACATATTACCTCTTAAGTCCTGCTTGGAGTAAGTGACATGTTACATGTGCAAGAGAGAAGGAACGATGTTTGTAATCAAGCAGTAGTAACAGAAACTTAACATATCACAGATACTGTTCACTCACAAAATACTTGTTTCTCTGTTACACACAGCAACACCGCATTCCGGTAAATAATAAAAAGCTGATAGGTAGACAGTAAACAGTGAGTAGTAAAGTCACTGAGGAAAGTACTGATACCGGTATCTCTTTTTGTCATAGGAAACTTAAGCAATTATCAAAAAATGAAGGACTTTTAGGGATATTAATAAAAAAATTTAATTTCTTACAGATTTTACAGGTAAAATAAGAAATATTAAATGCTGATGCACACTGGCTATTTGAAATACCACCACGAGCCACGGGGAAAACAAAGCATATGCTGTACAAGTACTTAATTTGCAGACACAACCCTTCGCAATGACGGTGAATGGCAGTACCATATCTCAAAACTCCAACTGTCGAGTTGACCAGGAAGGCCCCCAGAGTCCCGTACGCCCACGAGCTGTGGTAGAACGAGTTTGATCGCAGCGACCTGATTGCCCACACAGTCGCTCCTGACGACAACAGGTGGGCAAAGGCAGTGGAGTACTGGGCTTGGGACATCTTTCTGGTGGACTTCTACAGATCTACAAAACACGAGATGGAAATCAGCAACAACTTCAAATTTTAAAGATGCTCATTCATTTATACATACATTTCATTCCAACCAAAAAAAAAATAAAAAAAATTAGTATATTATGATGCCAAAATATATTTTCTGGCAAAGTGCAATGCTTCAGAAGGGATGGGGTGGGTGGGAGGTCATCATGAAAAAGCCCCAAAAGAAATGATTTGTTTGGTTGACCTCGCATAGAAAGTTAGAAAAATTAACTTTTAAAACATTTTTTAGCCAACCTGGAATTTAAACCACAACGATGGTTTTGCTAATTTATGTTAAGATATTTTGATATTACTGGTGCATCTGTAATAAAAATACCAGCGAGGATCCCTGGACAGTAGCTCAGTTTGCTCGGCCTAGGAGCCACCCCTGTAGTTCAACAAATGTTGAACAAACAAACAAACGCATTCTCTGTATCATCAGTGTTTACAGCTTGTCCGTTAGCTCAAAATATTGTAGTTTACATTTACAAACTATCTCCTGGGTTTACCTATTATTACAGGATGTTTTCAAACACATACTTAACCAATTTGAGTACTGTAAAATTATCCAAATATATTTGATTTTTATAATATGTATTAAACTTTCAAAAACATTGTTCTCTGGAACAATTGTTCTGTGAAACATATCCAATTGTATTTTAATGTAGAATATTAAAATAAAATAAGCAGTTAAAAGTGTTTGTGATGCAAAACTATACCATAATCAAAATATAACTGTGAAAAAAATTAATTATAAAATTTTTGTTTTGTGGCTTCCAGCATCATTGCTGCTTACTTAAGAACTTTTTTTATTTATTTATTTTTTATTTCCAAAATTCGTTCAACAGATTCTTAAAATAATATAGAACATGTCAATAGAGTCAACAAAAAATGAACAATACAAACAATCAAATTAATTAAATCATATCACATCAAATTAGTACTAATTAAAACAAAAATATTAAATACATCAATATACAAACAAATCATCATAAGTTATTCTAAACATTATTATAATATTCATTTAATGTATAAAATGAATTTTCTAATAAATAGTTTTTGAGTAGAACTTTAAATAGTCTTGGGTTGCAATGGGAGATTGCTTTTAGTTTATGAGGGAGTGCATTGAAAAGTTTTATGCCAGAGTACAGTGCACCTTTTTGATACCTTGATGTATTATTACTTGGCACATGCAAGTCGGATTTATTTCTGGTGTCATAAGTGTGTATTGCACTGTTATTATCAAAACTATCATTATTTTTAACTACAAAATTAATTAATGAGTATATATACTGACACATCATAGTAAGTATCCTTAGATTCTTAAACAATGGTCTACAAGAATCATAATGATTAACATTAGACATTATTCTAATAATTTTTTTTTGTAGTAAAAAAACATCATTAGCATAGGGTGATGATGCCCAAAAAATGATCCCATATGACATTACAGAATGAAAAAACGAAAAATATATTTGTTTTAAATAAAAAACAGATACAGTTGCTGATAACGATTGAAGTGCGAAACAAGCTGAACATAGTTTAGGTATCATTTTAACTATATGTTCCTTGCCACACAAGGTATTGTTTACATGCAAGCCTAAAAATTTAACACTATTTGCTTCTGTAATTTTAGTATCACTATAATTCAATTGAACTACAGGGTTAGACTGTTTATGTAAGTGAAATTTTAAGATACTTGTTTTATCAATATTTAGAGTAAGATTATTAGCATTAAACCATTGATTTAATTAATCACATACACTATTTAATGTTTGAATTAATTCTTGATTTTTAATGTTATGACACAATATGCTAGTGTCATCTGCAAATAAAATTACTTCAGACTGATCAGTTATAAAAGAAGGAAGATCATTTATATAAATCAAAAATAATAATGGTCCCAGGATCGACCCCTGAGGCACACCAAGATTAATTAACCCTTTATTTGAGTGAACTGTACTATGTCTATTATCAGAAATTTTTACTAGTTGATACCTATTTGACAAATAAGATGTAAACCAGTGGAGCGCAGTATTTTTAATACCATAAAATTGAAGTTTATTTAGCAAAATTTTGTGGTCAACACAATCAAAAGCTTTAGCTAAGTCACAAAAAATACCTGCCACATTCTCTTTATTATCTAGTGCTTTAAGAATAGTAGAGGAAAATTTGAAAAAAGCTTCATTAACAGATTTCCCACTTCTAAATCCATATTGAGACTTAGATAAAATATTATTTTTTTCAAGATAATCTGTTAATCTATTATTCATTAATTTTTCCAGTATTTTTGCAAAAGATGAGATTAGGCTAATAGGTCTATAATTAGATACTTCATCTTTATTACCTTTTTTATAAAGAGGTGTCACCACAGAAAATTTTAGTCTATCAGGAAATATACCTGATGTCATGGAAGAGTTAAAGATAAAAGTAAGAGGTTCACTAATTATGTCAATGCATTGCTTTAATAATTTTATGGAAATTTCATCAATTCCTGAGGATGCTTTGGGTTTAAAAGCTTTTACAATTTTACAGATCTCTATTATGTTAGTAGGTGTTATGAAAAACTCATTATTTGTTTTGTTGATAGCGTGATGAGGAATTATATTTGGCTGGATGCCTATTTTAGGTTTATTATTAAGTTTTTTTGCAACATTAAGAAAGTATGAATTAAAAATATTAGCAACATGAATTGGTTCCTGAACAGTTCTATCATTCACAGTTAGTTTCACCAAAGTGGAATTATTTTGTACACGGTTCATTTCCGCTCTAATTAATTTCCACGAAGTTAGTACTTTATTAGTTGAATTACTGATAAGTCTGTCAAAATAAAGCTGTTTGGCCTTTTTAATTACTTTATTCAAAATTATACAATATCTTTTATAGTATGTCTTAATACTGGTATCAGTTGCATTTTTAGCCAGAATATAGAGTTCCTTTTTCCTATTGCACGAATTTCTAATACCAGTACTTAGTTATCCATTTATTTTGAGAGGAGTTATTAACTCTAACAACTTTTTTTGGAAAGGCTTCTTCAAACAATTTACAAAAAGTTGAGTGGAATTTATTATATTGTAAATTAACATCATTTGATGTATAAACATCATACCAATTTTCCAAAAGTAATTTAGCTCTAAAAAATGAAATTGTTGTATTATTGATAGTTCTAATCCTTGTACTTTTAAAAGGTTTTTCAAAACTAATAACAAACTGAGGATTACTAAAAAATAATAGTTGGGCATCATGATCTGACAAGGCATTAATATAAGGTATAGTAAAACAATTTTTAACATTATGAGCCTCAACAAAAATATTATCTATTACAGTTGCTGTGAGGCCTTGAATTCTGGTAGGAAAATCAACAGTAGGTATTAAGTTATATACTAAAAGCAATGAGCATAATCTATGTTTGTTAACACTATCTAACATAAAATTTACATTAAAATCACCACATAAAATTATGTCAGAATTTTTACTTTTGATCTTGATTAAATTGCTTAATACAGATTCTAAACCATTTAAAAATATTAAAAAATTGCCAGAAGGAGATCTATAAGTGACAATTATATAGACCTTTCTATCCTGCAAAACTATAGAAGCCATTGTACATTCAAAATCCTTTTCAATACATAATTTATTTATATCAAATTTAACTAATTCAAATTTGACATCTTGTTGAATGTATATACATACACCTCCACCAGTAGTCTCATTTCTACTATAAAAACTTGCAACTTCTATGACCAGTATTTTAGTTTCTTACTTTTTTTTAAATTCATGGCTTGAAAACAACTAGTATTATTTTATATTTTTGCGTTGTCCGACAGAAAAAAATATAAAATTAGAGATAATAACGCACAACTTCAGGGGACAGGGATGTTGGGAACAGAATCTGCCATAGCTTGGAGTGATTTTGGGAAACTAGAGGAAATCAAAACCAGAATGGCCCAACAGATGTTTCAACCCAGCTCCTTTGGAATGCAAGTCCAAAGTTTTATCACTGCACCATCCCATTCCATGCCATGGATTCATTTTATCAAACACGTTGTTGGGTATGCACTGGAAAATATAAGCAAAGTAGAAAATATATAATTATTTGGAACTTGCTGCTGATAATTTTCTTATAAGTAATGTTTTGCTGTTTGCAGCATTAATGATAGTGAGTAAGTAAGATAATGATAGTGTATATGTAAGTATGTATGGATACTGTAAAAAATATCACAAAAATTTCACAATTTCATAACTTCATCCATGCTAATCAGTGGTGGATATAGAAGCTCGTGAAGATGAGAGACAAATCTTTCCCCCTCAATTTTTCCACAAAAACACAGTTTTATACAGTGTAACTTGCAATCGGAAGGTAGGCATCAACTTCTTTAAAACCCATTCCTCCACACACTGTCACACGGTAGCTAATTTCTTATACAAAAGACTAAACACAGATATTCATCGGCTCACCATTTCTGGAACCATCATGGTCTAATCTAACATAAAAAATTATAATTTAGTGTCTCGAGCTTGAAGCCCCTGGCATCATTTTTTATATCTGTGTTTAGACTTTTGTATAAGAAATTAGCTACCGTGTGACAGTGTGTGGAGGAATGGGTTTTAAAGAAGTTGATGCCTACCTTCCGATTGCAAGTTACACTATATAAAACTGTGTTTTTGCGGAAAATTGAGTGGGAAAGATTTGTCTCTCATCTTCACGAGCTTCTATATTCATGCATAAATCAAACTGCTTCCACCCTGCCAATTGGCATACAATAGGTAGCAGTATGATAAGTCACTTTATTATGAGCTCTAATTATATTTATTTTCTGTCACATAAACATTCAAGTATTCTAATAAAATTATATAATTAAGCTCACATAATTACAAATAAATGTTAGCTTTCCAATTGTTACAGTGACTGCACACTTCACCATTTCTTTGGTTCATGTCATTCGTAACCGTGATTTCCACGCACAGCACTGATCAGTAGCTGACTAATTGAAATGAACTAATTACGTCGGCACAGCTATGTCCTGCCGATCTGCTGCAATATGATGCCAAACCAACAATACAATGCAGTGTGAACTTCGTGTGGGTATTGGCCTGCTATATCAACAACTGGTGCCATGAATGATTTTTCTGCCTTTAACTCTGAACTTTGAAAGCTAATGTTGCCCCAGGTAAAACCTGGACTCACGTCATGCGGGGTGCATGTATGGCATGCAAAAGCAAAAAGAAAGTAAATCACGTAAAATGAAATAATACCTACATGTAGACAAGAGATGAAGGAAATATGGAAGCTAATACTTAATAATCAATGGACATAAGTATTTTTTTTGTCTCCTGTATCCACCGTCCGATAAAGTGCCGGCCACATTAAAAAAATACCATAAGCAAATAATATTTACTAAAACACCTAACCATAATTTTGTCACTGAAAATTTAAAACATTTTACTACAAAAACAGAAACCCAAATAAATATATACATTAATATATGTACATGTTAATATTTATATTTTAATGTTCACATGCACAATACTCAAACCAAAAGTTTGTTTACACTTACATGCGTCACAGAGATATGCCAATATACAATGAGTGACTTCACTTATATTTTCATCACTGACCATAGAAAAATGAAAGAGAGGTGACGTGATATGCTATTATAAAACCAGGCAGGTACCCGAAAAAGGAACAAGCTATATTCGGTCAATTTTTGTTGATCGTAGATAAAATTAAATAACTATATTAGATAAGTTACACAAATAGTATGTAAAATTGTTAAAATAAAAATCTTTATTTTTTTTAAGTATAAATTTTTGATCTCATAAGTGAAAATACCGAAATAAGTGCATTTAGAGTAGTCAGTGCAATGCAGCGAACACTTCTTGCTATATTCTTGTATTTAGGTGTTGTTAGGGCGGTATTCCAATACGTTTGAGTAAGGTAGCGAATATGCACTGCCTTGTTGAGCAACTGCTGTACCCTAACTCTCGGTTCATATTCCAAAACGTGTCCTAACTGAACCCCTGTAAGGTATCAGATTGGCAGCTGTTTTAATAAACGAGGACTTGTGCGAGGCTATATACAGTTGTACTTCGTGGAATCCATCGTAATTTTAGCTTATTTTTTAAAACTATGGAATTATAATGTGAAATAAAGTATTTAATTTTGGTTGTACAAGAATAAATGATGAATTTTTGGCCGTATTTATGTTTGCTGTTTTTTAAGATATTAGGGGGGGAAATTGAAATCGTAAAAGTTCCGTTAAAGTTCATTAAAAAGGAATATATATATATATATATATATATATATATATATATATATATATATATATATATATATATTGACGCCGTCCCCGCTACCTCTGATTATTTAGACGTGATTTTGTTAGGTTCGTGTTCTCAGGAAAGGTTCGGCCTTGTGGCTAGAGGTAGGGGTCAACGCAGTAGGGCCCCCCGAGCTGTTGAGGCCACTCGGGACGCCTGAATAATAACACAAAACTTCTTCAGATAGTTGGTGAATTTAATACAGCACAGCCCAATACATGGTGCTGCCCGTTCTGGCCGTAACGGTTTGCCCGACGCGACTAGTCACACGCGCAACTCACTTCCTCAGTGGCGGCTCACGATTCTTATGCGCGTGAGGGGCAGACTCGTATACGTGACGCGAAAGTTACAAAAGACACTCTGACATGGCACACGATATTTTGAAGCACAATACACTACATTAATACCTAGCTCTGGATAAACTGGGCTAGCAACACGTAGGCCCGTGTCTCCGGCGACTCTACGTGGTGTCTAGGTGTGTCCCAGGGACTGAATCGTTATTAAGTTTGGTGGCGCACTGCCGTACGACGGTGATACATAAGCCCTGACATGACGAATTACACTTAGGCGAACAACTATTCCACTAACACATTACACTTGATAAACTGGGCTAGCAACACGTAGGCCCGTGTCTCCGGCGACTCTACGTGGTGTCTAGGCGTGTCCCAGGGACTGAATCGTTATTAAGTTGGATGGCACGTGTCGCCTGCTGGCTGCCCCGTGCGGGCCAAAACTAAGTAGCCTGTAGGCTAGGTTGGGCGTGAAGCGCCGACGTAAAACCACATACTCTCCCCACAGTACTTACGTATGACGTAAAACACTCATCTCGGAGCACTGATTGAATTAAGTTAAGTACCTCATGGTAAATTTAGGCCGACCGCGGAACTGTACAAAAGGTTGAAAAGAAATTACATTATGGAAAACTACATGTCGGTGAATGCAAAGGTTGAAGGTTCCGCGTTGCGCGCAGGCTGCCGGCCTGGTTGAGCTCTCGAAGGACACTCGCGGTGTCGCCGCGCACGACCCCCCTCCCCCGCCAGCCCTCCCGCGGAAACGTGTGAATTTCGCGGGAAACTGAACCGGCCAGGTTCGGGACAAATCGCACCGTGAAACATGATTTTGCAAAGACTTAATTATTAATTAATAAAAAATAATGTTCAATAAAATCCTGTGGAAAAACATAATTATAACAATTTGTTGTAGTGCGGCGGAAGGATATGCCACACCCGGCCGGATCCTTGCGCCGGTGTAGCACTCGTTGTATGGCGTTCGCCTCGTCGCACGAACTGCACTTAGCTGCGCGCACAGGCGCGTTCGGTGCACACGCTTCTAGAAGACGTTGATGAGGCATAGCGGTCTATGCGACATAGAGGAGCATTGGCGGTCGGCGTCAATATATATATATATATATATATATATATATATATATAGTTATGTATCAAATCGGCAACAGATAGGACACCAAGGGCAGTATTCCAAGACGTTTGAGTAAGGTAGCGAATATGGACTGCCTTGTTGGGCAACTGCCGTACCCTAACTCTCGGGTCATATTCCAAAACGTGTCCTAACTGAACTCCTGTAAGGTATCAGATCGGCAGCAGCTTTAATAAACGAGGACTTGTGCGAGGCTATAAAAAGTTATACTTCATGGAATACATCGTAATTTTAGCTTATTTTTTAAAATGATGGAATTATAATGTGAAATAAAATATTTAATTTTGGTTGTACAAGAATAAACAATGAATTTTTGTCCGTATTTATGTTTGCTGTTTTTTAAGTTATTAGGGGGGGGGGATTGTAATCGTAAAAGTTCCGTTAAAGTTCATTAAAAAAGAAAAAATATATACAGTTATGGATCAAATCGGCAACAGATAGGACACCAAAAATAAGTGCCCTAAAAATAAGGGACTGGCCGTGTCCTATCGTGCACTTGGAATATGGTTAGGGTACAGGTATTGCATATTCAACACCTAAACCCTAATTTTTGTGTCTTGGAATACGGCCCCAAAAATCAGTGCCCTAAAAATAAGGGACTGGCCGTATCCTATCGTGCAATTGGAATATGTTTAGGGTACAGGTATTGCATATTCAACACCTAAACCCTTATTTTTGTGTCTTGGAATACGGCCCTTAGTAATATAAATTATTAAGTTTAATTTTGAAAGCACCTTACTTTTTTTGTTAAATGTATATATTGTCTGGTGATAATGTTTTGTTTCGAATCACACGAGGCGCACGCGAATATATATAAGGAGGTGAACTGTTAGAGTCAGTGGCCTTTAATGAGAGCTGAGGGTGGAGTTGCGGTGTAACGCTCCGCAGCTCTTGGCTAAAAAACTTATGTGTCCTTCACATGACTCAATTAATCATCAATGTGAGTGGTCACGAACAATATCAAATGTTTCGCAAAATACAATTCATGCATTAGTCATTCAAACCATAAGCCAAGATATTCAGCAACATCATTTTACAACATATTAAATATATTGTAAACAATTTGTGTACCTATAGTTTTTGGTTGAGAGTAGAACTTTGTTAAGTAGTGTCGTGGCCTGTATAGGAGTGTGATGTTTTTGAGCGAATAAATCTAGTGCCAAAATCCTGCATGCAGGGCCTTCAGGTGTGTGTGTGTGTGTGTGTGTGTGTGTGGGAGGGGGGTCAAAAACCCATAACGATAACATTAGGGGGGCCCGACCCGGTTTCATTTCAATACTTTTATATGTGTGGATTTACCTTTATAGCAGTTTCATAAATTACAAACCTGGGAACCTTAAGTTATGAATTATGCCCATATCACATTAATCCTGGCCCTTCTTGCTGCAACGAAAAAAAAAAAAAAAAAAAAAAGGGCAACTAGTGCACCCATTCTCGTTGCGGAGATTACGTCAACTACTGGGAGAATATAAGCAACATATTGGTCAATTCTGGTTTCACCCCCCCTGACAGAACCTTTTCTATGTACAGAACCGTAAACAGAAATCAGTAAACAAAACTATTAGGTTATGTTATATTAAAATTAGTATAATTGAGGTTTAAACTGTACGAATTATAGTAAATTTTTAATTCTGGTACTCAATGTTGTGACAAGTGATAAGAATGTCTAGTGCTTCAAGGTTAAGTTACGCCGATAAACTTATTCTAGCCCCTATGGTGCGTGTTGGCACTTTACCAATGAGGTTGCTGGCGTTAGATTACGGAGCCGATATTGTGTACTGCGAAGAACTTATTGATTGGAAATTGTTGCGTTCAAAACGAAGAGAAAATGGTGAGAAAATTATACATTTGAAGAACACTATTTATTTTAGCCAAATTATTTGAATGGATCAAAAACATTACCAATGCCGACTTCTTGGTTAAATCACTTTGGATTTTAGCTCATATTGCCTTAATAGTTTACTCATATAGTTCATGTACCAAGTGGAAAATACATATGGTTATACTTCTTTTTAATATAAAAAACTGTTACAATTACCTACCTATATATTTTGTAATGTTGAAACCAACCAACTTAGTTAACTTTATACTTTATTTAATCATGCCAAATAAGTATAACTACTAATGCACCTCCATAAGTAATGCACCCTTTTTTTGTTTATTATTTTATATTAACCTTGGCATTTTGAGGCTTAACTTTATACTATTAATATGTTAGCTTAAATAAAATTAGTTACTTTATCTCTATTAAATGTCTTAGTGAAATGTTTAGTTTTCATAATCTTGTTATTTCTGTTTTCCAACTGATAAAAGCTATCCTATGTGCATAGCAGTGCAAACAAGGTAGTGATAGTGGCAACATTCATACTGATGACTTGCATTATCACTTTTGTGAACTTTTAAGTGCATAGGTCATTATGTGCTTGAAGTACGAATGGTTTTGATCATTCAAAATGCTGCAATTTTAAAGTTTTTGTATTGAGGAAAAAAAAAAAACCATGCATTTACAAACTAGGTTTGTAGTTTTTTTGCTAGTGCTCAAAATAGTTAACTATGTATTTGTTTAAATCATTTTATTAAATGTTTAAATTTTTACTGTTTAAGCCTTAAATTTTTTATGGTTTTGTGAATAAAATATTCTTGTGAAATTTCATTTTGATAATATTTCTTATTACCATTGATGGTCTGCTCAGTGATGGGTGTTTGTAAGGATGAATGAGTCATCAGTTTTTATTAATTGTACACTAGTGCTTGTAGTGTTTTTGTTTATTTTGATATGTCAACAGCATGATCATGGGTGTAGTAGGAAAATCCACTATGTTGAGGTTTTTATTTTGGCAGATTTGTTTTGGAGTTTGGCAGATAAAAGTCAATAATTTTCTGTGCATATTCTTAATAGCATTATATACCTACATACTTTAAACAAGTATCAGTACCATACATGTCTGCCAACATTTACACAAACATACAAACATATAAATCTATTACTTGGTTTGTTTTTCTTGTATGCCCACAATTATGCCCTTGACAGTTTAGTAAAATTACATAGGTAGTGGCTTTTATAACAGAACATTTTTGCCTTGTACTAGATGTACTTGGAACGGTGGACTACGTCGACCAGTCGGATGGATCCATTATTTTCCGCACGTGTCCGCGTGAGAAACCCAGCGTTGTGCTACAGATCGGGACTTGCTGTCCAGAGAGAGCCTTGAAGGTCGCCAAGCTGGTGTGAGTATGCCCATCATTTGCCTTATTAAACAAAATTGGGCGTTTTTAAACACATATATACTCGGTTTTTATAATTGCAAATTTTATGTCTTTTAAAGCAGTTGGTGTGAAGGGTTGCTGAAAGCAGAAAAAAAATCTAAAAGTATGGCCCTTCCATACATTCTGTCAATGCTCCATTCGAATTTGTTCACCCTTCATGGCCTGTTGCAAAATGTTAAAGACTGTTTCATTTCTAGGCAGAGGTTTAGCTGAGATTTAGTGCAATGTTGTAAAACCATTGTAGTATTTGCCTGTAGGTCAGAGCTTCCAAGAAACAGAGGGACAGGACATTCCTTCAGTGAATACTATAAAAGCCAGCACATAACTGGGAACATTTTTTGTTTTTGTTCTTGCCACTTTGATGAACACTTGTTAAGAATTAATCTGTGTGTCGCATTGATCTTTAGATTTGCATTATAAAAATGCTTAAATAATGTTTGCTTTTCGATGATATACGTAGTTGAATCCTGTTGACAACAAGGGTCAGGTATTTCAGCAGCAAAATTGCTCCGGTGCTGTCCAGTGTGACGGCATGGATAGATGTTTGTAATGCTATCAAAGTTGCTTCATGTAATTATGCGAGAACATTATCTTACGTGTGAACTGTGTCAAGCTGAAGGTGATTTATTCAGATTAGCTGTTTAACCCTCATCATTATGATAGTTGTGCCTGGTTTTAGTGGCTAACAGGGAACAAGTGTTATAAACAAGTCTATTTACAGCAAGTTTTCATCTGGACCTAGATTTAACAATCTTGACCTAGTCAGGTATGACACTATTTATTAGAAAATATATAATCCTAATTTTTTACACTTTTTTTTGATTACTTGTATTTTACATGTATTCGGGCATATTTTCTGTGGTTCTGCTTAGTGCTATCCAATATAACTTTTTTTTTTATACCTTGCATTTTGCATTACACAGTGCACGTTGCATAATGTTTTCCTGCCTCTTAAAAAATAAAACCATTTAAGTTTTAATAAGTTAATAATCTATTTGTGAAGGAATGAAATGTAGCCAGGTGTGAGAACATACCACATAGGTACTGTACATAGGTGATATCATCATGAAAGATATGGAGGTGCATTAACAAGAAACAGTGAAGTGTCATTGTACTCAGGTTGAAGAAAGTGTAGAACATGGGGGCCACGCTGGTTGAGTGGTGAGATCACTCGTCTCCCAATGTCCCACCACCCACCACCCACTGTCTCCCACTCACATACGAGTTCCAAACCAAACTTTTAGCTTGTGAGAAATGTGGTCGATGTTGGCGTAAGCCAGTGCGGTGGGTTTTTTTTTGGGTAGGAGGTCAAGGGTGCTGCAATACATTCTGTCAATGCTCCATTCTGATCTGTTCACCCCTCAATGTCTCCGACGACCCTGATCGTGGTGATCGGTGCGCAGGGAGCAGGATGTGGCGGGCATAGACGTGAACATGGGCTGCCCCAAGGAGTTCTCGGTGAAGGGGGGCATGGGCGCGGCACTGCTCGCCCAGCCGGACAAGGCCCAGCAGATCCTGACGGCACTGGTGCAGGGCGTCGGGCTGCCGGTCACGTGCAAGATCCGCATCCTCCCGGAGCCGGGCGAGACCTTGCGGCTGTGCCGGGCGCTGGCCGCCACGGGCATCGCCGCCATCGCGATCCATGGCCGCACGCGTGACGAGCGCCCCCAGCACGCCAACCACGACAGCATCATCAAGGCCGTGGCTCAGGAGCTCCACATTCCGGTCATAGCCAAGTATGTGCGTTCTCCCGTCACGAGTAATGTTGCTTACAGTCACTCTTCAAACTGATCTTAGGGCCAGTCACACATGGAAAAATATCACATTTCTAACAAAAAAATTTTTTAATGTTCTATTATTCTTCAGAGTAACCAATGTAGCATGTCATGAGATAATTATTCTAACACATTATTCGCAAAAAAAAAAAAATAATATATATATAAACCTTTTAATCTAAACCTTTTATCTAAGAACAAGTACTCTGAAAAAAAATATCCGTAGATTACAAAAAAAAAATACAGAAGTAATATTTTTTCAGTTTTTCTGTGCTTCATAACAGTATCTGCTGACAACTTAACCTACTTATAGGCAAATGTAGCCAATTTACGAGAATATACGCAATGATATTTTATGGGAAGATTATTTAAGCAGCCATACGGATAGACGTTACAGTCCTGATGAGGCCTGCGGGCTGCCAGTTGGTCATAACTGGTGCAGGTGGTACAGTAGGTGCACTGAATTAAATGTTCTATTGTAACTAGGTCATTAGTAAGAGCCTTTTTTAAGTCATAGGCAGAAGTTTAAACAGAATTAATACAGCATTACAGAGTAACTAAGTTCATTTGTAAAGCAAGGTAATTAAGTATTTCCTTAACAGTTTAGAGGTTGCAGGTATGAATGTATCTGTGTTAAGACCTTCTTAGACTGTAAGTATTACCTCACTCAGGTGTGTGTGTGTGCAAAAACAGATGAATAAATATATATAAATATAATAATATAACATGTAGTGTTATGTTGTGTTTTGGTATCTCTGCAGTTAGCTCTATGCCAAAGTATAGCTCTGCACCTAGCTCTATATCGATCAGCTGATCGGTCGCTCCACTGAAATGTCTGTATTCTTATAATTATGGGCGCCACTCTTAGGTGTATAATGTCAGATGTTTCTAAAGAATAGATAGGACAATACACAAAAGAGAAAATTTGTAAAAGTTTCAGGACAAATAGTTAAACTGTCGAAACAAGGATAATTGGGATATATTAACATACATAATACAGACAATAAAGTACAAACGTGATTTCTAGGTCGTATTTAATAAAATAATAAATATTCAATTAATAACTTGACATATGGCAACTAAACATTTGTTTTACCATGCTCAGGAATTAGGTTGCACACATGAATACATATACAAAAATCCGTTTTATCCCGTTTGTAAAGTTTGTTGTTTTCAGTTTAGGTGCGACGAAAAAATGAATAAATTATCGTTTATACTTTCAAAGTTCACTTCAATTAAGATGTACCGCGGCGTAGTTCATTATATGTGCCGGCAAAACACAGTGAGATCCTATCCCGTTTAACCTCTGGGTATAGAAATTGGATTGTGTATTCACAGTAAAATTAATTAAAACACATCTGTCTTTAGTATGTTGACGTAATTTCACGTATTAATCTAATGTTTTACATTTGTAGAGAAACAGATATGACGATTTTTGTTCATAGACACGGTCTTTGCGGTGGAGGAAATTGAGTCAGATATTATTCACGTATTTTCACTCCTAAGATCACATCAGTTCCCTATGATAATTACATATAATTAATGTAAACGTCGTTTGGAAACATCCTTTTTCTTGGATGACCTAAATAGCTTCGTTGAAAATCGGATTATCAAGGTATCCAAACCCCGGTGATTTTGACTGTGACGCCACAATTTTTTTAACTCTTCATTCTTAATTTTAGTTCCAAACTCTTCATTATTGCAACTCGGCCTCCCGTTGGCCGGAACGAAAATACCGTTAACGTAAATTAACACTTTATAATAAAATCAGACTTCACCCAAAACGTCATAAAGTGCCGAAACGTCACAAATTTAAAATGTTATTTTCCAACAATAAACACTCTTTTGTATAAAATCTGTGTCAAAAGCTTAAATCACCGTTAAAACCAATAAGGCCCTAAAGGGGTCTAGTCAAATGCTGCTTAATTGTCAGCTTGAATTATGTCAAAGATTACGACACACGTACACACGTTCAATTACACAAAATAAATCGTTCAAACCGAAAAATATAAATAAAAAACTTTAAATATAATAAAATGTTAGTAAATAAATAGTTTGTTTACTTTCTGTGCGTGAAATAGTCATAAATGTAACGGCACAAGACTTTTTTTGTTGTTGCAATTTCACTAGTGCAGAAGAGACAGTATTTATAGACTGATCAAAACAAATTCAGTATATTAGTATTTAAAAATCACACTTTTAAAACAAAACACAGATTTTTATCTCAGATATAGAATTCACACTAGATCTTTCTCTTTTCTCTCTCAATTTTTTTTGAATAAGAGATGGTGGTCTAATTTGCAAGTTTTTTGCAAGGGTTGTGCTATTGTAGAACATGTGGCACTGGCAGTTGACCTCGGCACAGTAACTCTGTGGCGCGTGCGTGTTTGTCCACAGCGGGGGCTCGAAGGAAATTGACTGCTACGATGACATTGCAGCGTTCAAGCAGCGGACGGGCTGCTCGAGCGTGATGCTGGCGCGGGCCGCGCAGTGGAACTGCTCCGTGTTCCGGCCGCGCGGGAAGGCCCCATTGGATGACGTGATCGTGGCGTACCTCAGGTACGCGGTGCAGTACGACAACCCGCCGGGCAACACCAAGTACTGCGTGCAGAACATGCTGCGTGACCTGCAAGACACGCCCCGGGGCAAGCAGCTGCTGGAGACGCAGACACTGGAGCAGATGTGGTCAGTACCCCGGGGGACTCGGAACCAACTTACAACCTGCTTCACGGTGGGGCCCTAATTCTACTCTCTCTCACGTTCTGCTGCTGTTATCCCCTTGTAGTATGTACTTTCAGGGCGCCAACAATTTTTGGAAAGTCATGCGAGTTCAATTGAAATCATGGAAAAGACATGGAAATTTCCCAATGATGGTAATTTGAGGATAAAATGTCATGCTGCAATCTGCTGTCACCCAGACGGTTTTCTTAGATAGTGTTTTAGTGCATAGTTATACACACTATTCAATGGCTTATGCAAGGTTCTGTTTGAAATAAAATAAATGTGGAGAAATAACTAGGCGAGCTATGGTAATGGTGTAAGCTAAATTAAATTTTCTTTCCCAGAAATTTAGGACAATTTAAAATAAATATGAGTGTTAAAAATTGAAGTTTTGGTCATGAAAAAAGAAAAAAAAATTATTACAGATTTATGTGGACACCCAAACTGTAATTTTATACCTTTTCGGTCCTTCTTTCTTTTTAAGTTTCAGTTGGGATAAATTTAATCTGAATTTCGTTACAATGGGGCATCAATAATTTGTTCTTTAAACTCACATGTCAGCTTGTTTTTAAGTCAGTATTAGTGTTTATTCCATCCCTATGGCTGAAACAATGATTATTAATTATTTGAACATAATTCTCATTATATATGTATCCTTGAGTTCCTTACAAGACATACCTACATTTAATAACAGTTTAGTGTAAAGTTATTTCATTATGTTCTACAAAAATTGAGGTATTGTTAAAGTACTATGTTGTACTGAGATCGTGCTACGGGATGCTGAGTGTTGTAGGGGCTGCACTGTGGTGAAAGGAACTGTGAGTGATACTGTAGGACAGTACATGTGTGTGTGTGTGTGTGTGTTGGTCCGCAGCGCAGTGTGGCAGCTGGGCGACTACTGCCGCCGGGAGCAGCTGCGGCTGAAGGAACTGGGGCTCCAAGGCCGCCGGGAGGTGGTGCCGGCCTCCTTGGAGCCGCGCCTCAAGAGGAGGAAGCTCGGGGACGGAGACGGGGACGACGTGACCGAGCTGCAGTGCGCGTTCATCAGGAACCTGTACCGGGCGGACACCGACCTGCCCAAGACACAGCTCCTGCTGTGGGCCCGGAGGAACGGCGCGGGGCAGCCGGCGTACACCACTGTGCAAGAGGACAAGCTGTTCAAGTCGGTGGTGCTCCTGGACGGCAAGAAGTACAGCTCTTCTTATTGGTGGGTGCAGACCATTCAGGTTTGCCGAACACTGCCCGTTCACTCGAGTCATTCTCGTCTACTACTGGCCAGATTTAACTCGAACATACCTTTATATTTGAATAGTTATTTTGGAGTTACACCATTGCTAGTTTGTATGAAAACCAAGGATCAAACAATGAAAGATGAATACGCATGCGTATGAACAGTGGCAGACAGGCAGTTGGAATGTACACCTTATCCATACGTGAAGTGGTTTGTTTGTGTGCGCAGGGAGAAGAACAAGCGCTGGGCGGAACAAGGTGCAGCCCTCGTGTGCTTGTGGGCCCTCGGTGTCGTCAGCTTGGAGGCATTGGTGAAGGATGGCTGCATCCTGTGACTGGTGTTGTGAGGTGCAAGCCAAACACAAAACACTTTGTTTTTGTTCATTTTAAGCTGGAACGTGGGATGAAGACCAGAAATGTTAATTATGTTTCTAATTAACTGTAATTGAAAAATTTAAAAATTAAGGTAGGTTTTTTTTTTTAAGTTATACTTATTTAGTTGCGTTTAGTTCTTCTGACGTGCGTGCACTATGCAACAAAATTTTCACAGGAAGACGGTAGGGTTGTGCGAATGTTCGGTATACCGATACCGAAACCCAAATTTTGCTACTTTCATTTTCGATTTCGGTAAGAATTTCATCTGTCGAAGTTCGTTTTTAGCGAAATATTTCGAGCCAAACGAAAGTTCAATAGCTTACCGAAGTTCGTTTGTTCTAGTTGAAAAAGAAATCGTAATTTAATAAAAATGTACAGTAGAATACCGGTACAATAACGTACCTTATTATAAAGTATATTTCACTTAACGAATTTTTTTTAAGTCCCCGCCAAAAATAGTATCTTCGCCATGCAAAACGGTTTCAGTTTAAAGTATCATATTTTCACTATAACGTATAAATTCTACTAGTAGCGTGGCATTACTACACCAAAATTTACTTAAACTGGTAAATAAATTTCCAGCTAAATGATTAATGTAGTAGAACAAAGATACAAAAATACCACCGCAACGTATTTTCTAACCTCTAAATTCTCAAAACAAAGTTAACAAACAGTTGCGCGCACAACCATAGATTATACCGTACGTAGTATGCGACGTGAGCAACACAACACCATTCGATACATCGAAAGACGGAGGTTTGAGAGAAGTATTAATTATTTAGACAAAAGTGTTACGCTACGCTAAAAATACTGTTTGATGTCTGTGCCGGGATTGTTTATTGTTATTGCTGAGTTTATTTTCAGGTTACGTTATTTAGACACCGCATTGTATTTGTGCTACAATATGAATGATCCTGGAGATAAAAAGAAACGAAAGCAATTCACGCTTAAGGAAAAAGTGGATATACTCAGAACTAGACAAGGGGAAAAAAGCAAGTCGCAGTTGCGAATACATATGGCATTGCGGCTCTCCTGTAGCTATTTTTTTATATATATTTTTTTCTCTTTGTAAAGATATGTATGCATGTTTCAGTACTAAGTACAAAAACTTGAGGTACCTGTAAGTACTTAGCACTGGGATTTTACTGTAATGTCTTTATATGATTTGCTTGTTATTACTAATAATGTAATAACATATGCAAATCATATAAAGACATTAATTAGAAAAAAGATTTCCATTAAGATTAATTTACGTGGTGATGAAAAAAACTCACGTTAATGAAAATACGGTAAAATCATAATTCGAACAAACATGGCAGATAAAGTAAACAAAATTCAACCGTGATTACAGTAGGCCTAGGTATCAAAACAAAATCATGCAATATTTGAAAAATTACCTGATTCATTTGCTTTCAAACAGTAGTGTAGGTACTATATTCGTAAAACATACATTCCAGAACTGTTAGTACACTATTTAGTATTTACCGTATACACATAAACAAAGAACGTACGTACCTACTTTTATTCGCGCACAGCCAAACAAAAACATTGTCGTCTGCTTTATTTAAAATTTACATACTCTGACTGGCATATAAAATCCTCATAATATACAGCCAATTAGACAAAAAGGTCAACAAGTCACTGCATGTAATGACCACTTGGCAGCAACCATTTGTTATGTTTTGTTTTGACCATGTCCCTTGCCTGGTTTACAGCTTCCTGAGCTAGCCATGTGTGACAGTGGTGCAAGATGGCGGCCGTTCCACAGTATTCACGTATTTTTTCATCAGTACCATGCACGTGATAAATATATTATCATAGACTGCGACATTACGACTGTAAAGGAAATAGTCTGTGCGCTGAAAGATCTGGATTGATTCTTGAAATTTACGAGTGACATGGAGCTGTGTTGTGTGGTCTAGGGCGGATGTTGATTTTATTAAATAGTAATATTTATATATACATCAAAAGGTACCAAAATGATTTATGTAATAGAATTTATTACTGAAGAGCAAATTTTGGGGCACTTTTTTTCTTTGTTAATTAAAAAATTTCGCTTAACTTTCGTTAAGAATATATTTATCTCATAGAAAAATTCATTTTCGTTTCACTTTCGCGAAACTTGATAAATTTTCTTTCACTTTCATTTCGTGTGGATAAAGTCACTTTCGCACATCCCTAGAAGACGGTGAACTCACGCATAGTCACTTTCATAAAAATAAGGGAACATTATCAAATGTATTTGTGTGCCAAATTAAACTTTATGATAGTGAAACTACCCTGGAATATATTTGGTAAACTAAAATAGTCATAGTTAAGAGTAATTTCAAGTTTTAAAAAAACCAATAATTATAATACATATTCTTTTCCTTTACGGTCTTTTCTGGCTTCGTAGCACAGTGGTTGTAATGTGCCGTTAATAAGATAAATAGGGTTGTGCGAATGTTCGGTATACCGATACCGAAATCGAAATTTTGCTACTTTCATTTTCGATTTCGGTAAGAATTTCATCTGTCGAAGTTCGTTTTTAGCGAAATATTTCGAGCCAAACGAAAGTTCAATAGCTTACCGAAGTTCGTTTGTTCTAGTTGAAAAAGAAATCGTAATTTAATAAAAATGTACAGTATAATACCGGTACAATAACGTTCCTTATTATAAAGTATATTTCACTTAACAAATTTTTTTTAAGTCTCCGCCAAAAATCGTATCTTCGCCATGCAAAACGGTTTCAGTTTAAAGTATCATTTTCACTATAACGTATAAATTCTACTAGTAGCGTGGCATTACTACAACAAAATTTACTTAAACTGGTAAATAAATTTCCAGCTAAATGATTAATGTAGTAGAACAAAGATACACAAATACCAACGCAACGTATTTTCTAACCTCTAAATTCTCAAAACAAAGTTAACAAACAGTTGCGCGCACAACCATAGATTATACCGTACGTAGTATGCGACGTGAGCAACACAACACCATTCGATACATCGAAAGACGGAGGTTTGAGAGAAGTATTAATTATTTAGACAAAAGTGTTACGCTACGCTAAAAATACTGTTTGATGTCTGTGCCGGGATTGTTTATTGTTATTTTTGAGTTTATTTTCAGGTTACGCTATTTAAACACCGCATTGTATTTGTGCTACAATATGAATGATCCTGGAGATAAAAAGAAACGAAAGCAATTCACGCTTAAGGAAAAAGTGGATATACTCAGAGAACTAGACACGGGGAAAAAAGCAAGTCGCAGTTGCGAATACATATGGCATTGCGGCTCTCCTGTAGCTATTTTTTTATATATTTTTTTCTCTTTGTAAAGATATGTATGCATGTTTCAGTGCTAAGTACAAAAACTTGAGGTACCTGTAAGTACTTAGCACTGAGATTCTACTGTAATGTCTTTATATGATTTGCTTGTTATTACTAATAATGTAATAACATATGCAAATCATATAAAGACATTAATTAGAAAAAAGATTTCCATTAAGATTAATTTACGTGGTGATGAAAAAAACTCACGTTAATGAAAATACGGTAAAATCATAATTTGAACAAACATGGCAGATAAAGTAAACAAAATTCAACTGTGATTACAGTAGGCCTAGGTATCAAAACAAAATCATGCAATATTTGAAAAATTACCTGATTCATTTGCTTTCAAACAGTAGTGTAGGTACTATATTCGTAAAACATACATTCCAGAACTGTTAGTACACTATTTAGTATTTAACGTATACACATAAACAAAGAGCCAAACAAAAACATTGTCGTCTGCTTTATTTAAATTTTACATACTCTGACTGGCATATAAAATCCTCATAATATAAAGCCAATTAGACAAAAAGGTCAACAAGTCACTGCATGTAATGACCACTTGGCAGCAACCATTTGTTATGTTTTGTTTTGACCATGTCCATTGCCTAGTTTACAGCTTCCTGAGCTAGCCATGTGTGACAGTGGTGCAAGATGGCGGCCGTTCCGCAGTATTCACGTATTTTTTCATCAGTACCATGCACGTGATAAATATATTATCATAGACTGCGACATTACGACTGTAAAGGAAATAGTCTGTGCGCTGAAAGATCTGGATTGATTCTTGAAATTTACGAGTGACATGGGGCTGTGTTGTGTGGTCTAGGGCGGATGTTGATTTTATTAAATAGTAATATTTATATATACATCAAAAGGTACCAAAATGATTTATGTAATAGAATTTATTACTGAAGAGCAAATTTTGGGGCACTTTTTTTCTTTGTTAATTAAAAAATTTCGCTTAACTTTCGTTAAGAATATATTTATCTCATAGAAAAATTCATTTTCGTTTCACTTTCGCGAAACTTGATAAATTTTCTTTCACTTTCATTTCGTGTGGATAAAGTCACTTTCGCACATCCCTAAAGATAAAGAAAGGTGTTTTAAAACTCGGCAGTGGAAAATTCATTTACTTTCTATATTGCAGATTACTGAATTATATGAATTGTGCTTTTATTTAATACATAGCTTAGTCCATTGGATTGATTATTTTATCTAGGTATGCCTATACCCTCATTTATTACTTAAAGTAATATTAAATTAAGTTAAGGAGAATTACGTCAGCATGCCTTCCCACACAAAGAAGCCAGCAAAAAAAAAACAACAAAAACTTGAAAAATAAATACATACAACAAACCAGGTGAAATATTTTTACAATAACTTGGGGGGAAAAAACAAAAACCCTTTAGACCATTTGAAAACCTAACTTGAAATATGATAAAAAAATTTATAACAAATGATTATTACTGGATTGCATGAGGAAGACTGTAATATGGGTCATTACAAGTTTGTACAGTTTTTAGCTCTGGAATTAATGCCTTAATTGATTCTGTCATAAATTATAATCAGTGTTGAGATTTTACATTTCCGTCTGTGGACTGTGAGACAAAGAATTTATTTTTTTCTCTCAGCAGACTTCAATGGTGTGTTGGTTCAGAGAAGTACGATATGGTAGCAGATTCATGCTATTTATTTGTAATCTGAAACAAAAACATAGAATATGAATTTGTGGAGTAATAGATTAATTCTTAAATATTAACATTTGTGTGAGATTCATAATATAAAAATGATCTTAGATGAAGATTTCAAAAATAAGGGAAAGACTAAACTAGAGTCCCGTTATAGCAAGGTGTCACGGTTCCGGGTTTGATCCTCGCTATAACCTTTGAATATATATACTGTATAGAAGTCGCGAGTGTATAGGAATTACGCTACGTTTTTCAGAAGCGTATAATGAGCAGCTTGGGAACTTCACCGCTGCAGTGCACTGCCGTAATGCCCTGTATCGTCTTAGTTGTTATTTATACGTTAGAGTGCAGCACTGTCGCCCGCTGTCATTCCCCGCACCCCTCATCCATCATTCACTGCAGTTCAACGTCGTTCAACAGGAGGGGGAAGGGGTGTCTGAAGAGTTCGACACTTGTCCGCTAGGGACCACCACAAGTCGATGCCCTAGAGATGGTGGCAATTGCGGCGGTGAATTAACCAACTACCTCAAAACCGTATTAGAATTTTTAACCTGGGCTGGCGACTTTTATACAGTATATATATATTCAAAGCTATAACCGAATTGGAAAGATTTTGGCCCCCAAAAAATAAAAATTAACCGAAAATAGCATAAAAATTGGGTTTAAACCCGTATAATTGGAAAATAACAGGTTATATTAACAAAATCTTAATTTATGTGAGCAGATGTGTGAATTCTCTTTAAAACGATACCCCACAAGTACGGATGCGATCACCGATTGCGTCATAATAACCAGAATACCCTACCACTCCACATAAGTATAGCATCTCAGCCTGCAGCCGACGCAGCATTGTCCTGCTATCTATTGTCGACGTGGGCTGTCTGCTGGCGGCCATGTTGGTTCGGGATGTTGCAGACAGGTGGTGCTAGTGTAGCGCGACGATTTAATTCCTTACAAAAAAAGCAGGAGAGTGGCAACGCACGTACGCCTCAAACGAAATAATCGCTGGAAAACTATACTGTTTTCATTTAAAGAAAAAAGAAACCTGTTAACTTTTTTTTAGAAAATAAATTTAAATTAAACTCAAACCGGACAGATACCTTAACAACTGACCGAAACAAAAGTTACAAGAAAACTGTCAGCGATTCGGAAATAAATACGGTAGTGCCTACTACATATTTGTTGGATAGTAAAATAAATAACGTGACGTGATTGTAAATGTGTCACGACTGAAATAATTCCAAACAAGTTTATAAATATCTGTGTGTTATTAACACGATCAATTAGCAACAAGTATAAAGACGGCTCTGACTTTTTGGCCTAACATAGTTATAAACAATGTTATTATTTGTTAATGAAAATGACCCAAAAAATTAAGAGCATTTATATTAAAAAAAAAAAAAAAAAAAAATCCACATTATGTTTAATGGCGGGAAAAATAGATTTTGTCTATTTTCTAAATAATAAGTGCGTACAAGTATATGTATATTCAAAGGCTTGGTTTATTCGAGTCGAGCATACCTTGGCCTTGAAGCCAGCCAGTGATGCTGTGACTGTGAAGTCACACGCACGCACTGAGTTTGGGCGTTTGGATGATAGCCTGCTTATCTTGTAGCGACGTAGTCAGAAACAAAACAAAGGGACTGCACTCTTTGTAGCCTAGCGGTTGCAATACACATGCACATATCCCCAGCAAGTTCAGCATTTGTTATACCAAGTTCACAGGAATAGAATAATATTAATGAACAGACAACTAACGGAAGTTTGATAAAAGAAAGGACGGGATTCTATTTTTAAAGCCACGCACTTAGGTGGCGACTGCGAGGCTGAAGAATGTGACAGGTGTCAACGGCAAGATGTCTAATGGCGAGCGAGAGGGTTGGAGATAAAGCAGACAAACAACCAAAGCGCTTCGCGCGATCACACCGTAAATTCCTCAAAAAGACCTCGTTATAGCCGTGTTCTCGCTATAACGAGATTCTAGTGTATTTAAATAAACTTGTATCCTGGGTTGGCAAGACAATTTCCACCATCTCACAAGAAATACACTTAATACAAAATTTCTCGAGGTTTATTTACAAAACAAAATATTCTACATGTAGCTACAAATCACAAAAATACAATACGTTGAATGATTTTTTTTTTTAATGTTCACTGTAAGAGTAGTCGAACCATACAAAATAAAATTCATCTGAATAAGACATATACAGCAAGGAGTTAAAGTTTAACATGAACAACCCTTTGTTACCGAAATTTTAATGTGTGATAGATAATCTTATGTTTTTTTACAAAAAAAAGTCCGTTAATATATAATTTACAATCTTCTTGTACAAACAAGTAGCAATTAGAAGTTGCTGAATCAATGCATATATACTAATATCGGTAACATCCAATATAAATAATCTAACATTCTTAAATATACGACCATTTCATTACAAAATAAAAGTATATATTAATATAACCATTCAATACGAATGCCTACTTAAATCATTATAGCAAGTGTGATTAGTTGTACATATTACAAATAGTGGAACCTCATTACTAAGTACCTTACTTTGTATTTTAAACAGTAAAACTCTTGTTAGTTACCTCTCATGGTTCCGGGGAATTGGGAAGAGTTGAGGAAAAAAAAATTGACTGACCCACTGACCCCATTTACTTCAAAATATGCCATTTTTCTCACCTAGTTCATGTTCAGTTGTCTCTGGAATGAAATTGTTAAGTTCTCATAATTACATATTTATTTATTGTAATAGTAGACTTTTAAAATAGAAAAGATACCCAAAGAAAAGGCTATTGGACCACCTTAGTGTTTTTAAGCCAACTTCAAATCATGAAATACATTAATTGCTGGCTTCTAGACCCAATGACAAAGATACAAATTTATCTTCTATTTCAGCATTATTGGCACTCATTTATATATTTTTGCATACAATTATAATGCAGTTAGTTTTTAATAGTGTACAACTCTTACATCCTTTGTTTCATAATGCAAATAATTACGTTTTGCTTGCATACTTTGTTTATTTTGTTGGCCTTTTAATTAAAGTGCACAATGGCCAGATATCACAACATTCCAATCGACAAACCCAGTACTGCCCGCTTAATAAGTGTTGAAGCCAGAGATAAGTAAATGGACCAGATGGAACATAACCGATACTTCTTGAAGCTGGCATTCACTAAGCAATATGGCGCCTATGTAGCTGAGAAATTGTTTACATAAACAGCTGTTTTAAACAACAAACACACACGTGTTGTTATACTTCTAAAACCATTAAAATAATGATTTTGGACAGTTAATTAGGTTCGTATAGCTACATTAAAAAAAATTGGGAGATTGTGTGAAAGGTTTGTTAGGTCAGGATAGCTACATATTAAATTAGAAATTCCTAAACAACCATTAAAATGATTTGACAGTATTTTTAATGTAGCTATACTAACCTAACTAACCGTCCGCAGTGTTTTAAAGTATTTATAATGTAGTCAATTGACCTTTTTAAATATAAGTTGTCCAAAACATACATACACGCCGCCACCGTTTTTAATTAATGAATACGTAATCACCTATTGGCTCACATTCACATGACAACATTTGATACTCGCAAGCAAGAAATGGCTACCTAACTACTGCTACAAGATTACAGCGTCATGATTTAAGCATCGTAATAATATTAATGTAAAAACAAGCTGCAAATCAAGTAATTTGTTGTTACACTAAATTAAGAGAAGTTAGCATAATTGAAAAGTATGCCGGATAACACTTACCTAACTACACAGAATAGCAATTAATGTCAGTTTGCGCCTTACTTAACGGGTCTTGTACAGTTTCATATTAACATCAATTTCTCAAAAGTATTATGAATTTTGTATCTATGCTTACAGTAAAAAATAGTGTCCATTGCACAAAATAAGGGTATTATTCCAAATTTTTTTTTTTCTTTAAGGAGGCGTCCCTCAAAGTAACATTTGCCAAAATCCATAAATTCAAACTATGCCTTCAACCTTGAATCCTCCTCCCCAGCCAACAATTCAGGGTAGCCATTGCCCACACTAATATCTCGTTCTTCAACAATGAATCCATCCAACAGTTATTAACATTTGATGCGTAACACTGCTTTTTCAATACCGTCTGATTACATTTGGTCCTACGGAATTGCGACATTGTCTACGTATTGCATCTTAAATATCATATAGATAGCAACTAATAGAGCCGATACAAATAGTATTTCACAAAAATAATCAAACACAATTTACCTGTGAAAGGTTATCTTCTTATGCTTTTCCTTCAGTAACTGGCTCTCAGTTTTCCTAGAACTTCACACATTCTACTTCTAAAATAACTAAGGTTCTGCGAATATTCGAAATTTCCGAATTAGAGTTTGAATTTTTTTATATTTGATTCGTCAATTCGAATTGAATTCATTTTACAATAATTCGACTTGCAAAATCTGGCCCGGATACACTAATATAAGACATCACCCCTGGCATGTTTAAAAAAAATGTAAATGGACGATTACATCCTCCACTTACAAAAATTATACAGCGAAGCCCCTTATTTACGTTTCCCTGTTATTTGAACAATTTTGTTTGTCCCGTTTTAACCTCATTTGATGTATGCAATAAATTCCCGTGGTTTACAACGCGCCTATTGCTTTATGAAGTTTACGCCGTTCGTTGTGATATAACTGCTTACTAACTTAATTAATCCTATTACAAAGTAATCTGATGTGTAAATTGTGTTTTAAAGACTTTTTAAAAGTTATAAACTTCATCTTTAATGTCTCGGGAGTAGCTTTATACCGCTTATAAAAACGTAAGCAGCGCCATTTTGGTTGTGTTGATTCCTGTATTCCAGTATAGAGCTCGCGCACGTAGTCATGAAGATTTATATCGATAGCTCGCAGACTGCATGCACGCGCGCGCTGTCAGGAACCGCGTTAACCCGCACAATCGTTCTTGTTTTTTACGTTGAATAAAATGGTTTTATTGCATCACTCATTAATTTAAATTATTTGGCGTGCTTTCACAAAGAATACTTTTTAAATAAACGTACTTTCCATGTATAGGTTTTGTTTTTTTTTGGATTACTTTACTTTATTTTTTGCATAATAGTAGCACCCACAGTCTCACCTCTAATTTTCAAACTTGATTTTAGAAAAAAATGTGCGATGCATATGCGATAAAAATGGTAAATAAAAATATGTTATTTTTCTTTTGTACAACTTCCTTATGCTGTGATAGTTTTATTAATATTTTTATCCTTGAAAGTCAAACATGCTAAATAAGGTAAGCTGTGATATTTTTCATGGTCATTCCTTTATTTACACTTTCCCGCTTTTTAAACTTTTTTACTTTGACCCCATGAAAAGTGGAAATAAGTTTTACTGTAAATAATGTGCGTAGCCATGTTCCACTTTATAAAATAACCAACTAAAACTGTCAAACGTTCAAACACACTAATGATTGCCAGTCTGTAAATTTACAAAATACAGTAATTAGTATGATTTTATGTTAGTGCTACAGACATATCACTTTAATTTTTTTTATTTAAAATTTTGAAAATCTGGTTGTGCTTCTTCAATATAGTCTCACTTTAATTTTAGTTACTTGATTTAAACTGTGAATTATGTGACAAGTTTTTCGAAGGTGGTATGTTAAAATTTTTTAATGATCTATGTTATTTTAATAAATATTCTCTAATTCGATTAAAAAAAAATTTGAAACTCGTGAATTTTTTTGAAATTCGATTCGAATTCGATTAGAACTGAAAAATCACAATTCGCAGATGTCTAAAAATAACCAAACTTTTGAGAAATTACAACAGATTCACCTACAACACTCAAAAACCAAATTAACGATACATAAATTAACAAATTTTCAACTACTCGCAATGTAATCAAATAGCGAAATCAATGATGTTATTCACTAAGCAATATGGCGGACCTTTCCACTGACCTTTCCCCTCCTGACTTCAAACCCCTCACCTAAACGATGTGTTTATGTTCCATCTGGTCTATTTACTTATCTCTGGTTGAAGCATACTGTACCATGTAACCTATAATTCATGTTCTATGGCAATTTTTTTTACATACTTAAGATGTTCATTGGCACTGAATTGAGATTTTTTTTTTTAGCAGGCTAAACATGTTAATATAATTGTGTAGTAAGCTAAACATACAAAAATAACCAAAACAGCAGATTTCAAATGTTGGTTCTGGGTTGGGCAAGTTAAAGGAACTAAAAAATTGAGGAACTACAAGGCCTACAAATTAGAGATTTGAAGTGGCATAAATATGCCAACAATCGTTGGAATTTTTGAACTTCGCCCAGCACTATATTATATTAATTTTTTTAAATTATTACTACCAGAAAATCACTAATACTTGCTGTAGAACAAATATATCTAATTGTATGCAGCCCTGCAAAAAAAAAAGTACATAAAAATTTAAAAATATTAGCTTCTAAGACACATGCATATTTAAACTTTTTAAGTTTTATGTTCAAATTACGAGTGACCAAAATAAGGTAGTGCATTTAACACTGTTTTCAGTATCAACATATATTTTGGTTAAATTTTAACCCAAAAAATAAGTTTATTATAACTTATTGTCTTAGACAAAACAATATAAATCATTGCTGCAAACTGCTTACCAATCACTAAATTACCATTAACACAACAGAAATAAGATTACAAACATCTTAATCGATCAATATAAACAAGGCCTCTTTCATGAAGCCACATATTTTTTGTTCTACAGGTGCTGTCTACCACAATTATGTCCTCCTAGTGGTTTAGAAAATGTAAAAATTTGCAGTTGATCATAAAGTGGCTTTCTCATGCCAATTAATAAACAATCACAGCTAAAATTAGAAAATAAATAACCAGACTAAAAATAACTATTTAACTTTAGTAAAGCTGTTGCATATCACCTTATGTAGCATTACAAATTGAGGTTACGAGAATCATGATACAGGTGCACCATCCTTTATCCGAAATTCCAAAACCCGAACAGCTCTAAAATCAGAAATTTTTTTCGAAACATCAACGTCCGCGATATTGTTCGCAGTTGTGTGGCAAACTCAAGTCGCCATCGCGTGATTAGTACGAGCGAGTTACTTGGTAGCAGTGCGTCAGCAAGGCAGCATGCAATTTGGCAACGCTGAGGCGCTGTGTTTACCGTTTGTCTGGAAAACTAGCGCCAGTTACAGCTTGCTGCTTGCTAGTGCGCAAGAAGTAATGTCTGTGTATGCGATTAAAGAAAAATTGCTTGCTCAGAAGCCTAAACTAAAACAAGTGACACTTCAAGAGGCATTTAAAAATGCCATAATTCGTGCTGCTTCATCTCAGGAGAAGGAAAATCCTGCTCCCGGCCGATCACGAGACGTAAGAGTTGACGGCGACATCGGCGGCGATGATGACGCACCATAAACATTCTCCAGGTGTTTTACAGTATCAGTTGTTAAAAACAAATTATTTTGGCGATTGTTTCAGGTATTTATTTATGCTGCAATATTTATTTATGTTATGTACTTTGTTTTTTCTTTGTACTATGTTGCTTGAAATCCGTAATACATCTGACATAACCTAACTTGGCTTTACTAGGCCTCCTGTATTAAAATTCCGAAATCCGAAAAATTCCAAAGTTCGGAATGCTGCTGGTCCCGACCATTTAGGATAAAGGACGGTGCACCTGTACTACAATATAAATGTGAACATACCCAGTTTCAATATAGTAATGTGCCAGATATAACTAGCAATGCTTTATTTCAACATGTGCGACAGTGAACTGCAAAATACAGCATTTCAGAAATGGGGTAACAAACAAACAAAAAGAAATTGAAAACCTCCTTGCTTTATAATTGTTTGTATTTATAATAGAGGTGGATGGGAATGGTATTTTGACTTCAGGACGTAATTCAGTCAGGATTCGGGTTTGGTAGCAAAAGCAATGAAATTATGCCTCTTAACGGTATGCAGAAAAAATATTTACCATTAATATGTCTCCAAAAACATCTCATCATCCAATAAATCATTAGTAGTATTCACTACTAATTTCCCATAAGTTACTTTTGATCATACATGATGACCAAATGTTAAAACTTTTAACTGCTCCGATGTTTCTGAGAAACAGAAATTTATGGCTTAAATATTTGAAACCAAGAAGGCATCTTTCAGTTTCTTTGTTAAAAACTGAGTTTTTTATCATTCAAATGTAACGTGTTTGGCAATATTGTTCGTAGCTGCTCTCGTGAAGTTCATTGTCAAACATAACCTAACGATATGGTAAAGATGTTTACATTCATCAAAAGTAAAATATGTTTGATCACATTGAATACTTTATTTAGTCATAGTTTTTATTTATAACAGCATTTAATGAACGAGGGTTAAATTACATTTCAGAGATATGTTTTTTTTTTGGTGATATCTTTGTGCTTTATCTAGTCAATACATGTGCAAAGTTGTGGTTTGTTACTTGACGTACACTGTGAAGAAAACGTAAGCATATGTTTTAATAATATAAAAATTAGTTTGCAGGAAATTTTTACTATTCAAAAAATTAGTTTTCCTGAAGTATATCCAAGAAGAAAAATTACTTTCTTGAAGTTCGGGAATGGTCTCTTTCCCGACTTTCATCCCTAGTTTCGGGATCCTGCCCACCTCTAATTTAGAACCATTTATGTGGAATATCTAATGCCATTACATAAAACCATACACAAGTTTTTGCTAGATTAATAATTTAAAATTAGCAAAAAAAAATAAACAATAGCTTCATCACTTTTGCCATTTAAATTAGATATATATTAAATTCAAACTAAAAAAAAACTGATGTTCTCACAGATGTAATGACAGTCCTCCCATCCCTCACCTTGGAAATGTACAGCAGTAACACTTGTTACAAAAACCAAACAGCATACAGTAGAACTCCTTTTTACATATTTCAAGGAACCAGGACAAAAATATGCAAAAAGCGGGAAAATATGAAAAGGGAAGTGTTAAATATTTTATTTAAATATTAGAAGAAAATATAGGCCACACTAAACTAAATGTCAGATATGGGCCGATTAATCCACTGTTTTCTTTGTGTAAAAACAGTGTTTACAACTCATTTCATGCATTGGCATAATACATAAAAGTTTAAAGGGGAGAGATATAAAACTGAACTTAATTTTCCTGTTCACGTCCCCAAAGTTTTGGTTCATACCTGTATTGTTTACCATGGCACGTGGCACAAAAGTAGGTTGTTTACAATGGCAAACAAAGCTGCCGTTGACTGCATGCAGTAACATATTATTGATGTCTTAACATTTTCTGATGGTTTGATATTAAATGCAGTGCTGTTGCAACGTAAATTGCAGGAAATGCTTTAGCATAAAGGAAAATAATGCATTGACGGTGCAAGTAAAAAAATAAAATACATCAGGGAAATTCGTACATTTCAGGTATGCAAAAATGAAGTTCTACTGTATTAAACTGTGCCTGAACAGTAACTACTTACAATTAAATATAATAAATAAATCACGCAACAAGACAAGATGTGTCGCTCAAAATGCTTGCCAGTAGCTGCTTATCTCCCAGCGCGGAGCAGACTTCCTCTTCATCCCACTGTAGGCTTACCTGCAAAATTAAAATTTTATCTTAGCTCGACTGTCATTCAAGTTTAGCTTTACATTGCCGCTTGATGAAAATCAGGATAGCCATGCCGGATTATCAAATTTCAATCTTTTAACAGGAAAACCAAATAAATACCTTACGACAATATCTAAAACTCGTAATAAGCTGCTCTATAGAAAGAAAGAAAGAAATGAACGTTGGTCTTTAAAATATTGTTATGGAAATGTAGTGTTTTATTGCATAATCGTTGCACTATTATTGTATGGCATAAATATATATATAAAAAAATAAACAAAAAAATTCTAGCACAAACACGCAACAGCAATCAGTTTTAAAGTTGCTATCAGGCAGTTTGGTAGTTATAATGGAAAAATACAATAACTACAATTAAAGTAAAACACATTTAGGATGTACCTGCACAATACAATTTCCTATCCCATATGGTCAAATGTTTTGGCCCCGCCATTTTCTCAATAAGATGTACGTTATTTTTTTCCATGCAAGATGTTGCCCATAAACTTCTTTATCAGAATAAAACTTGTATTTTAAAATTTATATTTTTTCATTCGTTCAGATATTACCACTTTTTTTATTTAACCGACAGAAATACAAAGTTGCTGACGTGTAAATATTTTTTTAGATGTTTTCAACCGTTAATCTTTATTTGTTCGTCTCCATTGCTGCTATGTACTGCTTATAAAAATGTAGCCAGCGTTGGTTGGCATCACATCATACATGTTTGGTTTTGTTGATGCCCTTATAGAGTATGTTAAAGTAGTCGATTGCATTCAACGCGCACACTCTCTCTAGTGCCAAGTAAACTACATTTGATAGCCCACACTCTTAGTTAGTGTGTACTACGACGTAGTTATGGCTCACTGTTTTTATTTTTCTATTTAAAGTTGAATGAAATATGTTTCTACTGCATGACTTATTAATTTAAATTGTTTGGCGTGCTTTTGTATAATCTACTTATTAATGATTAAGGTTTTATTTTTATGAATAACTGTACCTCAACAAAAATACTTTTCTTGCAGTAGTTGCACCTAAACTTGATTTTAGTATAAATGTACGACGACTATGCGATAAAACACAGTAACATGCTATAAAACAAGAAACACTATTCTTAATTATTAATAAACTCTGGGAAAACTAAAAATAATGGCAGTGCAGAAATGTGAACTGGCAAGATCAACAGAAGTAATCCATCCGAAAAAATTTTATATGATCATAAACCATAAAATGCCAAAATTGCAATATACTACAAGAGCAAGAATTACAACAGGCACTAGGGGTGTGCGAACAATCAGAAAAAATATTTGATATTCATGAATAATTTGATATTTGATTCAATATTTCAAGTTAAATAAAATTTTTTTCCATTATTCATGTATCAATACGTACAGCAAGAGGGACTCATCCACAAAATTTTTTAAATGAGAAGCTAAGGGGTCGTCCATTAATCACGTGATGTTGTTTTAGCAAATTTTTAACCCCCCCTCCCCCCTAGTGATTTGTGGTGAGGTTTTAGACTACCCCCCCTTCCCCCCAATAAATCACGTGAATTTTTTTGGTACAAAATATTTTTAAAAATTTCAGAATATTATCTTTAAATATAGTTATAATCTAATTTAATTCTGGAAAATTAAGCACAGTGATAAAAATGTCCACACACACATTAAGGTTGTAGGTTTATTCTCACTGGCATAAAAATAATAAAGGAAAGGCTTATATGTGATTTACGCATGTATTCGGCGCCAAAATCACAGTCTTACTGGTGACTGGCAAGCCGAGCCGGGTGGTTCATGTTGCGGCGGGCGGGGATATTGTTGCCTGGCTACGGCGAGTCAAGGTCACGCATCGCTTTTCGGTTTAGTAGAAATCACGCGAAAAAATAAATACAAGTGATGTCTCTCTACACTCCCCCTCCCCCGTTGTGATATTTCGTGATTTCCCCCCCCCCCCCCCCCCCCCCCTTTCGAGCCTCACGTGATTAATGGACGATCCCTAAGGAGGTTTATTTAAAAAACCAATTTTTTTTACAACATAGTACATATATGCTTTTTATACAATTTGTATGATTACAAACCTGTGGAGCCCGAAACAAATGTTTCACTATATGTTTAAATTCAACTTGTAAAATAATAAATATTTATGGATAATTTGATTATAAATTGAATACGAATACAAAAAACAGGATTGGCAAAAGCCTAACAGGCACACGTGGTTTTGTTACAGGAGAGACGGATGGCAGAGAGGAAGGGGGAGGGTACCTTGGCCAGCCTGGGATGCATGCGCGTCTGCAGCCTGAGGATGCCGCGGGATTCTACCAGCTGGCACAGCCCCAGGAACTCCGACTGGTCGAGAGCCAGGAGGTTCCTCTTGGCGCACACCCGCCGATACACCTCATGGAGCTGCGACAAACAACACCCGGCTCTGCATTTCACCCTGAGTTGTGATAGCGCCAGAATACGAGTCAATACACCGAATTAACCAAAAAGCTAATTGTCATAAAATTAAAACCAAATTCAAACAAAATGTTTCTCAAATTACAAAAATATTCAGTTTATATTACACTTTATGAAAACAGCATTACAAAATATTTTAGTATTTCCCGTGTGTGTGTATTCAAATACCAGGGGGAAGGCCAGCGTGCGGTTCATCCAAAGTGAATCCCATTAGATAAGTTCAAATTAAACAATTTTGTTGTAACAAGTGTTATTTTCATACAATTGTAGAGTTAATTTGATGTTAACAAAATTTTACCCCATTTTTAATTCAATAAATAACATCATCCTAGTATAAAAATACTAAAACTGTATGAATAACAAGTATCAAAACTTTTATTTATTTTATTTATTTTGTAATTTAAGTAGTTAAATTTATAGTGTCTAACCACACTAGTTTGTTTATTTTGGACTCTCATGTTTATACACCACTCATAAAAATTTAAAATAAACAATAAATATAAAATATTTATTTATGTTTGTATCTGAGTATACAAAAGAGCAGTTACACAAAAATTATCCTTAACGTTGTGAAAACTGATTGGATCGGAATAAAAATGTAAGAACTCAATTCCATATACAAGCTTCGAAACTGGTATCGGAATTTTTGTAAATATCTACTTATAATTGCAACATGATGGAAACCTGTCATAGATTTTGACAAGCATGAGAGCCCATAAGCTAAACCAAAACAATCTTTTGGAAAAACTTTATTTTCTAAAAAACATTGGTATACTCTGCTGTATTTCTGCAAGCTTGATAATGATAATGATAACAATTTGAACTACCATTTAATAAACATGTAATTTTTTTGCAATGCTCTTACAGTCAACTCACGACCTGTGGAAATAACGACCTTCTTGAAGTAAAAACACTTTTATAGAGAACCATTGAAATGTTGGTTAAAAGGTTAAAATTGGAATAATATATGTCAAAAAGTATTTTTTGCATTTATTTTAGGGAGTAAGCTGCGATTCTCTTAGCAAATGCTGTACTACCTGCAAAAGCATGTTCTTATCCCTACAAAGTTACTAGTAAAGGAGCGAGTAATTTGAACATGAGATTATACAGCTATTGCTGTGAAGGGACCGTAATTCCTTAGTGATTATGTGGAGAATAATGCAGCTGGCTTTGTTCACGGACAGATCTACCAGTTACCAAAGTCTTAGTTATCTCGTTATCTGCAATAAGTATAATTCATCACTAATCTGTTAGGGACATGCTTTATCACATTTATAATACAAATTATGTGAATTTTAGTCTTTTTGGCAGAAATCTCAAATATTTCACTTAAAAAAAAAACCCAGCAGAATACTGCAAAATTGTGTTTACATAATCATCTTTCCCGCAATCATTTGGGCCTGGAAATTGCAATAAAATGATGAAAAATGTCAGTACACATAATTTTATTAACTTTTTTTTCTTATTTGCTCCATTTGCACCATTTTTTGTTGAAAAACACTGCACCATAACTAAAATTTGCATGCTTCCTACACGAATGCCAGCAGCCAGACGCTGAAGGTTACATACATAATTGATATTTAAAACAATATATTGAGTTCTCTATATGGAGTTTTGCTTATAACCAGAAACAGTTTCATTGAGAAGTGCTTCTTCTATACCTACCTATGGTTATGTGGAATTTTTGTTCTGTGGTATACATGTGTTTTGTTTGCATTTTTTTTCTTCAGATTTTTATTTTGTTTATAAATAATTGCTATTAAAGTACATTACATAAGTATTGTATACTGCATGCACAATAAAAAGCAATTTGCACTATTACTGTAATGTACTACCTCGTGCTGTTAATTAAGCCTGTGATCATTATTCTGCTTTTAAAAGTGATGATGTTATAGACCAGTAGTATATAATGGGGGAAAAAAAAACTGTGGAAAAAGGAATGATTCATTAAGCAGTTGCTGTCTTTATTAACTTTATAGATTGGGCATTTTTATTTCTGAACCTTTTTGAGGTTAGGTCTACCCTTAAACAAAGACAGCACAAGTTGTTTGCCTGTACTCATCTTAATTTTGTGTTATTTTCCTGTATTACAATGGATACTGGTTTTACTTGTACTCTAAGCCTCCAGTAACAAGATAAATAATTTTTTACTGATTAACACTTCACAAGCTTCAGTTTTTGGTTACTTCTCACAGTTATGATTGCCTTCTACCAAATAAAATTTACAAAATATCAATTTTGGCAACCATAAGCAAAATGCACAGTTGTGGCATTTTTATTGGATTGTGGTTTGTGTAAATATCATTTTTCTAAGCAGTGCAATACTTTGTACTTCTGGTATTAGCAATAAGCTGTAGGGTCAATCCATATTAATTTTTTACAAGTTCACAGCAGGCTGTAACTTATGAATAGTCCCAATTTTATGGTGTTATTTTTTGATCAATTTCGTTTTAAAAATATGAGATTTCAGTGTTATCGGTTTTATTTTTAGTAAAAGTTAAAAACCATAGTTTATTAACAAAACTAAATAAAACCAGCATTTTATAACTTACAAGAAACAGCAATATACAACAATACTCAATGCAAAATCTGCAACTCAAAAAGATGTATTTTTTCTGTGCTTATCACTATCCATTTACATTTACTGAAATGTAAGCATTGTCAGACTTTCAGCATTTTCTGGTTTAAGATGCTGCCTACGATCACTAACAACTAATGAATACTTTGAAAATGAACGTTCGCAATCAACATTAGATGTAGGGAACCAGACTGCCTTCAGTCCTGCATGGGGAAAGTCACTAGTCACCTTTCAAGACACATACAATTTTGGTTATATCAACACATTTCTTTTCTGGGTTTGAAAGTTCCTCTTCAATTATTTTCTTGAACACTTGATACCCTTCCATAAACACATCAGTGGGAAGTTGAGACATCTTAGGCAAGTTTTGGATGTGCTGACTAAAGTCTGAAGTGTGTATATTCATCCTGCTTACGTTTTGTGGATTGAAGAGTCCATCAATTGCTTCAAATGTTTTCCTTGAGGGGTCATTTAGAACAAGTTCAGACAGTTTGTTTTCATATTTCTGGGCTGTCAGCTTTAGATACAGTGTCACCTTTGCTTGCCCAACAGTGGATAAATGACTTATCCTTTCATTTACAGAAGATGAGAAAATACCCTTGCTCAGATCAAACTTATTTTGAAGGTTCTTAATTTTGAAAGCTAGCATATGAGCTGTAGGGTTGGATGAGCCTTCAAGGTAGACAATCAGTTCAGTCAGATGTGCACAGTTGTCTGCCACAAACATTGCCTGAACTTGAACGATAGCTAAATCTTATGCAGACATTTTATTTAGAAATTTTATTCCACTGTTGTGCTCACTGAACTTTTCAAAGAATTCGACAATGTCTTTGAAATGTGCATTCAAATATGTACACAGCTGCTTCAAACCATGTATTCCACCTGGTAACAACGGGTTGTGGAAACAACTTTTGTTTTGTAGGATCAGCAGGGTATTTTGTTTTGAGAAATTCTAGATATTGATACTTTCGCTTTCTGGTATTTAAGAAAGCATTTTTCACCATTACTACAGTCGTGTTGAGCTCTTCAAGATGTGTTTGCCACATAACCCCTACCAAATGAATCTTGTGAGCCCAGCACTGCACATGTTTGAAATTGTCACCAAACAATCCTTCAAGAGTCTTGGCACATTTGGTCATGTACCTGGCAGAGTCAGTTACAAATGCTGATAGAAGAGCATAATCCACTTCATACATTTGAAGTGTGTCAACAATAGCACGAGCACATGAAGAGGAATCAGCACAGTCTAATACAACAGATGCAGCAAGGAAAACAGCCTGTGTTGTGGACGGTTCTAGTGTTTTGAAGACAACGTTGAAAACACAGCGACCACCCGTCAGTAGTTTCGTCACTTAAAACTGGAACTGGTTTGTTGGTGATTGCTGCCTTAATATCTTGACGTTTCTGTTCTGCAATTGTGGGTATATACTTTCTGCGCAGCCAGTCGGCTGTAGGTAAGTCACCACCACCTTTGACATATTCACCAAACCATTCACGAAGTTTGGGATGGTCCAGCATTTCAATTGGAATGTTTGCTGAAAGAAATGCATATGTAGTTTTCGCTACAAACTCTTCTTTTTCATTGTTAAATTTCTTCCCAATCTCCACTGATTCTGCTATTGATATCTGTCGTTTCGAACTAGAATTCAGACTCACTTTTACTTTCTTGTGTTTCTCACTTGCCACATGTTTTACAAGAGTATCACGGTGCTCATGTTCTAGTCTACAGTTACAGTACCTACACATTAAATTACCGTCACACAAATAAAACCTGTCACTTTTAAATTCACTAGGTGATACTTTCGGCTTCGGCATTGCATATACCCTGAATTCTTTAGTTATTTCACGAAACTGCCTTCGTTGTATTTAAAATAACATAAAATTTTTTTTTTTCCTTTTCATAGATTAACATGTTTGCAAAATGTGTGAAAACTCTAAGGCTAGAGTACTGTTTCAGTGTCGCAAAGTACTAGTATACCATCCTTATTGGAACATGCTCCAAGATTTTTTCCGCCTAATCTAGGTTTCACGTCTTTGCATTGTAAGTATCTATGGACTCTATGAAGTGAAGAATCAAAACAAAGCACAGAGATTGTACATATAACCTGTATTTCATTTTCTAGTGGTCTAGAATGGAATTCAAAACATGCTGAGTTGATTCCAGCCATAATGATGCTACGGAAACCAGAAGTTTATGTTAAATAAATAATAATAGCTACTGAATGTTGCCTATTTTCGTGTTTTGTCGTGTGTTGACGTTTTTTTTCGGTGTTTTGTCGCACGTTAATGTGTTTTTCAATGTTATTTCGTTTTATTGCGATTCACCATATAATCGGGAGTCTAACCATGGAGTACTTAATTGTGTGCTAATTTCATATTTTTAGATAACTGCCCACCAGAGATATTAAGCCACAAAGTAATCAAAAATATGAAAAAACTAATTTTTACAAGCTTGCAAAAAAAAAAAGTAGCAAATTCTTACACTACAAATAATTGGTTTTTACACTACTATTTCTTAAGTACTACCAAAAATATCTTAAAGCCCAACACATACTGCCTTCATTCTAAAAAAAATTATGAAAATGCAAATTTTTGCAATTAACCTTCAAAGTTTGTAAGATTGAGGGATTTTAGAATGATGGTTTATGATGAGAATTGTAGTATATAAAGTGCTTCACACCTCAGATTTTGTTTCATCATGCTATGACCTACCAAAGCTAAGATATGGCAATGTAGATAAACCCTTGTAAATGTAAAAATTGTCGTGCACCATGGCAACAAAATGGCTGCCATAATCAATTCAGTGAGAATAAAAAATTAATTGGGTAATTTTTAAACTGTCAATACATAATGCTAACAAGGCACAAATTATCAAATTTTTTTAACAATGGTCGAGCAAACAGTGCTGGTCACTTGGTATGGATTGACCCAGTAGTGAAAATTACCTAATCCACTGGTATTTTTATAAGAACAAGTGACAATTTTATTAAAAAAAAAAAAAAAAAAAAAAGCCTTAAATAAGAAAATACCTAGAAAAAAAAACCACGTTCAGCTAAAAAGAACACCACTTTTGATGTAAAATAAAAACTCTAATGCACGTCCGTACTTTTCTGCCACAAACTTACCTTGCCCGCTACTATGTCCTTGTTACGACCTTTCTTCAACATGAGGATGAGAGAGCACACCACGACTTTCTGCTGCAGTGGGAATGTCTCGGAGTCCTTGCCATCGTCAAGTTTTTGTGCAGTGCCATACACTCCATTCAGTACAGACAGCACTTCGTTCAGGGAAACCATACACTTTTCAGGGGACTTGTGGGGTGACCTCACACCATTCCAGGTTCCTGTAACAGTAACAGAAAATTTGAATTCTCACTTATCCAGACTGGCAGGGGCTATTACATTATTACTTTTTTTTTTTTTTTTTTTTTTAACCAAGCTATATGTGTAACACCGTGGTACTCAACAACAATCACTACCTAATCAGTTAGTAACAATATTTCAGTGCAGAACTACCCTTTATTTAGTTTAAGTAAAAATAATTCATAAAATCTACCATATTAACCCTAACCTGGACAGTGGCAGCACATTTTTATTCTTAAAAACTGCTTACATAACCAAGGTTGGTCTTATATTGCATGCCACGAAAAACTTTAGTAGACTTGAACATAAAAAAGACAAATCATGTAATATACAATTGCTCATAATGCAGTGTAAATTTAATATTTAATTTCTTACGTTAATTTACTGTGTCTTGAATTACTTTTATTTATTATATTGCAATAAAAATAATTTCCATATGCAAGTATATTTTTCTGTCAAAAACTGTAAAAATAATATTTGGTTGCAGGATAATTAACATACGTAGAAAAGAAAACTGGCGTGTGTGTGTGTTTGCATGCTGTTTGCTTTGGAATTCTTTCCTTTAGTTGGTGGGAATGATAGATTTTTAGGATTTTAGGGTAAGGTATATCTATCCCACCATCCCCTTTCCCCTGCGTACACCATTGGATTGAATAAGGGTATGTTCCATACTTACAAATCTGAAAGAAAAGCAAGTCGAAGCACAATTTTTGTTATGGTACCTAAAGGAAAACACTCTATGAAAATTAACTTCTTATGTTGGTAATCTTGTCTACGCTTCAAAATATTTTCCATTCTAAATATAACGTTAACTTCCAATGTATGGAGAGACAGTGATATATCAAAGTACTGTATAACATTATTATTTTAAAAGGAGATTTACTTTTACCTACTTGTTATTTGTGAGTGTCAAAAACATTGCACAATTTCATCTTGTGTTTCAATTAGGCCTCTGTGAATATAAGTTTTATAGTATACAAACAACAAATTATTCCGAAATTCAAAAATAAAATTAAAATAGTAATAACTACAAATGGAATTCCAAAAAATGATTTTTACTAGTGATGGCCCAATATTCGATATCGGAGATCGGTAATATCGGCACATTTTTCAATATCGGACATCGGTAAATACTTGCGATATTTTGATAACCGATGTTTGCTCTCGCCAATAATACTTCTCACATAACCTTAACTGTAATTCCAAGCTTATTTTCCGCGGGCATAATTTAGCTTTCTTCACGTCACCATATTACCTAGTACAGTAAAAGTCCGTTATAACGTAAATTTATAACGGCGCCAAAAGTTTATGTTATAGCGAATTTTCGTTACAGCCAAAATTTAAAAAAAAAATCTTATTTTTGCAGCATTTTTAAAGTATATTATTTTCTCACTTGTTTTTACTATGGAAATTCACAACCAAAGTAAAGGAAATATACATAAAACTTACTAAAATAAAATTTTTAAGGTATATCAGCACTTGCCGACTACGAAATATGAGACCGCGTGGCCGTGATAAGGCCGTCACGCACATCGTGGCTAAGCGCACAGCTGTTTGTTTACATAGAGACGGGCGGGCGGGGTCACGCAAGGTCATGCCGGCCGCTTCCTATCGCTTTGACCGCAACTGGTTTGCTGGAGACGTGCGCTAAGCTGATGATATCGGGTGCATATTTGCGGAGTTTTGAATACAAAAAAAAATTAAAAAATCTCTAATTACGTTGGACAACCTTACAAATTATATAAAATAATTTTTCCGACAATTGGTTAGTAACACAAAAATAATCGCTTGTACAGACCCTTGGAAAATACCACAAAATTAAAAATCACTTTTTAAAAAACGAATCAATTTTCGTTTGCCTTGATTTCACTACTTTCGGACAAAATAAACGACTGGACCTCTTGGAAGTTCATCAAATCTTTCGTCGAAGCATTTGTATGCTGATAAAAACAACTGATTGTGTCAAGTGCCTCCATCATTGACGTTTTCGACGGAACAGATACGACACATGGTTCGTCGTCATCTTCAGACGCCGCTTCGTTTTGATTAGAAGAGACGAGCTCGACAAGTTCCGTGTTCGTCAACTCCCCGCACGCTTACGATGCAAGTGTGAGACGAGTTATGCTCATTTACGGGCTACAGTCGGCGCAATTCTAAATAAGTAATGCTCGCAGCGGGGCCATCTTGCTTTCGTCGCCGCGAGGCAAGCTATGCTCGCTGCGGGGCCCCACCTTGTGCGGTGTTGCCAAGACGGCCACGTCATGCGCGTTGTTTATTTGCCAGACGCGTGGAATTGTGCGAAGCTGTTTTTCATTTATTAAGGAAATTGTAGACTTTTCTCATTGTTTTAGAGCAAAATTACAGGTGTGTAATCTATCGCTATAGCGAAAATGAGCCCACGTTGCATTCGTTAGTTCCGAAATTTTTATCCTACGCAGCATATGCAAAACTGACGGTGCCGATGGCAATTATCGTTATAGCGGACTTTACGTTATAGACCGTATTCGCTACAACGGACTTTCACTGTAATTCCAAGCATATTTTCCACTGAAACAATTTCAAGTCTATTTCTTCTTTCTGATACTGCAATGCATCCCGACGGTTCAATTCTTCCATGTGTACACAAATCCCAGTCATTAATGCATATTTATTTGTTTCAGATATTCGCAAAATGTTTTCGCTTGATGAATATTAGAAGTTCACTAAGTGTACATAAATTGAAAACATAATCAAAAATAATTACGATATTTAATTTAATAAGTGGTGTAGCTGTAAGTAAACATTGGGAAGAATAAAGTTGTTGCTTGATATAACCATAGAGTAAGTAAAGGATATAACAGGCATTTTCTTTCCGTGTCGTTTCATGGTCGCCAACTGCTGTTCTATACAAAGACGTTACGTAAGTTTTACAAAAGCTATAATATGAAACGTATTTAGTAGGGCAAGTTGCAGCAAAGGTATTATGTTGGCTATATTGAGTGCATTGCCAATAACATAAATAAAGATGTGTGGTTTTATAAACTCTGCAGTACGTTTCAAAGTTGTATTGAAATTACTTTTCAAATATTTTTAACGTGTTTTCGCACCAATAAATGGTGTGATACACTTGAACAATGGTCAAAAAATTTGCTAATTGAAGACCTTCTATTCTAGCGTGTCGTTTAACATGATGAAATTTTACAAAGGTTACAAAAGTTTGATGTTTTTCAGACTGTATTTTTCGTAGATTACAGTTGAGACACTGGACTAAGTACATGCAGTGAATTTGAATTTAGAGAGCTTATTTGTTGGCCATTATGATAATTTCGTTATTAGCTTTCATTTTATGTGAATTTACAGTATTTTACAATTAATAAAATCAATATACATTCACATAAGTATGTTTTATTAATATTTAACATTTTTCATTATTGTCTCTCCAACAATACTCCAGAACCACAATTTTATAGAATCAGTATTAGAAATGAGATAGGCCTATTATCGGAATATCGGGTATCGCGTATCGGATCGGTAAATTTGGAAATATCTGAATCGGTATCGGTATCGGGTTTTTGGATATCGGGCACTCACTAATTTTTACACATTATACATTATATCTAAATCTGTAAGGAAATAAATGGTAAATATGTAGTGTAGTGGCTACTGAGAAATTGGAAAAAAACCGATACTGAAGTATAAGTTTGATTAGGTTGTCAGCAACAAAAATAAGTAGAATGTTAAAAGATTAAAAGTTTTGAAGGAAAAAATGTTTTACGCAGCTAACTTAACCTAACCAACTGCTCACATCAACTTTTATTCACCATAATTTCCAGATCATGGCTACTTTAGGTACTGATCCAAAAAAAAAGTTCGCAAAATCAAATTCATTTCACAAAAAATTTGAAATTCTTTTGTCAATGTGGTATTCACAAACCATACCATTGAAAGTACTCATTAAACCCTAGTTATTCACGTGATCCCGTTGTTAATAGCAGCAAGATGAACTGTATTTTAGTTCAGCAATATTACAAACACATATTCTGCTAATTTACTCTGGAATCCAGAACCAAAATTTACATTTGTTTATTTTGAAATGTCTGTTTTGTCATACATCCATACAGCAAGTAAGCTGAACCGTGTTGCATGGTGATAAGAGTGATTGTGACTATTGATTTATATGACATTGAAACTATAATGTACACTTCTTTAAATAGTAGTTGCAAAGAAGTGTCTATTTCGTGTTTTAGTCTATGGATGTTGGCGTTTATTTATTTTTTCCCACTTGTGGCACATGTGATGATAAAAATACAAAAAAATATTTTGTTTCAAGTTTGAAAGGTGGAAAATAGTATGGTATTTTAAACATCCAAGCAATTTTTTCCTCTACTGTTTTGTGAGACAGTACTTAAAGAATATTATATTTTTTATTATGATGTCCTGTTAAACATAACTTCAACAACACTGAACGTTGGTATACGACAAACTCACGGGGTATGCTATGTCAAATATTAGCAACCAACTGAATATTCATTAATTCAAAGTGTTAGTATTCAAAGTAAAATTGAACACAATAAACTATTCGCATTCAAAAATAAGAATATTTGCACATGCCTAGTTTCATTACAAGAAACTAACTCTTCTGGTAGTAATTAGGTGCAACCTCAAATTTTTACAGTATGCCAAACAGAGGAATAACTTCAGCATCAGGCCAATATAAATGCTTCAAAAAGAATGGGTGAATGTGGAGAAAATTTTAATTTTTGGCGGAGATACATCAAATTGTAGTGATTGGCTTGCGATTGAGGTTGGCTTTATTCAGGCAAATGCAGTAGGTATTATTTGAATCCGATTTGTCAGTAACGCCTCATAGGGTTACTCTGCAGTCTTGGACAGAACACAAGGCACAGTACAAGTCCAAACTAGGCGAGATAGTACCGTACCATCAGTTGTTGGCTGTAGCGGCAGTTCCCTGGCACGGCTCTGAGTTTCGGCGATGTCGACAACCCTGCGGGCGATGTCCAGCGCTCGCCGCACGTCCCCCGACACGGACGCCACCTTCCCCGCAAGCAGCTGGAGCGCAGTGTCGGGGAACAGCTTGTCAGCGCCGTGCTGTTGACACACGAGGCCCGTGTTCACCCGCCATCCGTTCCCTCAAAACTGAACTACTGTTGATGTTCCACGCACACAAGAGTTCACCCATACCATCAGTGGTATACTAAAAAGTCTAATTCGACACATTCCAGACCACAGCCATGCCTGATTATCGAATGACAATATAGTTTTACCGGGAATACTAAAGAAAAAAAATACAGATGAGCACCAATGATCTTCAAAAAATCATCACAAAAATCTATCAATGAAATATGATTCCTACCATCTCATGGGATCAAAAATTAAGGAGTTTCAAGGACTTCATTACTTCACCGCCTTCACCACCATTAAGAGGTAGAAAAGTACTTGCATGTCACAGTTTTCAAATTGTGCTGTTTTTTTCTGAAGCTCTGCACAACGAACGTGTGCCCAGGTAGGTGGCGCCCTTAAAGACCTCTGCAGTGTAATTAATTATTAGTGGCTTGAAATGAACTGGAAAGCTCACCTGTCTCAGTCGGTCCACGAGAATCTCCACCAGCTGAGCCTTGGAGTAGGGCTCGAATCGCAGCAGCTGCGGCCTGGCGCCGACCCTCGCCTGCAGCCGGGGCAGCACGCGGTCGGTGAGGTCTAGCGCGTTGGCCACGCCCACCAGCACCAGCCGTGCACCGGGCAGCGTCGGCCACTCGAACACCGTGTACAGCACGGACTGCTTGCGGCTGTCCAGCTGGTCAATCTCATCCAGCACCAGCAGGCTGCAACGATCGACACACAGCGATGAGGTGCCGGCCGCGGGACGACACACGGCGAAACTTGCACAGTTTCTCAAGGGACGTAGCTATTTAACTCCTTTGAAAATGAAATTTTTACCCAGCAAGGGTAGCAGTCAGCACCAAAAGGTCAAGGTCTGCTGGCAAAAATAAAAAACACAGATATATACCACACAATATTTAAATACATATTTCTATGGAGGAAAATGGACCAGCCACTCCAAGGAATCAATTCGACAAACGGCAGCACCAAATAAAAACTAGTTTGACCACAGAGAAGTCGCATGCCGGGGTAAGCAATATTTTGTGGATTTGTGATCAGTTGAATTAAAGTGTTAAGGGGTTCACCTAACGAAGGGTGTATTTGTGCTAGTGATGCGGAATGTAAGCGCGATATTCGCTGGTGCTTCTTGCGTGGTATCGCCTCCAAGGACAAGCTCTGAGCTGGCGTGCAGCCTTTTCAGGACAATTATGAGAGACAAATGGTCATCATAAATTCATAATATTATATATGGCAGAGATAAAGGTGTTTTCATTGCAAATCCCTTTGGTGCTTCGAGGAATCTCTACTGGGAGTGTCATTCCTAAACATAATTATGAAAACCTCAGTTATTTTTCTTTTTAACTCTCAAAAAAATAGAGTTAAAAAAAATGAAAACTGATAACAGTACTAAAAAATCTGTAAAATTTTTTCCTTTTTGAACAGATACCAATGACATATTTTGAGCAGTTAATAAACAGTGTGAGTGCACACGTTAGTTGTAAAAAAAAAGGGGGGGGGGGGGGGGGGGTTGTTTCAGAGGGAACATTGAGCTTATTAACCAAGGAAAAAATTACATTAACTGGTTCAGTTACATTACGTTTGCAGGACAAGAGAAAAAAAAATTCACAGGAACTTAAATAAATAAATAAATCTTTCATTACGTATCTAACCATCCATTTAAACCATTCAACATTCACTTATTAAAGGCGCTGTGTGCCTACCCAGGCACAACTTCAGGAAAAACAATGCGATTTAAAAACTACTCAAGATATATAAGTGGGGTCAGCTTACGAAAAGCATTTAAGAATTCCCTGAGGGCTGAAAAGGATATTTGATTTTGGATAAAGGTTTTAAACTGTATTTTTTAGAAGAGTTAAAATGACTACAAGCCATGTTTTTAGAATTTTTTTAGGCTTCAAAAAACTGATACGGATTCTTGAAAGCACTTAAGTGACTTGCATTACACCTTTATCTTAATTTCTGTGCTATACAATGTTACGGTCACCGTTCAAATTTCACAGTTGTCCTATGGACAATAAGAAAACTGCGCACCAGTTTAGAGCAGAGGCGATACCACGCTAGAAGCACCAGTCAGTGTTGCACTTATTATCCTGTCTCACTAACGCACATACACCCAACCAGACGGGCCCTTAAACATTAAGTCTTCCCAATTCCAACTAGACCCAACATTAAGTTTGAGCAAAAACACTTTACAATTACAGTGGAAACTTGCTACAACATTTTTGAAATCCACATATAATTGAAACCTTATAGTCATACCATTACAACAGGGTAAACACTCATTAAGATTTAAGGTTTGGGTTGAAAAAATGTAATGTTAAACGAGAATGTTAAGAAAATTTTTTACTGCATTTATGTTTCGAAAATAAATATAATTTAATGACTCACAATATCATCCCTGAAATATGAATGTACTTGTAAATTAAAATCTTACGTCATTTTCTTGTTGGAAGACAGGAATTTTTCAATGGCAGTCTGCAGGTCTCGCTCATTTTTTCCTGTAATTCTAACTCCAAGTTCTTCACATATTCGAGAGTAAATTAAATTTGGTGTCTTCATGGATGTGCAGTTTATATAAACTGTTTGAAATGAACTCTTGACCTGTAAAACATAAAACATTAAGTACTCTAAATAATTTTTAATAATAACAAAAATTTGTAATAATAATATTTATGTAGCCACAAACATTTTTAACACTACATAAATGAACAATTTAGAATTGAAATTTGTAATACAAGTGCACACATATTTTTGACGTGACATCTAATAAATCGATGAACGCCGGTTGCACGCACTAAAAAGTGTCCCGTTACGCACATTGTTCCATTACGCTGTGTCCTGTTACGCTCATTGTTTCGTTACGCTGTCGGCGAGTACAGTAATAATAGTTATGTACAATTGACTAAAATATAATTAAAATTATGGTGATTCATATAATTAATGATAGATATTTGATTACACTTTATATGAAAACTTGTTCATAATTATATTTAAACTTTATATCTAAACGCCAGTTTTTAGAATTAATTACAAGTCATCTACACGTGAACTGTTTCGTCGACTGTTTATAAAGTGAAGTGAAAAGTTAATGTGGTTTTCATTGCTCATTACAACAACAATTTCGGCAATAAGGGGTTAATTATTCTTGTATTTTAAAAATCTGATTACTAGTATAATTTCAAGTATTTATTCTTTTATTATTAAAATTAAAATGATTCTATTTTATTCATAAAAGTATGCAATCATTTAATTAATGTTTTGTTATGACGTCATGTTAAACTATCGTCCGTAAACCGACTTTACAGACAACCAATTTTTGACGTGACGTCTAATAAATCAAACGCTGGTTGCATGCACAAAAGTGTCCCGTTACGCACATTGTTCCATTACGCTGTGTCCCGTTACACTCATTGTTACGTTACACTGTGTGCCGTTACGCTGTCAGCGAGTGCAGTAATAATAGGTTATGTTACAATTGACTAAAAAATTAATAAAATTATGGTGATTCATATAATTGATGAAAGATATTTGATTACACTTTATCCATATGAAAACTTGTTCATAATTATATTTAAACTTTATATCTAAACGCCAGTTTTTAGAATTAATTACAAGTCATCTACACGTGAACTGTTTCGTCGACTGTTTATAAAGTGAAGTGAAAAGTTAATGTGGTTTTCATTGCTCTTACAACAACAATTTCGGCAATGAAGGTTAATTATTCTTGCATTTTAAAAATCTGATTACAAGTATAATTTCAAGTATTTATTCTCTTATTATTAAAATAAAAATGATTCAATTTTATTCATAAAAGTATACAATCATTTCATCAATGTTTTGTTATGACGTTGTCATGTTAAACTATCGTCCATAAACTGACTTTACTGACAACCAATTTTTTTAAAAGTTTTTTTGACAAACATAATATGCATAAATGATTTTTTATTTCACAGGCATTATCAAAATGAAGGCATTTAATGCAATATTATTTTACACATTATATTGTAGTAATATCTCTGTATAACAAAACTGAAGTGACTGTTTTATTTTGTGTATTCATTATTGAGCGATACTTTATAAAGTGGTAGATCAATACAAAGCTGGTACCTGGTAAACCTAAAATAAATTTTCCACTGTTTCTGAATTTTTAGTTTGTCACAAAAACTGCTGTGCGTTTGAGATAGCAATGTATAATCTTAATAAATAAATAATATATTATATATATATTATTATACATATAATTTTCAGTATTTAATTCTATTGTATTAATTATGAAATGAAAAAATCCACAAATTTCATAAAATTGCATCTATCACTCAATATGCTGTGAAAAAAATGCTACTACGAAAGCAAGCCAAACTAAACAAACCTAATAAAATAAATATAATAGTAAAATATGTACAACATGTAAGTCCATTAAGAAAGTGATTTGTTCGTGTCCATTTCTCCATTACTTTATCAGCATTATTCAATACTTGTGACATAGTTTTACAATGTACTATTTCTGCTGTGAACATTCAGCTAGTTGGTATGAAGATTCTTAATACCGATTGTTTCATTAAATAAATTAACACAGTTGTTTGTCCAGTTTGAACAATTCATTAAATATGATTGAATAATGGCTATTTGAAAGAAAATTAATATGAATTGATATTGCTGACTCTTTGTTATAAAGGAGTTTTCACACAAAAGATAATATTTTTGTTATAGATAATATGTAACACCTAGATACAGTTTTAACTGGGATTTAGTAAACTGTTAGTTATTAGGAACTTGGATTCCATGTCAATTAAATTAATTCCACTATTTGCACACCTGGTGGAGACACAGCGATAGAGTGGTCAGATAATACAATTCAAATTCGATTCATGGCAGGGTTGAATCAGGATTTCTGCAAGTAAAAAAGGCGAGCTGGCTGGTTTTCTCTGAGTGACATGATGTTACGCAATTCATTCATTCTCACACCTGCCTCGCCGATACTCTAAATACTAGTCATGTTGTCTTTTATGTGCGGTCCACAAACTATGCTAATGCAGACTTTTTTATGGCCACAATAGTCACATCACCTGCCTTGCAACACCCCCCCCCCCCCCCCCCCCCCCCGAACCATAAAAAAATACCAACACAATTCTATCAGGTGCTGTTGAGTGGCAGCGTGTTTTCTCAGGGAACTACCATTTTTCTCAAAAATGAATTCTGTCATTGCTCCATCTCAATGTTCCATTCCTCATCCACTTCTAACACCTCAATGGTCGAGCAGACACTAAGTCCTAATATGTTCATTGTTTCTTACATTAACAGACTAATGATGGATATAGACCGATTATCATTTTATACACATTTCTACAACACTCACTGCCTTACAAATTTCTAACAGAAAGGTGAAAATCAATTAAAGTATACATGACGTACATTCATTCACAAATGACACCTCTAATAAGAAATTATTTGAATTATATATTTAGACAAAATAGTTAAAAAGATATCAAACAAATACAGTAGAATCCCGCTGATGCGACCCCTCACGCTTTCCGGAAAAACGGACTTATAAACGGAATGGTCGCAATAGAGAATTCGGGCCAATTTACCCCCCCCCCCCTCCCCCCCAAAAAAAATCCAAATATATAAAAAATTGCCTTTGTTCGCATAGATTTCATATTCAAATAGTCTATGGTGTAAAAAAGACAACTTTTTAAATTCATATTACACCTCGGACTCGGATACCCCGAACAATGGGTTCCGATAAATGCTCACGCTAAGTGAATTCGCGTCATGCGTGTTCGGCTATGCTAGCCGGCTGGTTGTTATTTTCGTTCAAAACATGGCGAAGGAACTTGTGTGGATCAGGTAGAAAACTATCGGCTATAAACGAAAGATATAAGAACAATGCTATCTTGAAATGCTGTGACATGTTTTTGGAGTAGATAATCACAGCGACAGACAGACAGGATGCGCTCCCGCCCTTGCCGTCAGCGATGTTTATTTTGACAGCTCAAGCAATAATTTTTTCCACGACCCTTCACAGCGTAAAAAAAGAGAAAAAAACACGCTCGAATGCAGTTGGAAAAGTAACTATGCAATAAAATAAATATATTTACGGCCCTGCTAAATTTTTCTATTCAATAAAATTCGAGGTATTAGTGATTTTTCAGCAGAAAGTGCTGTGTGACTAATAAACAAATTGTATCATAATAACTTATAAAGTATTTATTAATGGCGAAGGACAGTCATATAAGCCCATAAAAATATTTATTTTACCGAGAATGGACTATACAACCTGGCTTTTGTCGCACGCGGTGTGCGATGGGAGGAGGATGCTGACAGTTTCTCATGCAGAAGGTTGAAATAAGGGAGGGAATGTGTTGAAATGTTAGTTGGAAAAGGAGGGGGAGGGTGTTTTTACATGGTTTGTGGCTCTGGGAGGGATGAGCCTTGAAGAATTAGAAGGGGATGGGAGAGGTAAGCGTCACGTCACGTATGACGTCAAGCCGCTGCTACCGCCAGCCTGGCAGGACGAGTTTCTTATGCTCTCGCAGAAGCTACCACAGCGGCTTTTCGTGTGGGCGGGTAAGATAACATGACAGCTGAGACGGCTTTTTGTGCGATAGTGGACGTGCTGAGCTCGGCTAGACACTGCCACGTGGACAGTCTAGAGGGGTGGTATCTATTTTTAGCCTCCTTTTGTATGCCTGCCTGCTTACAGTACAGCTCTCGCCAAGATAAACATGAACACATAGCGCCCAACAAAGTGTAACAGACTTGTTTTTCAGCCGATTTTACTCAAATTTTCGACTTTCTCTGCTTAAATTTTTCACGGTTTCTCAAAAAAACGGTCGTATAAACGGAATGGACGCATCAAAGGGGGGTCGCATCAGCGGGATTCTACTGTAATGCTTTAAAACCGAGACATCTAACACATCAGCCATGGTACTTTTGCAACTTTTTTTGTTGGTCGATTTCACGAAAACGTTTCATGCCCAGCTACTTATCAAAACACTGTTATTAATGTTTGGTAGAATCATGTTTAACATAGGGTAGCTATTTTCAGGGGAACTGTGGTCTTTCAATAAATCAGCCACCTCATTCTCACTGGCCTAGCCAAGTGTGGAAAAGCATATCTTTCCAACAACACCCAATATGAAACCAACTGAGCAAAACATTAAGACGCTGTGGTGATATCTATCAAACAATCAATTTTCTCCACAAAACACATAGGAGTGTCTTCACGAATAAGCCATTGAACATAGGGGCAATGACTATTTGACTGCTCAGCATATTACATCATTATGCCTTGATCGCACCGTGCGTGGCTTGGCGTGCCAGGTCTGAGGTTTGTGATACTGTGACGTGGGGACATTAAGACTCATTATTGCTCGAAGTGGCTTGGGGTGGCTTGGCATTTGCAGTGAAATGTCAGCAAATGCTCGGACATGAAAGGCTTGTAATTTGACAGATGACAAGCCTCAGCACCTCGTTCTTTGAATGATTATAGCAACGGGTAATATTTGATTGAAATCATTATTTTGGGCATACACCATTGCTCGTTTGCACTTTATGTCATAGAGGAAACCTGAAGAATGAACAAAGAAAGATGAATGCACAAACACACAGAAAACAAACCAAAATCAGCCAAGTTAAATGTAAAGACAAAACAGAGAATCCCTTCTACGGAATATTGATCTTTCTTTGTTTGTTCCCAAGGTTTTTTTTTTCCCCCTAAGACATATAGTGCAAACTAGCAATGGCATGTGTCCAAAAAAAATGATTTGAAGTAGTGACGGGCATAACGGATAAAAACCGATACTGATCCAATTTCAAATAGGTACATATTTTTTTTTAAAACAAGTAAATAACCAATACAAAACAGATTCAAAACTATCAGTGCTGGTGCCAAGATACACAATATTTAGAGGCAACCAGTTAATATATATATAAATATAAAATTGTGATAGCACGCCTTTTGAATGATTAACGAACCAAAAAATTCAGTTTAGATTTAAGTCAAAGAAAAAAATAAAGTAAAATATGTATACTGGATAATAATCGTTCGGAAACAATTGCGGAGAGAACTGGGAAAGGTGGGAATCCTGGCAGATACCGATGCCAAAACGACTCATTGGAAGCCTGAAAGGCCGGCACCTGAGGGTCGCGCAGCAGGCTGGCGAGGCAGGCCGTCTTGCCCGTGCCCGGCGGCCCGGACACGTACAGCATCCCTGGGGAGCGCGCCTCGAGCCGCGCCAGCAGGAACCCGCGCAGCTCGTCCAGCTGGGCCCGCCGCGCGGGCAGGGACTCCGGGGCGCTCCCGTGCAGGGCCCTGCGAGCCCGCTGGAACTGCGACCCTGCGGAGCGACACCGACCCCCGCCACCTCTACACCGGGCGTCCACAGTCACTCTACCACAGTCGTGGCTTCTAGGCTTAGCGCAGGTTACAGCGAATCCTGTTTTTCAACCTAATTCCAAATTGATTATTAAATTATTCACGAATAGCAAAGAGTTTCTCAAATCAAAGTCAACTATGATCTCGCACTACATAAGTGTCCAAAAACATTTGATGCAAAATACAGTAAAATGAAAAAAGAGAGAAATATATAAATAATTGTCACAAGATTATTATTACACGTAAAAAGTGTGTATAAAATATGTTGCTGAAAACAATAATTTCTCACTAAAACCAACTCTCTCTCTCTCTCTGTGAGAGAGAGAGAGAGAGAGAGAGAGAGAATGTGCATGTGTGTTTGATAGAGAGAGAGTAAGAGTGTGTGTGAGAGAGAGTGTGTGAGAGAGAGGGAGTGTGTGTGTGTGAGAAACTCACTTGAAAGAAACACTTAAATTTACCAAGTATTTTTCTAGTCTGTCCACCTAGACAGGGATGGTAGGGTAGATGATGAAAAGAAAACTTCTCAATCAACAACCCTTTTTTTAATGTTGAACTAAAAGATAATAACTACATATTCCTTTCTTTTATTCTCCAGTAAATTAAAAACAAAAATTTTATAATGTTAAATCTATTATCAAATTATTAAAATTGAATACACTTAAGTGAATTTTAACTGAAGTGCTTCAGAACCTATTAATTAGATATATGTCCTACTTTAAAACATTGAAACAGTCATAAAAAAATTACCACTATGTATGGACAGGAATGAAAAATTCTGCGGCAACAATTTAAATTATTGAACTAGGTATTCCGAATCATTAAAACAGCTTTCCCCACTATCCATATCACCTGCAGTAATGCTGTTATTTAATGTGCCAAAAATTCCCTCGGATTACCATTTCAAAAACATTTTGCTTCAATTTAAATTTACTTTGTTTCTCCTAAATATTTGTCGTATTTAAACTTTTCCCTTCTAAGGCTCACTCCCATTTAAACTTTGCCAAGCTGCTGGCAGTGCTTTCCCAGGCTCCATCAGCACAGGATAACTGTGTCCAGCCGACTCTGCTGGACAGACTTTAGTTCCCACCGGCCAGAACACGCCCGGGCGTGTTATCTAGTACCTCCTGATCCATTCTGTCACGAACTCACGTTTTGTTATGTGCTTCGGCAAGCTTCTCAGGGTCGCCTTCCGACCTGAGACTCAGCTACGGTAGGAGAGTTAGGTCAGGCTTCTCGGCCCAAGTTACACCCCGGCCAGGCACGTAGCCTCGGGCCGGAGCCCTGTTTTCCCACTGACTGTGCAATACCCTCTCCCCCTTTACAACACCACCCCTGTTCCGAGAAGTGCTCCTACCAAAGTCTTCCTTTACGCAGCTATACCGCAAACGGTACCTCTCGGAGGTATCGTGAACTAAAGTTTAATTCTCAATTCCGTCTTTATCCGCCTGAGCGTGGCACATTCAAGCTTTCTGCGACCTACGTTTCGACCCCAAGCCAGTCTACTTCCCCAGCCTCTCGTCTCAGAGCACCAGTGTCGCCCCTTTGGTCCTAGCTTATGTGCAGTGCCTCTACCGCGATCTCTCGAACAGCATTTAGTTCCGTAATTCGCTACGAGAGTGCCCCTGGTCCCGGCCTGTTAAACCCCTTTAAGAGTTGCCCCTGCACTGCCGTCCACCTGCAATACACACATACCCCCCTTCCCCCGATTGACATCTAGGCCTTTAACTGACGGGGTACCAGCCAATAAGAGCTCTGGATCCTCTCCTCTTCTTTACCCCAAGGTGCCTTTCGGCATTTTAATGTACTGCGCTTCCCATGATGAGGCAACTCATCCTTCTGTCTCGACCGAGCCCAGATCACGTCCTGATACTTCGTCTGCGAATTATTTCGCTAGTTAGATTTTGTTTCCAGTGATCTCTCCAGTTGGCTACTTAGTATGTAGTCGCTTTTGACCCGGGAGTGTTCCCAAAATATTGTATTTTCATTATTGATTTTAAGCAGTATTCAGTAGTGCCGGAAGTGCATAGTAGTTTTGCTCGACACCCGCGGTCGTGTCACATTTCCTGCATGGATTAATCTGCGAGTTGCAACCCACGATGGTGAGTAATAATCTACACCTCATTCCACTGTAGTTAGTCTGACGTTCCCCTTTTGTTTTGATAAAATTGAAAACTTCCTATATCCTAATTTTACACTGTGCTTCTGTGCAGTGGGTTTAAGTACCACACTGGCGTCTCCCGAGTACCAAATTCAACTACCAATGCAACCATTTCTACCGGCGACCCTGTAGCAGGCTTCTTTTTCTTTTCGGCGACCATTGTTCACCCTCTTGACGACATGCGCCAGCCAACAGGACTATGAAATTAGTCTGTAATTATTGTTAAGGAAATTATAGTTTACAACAAAAATTGTAAATGACAGCAGTACCGAAATTGATCTTGTTTAGCATGATTAAATAATCATGTACTTTCAGAAGTAATTTAATGTAAGGGTACAAGTGGAGTTGGTATGGTTAAAATTCGAAATTGTATCCTACTTTTGATAGTGTATGTTAACTTCCGTTAGATCCCCGGCCGGGCTAGGATAGGTTGCAACATTTGGTAACATAACGAGAGAGTAACTTCGTAATCACATGATGTCACTTATATTCAAATGATGTATAAACTAGTTTAAAGTAAGACTGCATTGTAATAATGGAAATTTCTGTGTAACAAAAAAAAAGGGAGAAATAATTTGATCTAATATATAATCCCATGTCAACAATAAAATGAATATGCTTATAAACTATGTACCACCGTAGCCTTTAAGATTATTTATTGCCTTGTCGATTCTCAAACACTCAACCTGTTCTCCAGTGAGTGCTCTAAATTCGTCTTGTTTCCGCTCGTGTCACCTTTGGGAGATGATATGGTATTAGGGCTCACTCCCAACTTTTGCTCAGTGCTTCCAAGCTTTTGCATTTAAGTACTCATTGAAACACATAAGACACGAGTTGGTCTCATTAACATCCAACAATTATTATTATTTTATTGATTTCAACGTTCATTCTCACATCCTTCTTATCATCCTTGCACAATTATTATTTCTTTTTCATTTAGCAACAAAGAATATTTTTTTCCCAAATTTTGTTTTTGATGTCTGTCCATATCAGTTCAATGGGATTCAGATCGACATGGTATGAAGGAGACGAATGACATCGTAGCCATATTCCATAATTAATATGTCAATTTTTTTTTTTGCTGACAAACTTCTTACTTAATGCAAAATTGTTGCAGATAATGCAATATTAATGTCTGTCAGCCAGTTTTGGAGGTATTGTTTTAGGAATGATGCTGTAGGTTTTTTGTTCACCTGAACAATCAAAAATTGGCGGTATCCAATACAATACATTTTTCAGTTAAATTGGGTAATAATGTAATTTCCACAAACACTGAAAAGTTTTCAAAATTCATATCATCGTTGTAATCTCCAGACATCTGCTTTCGACTTAAAAATAAGCAAATTATTCGGAACAAAGCCATACTCTTTACCTCCTACATACACAATAATAATCATGGACCTTCACCAAATATTCTATGATGCCTATTTCCCTATTGGACAGCCAAGAACTTAACCTGTGTGTAGCATGAGTGTAAGTTATGACAGCAAAAACAAAAGTTCTGCCAACCTAACAAAACTCACGTATTTGTTCAAGATAGCACCCTCTCCAAGCAGTTAATTCAGGATTTTCAATCAAAATCTTTCGCTTTGACTAACACTTTTTTCAGCAGAACCCTAGCTTCCTCAGTAAATTTCTCAAGTATTTCCTGCTACAGTTTAAAATGCAGTCTTCTCGAACTTTAATGCCAGAACCAATTTTCTTACAGCATAAAACTCTTGAAATTCTACTTCACAGCACCACATGTAAAATCATTTACTTCCATTATTTTCCCAGGGTCTATTTTCTTACCTGAAAGCAGGATTGGTAAAAAAAACCATGTTTAAAAAAGTTTTTTGGTTTAAACCATGTTTTTTTATTAATTTTGTTATTTATTTTGGTACTCACCACATTTTAACTAAATACACGCAATTCAAAATGAGTAACTATTTTAAACACCATAACTGACAGCAAAAAACAAATTTACATTTCATTTTATGAACACTCAATTTTCTCATATGTAAAATGTTATAAAGTTATAGCCAAATTTATTCACAAAAATGTATGTCCAAATGTCTACTGATAATTTAACGGTAAAAGATTTTGTTCAAAGAGAGAGTGAGAGTGAGTGTGTGTGTTTGAGTGTGTGCACACACATACATACTAAAAAGGTGTGCGCACATAGAAGTTGAGTTTTGACGTGACGTCTAATAAATCGATGAACGCTGGCTAAACGCACAAAAAAGTGTCCCGTTATGCACATTGTGCCATTTCACTGTGTCCCATTACACTCATTTAATATTGCTCTTTGCTAACCTGAACATCCTAGCATTTCGACCGTGTCTGTTTTCATGCATTTCAATGTAACATTTTCATTGCTCTTTGCTAACCCGTTCCTCCTAGCATTGATGCAGAGTCCGTGGCGCAAATATATCATTTTTGACTGCATCTTGGTGTTGGGTAAGCCATTTTCCTTCACATCATCCTTGAAACACTCTCATTCGTTTCCTACTTTTCCTATGATCGTCCTATCCTTAACAGAATAACACAGATTGGAAGTTAAATAGCAAACATGTATAAAAGTTATAGTTAAAATAATCTCTTCATTAAAATAATAAACATATTTGAATTAATGATTGCAAATAAAAGTAAATTTATCAATTAAATTGTAGATTTCATTTCACTCCTTCTTTTTATCCATACAAAATAGTGATAATTCAATAAAAATGATTCAATTTTATTCATAAAATTATGCAATCATTTCAGCAATGTTTTGTTATGACGTCACGTTAAACTATCGTCCGTAAACCGTCTTTACAGACAACCCATTTTTTTTTTTTGAAGAAGTAAGAAATGTAAGAAACTAATAAATAACATTCACTTTCAGTTGGTGTGGGTGAGTTTGTAAAGAAACTACAATCTTGCGCTGTAATTGCAACTCACCCTCGGCAAAGAGTTTCTTGGGGCTGAGGCGGTGTTCCCGCGTCGCCCCAGGCGCGTGGTCGCGGGGGCTGCCCAGGGACACCCTCGACAAGAGCTGCGAGGGGGTGCGGTCGCAGCCCGGCTGCTTCCTGCCGTGCTTCGGCGGGCTGGGGCTGTTCTCGTCTGCGGCACAGCAAGGAAGCACTCACGGCCGTCCCGATGCTCCCGGCTACAGAGTTGTCATCAGTGTTAAGAACATTTGGAAGCACAGGGAAGAATTCTGATAATCCAGACTTAGTTGCGCTTGCAGTTTTCCAAATGTAAGTTGCTATTTTATATATACTACAGTGACACCTAGTCAATATGATATTGGTTAATTCAACAAAAATTACTTTTGGTCTTTCTTTATGATTTAATGGCTTACTTAACACTTGAGAGTTGAGTAGACCAATGACACCCTTTACCAACTGACAGGAACAAAATATTGTTGTTTAATCATACCAGCCAATCTACCAACCTGCAGAAAATAAATTGTATACAGTATATCAACTATATTAAATAATGTAAATCTATGTTAATGTTAGTAAAGGGGAAAGAAAAAACAAAGGTAAATTTTTCCACTTATATTATCTCTACACACAACACATGAAAGAAAACAAACTAGCAGATGAGAAATGTTACCCTCAGAGTCGCTGAGCAACTTCCGAACGTGATGCTTCTTGGCAGCACCAGACGGACTGCCGCCGATATTGTCGGGGCATTTCCCGCCCCACGTTGTGCCCATGTTACTATCCACGAGTTCTGTCTTTGTTGGCGTGTTCTCTTTCTCGGCAAGTGACTGCTTTTCCTTCAGCTTGGTGCTCCTCTTCTTCCGGACGTTCCACTGAATTTTGGATTGTTTTGATGCCATGATGAGTTGCAGAAATGATCAACAGGGGTAGTTTAGCTGAAAATAAAAACACAAACCATCTACAGTGAGTTAAGCAAAATTAAGTTTATACTGCAGAAGGGAGGTGTTTTGAATGTACCCTCTGTTGACATTGTTTCACCACAGGTTCACATGTGTGCACTGTAATGATGCTCAAAAAGATCTACAGGTAAACTTATTTTTTTAAACACAAAGAAAATACAGCTTGAATGTAACACAATCTGGTGATAAGAGCTTGCCTAACTAACAAATTATAATTCTCATTTGTGAAATTACAAGGGATCCATTGCTAGAAACACAAAACAGTTTTAATGTAGACAAGTGCAAGTCGAACAAGGAAAAAAACAGTAAGACTTATCTCAGGTAGCAACAGATGCCCTATTGTAACAGCACTTAAAAAAGTAACAGTTTCACAACTAGACGAACGGGCCACTATTACTAGGTTGGCCATTAAACCCAGAATATCAGTACTGGAAGTTAGTGATGAGTTAGGCCTGGTTTTTAACCTACGCATGACCAAAAATCGTAATAACGTTTTCCTATACCAGTTATTAAATTACACAAGATGTAAAAAAACGGCCATACAAGCCTATGCCAGTTTTAAACTTCTGGTGTTTCTGCCTCCTACATAGAAGTAAAGTGATCCGAAAACTTTTAAGATAAAGACAACATGTACTCAGAAAGATATGATTCTGTTATTATCACACTGTAGCAATTTTTCATTTAACTATTACACAGTGAATGCACAAATGATGCTTTTAAATTAAAATACTAAGAATAACACACCTTATAATTAAAAACATTAACAATGAAAAGAATTTGAAAAAGAATACTTTTCCTAGTTTTTAGTTGTAGGGTTGGTGATATCTTGCAACTAGGGTGTTTTATAAACTATTGTAATTATCTTGTGCATTGCATCTTTTCACTTCTTGATATGTTTGAAAAACCACTGTAGGGCCACAAAATTGAAGGATACAGCAACCCTTAATGACTCTGTGTGAGTTATAATAATTTAGCAACTGTGACATAAAAATCAATAAACTTGCTGCACTCAAATAAAAATTGAACATTTGTAGTTTTCAGCTGCAGTCAAATACATTAGTGAACTACGAGTGGAGGAGATTACGAAACTAAATACCTCTGTGTGCAAGCATCCACAGCAGTTTCAACAACCAACAAGCCGAGGGTACGTAATACACATGAGACGTACCAATGCTATGGGAGGTTACTGTAAGTGTGATCAGAAATCTTCTTACCCGCAATGCATCAGGGGTGTATTTGCGTTAGTGTGGAGGGATGATAAGTGTCGCCTCTGAGCGCAAGGCTGTGGACTGGCATGCAGTCTTCTTGTCATGCACAGGACAACTACGGGATCTGAGTGGTAGCTGTATTCTGTAATGCAGCTTAAGGAAGGGCTGGAAGTCAGTTATGGCAGGACCCAAACATTACAGGGAGCAGCGGTAGACTTCGCTTTAATAAATCAATCCTTTAGCGACTTTTAGTAGCAATAGTATGGACTCGTACGTGTGAAGTATTATAAGTTATAGTGATAGTATTATTTACTATTGTACATAATGGAGGAGCTCTAGCGTGTACAGTTAAGGAGAAAGAGCACCAGTTTACCTGTACAGCTTACAGCGGCATATATTCTAAGTCAAGATAAAGGCAACTGCACTGCAGTTTCAGATATTACTGCCATAATATTTTGATTTTTGGACACAAGCGGAATGGACAAAGTGGATAAAACTGTTTAAAAAGTTCCAGACTGGGTCTGAACGGTATCATAAGTCAAAAGACGGTCAAGTAAATATGTTGTATTTTATGGGTCCAGAAGCAGACAAAATTTTAGATTCGTTCGCCTTTATTCGAAGTAGAGGCTAAAAAGAGCAGCACAGTGAAAGGCAAGTTTGATTGATTCTTCACAGTGAAAAAGAATGTAATATATGAACGGAACACTTTTTTTAAAAGGTGTCATCACAATAGCAAACAAGCCATTGTTTTTATTAATGATATTTTCAGCATACTCAACTGCCTGGTCCACAACTGGAAAATTAATTCAGTCTCTCAGATCAGTGGACAGAAGTGGAAGTCCTCCGCCAGATTGTGATGTCAGAGGGTTCACCGAACAAGAAATTAACAGAAAACACAGTACAACTGGAGCAGGGATGGTAAACAGATGGCAAACCAGGTTATCAAACTAGAAGCAGCCGACAAGTAGTCGCTCCAAGACGTCTGGACCTCTAGTGCTGCAGGATTTTTTTTTTGTGTGTGAACAGTAAAGTGTAATCAGTGTTAGCATGAGTTAAAGAAAGGGAGATGTAGTGTTGCATTGCAGCGTAGGGAAGTAGACCTACTGGTGTGTGGGATGGTAGTACTGGAGGTCAGTAATGGCAGGACCCAAACATAACAGTAGCCATAACATTATACGGTGGAGAAATAAAGATAAAGGTGTAATGAAAGTCCCTAAGTGTTTTCAAGAATCTGATACCATTTTCATTCTTCAACGTCAACATATACTTAAATACTTTTTCATGAACAGAGTTCATATACTTAAGGAACTTAAAAATCACATGGGTTATCTGATGCTCTGCACACCATGTGTGCACCCAGGTAGGCTAGGCCTTTAAATGAAAGTTTTTGGAGTCTAGAAATAGTACACTCCAGGACAACTTAAATGGCCAAAAATTCTATACTCCTCATGTACAGGGAATGGATAGTCATCACTAAATGATTATGAAAAAAGATCACCTGTGTCTGACGAAGCTTTATCAGGGTGGCTAGCAAACCTGTGATGAAATATTCCGAGACTTCTTCAGGTTTGGCAAAAGTTTCCCCGACTACTGATATTTAGTCACCAAAATCTATCAAATATTTAAATTCACAATCGCAGCTCGTATGCATACCACACTTCACTACTGTAGCAGGCAACTATAAATTATTTATCTCACTCCTGTCGATAGCACTGAAGTCAATGCTCGTGGTCAAAGAGCTTAAATAGGTACTTAAGAAACAAAAAGGAATGGGTAAAAACTTTTTTTTTAAATTCGTTACAGGTTGGGAAAGAGGAAGATAGGACAAGTACCTACATAGAACCAGTCAATACCAATTAAAATTAGTCTATGCTATAACTTTAATTTTTTACTAACTTTTAATTAAAAATTTTCCCTAAATACTTATGAAATTCTATGTTTTTTTTCCTAGCTTTCCCTGCTTTTTACTTAATGACTTTTAGCCAGTTATAGCATTCACTTTCACTGGGCAGACTGCACTTAGACATTTGCGAAAGTTCAGTTTTGCAATGAAACGCTGCACTGAGCGCAGGCAGTAGCGACCGGCTTGCTCCACGGATCCTCAGGGGGAATGGAATAATGCTTCACACACGCAAAGTGTCAACTCACCACGTGCCGTCCAGCCCTGGCAGTCTGCAAGGGGATACGAGTAGTGATTTAAAAATCTAAATCCTGTTTGCCCTCAACAACTGAAGGGGTTCAAAGTACTAAAAATAAAAACATGTATGATTTTCAAATCCTAGTGCAATTGTAATTGTATTTACGACACTGATTTGCGTCATAACCTATATTATTTTTTAATTTAATGCACTGAGATAATTAGGAAAACCAAAACAATAAGTCAGAATACTGCATGTGATTAATCAGTGTTCATGTAGCTTTCAAGGGTTGTGCAACAAATTTATCAGGAACTGAGGGGGAGGGGGGGAAACTGCTTCACCAAATGTAATTAGAGGTTGGAGTTAAAAACCAAATACATAAATGACTCAACAGTGCATCTCATTTCAATTCTGAACAGAATATTTTTTGGAAGACACACTAGGGTTTGTCCACCTACTAGGGTTGTACCCCCAGAGGGCAGTACCGTCGTAGCGGCATGGTTCCATGCTCTATGAGGGGAGGTTCTGGGGTGCGGGTGTGGAGGGCTCCTGTGGGATATCTACAATATAAAATTCTGAGGATTTTAAGAGGCTAGGTAAAATCAAATAATTTTTTCTGAATGAAATTAACAATATCATATAGAAGACAGTAAAATTTACTTTAAACCAAAAAAGTGTATCAGATTAAATTCCATTTCATTCTTTTTATCCATACTGCAGAAAAATGTTTAAAATGCAACTTTGCCAGCTAATTGTGCGAAAGTATGATTTATAAATATATTCCATTTTTTGAAAGTTCAGCCACTCAGAAAGTCAGCAAGTTTAACTGTAACTGTGTGGAATTTAAGTATGAAATAATGACCTGGAACGGGACATACGCTCTTAAAATAAGTTTTTAAGCCAACTTAGAAAATAATTTAATCGTTGGTTTTGTTAGTTTACCTTTAGAAGTTTCGATAATAAAAGGGCCGGTGTGAGGCCTCTTGGCAGGGTGCACAGTTCTCAGTTATAGAATTTTCAAAGGCTAGATAAAATAAATTTTTCTAAAAGAATTAAAACCATATCACACAGTAGCCAACAGCATTGAATTCGATTTGGTCCTTCTTATCCATCCAGCACAAAAATGTTAAAAATTCAACTTTGCCCGCAGTTAACTATGCAGAAAAGGATGCACAATATATTTATTTTTTGTTGAAGTTCAGCCATTAAAAAATTCTACATGTTTAACCATGCAGAACATAAATTAAAAATATAAACCTGGAAGGGGGCATTCCCCCTTAAAGATTTAATTTTTCATATTTTCCAGGAGCTAATCCAGTCCCCCTAGGTGCACCCAGGAAGGGACAGACCCCTGTAAAGATTAATGGCCCAGGGCGTTGCAAAGTCTAAGACTGCCAATGCTTGCATTACATTATCAACCGATAGTAGCAAACAGGATGAAGCACTGGTGAGGTTTCGGCAGGACTGCTGGAACATCAACATGGTACTGGTCTGTGGTATTTTTGTTGAGGATTAGGAAGTCTGAAATGTTCCAATAAAGGCGCTGTCTGGTCAGGGGTGTATGTGTGTTAGTGAGGCGGGATGATAAGCAAGATGCTCCCTGGTATTGCTAGCGCGGTGTAGCCTCGAAGCCTAAGGCTCTGAAACAGCACGCAGTCGTCTCGTCACCACATGATAACTGGGAAATCTGAGCAGTGACCGTAACATTATATGTTGGAGAAATGAAGATAAAGGTATAATGCAAGTTCCTTAAGTGCTTTCAAGAATCTGTACCAGTTGTTAAACGCCTAAAAATTACTGAAAAAACACGCCTTAACCATTTTTACTCTAAAAATATAGTTTAAAAACTTAATCCGAAATCAAAAGTACTTTACGGCCCTCAGCAAATTCTTAAATGCTTTTGGTAAACAGACGGATATCTTGAGATATTTTGGAATTGTGCTGTTTTTTCTGAAGCTCTGACCACTGTTTGTATGCCTGGTAGGTAGGTCCCTTAAATGTGGCATTTCAGAAGAGCTACTGAACACCACAAGCACCCTGTAAAGCTATACCTACTACACGCGGAAGGACCAAGGTTTCAATCTAGGTAGGGCCGTCCTGATTTTGGCACTCCCGGTTATTTCTGAGCTAGTCTGCCCTCTCCCCTCAATAAAACAATAACTTGTAAGTTATATGTACCCTCGACCTCGCTTTGTCAAACGAGGCATTCTGTTCACTGTCAGGAAACAGCATGCTGCGATGCAGGTAACGTCACCTTTTTACCTCGCCGTCACCATGTTTTTCTGCTTAAAACATTGCGGAAATGATGCTTGAGCATGTCTGATGGTTTGTAAGTGTGAATTAGAATCCCTGTTATTAAACACAAGTCTTTTCTATAAAATACAGACAATTAAAACTGTGCAGACACAACACTAAAGCCAATGTTTTAGGTATTTAGCTAACATAGCATAGGTGCGCTGAAAAAATAAAATAAAAAAGCTTCACTCGGCTACCATGTAATCATGCAGATGTGCCTACCCACTGGTTCAGTATCAAATAAAAAAAAACTTATACCAAAAAATTATACCTATGCTACTGTAAAATAGATGAGGCTGTTTCCTAGACAGAAAGGCAAAAGAGAAGTGCAGACGATAACCAGGGCTGTCGACAGAAACCAAATGGCCCATTCCTTGAAGTACAACTTTTCAAACCCAGCAACTTAAAAATATAAATAAATAGTAAATTAACCTGGGCTATAACGGTAAAAATTAATTTCACACAACACATAACTTGTAAGGTTTCAAATAAATTTATTGTATTAGCAATAGACTCATATTTGTTGTCCTGTTATATGGGAAAACTAAGGCAGCAAAAGAAAATTTAGAATCTCAACCAGGCCCCAAGGATTTTGCCCTCCCGCCCCTCCTCATATACCTCTCGACTGTCCTGCGGAGAGCGACAAGATGGGTAACAGAAATGTGGAGGAGGGGGAGGGGAAGACTCGCATGCCCTCACAAGTGGTTGGGGAGGCTGGTAAAGCTGTTTTAAAAAAATAAGGGGGAAGGAAGAAGGGGTAAACTGCAGATTAGGCTGCAGAGGAGGCCACGAGAGAGAGAGAGAGAGAGAGAGTTGCATTAGACGATAAGAAAAGGGGTAGTAGAACTCATTACTGGCAAGGACAGAGAGGGATGGCAATGTTTTGGATAAGCAGATGTTTGAAGTTAGGGAGGTGAGAGAACATTAAGGAAAAAGTGTGAGAAAGTAGTGTAAAGATTTTAAAGTATTGGGGGGAGGTGGGGGGGAGGAGCTGGGAAGCTTGTGGTCATTGTGTAGTGGATCAAATAAAAAAACAATAAAAATATTGAAACCGTAAAATTTTAAATACCTAAACACAATCCATTATAAAACTGTGTTTCAAAGTTTTTATGCAGTTATATCATGGCTTAAGCTTTCACGCTAGTCTTCAATATTTGATTTACAGCAAGTCATGAAATACCGATACACGATAATATAATTATTTGTTCCACTGAGATTTGTTTAGGTTTACATACAGTTATAAATATTTTGCCCAACGATAAAACACTGGCTTCAAAACCAAAAACGATATTCGCCACACACCAAAATATGTATATTATCAACTTACAAAATAAATTTCATCGCACTTTAAAACTGGCAAATAGAAACGTAATATATTAAATATTAAAATTTTATGGAGTAAGTAATAATTACGTAAAAATTCAGGAACACACAAACATCACCCAACAAAAAATATCATTTACCTTTTCCCTCCAGTGACAGACAATTTTGGCGGGTAACGGTCAGCTGTGTATGCCAAAGAGCAGAAAACAAAAATATGTAATAGTCAAGAAAAATTTCCGAAAATATTTTTAGTAATATTTTTATGAAAACACTAACTCGTATGTGCCCACTCCTGTACTCAAAAATAAATCTGTACAGATCTGTTCTCAGCGTTCCGTTTTCGTTATGCCAGGCCATCTTCCACACTTCGCTAATTGAGAAACTTGCCGCTTCTAGCCTGTCTTTATGCTTAACGCGGATTGGTATTTAGGGTTCACACACACCTTAACTACACAATTACTGTTTTATACAACTACTATTTACTGTTTACTACCACTATTTAAAGTTAAAAGAGTTCAGCATATAATTCCCGTAGCTCACTGCGCAACCTCTGCCTTCTCGTCGATTCTCATTCAGATAATCTCAATCCCTTGATTCAACCTTTCGAAGCCAAGCTTCCATTCCAAACTGACTAACGGCAAATATGTGGCGGGTTAAATGCAGACAAAGAAGGCCCCCCTCTTTGGAGACCGCGGCCCATTGCAGTGTGTGTGAGTGATGTGCTCCCATTTCCCCCGGACTAGCAACCAATGTGAACACATGGTTGCTTGCGCCCCCTCCTAGTTTTATGTGACGTCGTACCACCTGTGACAGTGAAGCCCGGTCTCCACCCCGCCAGTACCTTACCCCGCTGCGAGACCGTATCCCTAGCCTAGCCTATGCAGGCTGATGCTGCCCCCCCCCCTCTTAGGCCAGCCGCGGTCAACGGCAGTCGACAACGGGTCATCAACTAGGACGGACGTGCCGTTCCCCGCGTTTCCCCTTTGTTCAAAAACCGTCAAGTAATTACGTGCGTGTGTTCATTGTGTTCAGACACCATATAGCCTAGGAGCTTAGTAGTGCACGCTGGGGCCGACGACCCACCACAACAACGGCTAGACGCTTTAAGACTAGCCTGGCGCCCTCCCGGAGAACAAACACCTCAACAGAGACACCAGCAACTACTAGGCTCACCCCGGGTATCGAGTTCAAGACCCCGGGTGATGGCATTTGGCGCCCAACGCGGGGAAAAAATGAATAATTCCAGTGTTTTTCCGCGATCCGCCTACACCAAGGAAACCAGTGAGCGTGAAACGGCCGTCTTGTGGGTGTGAAGGAATTGGGGTTAGACAGGCAGGCGCGACCAGGACAGCGGACAAAGGGCCCCCTCCCTTTCACTTCTGGACATTCCAAAGAAGCGAGACCGACCTCCCCCTTCCACCAGACGGAGCTAACGCTCTTCTCTTTGTGCGACCATCCGGGCAGCTGCCCACACCCCTCCCCCCGCGTCACACCCCGACCAATCCTTTACGGCCCACCCTGCTTCTCCCACCAGCCGAAGTTATCGCTCTACTCTTTGTGCGGTCGTCCAGGCAGCGGCCTACCGCACCACCCCTCCCTCTTGTGCGCGCGCACGAGTCCTCATCCCGACTATACCAAACATCACCGGACATTATGTGTGAATTTATTTTATATTGGTAAAAAATTTTACGTGATCTAATCCTTCTAAATTATATTAGCTACACCAAATCAACTGACACCTACCAGTGACGTCAACAACACAACTGCTCACAGGTAAAATGTTACCACACATTTCAACCACAGTCTGTGCAAACTGCTACCTACCTAGGGGCATGGACCTATTAACAGGGACACTACCGTGGCATAACAAATGCCGATGCGCATCCGACACCGTAAAATTCCCGATCAAGCGGGAAACAGTAAAGTCCACATGGGAAATACAATCGAATCCTGTGTGGCCAGGGAAGGATGAAGCGGGGCTACCACCAACTACACCGCCTGCCCTAGTGACCATAGCACCAATCACGCACACCGCCACGGGGAACCCATCAGATAAAATAGAAACAACAGAGTGTGCAAACTGCGCACAGCGCGAGCAGAAGCCAAGGCAGGCACGGGAACACACATCGCTGACCGACCTGAGCGCCACATGGGGGGCACCGCGAATGGTGACGAACACGGGTAGAGCAACCCTACCGGAGTTCAGTGGACTGCCGCAGGAGAACCCGGGCGAGTTTCTACGGCAATGCGAGGTGCGCCTAGCGAGGGCGGAAATACCACCTGATGAATGGGCAGAACGTGCGAGTGAGCAGCTGCGGGGCGTGGCACGTCACTGGTGGAGCCTCTGAGGCCAGTTCGGAATGCTGTGGCCGGAGTTCACCACCAAGTTCATGCAGCGTTTTGACACAGGAGAGGCGGTGGTACAGTGTACCTCCCAATTCTACGGGAGACAACAGCGAGACGGGGAACCAGTGGAGCAGTTTGTCGCCCACAAACTGCAGCTGTTTCGGCGGATCATGCCGAACACAGAACCAAAGGCAGCGCTGCCGACTGTCACCACCCTGCTGCGTGATGAGCTTCAGCCCTTCCTCCGCTGCTACCGACACACCTCGGTAGAAGACTATGTGCAACAGGCAGTGGCCACTGAAAGAAACCTCCAGATGGTGTGGCACCGAAACCCATTAATGACAGAACGGGGGTACCACAGCCTAGCGTTACCGGGCGCACCAGTGACCAACCACCAAGCCAGGCCGAGTGAGCCTCAACCATCACCCAGGCGGCAGCGGGCCATCGAGGATGCACTGGCGTCACGCCAGAGCACCACGCAGCCAGGCCGCCGGGACAACCAGTCGCAACGCAACCATGAGCGGCCACCTCAGTGCCAACGGGGTGCGCCACTGGAGCATATCACTGGCACAGTGAATGCCCACTTCCCCCACCACCACGCCAGCAGCAGACAGTGCCACAGTCGGGAAATGACCACCGGGGGTGCGGGACTGAGAGGCCCACCACCCGCGAGAATGGCACCACCTGCCGCAACTCCCTTCTCGACACCACCTGCCGCAACTCCCTTCTCAGCACCACCTGCCGCAACTCCCTTCTCGGCACCACCTGCCGCAACTCCCTTCTCGCCACCACCTGCCGCAACTCCCTTCTCGGCATCACCTGCCGCAACTCCCTTCTCGGCACCACCTGCCCCAACTCCCTTCTCGGCACAACCTGCCGCAACTCCCTTCTCGCCACCACCTGCCGCAACTCCCTTCTCGGCACCACCTGCCGCAACTCCCTTCTCGGCACCACCTGCCGCAACTCCCTTCTCGGCACCACCTGCCACAACTCCCTTCTCTGCACCACCTACCACAACTCCCTTCTCGGCACCACCTGCCGCAACTCCCTTCTCGACACCACCTGCCGCAACTCCCTTCTCGGCACCACCTGCCGCAACTCCCTTCTCGGCACCACCTGCCACAACTCCCTTCTCTGCACCACCTACCACAACTCCCTTCTCGGCACAACCTGCCGCAACTCCCTTCTCTGCACCACCTGCCACAACTCCCTTCTCGGCACAACCTGCCGCAACTCCCTTCTCGCCACCACCTGCCACAACTCCCTTCTCGGCACCACCTGCCGCAACTCCCTTCTCGGCACCACCTGCCGCAACTCCCTTCTCGGCACCACCTGCCACAACTCCCTTCTCTGCACCACCTACCACAACTCCCTTCTCGGCACCACCTGCCGCAACTCCCTTCTCGGCACCACCTGCCGCAACTCCCTTCTCGCCACCACCTGCCGCAACTCCCTTCTCGGCACCACCTGCCGCAACTCCCTTCTCGGCACCACCTGCCGCAACTCCCTTCTCGGCACAACCTGCCACAACTCCCTTCTCTGCACCACCTACCACAACTCCCTTCTCTGCACAACCTGCCGCAACTCCCTTCTCGCCACCACCTGCCGCAACTCCCTTCTCGGCACCACCTGCCGCAACTCCCTTCTCGGCACCACATTCCGCAACTCCCTTCTCGGCACCACCTGCCGCAACTCCCTTCTCGGCACCACCTGCCGCAACTCCCTTCTCGGCACCACCTGCCGCAACCTCAGCCAGGGCACCACCTGCTGCAACCTTACTCTTGGCACCACCAGCCACACCACCAGCAGTGCTACTGGCACCATCCTTACCAACGGCATCACCGGCCACAGGGCCAATGCCCTCAAAGCCCCCTGCACCACCACCTATCGGGATGATGCCAGGTACCACACCGACGCTGGGCCAACTGTTCCGGCCACACGACCACCTGCTGCGCATCCCGGTGGAGGTGAATGGCCAGCCGATGGCGACACTGGTCAACACAGGTGCTCGCCATGTGTTTGTCGCCCCAAGCCTGGTACCCCCGGGAGCACTCCAACCCCACCGCGCCGAGCTGCGCCTTGCGACCACTACACGGCCAGGGATGACAGTGTGTCAAGCCGAACTCCAGGTAAGCCTTCGGGAAATGTCAACCACAGTTCTTGCACTTGTTGTGGAGGACCTGCATGAGGACCTCATATTAGGACAGCCCTGGCTAGCAGAGCATGATGCTGTGGTGGAGCTGAAGGCTGCACGAGTCCACGTGGGAACCCGGGAGCGATACAGTGTATGCCACGGGGTTCGCACCCGAACCACCTCGCGAACCGCTTACACTGGCGCAACTGCATCACGATGTACCCCCGCAGCATCAGGCAGCTGTGGAAAAGGTGCTGCAAGAGAGGCAGGATGTGTTTGCACTCGCCAACCCCCTGCAACGCACCACAGTGGCGGAGCATCGTATCCCAACCATGCATGATCAACCTATTCATGAACCACCCAGGGGATATGGCTTCCGAGAGCAGAGCGCCATCAGAGAGCAGGTATCAGAAATGTTACGGGATGGCGTCATCGAGCCCTCCAATAGCCATTATAATTCATGTGTGGTGTTGGCCCCGAAAAAGGACGGCTCGCTGCGTTTTTGTGTGGACTTCCGGCCCCTGAGCGCCATCACCATCAGCTCACCTCCGCCCCAGATCAGTGTCGAGGCCGCCATCGCAGGCCTAGGACGAGCCAAAGTGTTCAGCACGCTTGACCTCAAGGCTGGCTATTGGCAGGTGCCCATACGGCCTGGAGACCGAGGTAAAACTGCTTTTACAACACCAGATGGGCGGCGCTTCCAATTCAGGGCCATGCCATTCGGCTTAAAGTGCGCGCCAGCTACCTTCCAGGAGATAATGACACGGGTGCTAGAGGGGTATGTGGGACAGGTATCCATAGCCTACCTCGATGATGTCATCGTGTTTTCCGAGACATGGGAGGACCACATCCGCCACCTTGCCCTCGTCCTAGAGCGGCTCGCGACACATCACCTAACAGCAGCCCCAGCCAAGTGTCATATCGGAGCACTCGAAGTCGAGTTCTTAGGGCACTTGGTGGATGCGGCAGGCAACAGCCCACAACCAGTCCACGTGCGGAAAATCGCAGAGGCTGAGGTGCCGAGGACCCGCAAACAGCTACAACGTTTCGTGGGACTCGTTAACTGGTTAAGGAGCTATATACCGAACTTTTCAAATATCATTGTTCCACTCACAGACCTTTTGTCACCACGGTTGCGCTACAGGTGGGATGCGATCGCACAAAATGCCTTTGACCACATTAAGGCTGCATTCACAAGCTGCCACACATTGGCACGGGTGGACCCAGAGCGCCGCCTGTACCTCCAAACCGATGCCAGTGCACTAGGGGTGGGAGCTGTGCTATTCCATCTGGACCAGAATGGAGACCGACAAGTCATCGACTATGCGAGTGCGAAGTTCGGCTCGGCAGAGTGTCGTTACCACAGTAACGAGCAGGAGTGCCTGGCTGTCGTGTGGGCCGTGAAGAAGTACCGCCCGCACCTGGAAGGAAAACCATTCACGCTCCGCACCGACAACAGGTGCCTGACCTGGCTGCACACCATGCAGGGGAGGAAGGGCAAGGTGATCCGGTGGGCATTGTTCCTGCAATCTTTTGACTTTGAAGTCAACACGTCCCCGGAACAGACAACCAGCTGCCCGACCTTCTGTCTCGCGAGCCAGACGAGCCAGCGAGCTAGCCGACCATGAAGACTGGGAGGATATGCTGCCACCCAGCCACCAAAACAGGCAAGCCCAACCAGATGCATCATGCACGCGGATTACAGCTGATGCCCAGGAAGACAACGTACCACCGAGTACAGCAGCCGATGTCCACCACCGAGTTTTGGAAGCCCAAGGGACGTCACCAGAGGCCGATCGACGGCGCCAACAGGCGACGATGGGGGAACATGACACCTGGTGTGTACGAGACTGGACCGTGTGGTGCTGTACACCTGGACACCAAGTGGACTGGAAGATGTACGTACCACCTGAAGCCCGGGAAGCTGTACTATGGTTCTACCATGACCACGACCTAGCCGGCCATCCTGGAACCGACCAGACGAAGCGGGCTGTCTGCCAATATTACCACTGGCCCGGGGTCACCAGCGATGTACGCGAGTACGTGCGCGAGTACGTGCGCGAATGTCAAGTCTGTCAATCACGGAAGGCACGACGGCGAGATGGGGAGAAGCAGCAGCGGCCACGGGAACCCACCACAGCCTTCCAGACAATAGCGCTGGATGTGATGGGCCCATATCCACGAACACCGAGGGGGAACAGGTTCTTGCTTGTAGTAACTGACCTGTTCACCCGGTGGACGGAGGCCTATCCCTGTCGAAATGTGCGAGCCGCCACCATCACCAAGATCCTGGCACAAGAGTTCTTGCCGCGTTGGGGCTACCCGCAGTCAGCCCTCTCCAACAATGGCAGCCAGTTCTTGGGCCGACAGTGGAGGACTTGGTGCGACGACCACCAAATACAGCACCACACCACACCCGCATACCACCCGCGGGCAAACCCCACCGAACGCCGCAACCAGGAGCTGAAGGCGCAGATGCGCATACGCCTCAGCTCAGACCATGCGCAGTGGGACAAGCACATTTCAGATGCCCTGTTCTGCATGCGCCGTCGGGTGAATGCAGGAACTGGTAGAACACCCGCCGAGATGGTTCAGGGACACAATCTACCCCTGCCCGGTGAATGGGCCACGCATGGAGTACCACACCCGACAGAAGGACCGGAAGAGCGAGACCGCCGCCGCACAGCCACACACAAAGAAGCATGCCAACGGCAAAAAATCTATGCGATGGAAATAACACCAACGACGAACAGCACGCCACCCACCGTACAAGCAGGAGACCAAGTGTTTGTGCTTGTCCATCCCCTGTCGGCCACACCATGTAATTACTGTGCAGGATTGGCCCCCCGCTGGGAAGGCCCCTACATGGTACAGAGACGCCTGGGCCAAACCACATACCTCGTGCGCTTAGGTGGACGGCGGGTGAAGAAGATTCATCGTGATGACCTGCGCCTTGCCACACTCCCAGGAGACAGGCTCCCAGAATCGCCTGTAATACTGACTCCACCAGAACACCCAGCACTCAGGAGAGAACTGGACGATCCAACCACCCCTGAGGGTGAGGGGGACGAGGACCAGAACGGTGGGCAAGCCTCATGCCGACGGTTCAGACGCAAACGTTTACCATGAGTAATTATCACTGATGTCTCGGCAAGTGAAAAAACATTAGATGCAGACGAGGCACCAAGTACACCACCGGTCGTGACCGAACCGTACGAGACTGACCCCAATGTTCCTGTGTCACTGACCCGGGGCGCCTGGGGCCACCTGGCATCCCTGGAGGATGCCCACTTCACTGTCCATGTGATCGAGCCGAATGACGAGGCTAACGAACAGCCCCGCCGGCCAACCCAGCACCCGTGTCACCTGGATGATAATGGCCTCGATGAGCCAATGACCCCACAGCGACAAATTCAGCGACAAATGCGAACAAGGCTGTTCACAGGCGCAGACACCGCACCTGATAGGAGCAGCGACCACGTTCTGGCACCACCCGCAATGGAACCAGAGGAGGACCAAACCAACCAGAGCTCGAGTGGTCCGGCATCACCCGGGATTCCAGGAAGTGAAGAGACCACGTCGGCCACCCAAACTGACCTCCGCCAACATGAAAACCTGACCGGACGGCCCCAACGGGTCAGACGGCCACCGGGATACCTTGCAGACTACCACCTGGGAACAATCCGGGGTGTCCGGTCTGCTGATGCAGCCCCCGGGTGCACACAGCGGGATGACCTGTGAGCAGAGTGCGGGCCCTACCAGCTGCTGCCACCCCAAGCACCTCCAGCTTGGACCTGCTGCCAATGCTAGGGGTGCGACCATGCTGCGGGGTACCTATCGCGGGGAAAGACCGGGCTTCTCCGGGGGGGGGGGGGGGGGGGGGTTTGACGTCGTACCGCCTGTGGCAGTGAAGCCCGGTCTCCACCCCGCCAGTACCTTACCCCGCTGCGAGACCGTATCCCTAGCCTAGCCTATGCAGGCTGATGCTGCCCCCCCCCCCCTCTTAGGCCAGCCGCGGTCAACGGCAGTCGACAACGGGTCATCAACTAGGATGGACGTGCCGTTCCCCGCGTTTCCCCTCCGTTCAAAAACCGTCAAGTAATTACGTGCGTGTGTTCATTGTGTTCAGACACCATATAGCCTAGGAGCTTAGTAGTGCACGCTGGGGCCGACGACCCACCACAACAACGGCTAGACGCTTTAAGACTAGCCTGGCGCCCTCCCGTAGAACAAACACCTCAACAGAGACACCAGCAACTACTAGGCTCACCCCGGGTATCGAGTTCAAGACGCCGGGTGATGGCATATGTTATTTGCGAACTCCCTTGTTTGATTGCGTGATGTTGCTCGGACGTATGCTTGTCCGCCGAAAACCGCTGCCACTGTCGTGAAATCATGTTAGTGGGTGTATTTGGTCCTCACTGCAGTCGACTGCCAAGGAAGTCTCGCTGTCTGTGTCTGAGGACTCACTTTGTTTGAGTAAGCGCATGGGTGTGCTTGCCCCTGCCATCCTATCACCTGTCTCATGTCCTTCCGATTCTGGAGAATTCAGACCTGTAACCGCAGTTAACTCAGTGCTGCTTGCATGGGGTTGGACATGAGTCCCTCGTGATGTGAGTCACACATGATCAGGCACAGAAATTTTGCTCAGCTGCAGAGTACGAGTGTGTACGAGTGAGTACTAGGTCATCCAGTTACATGGGCTATGGTAGTTTTTGTGCCTGCGGAAACCATTGTTTGATGTATAGTGTCTGTTTATGCTTGAACTTGATGAGCATTTGCTCATGTTGCTGGTGCTGGTTATAGTGGCTGTTGGACTCGCAATCTGCAGTGGTTGTTGGCAATGCATGCTCGCAGGGTAATCGGACTGATGTCTTTGCAAGATGGCGGCAGGTGATTTGCCCATGGCCTCATTCTCCTATCATCTTAGACATAGTAGTGTGTGGGGGATATGTTCCGCCCAAGTGAAGTGGTCCTTTGACTCTTAAACACACGTGTACCTTTAGGACCTGATTTCTTCTCTCATTGGGGTTTGCGGGTGGATGGTAAATAGGGGTGGTGTATTGGTGGACTAATCACTTCTCGCACCATTCGCGCCATTCGCACCCCATGAATTGTGTTACATTATCCGACAATAGTTTTTCCAGGTTGCCCCACCTGGGAAAAATCTCACATTCCAAACTGTTTGCAATGTGTTGTACTTACTTGTACACTGGGAATCGGATATGCCTCTACCCACCGAGAGAACAAGTATGTCACCACCAGTGTAAATACTATATATTATATATAATAACTTTCTAATAAATTGGCTTAAATTTGTGTAAAAAATACAGAGAGTATTGATAAAATATAATTCTGCTAAACTTGAGTATAGGATATAATATAGCCTTTACAATTATATCCATTTAACAACAGAATTCATTTAGCAGATATTTTTAATGAAGGTCAGTATTTTTTATACCTTAAAATAGAAAAGGGAATACTGTCTATTTTGTAGGTTCCCTAACCTGTAAAACATAAATAAACAAAATGTCAACTTGCGTACTGAAGTGCTTACGTCCCATGGTATATTTTAATTACGTTGGTCCATTTGTGAGAGAATACCATAATTTAATTTATAGAAGAACACTATTAAAATTGCCATTAACCAGGTTTTGTCACGAAGACAGCGGAAATTCTAAAGATAAAGATAAGCGGGAATTACCAGAGACGAGCAATTCTATTCCCTTGGCAGTTTCATCCAAGTATAAAGTATTTAGGGATGAAGATTCGCCAATTATTTTAGATATTGAAGAAGAAAGATCCAAGTTTCAGGATGAGATAGCTGCAAGATTGGAAGTTGTAGAAGATGAGTTTTCTGGGATTAATCTTAAACGTAAGATGACTTTTTGGGTAATAATTGGTGAGAGCAGCACATCCGATAAAGATCCTGGCCATAGCAAAAAGTTTGATATAAAAATTAATTATGTTTGTAATTTGAATACAAAAGAAAATATTCCAACAAGACCTGACATAATTTGTTGGTATTACGATCTTCAAGTTTTGTTTTGGCCATTATAAGTAAACAGCGAACACCGCAGAGACAATGTTCCTTATAGCGTATGCACTTTATTAAATAGTGTTATAATGCATATATATTCAAAATCAAAAATATTGTGGTAAAAAAAAAAAGTGGCAATCAATAATTTCTGCTGATACGGAACGCAAAGTCCAAAAATTGTTACTGTAGCCATTTTTAGGGAAATTACTTGTAATTGGTCTCATATTTTTTCTAGAACCTAATGTTGTCCTGTTTTAAATTTATATTAAATAGTATTAAAGATATATTCTATGAAAAATTCAATTATTATAAATTTATTATTATATTATAAAGTGATATATAAATTCGAAAATTTGTATCCATCTTCCCATAAGTTTAAATTAAAAAAAAACACTTTAAATTACTTATTTATATTTTTTTATAATGACTTTTTATACATTAAAAATTAATTGTTTTAATCAATGATAATTTCAATTAATTTTACAATAATATATTGTATATATTTATTCTACATTTATTAACGCAAAAGTAAAATGTATGTGACATAACGTTTTATTAGTATATAAAAGGGGCTCCTGCGTCAGGTGGTGTTGCTAGATGCCTGGTTCCGGGGTCCGCCATCTTGGATTGTTACGTCTTGGCGGCCTCTTGGATAATTTTTACCTTTTACTTTGACCTTGATATTTACTTGAATACTCACAATTTGCCCAATATTGTCAAAAATGACTCAAAATTATCTAAAATTGACACAAAATCCACCAAAACGACTCAAAATTTCCATTTTTTAGGAAAGCATTTCCACCAAAAATATATTGAAAGAAATCTTGAATTCTAATATTGCATATCAGACAGAGAATATTCGTGTTTGGTGAAATATTTTCATATGTCAATATCTCGATCTTACATTCGATGAAGTTTGAAATTAATCTATCATAATTTTCGGAGACAACTAACCAAACTTTGTTTCTGAAACTGTTTGTGAACATAGAACACTTGTTGGAAATCAGCATAAATTTTAAATACCAAAAGAATATTCCGTTTTCAAAGTTAATGTTCATGTTCATTAAGTACTTTGCAGTTCTTACTCTTCCAGAATGAAGCCTCAAGATGATGTATCTTGGTTTTTATGTGTAAAGCTGGAATTTACTCTTCAGTTCATATGTTGGCTTTGTGGCAAGTAAGGATTTGTTTAAAGGCTCCTGAATCGGAATGGTATATCAGTGTTTTTACTAATTTTTTAAGTTCTTAAAACATATATTGTGGTAATTGTACAATTTCAAATCACAAACACATTCAACTGCTTTCTTTCTTTCTTTTAAAATTTTATGTTAAAATACAATGGGCTGTGTTACAGCCAATACCTAACGATAAAAAAACTTTTCAGAAGTTTTTATTATTATGTTTTCTATTGCTTTTGGGCTGATGCTTCTTTATTAATTTTTCTTAAACTTCGACACATTTATTGCTAGCACAAAGTTCTTATCCAAGCTATTACACTTTCCAGTGTTGTTGCTAGTTCAGTGAAAGGTCTTAAATTTGGCATGTTCAGGATCTCGTCCTTGCCAGATTATCAAATGCCAATATAGTTTTATCCAGATTACAAAATGTGAAATATTAAATGTAGGCCTGTGTGAACACTAATTTTTTGATTTGAAGCAAATATCAAATCTAATGTTTAAAATATTCGTAAAGTCGAATTGAATTGCGAATATTGTTCTTGGCGATGCTGTATTATTTTATAAAATACAGGATTTAAGTCAAATAGAAACTTATAACGTTTATAATGTTTGAATTGGTTAAGTGATAACCAATTAGGCCGTATGTGTATAACATCATTCAATAAATATAATATAACCATGTATTATATTAATATTGAACATTCATAAAAGCAAATGGAGTACCACCTTTTGATTTTTTTAAGTAACCAACTTTATTCCAGCTAAAATATACAGCAAAAAATAATCTAAAATTTTTATTAGTGTATCTTAGCCTTTTAATGTTTTAAAGCTTTGCAACAAATGTGAAGCTTCACATCAGATATAAAGCTTTGCCTCACAACCAATAATTTTTTTATTAAAAAAAAAAAAAAGAAAAAAAATACTGGCAAAGTCAGAATATTAAAATGAGCTTCGATTGATTCCTTAGTAAAAGCTTCGCACATGCCTAATAGAATGTAACATGCTAGAAAGCAGGAAACACTGCACTGAAGAGAAAAAAATCAGCAACATAAACTCTAAGCAAGTTTAAAATGCCGGCTAAGGTGAACAGCTGGAATCCACCTGATATAATCTAAATGCTGAATAGAATGTGCTGAACCATAAAATGCAGGATTAAAGACGTCCTATGATCTCCTGTCTCTTAGACATTCTAGAGTTTTTTTTCTTGCTCCTACACAGCTGCCTTCGCTAGGTGTCCATACACTCTCAATCTACTGTACACATTTTCACTATCCTCTTTAACTGCCTTTTGTCCTTTAGGCTGCATCTATAAATTTCGCAGGAAATTCAAGAACTGAAGGATGCAACATGTAACTAATGCTATAAAACTATGATAGTTCATAAATCATGCAAGTCACAATACATCTCCATTCCAACCAGTGGCGTAGCCAGAATTTGTGTATGGGGGGTGTTAAGAAGCATGCACCCCCCCCCCCCCCCCCCGTATTAAAGCGGGGAGTCCGGGGCTTCTCCCCCGGAAAAATTTGGATTTTAAGGTGTAAAATAGTGCTATTTTAGCAGTTTTCGGTTCTTAAATTTAAATATTGTAATGGTAAAAATTTTATTAATTTTAATATGAAATTTGTTTGAGTGATGAATAAGAAATTAATTAAAGATTTGGTGGTAAGGGGGGGGGGGGGGTTTGAACCCCTAAACCCCCCCCCTGGCTACGCCCCTGATTCCTACAACTTGAACTGAAGAAATGTTTTCTTCATCTGGCTTTTGATTTCATAAATAATGTTTATCATAAAAATGTGTTGAATTTTAATAATTTTATTCAAAAGCTTTATTTGCTTTCACTTTGTGATGTTTTAATAAGTGAAATCTTGAAGCATGTAATTAATAAAAGGAAATTGTAGTTTTCTATACATGTAACGTCTGCATTTTTAAAAGTTATCTGAACACTCAAATTCAAAATGGAAACGCAAACCGGAATGCAAGAAGTTGAAATATGGTCAATACATGCATTGTGTTTTTGAGTCTTACTTAATTTATAAACAGGGATTTGAAAACGTTATGTAAATTTTTGAATGTTGCATTTCTTGTGTTCTTTTATTTCTTATGTAGATTATACACCTGACATTAGCATCTACCACTTATGTCCTTCATTAGCTGTGATTTACAAAACAGTCAAACAGATATTGCTTAAGAGAAATAATTAAAAACCATTGAAACCAACTTTGTAGTAATATTTGCCAGATTTTTTAAGTTTGAGGGGAAATAAACACAAATCTGATTACTGTAAGCTCAAGAATTCTTTATGTTGTATAATTCAAACTCTGCTAATGCTTGAATATTACAGGAATTTCAGTAATGACATGAGAGTGTGATGATTGCCATTCATAAACATTCAACCTGTCAGTTCAGTGGTTTAAGTTTCTGGCTGAGCCAAAAGTTCCAAGGTTCAATGCCCACTCAGGTCGGGGGATTTTTCGCTTGTGGAAAATTTTCTTTCGTAGGCCCCAGTACTTGGTGTTGTGTGGTCCCTATGCCTATGTGCTCTGGAAGGCAATAGTGAACCACTGCAGTCTCACCTCGTCTACTTTGCCCCAGTCACGCGATGGTGATTGCCTTGTGGTGATTGCTAAGGTACATTCTAGCCTCCGGTATGATCACCTCATCAACGTCATAATTCATAAAAAAGGCACCCATCAAAATGGTTTTTGAGAATTATTTAAGGAGCCTGCCCAGTAAGGAGTGAATCTATGCAGTGAGGCAGGATGAGAAATATGATGTGTGCTGGTGCTTCTAGTATGGTATTTCCTCTTAAGTGCAAGGCTGTGAACTGGTGTCCTGTCTTCCCATCATGCGTAGGACAACTATGAGATTTGAACAAATACCATGACGCTATCTGGCTGAGAAATGAAGGAAAAGGTGTAATGCAAGTCTCTTGAGTGCTTTCAAAAATCTATATCTGTGTTTCATAGCCTACCTAAAAATTAATCTGAATATACACATTTTAAGCATTTTCTCTCTTCTAAAAATGAAATATGAAAACACAACTATTCATACGCCTTCAGCGTATTACATTGCTTTTCTAAACAGTCACCATTCTGATATCTGGAGCACTTTATAAATCACTTCACCCAGGTAGGCAGCCCCTTAAATGGCACAAGTTCTTCTAAAATTCTGAATGCTGTTCGGCAGACCTAGCAGTTCTTAATATGCTGCCAACTCACCAGTGTGTTCACCAAGCAATGTTTAAGTTTATTTAGTTGCAGTTGCGAACACTGAGATGTAGTGGCTTGCTGTTGTCCGTGAAGGTGGCGAGCGAGGGGTGTTCGACACGGAGGAGCTAGTCGCGCTGCTGAGGAGGGACCGGGCGGGTGACATCTTCGTCGCGGAGCTGCCGTCTCACCTCAAGTACGTGGACCACATCGTAGTGGCAACGGGCAAGTCTCACCGGCACCGGCGGGCCCTGGCTGAGTTCGTGAGGAAGGTGTACAAACGGAAGCAGCGTCCTGGCGACCCTGTCCCGAGGATAGAAGGGGAGAATGCCACGGAATGGATAGCTCTGGACTTGGGTAGGTTGCTTGAGTTCGTCAGCACTCGTGGTGCTCGAAGTGGCTAGCTTGGTTCAACTTCCTAATCACTTTTGCACTTTATTTTTCCTATTTCAGGTCAAGATTTTATATTTATATCAGTCACTGATCAACTTTTAGAATTTTCCAATTGTTTAACTTTCACGAAATAAAAAATATATAACTTTTTGCATAATCAGCTGCCAAAGTTACATTTTTAACGTTTTTGGGTTGTACAAATAACGAGAATTTAATTAAATGCAGAACTGAAACTTTTTAGGTTTAAGTGCAATGCCACTGGCCACTTCAAGAAATGGTTTGAATTTCTTTCAGAAAATATTAATTTATTTTACCTGGCATTTCAAAATTCTCAAATTTGTTACGATTTTGACAGCCAAGAAACATGAAATGAGTTTTTGTGATATAAATGCAAATCATATCATGAAGTAGCCAGTAGCATTGCAGTTAAACCTAAAAAGTTTCAGTTCTGCAATAAATTAAATTCTCCTTATTTGTACAACCCAAAAACGCTAAAAATGTAACTTTGGCAGATAATTATGCGGAAGGTATGCGCTGTATATATTTTTCATTTCGTGAAAGTTAAACAATTGAAAAAGTCTAAAAGTTGATCAGTGATTGATATAAATATAAAATCATGACCTGAAATGGGAGGCACCCCCTTAATGGCTGAGGAGATTGTTGAAATGTCCATCCATACCTGGCTAGGACATTTGTAACATAATGTTCTAAACATATTTTGCTAATACAATGGGAAAAGTTCTCTTACTATTTGATGGATCCATCTTCAGAATTGTTTTTGAAAATCTCTGAAGCTTTCCATTTGGAAAGCAGCAGTTAATTTGCTGAAATTTGATTCTTTTCCAAAATTATTCTGTAATTTTTCAGTTACAAAGATATTGTGGTTGAAAGTAAATAAAATGGCTCACAACAAAATTTATGGCACATTAAATTAATGTGATTATGTTTTCGAAATACGTACCTAATAAGTTTTGTAAATTGTTCAAAACAAAATTTATGACAATATTAACTTAGTGTGATTTATGTTTTCAAAATACGTACCTAATAAGTTTTGTATATACTAGAAAAAAAAGTTGTAAGTTTTTCGAAGAAATTTTTTTGGCTTTATACATATCAAGGTAAGAAAGTATCTGCTATTTTCTTTTGTTCCTTGCAGGCAATATAGCTCTCCACATAATGTCCAAATCGGCGCGAGAATTGTATGACATAGAGATGCTGTGGTCAGTGGGACCAGAATTCGATGACCAATGCAACAAAACTGATGACGCGGTGGTGTCGGTGTTCCAACATCACGCCATCTATCTTGGGGACTTGAAGCCCTTGGAGAACCACGGCTAGCGATACTCTTTCACTGTGCGTTGGCGTGTAGGTTGTTACCTCAGAAATGTTCCAGTGTTGACACAGGCATATAGCAATTAATTATGTGACTGATGACGAACCTTAGATGAGTTTCGTTGTGGCCAAGTCATATTCATTTACGGGAGGCTTGCTCTTGAAATTTTTTAAATATCTATTGTGTACTTGGAGGAAAGTGCTGCAGTCTCGGGTTCACTATTGTTAGTACTGGTAAAAAGATTATTTAATTAATGTCATAAAATAACAGATCAATAGGGACAAAATTATACAGTGAATTGCATTGAAACCAAAATAACATCGAACAGCATGTCGATACACTAGGTAACACCGAAATGTAAGTTAATAGACCATTTAATACCAAAGTGTAACCAAAAACATGAAATTAATGAGCAATATGACAAAATTTAACTCAGATTTCAACACTTTTATCTTTTACCATGGTAGGTACATTGTATGTAAATGATTTAATATGAATTTTGAACCAAAATGTAAAAACTAAATGAATTGGGAAAAAAATTAATATCTAAATGTTTTATCTTGCATCTCTTATTAGTAACACATTTTTACATTAATGATGTTGGCACATTTTTCAATCTCACAAAAATTTGTTGATTTTTTTTCTTCTGAGCTCTGTGTTAGACATGCTTACTACTAATGGTTTTATTGTGTAAGTGAATCATGTGTCAGTCAGAATGAGACTATTTTGGTGAAATAAGTGCATACTAAGAAATATTTGAGTTTCATATTTGTTAAATAAACACTTTTTTTTTTTTTTAAATAAAGACAATGTATAAAAATAAAACAATTATATTGAAATATCCTTTTTAAAAACCAAATTGACCTAAAAAAAAAAAAAACTGTTAAATCTTATCCCTACATATTGTTATTTAAAACTGCAGTCTTGAAAGACATTTTTTTTCCCTGGTTACAAACACTTTGTCTCAGTATGTCACTTTTGGGTCATAGGTTATTATTGCTAGGAAAAAACATGTTAAATGTATTGTTTTCATACAATTGCTAATTTAAGTTTTTTTTTATGGAGTAATCTTATCAGATCTTGAGTGTGAAAGCCATTTTCTGACTTCCTTTAGTAAACAGGGTGTCTACAAGTCACAAAAAAGTAACTGGTCATGAAAGTCACAAAAAGTCCTGAAATAAGCACTAACTGTAATAGAAGACAGAAAACTTACCTAATTTCGAACAGCTTTTTTTCTGCCAACTTCTGCAAAAAATTTTCAATTTATCCAGATTGGCACTAAAATCAATTTTATTGCATTTAATATAGGTAAATATTTAAATAGTTGAAGACTGTTCACTTAAATTATGTGAAAATTATCCTCAAAAAGGCTTTAGTATTTTACCAAAATCGGTATTTTCCTGTAAGTAGTATATTTTTCATGAAACTTTTAATTTTGCTGATTATATATATAAAAAATGATATTGTGGTACAAAGAATTTAAAGAATATTGTATTAAAAGGGCCTGAAAAATTTCTAAACTGCTCCACATGATATTTGTAGACACCCAGGTCAACTATCACCAAAGTTGTTATTTAGTTAATGTATTCTTGTCGACAGTTGTAGCAGAGATGTTATGCTGTTTTCTCATCCTGTCGGAACAAATGTTTACACTTACCATAGTGAGATCAAGTGAGAGCATTGCTCACAACCATTGGCTGCAAGAATCAAAAAGAACTTGAAAATAATATGTTAAATGCTGAATATTTGAAAAAAATTTAATTGTATGATTTTACTGGAAAATAATACAATTTCAATATAAGAAAAATCTCATTTTATTTTAGGTAGCAATTTACTATCATTCAGTTTCTGTGAAAACGATGGTTCTGTATTCAACTCAAAGATGGAACTTACATAGTACCTACAATTAGCACCAAAATGTAACTAAAAACATGAAATCAATTAGCCTATTCACAAAACTTAACTCATATTGCAATAATTTAATTATTTAATATGGTATATCATTGGATGTGTTTTATTTACCATGAATTTTATACTAAAATATTTAACCTAAATGGATTGTAAAAAATTAATATTATATTGTTTGGTCTAAAATGTCTTACATTAGTAACACATTTTTACATTATGACGGTACATTTTCAAACACACAAAAATTTCAGGTTAATCTTTACTTTTTGAGTACCGTAAGCGGGGGTGACTTTGGTACAGTTTTTAAAGTTGTTTGAACACACCCAGGAAATTATCACTTGTTTCTTAATATTGATTACTGAATATAGTTCTTCCATCCTTCCTCTACATGTTCATGTATTAGTTTTATTAATTATTTTATCAGTTGCAAAAATATGGAGTTATAAATTTGTCACAATTTCACCCCACAGCACAGTGTGACTTTGTGACAGTATTTAGGTATTCGCAATGGAAATACATAGGAAAAATGAGATTGGACCAAAGTAGCCCCATAATATATTTTCTTAAGGAAAACGTACAGTTATTTTTATAAAATTTATTCAGTTATATACATTCACTCTATTTATTTGACACTTTTTTTTATTCAAACAAACTGGGTTTTAATTTCAAACACTGAAAAAGATACTAATGACAGTACGATATCTGCAGTTTTATTTTACATCAGTTCCTTCACTTTTTAAAGACCTCGGATGCAAACCTTCTTGGGTTCACTTATGTGTTGTACAATTTCTTCTACCGAGTACTCAATTTCGTCACATTTCTGTGGCCATTTCCAATACATTCCACTCTTTGCCATGGCACTTATCATGTATCTCTCATAAAATACATTTGTTATCTGGCCAGGGTATATTTCACCCTCAAAATTTACTATAACATATTTACCTGCTAGCAAATTTACACCTTTGTCAACAGCTGAAGGGTTTTCGGGAGGAAAATCCAAGTTGGACTCCTCATCTTCCGACAAATTCAGACTGCTGTCAGAATCATGGAGGGAGAAAGCTCCACTGCTATCACTTTCGTCTTCGTCGTCAGGCTCCACAACTTCACGAGTGGACTTTCTTGTAGGTTGTATAGATTTATGTTGTTTTTTCCTTCTTTGTTCAAATGTACTGGGTGCATCAGTCATCGTCAGATTGCTAACAGCAGCAGTGTCATTCAAATCAGCTGATCCAATGCTCTTGCCTGGTGGAACATTCAACTTCTTTCGTCGTTTGATAGTTCTCTTTCATGTTGTTTCTTCTCTTTTCATCTGAAGATGTTGAATGAAGATGTCTCCGATGATGTCACTTATGCCTGCTAAATCATTCTGCAGGATTGCAGAAGGTAGCTTCCTGAGAACTTGAGATTTGTCAAGGGGGTGTATGCCTGTTTTCTGGAAACCAGCCCGCAAATTTTGTGCTGTTCCAGTTTCAAGGGCAGCCATCAACTTCTTTAGGAGCATCGGAAATTGATCCTTTGGAATGGATGTGCACCGACTTCCTGCAACACTCTCCTTCCACTCAGAAAGAACTTTCCGGCAGTGGCTCTTCATCGGCCGAAAGAATGCCACGTCTAATGGCTGAAGTAGATGTGTGAATTTTTGGGGGAAGTGCAATGAACTTGATGTTGTTTGCCTCACATAATCTCAGAACTTTCAAATTGATATGCGAACTCAAGTTGTCCCCAATAATTGCTTTAGTGCCTTCTTGTTGTTTAAGGATTGGCAGCATCAAAGATACAAACCAGTCCTCAAAAGACTGTTGGTCGAACCATCCCGACTTTGTTCTGTTGTATCGTGCACCATGTGGACCATTTTCTGTCCATGTCGTCCACAACTTATCAGCTTTATAATTGATGTACAGAGGTGCCACCTCACCTACTGCATTACCACACACCATAATTGAAGTGCAGGCTTTCGAGCCATTTCTTATTTGCTCTGGGTATTTAGTTCCCCGTCGCGTTATCACTTTTGTGCTGCCTGGATCATCACTAAGTTTGTTTCGTCGAAGTTCCATATGTTCTTTGGAGGAATGCCATCCAATTCACATTCAAGATTTTCAAAGAACATGTTGATCACCTTTTCGTCATTAGCAGCTCTTGCATAGCTTATATTTTTCGAGGTTCGTTGTGACAGGACAGCACAGTGCCGTTTAATGAATGCATCCCCCCAGTCCCGTCCTGGAAGATTGTTCGTAAAGCATTTTACTCGTCTTCCTGTCCTATCTAGGTATGATTTCACAACACATCTGAGGTCGAAAGTTGTGACCGGAAATCAGTACGTCGACATGGCGATTGTATGTCCAACAAACATACGTACCTCTTCCTGTGTGAATACAGGTTGTCCACCTGGCATGTTTGTAGCCAGCCACTTTGTTCTCAACCACAAAGTGTTTTGGGAATGTTGTATCTGAAAAGAAGCATTGTAACGTTGGCGATTAAAATTATCACCTGGAGGGTGACCTTGCCACCATAAACAGATAACTATGTCTAGTCAGCACTCTTTTATCTGGCGTTCTTAAGTTCCTGTATTCTGTTGTTCTGCGCCGGTTGGGCCGTTCACGTACCCATTTTTTTCCGGTGTATTCGGGCATTTGGTGACCTTGAACACCAGGTATAATCACTGCACTGCCCGCGTTGTTAGTTCGCTCGGAGACTTTTCCAAACAGTTACCTATGTTCATGTGTATTTTTCCGTACCATTATGCAGCTTAACAACTTGTTTCAAATATTAGTGTAACTATGTTTATGTTCGATAATCGGGCAAAATCGCTAATCTGACACAACCGTATTCTGGAAAATTCCAGATTAAAGTGCTTTTACTCAGGAGCGCATGCAGAATTTCATTTATTGTGCTGAGGGGGTTGGGGTGGGGGAAGGGGGATGATAAAATCACTTTGCACTTTGTGTATGTGTGTCTCCTTACCACGATCAGCGTCGAAACAACAGTTTTTAACGAGGCGTGTAGTCAAATGCAGAACTAGTTCCACCACTGGCTGTTAGATTTGCCAGGAAGCAAGCCTGTAAGGTCTGGAGCGAATATCAGCATGGTTTGCAATAACTTACTGGCCATGACTGACTCATCAATCTGATGGTGTTAAACTTTTAAGGTATATTGGAATGTGATTAATAAATTAGCAGGTTGTACAGCAGTTTTATTTATAAGTTGTGTTAAAATTTCTCTTTTATTGTTCTGCATAGTCAATATGACAAAATCAGGATCTTGTAAATTTGGGAGTTTTCCAAACTAACACTGTTGCTTACAGGAGCGCAACAACTAAATTTCCAAAAGGGGAGGGGGGGGGGCAATATACCTTTTTATAAAGAATCATTGATCCCTGCTATTGAAGCAGGGGGTCCGGGGGTCCACCCCGGGAAAATTTGTATTTCAAGGTGGAAAATGGTGCTATTTAAGCAGTTTTATTATCTAAAAATTGATTACTCAGCACTTTATTTGCCCCCGTTTGCCCCCACTTCCAGGTTTCAGAGGGGAGGCAAAATACCCTTCCACCCCCCCCCCCCTCCCTGTTGTTGTGCCCCTGGTTGCTTAGTATTTTGACAATGATGCACATTTAAAATGAATAATATGAGATGTAAATTGCACTACATTTACAAGTCACCTGATTACCTTCTTCATCTGTAATATTTTGTGATGATTGAAGTTATGCACATATGATGTCTAAACCTTTAACATCCTTCCACCCCTCTCCTCTCCAGCTTTGAATTTGAATTTTTCAACTTTCTAGGTGCTTGTTTTTGCTTCTGCTATCTTCATGCCGTGCACATATTCCTGTATTGGTTTGGGACTAACCATAACACTTTTTGTTACTTTTACATCTTAAAAGTGACAGTAACTAAGGAAGCTTGGGAAGGCACCATTGTTGTCTGGCATACAATTTAATGATGTACAAGATAAAAATCTAATGTAGTTTTGTAGATCATGAAGTTGCTGCTTGTATCATATGACAGAAGCTATTAAAATAAATATTTTTTTTTAGAATGAATTGACTCGATTGGTTCTTTTTTACCTTCTTAATTCACATTTAAATCTCTCAGGTGTTTGTGTAGTGTACTTTATAATTATGGTACCATCATTTTGATACTCAGTACTTGATTCAGTTTTGAACTTAATACCCTTAGTATTTTTGATGATATATCCTTTTAGTGTAAACAAACACTATGGTTCGTTATTATAGCAACTCATCTTTGCATCATCACCAAATTTTATCATATCATTGTGCATTAAACAATTTAATAAACCGTTTTTCTATGTTGCAAGAAATAATTTAGTACATTAAATATTTACGCACAATATTGAATTATTTACAGGTTTTTCACACACACATGAAAAGCAAATTAAAAATCATATATGATTGAAAAATATTAATAGTGTTTTAAGTTCCATTTTTATTGAGTAAAACAGGTATCAAAACAATTTTGGGACACATCTTGTGGACACATCCAGCTGCTAGCTGGCGTAGGCAAAGAAACACACATTGATTTTTCCATTTTTAAGTATTATAGGTTTTGATAGGTTCTTAAAACTACCTATTTCCCTTAATATCGACGAATATACAAGGTATGAAATAATTGAAAGTCCCAACTTTCTTTTACATATTATCTCTTCTTCTATGATGCAGAATTTAAGGGGCCTGGCTATCAGGGGTGTGTGTAAGTGACTGGGATGATAAGCGTGATGCTTGCAGGTACTTTTAGCATGGTATTGCCTCCAAGCGCGAGACTCTGAACTGGCCTGCATAGGACAACTATGAGATTTAAGTGGTAATCATATCATTTAATGCAGTAGGGGATAGGAAGGGGTAGAACCACTTTGCCCACTTTTGCTTTCATTTTATTTCCTTTTATTGGTGGGAATGATTTATTTCTATTTAGGTAATATTTTAGTATTTTCTTTGCGTATGCACCTAATTATATGGTGGAGAAATGATGACAAAGGTGTAATGCAAGTCCCTTAGTGCTTTCAAGTAACTGTACTGGATGTTTCATGCCTGAAACTTAATATGAAAACATACCTAAGTTTTAGCAGTTTTCGCTCTTCTAAAAATCCAGTTTAGAAACGAAATACAGAGAAAGTATTACTCATTAGCCCTCAGCATATTCTTAAATGCTTTTCTTAAACAGACACCTTGTGGATGTCTTGAGCAGTTTTCCAATCAATGGTGGATTTTCCGAAGCTTGCACACCGCATGTGCGCCTGGGTAGGTGGAGCCCTTAGAAACAAGTAATTAAACGCTGATATTCCTCTTTTTTTATAAAACAGCTGGTCGACTAGTTTCACTTGTTGACCCTTCTCCTAATTCCCTGTCCATGGAGCAGTGAAGTTAAAAAAATTGGTCTGTAAAGTCGGTTTACGGACAATAGTTTAACGTGACTTCATAACAAAACATTGATGAAATGATTGCATACTTTTATGAATAAAATTGAAACATTTTTATTTTAATAATAAAAGAATAAATACTTGAAATTATACTAGTAATCAGATTTTTAAAATGCAAGAATAATTAACCTTTATTGCCGAAATTGTTGTTGTAATAAGCAATGAAAACCACATTAACTTTTCACTTCACTTTATAAACTGTCGACGAAACAGTTCACATGTAGATGACTTGTAATTAATTTTAAAAACTGGCGTTTAGCTATAAAGTTTAAATATAATTATAAACAAGTTTTCATATAAATAAACTGTATTCAAATATATAACATAACCTATTATTACTGCACTCGCCGACAGATGCTACTTAAAAATAATAAATGATTAAATACCTGAAATTATACTAGTAATCAGATTTTTAAAATACAAGAATAATTAACCTTTATTGCCGAAATTGTTGTAATAAGCAATAAAAAAAAGATTAAAATTCGTTGAGAATATTTTACGGTTTTATGTCTTCCAGTGCTCAAAATGATATGCAATTGTGGCCCCGGGCACGAAATTTTATTTATAATTCATTAACAATAACACCCCTCGCGATAAACAAAGGAAAATATGTATTAACGAGTGCCTGGTTACAGTGGCAGCTAATATATAGCGCGATTCATTTGGTTCGCGTCCGTCACGGTAGATGGCAGCACCATAGGGAATAATATTATTTCGTTTTTATAATACGATTTTATAACAAATACGCATCCCAAATACACCAAACTTATTTATAATGTGTTACAATATTTTTTAAAACATTGTGCAAAAGATCCCGGGTGTAATTTGAATTATTATGTGTAACTGTAAAACACCATTGTTCGTACAAATAAAACGTATTTGAAAATTCAACATTACTTTTAAATAACCATACCGATTATGCTGAAAATCGGTGGACGATCGTTAAATTACATAATATTAATAATTCAAACGACAAAAACATGATTGAAAAGTCAAATCAATGGTTGTTCCAATCGAGTGGAAGATAGATGCCGCGCATGCGTACAATGAGCGTAACGAGACACATCTGTAGTGGGAAAATGTGCGTTACAGAACACTTTTTCGTGCGTGCAACCGGCGTTCATCGATTTATTAGACGTTGTCACGTCAAAAAAACCTAATCCTCTACATCCTCCATTCCCTTCCAGTACTGCTTTCAAGGCATAGTTACTTATCTGGGTGTGAGAACAACCAATGCAGTGTTTTTTATGGCTTATCTAATATCACATAATTATCATAAAATGCCATCCAAACATTTTTAGATCCAAAAATGTTTAGATAGCATACAGGTACCCAAGATTGTGCCTCGTGTATGAATGTAGCATGTTTTATGTGAAAATTAAAATTTATTTTCAGCTTTTCTTTAATAGTAGTCCTCGTCTTACACACAGTATCTATCGCCTTATGTGCTGGAAATCACAGTTATGTACAGGCAAGATTCTATGATTAGTAGCGATGAAACAACGAAATGAAAGTGAATATACCTCATAACACTGAAATCTAACCTGAAATGCAAGAAATCCACCCAGTTGACCTAATTCTGTCTATTGAAGTGTGTCATTCTATTTGTAAATTTAGCCTTTCATTCAGAAAAATTTCACTCATGTTTATTATGTATAAAAATGTATTCAATTTCTTGCATGCCATTTATTCAGAGTATACTGGAAATATAAAGAACATAAAACTATTTAAAAAAAACTTCAATAACAGTATGTGCATGATTTGATTAGATTTATGCATTACAATTAAATATATGTATTGTTATGACATATGTACAACATTCATCAAAATTAAAATTATATTTTTTACAAAAAATTTGGTCAAAATATAAAGCCATAAAATCTTGAATCTAGTTGTATGTAACATGTTCTCTGACAAATTTTTATAAGTATAATGTTGAAAATGGTGCCCACAATAATTGTATTCTTTTCAGTTATGCACATCAGAATAATACCTTTGAATATATTTACTGTATAGAAGTCGCCAGCCTAGGTTAAAATTTCTAATACGGTTTTGAGGTAGTTGGTTAATTCATCGCCGCAAACGCCACCATCTCTAGGGCATCGACTTGTGGTGGTCCCTAGCGGACAAGTGTCGAACTCTTCAAACACCCCTTCCCCCTCCCGTAGAACGACCTTGAGCTGCAGTGAATGATGGGTGGGGGGTGCAGGGGAATGACAGCGGGCGACAGTTCTGCGCTCTAACGTGTAAATAACTAAGACGATACAGGGCGTTACAGCAGCGCACTGCAGCGGTGAAGTTCCCAAGCTGCTCATCATACGCTTCTGAAAAACGTAGAGTTAATCCTATCCACTCGCGACTTCTATACAGTATATATATTCAAAGATAATACTGACACTTTAATACAAGTTAAGGGGACCTTAAAAATTGTTATTTACACATGTGAAGGAATACTAAAAGCAAGTCTTACAAGGGCTCCCAAAAATGATATTAGATGTGAACCAAATATTGGAGGATTTCATTATTATTTAGCGTTGTTTTTGACTGGTGCAAGGTTACTTACAATATTTAAGTCCCGATATTGGTTTCCAGTTAGATTGAGGTCTGTTAATTTGTGTTTCTCCAAAAATTTTTATTGAATTGAGTACCATTTTAACTCTGTTGCAATCAGCAAGATAAAACACATAGCAGTGTGAGAGTGCTAGATACAGTAAAAAAAAAATTTAATGTTGGATTTTTTTTTACTTTGCACACTGCAGCACAGACATGGTTATTTCATTTAAGTGACTTTTTATAACAGACTCCTGTTTAGAAAGTGATATAGAATTTCAATGACTGTTAATCTCATTTGATTTCATAAAAAAAGTAAATTTATTTATCTATCATGAATGTACATTTTTTCTTTCCAAAGCAATCCAGCCTATGCTACTGTTTCTGCAATATCAGAAATAATGATATAACATTTAATGCAATGGTGCTGAGTACAGTAGAAAAAAAACCCATCACGTAGAGAGCTTTCATGTAACAATTGTGATAACCATTGTTTGACAGTTTAACACAGTGTATCTTTTACTGCTTACAGTTGAAAGATAGTTATACTAATAGCATATGTTGTTAATTCACTCTTAACATCCATGAAATAATGTGGTTAAAAAACTAAATCACATGTCTAGCATTTGCTACATTGTCTTTATTTATTCAAGATTTTATCCAAGCCACAGTTTTTGTTTCAGGCAGCAGTTGTGTCGTCTTTATTTCCCATACCTACTCTCTAATACATACCTCTCATCAAATTTAGTCCTGTCCATCATCACCATTGTAAAATAATTTTTAATACATTACACTCAACAAATAAACAGACATTAGAGACTTGGTAAAGCTATTACATAAGTAAACACTTCATACAAAAACAAGTCCTGTAAAGCCAACAACCTAGAGGTATATCTATGTTGTTGCGTAAAGCTCAGTTTATAATCCAGAGCTGTTAACTATGAAATACATAATTGCATGACTAAAATTTTTTGGCTGTTCATTTTTTTATTACTGCAACAAATGAAAGCATGGAATAATATTAAAAAAAAATTTCTTTCCTAGCTAATGTCTAACTGTAAATCTTCTAGCCAGCCCATTTAAATCGAATTTAGGGGTGCCTTATATGCATGATACAACATGTTTGCTTAGTCAGGCAGTATTTACGGCATGTTCTTGGAAGAGTTATGTGGCAATGAAAGTCACTAAAACAAATCCAGGATTTTATAATTTTTTTTTATCGGAATCTGCTCTACACCACATAAAATACTCAAGAACCGTAATATAATGCATGGTGTAATTTTTGATTTGATAATAAAAGTGCACTTTTTGTTACATACTGCATTTAGAAATAATTCTGAGGGAAAAGCCATCCGCTCTGCAAAGGGAGTGAATACAAAATGAGTGGCAGAAATAAACTGTTGTGAGGAGAAATGTAAAAAATCACAGAGGGTTTTTTTTTGCAATTCGTTTGACACACAATAACATGTATTAAACGAGTTTTTAAGACTTTTTTTCCCACGAGGCTAAGTTTATTAATTTAAAAACTATGATAATGACATCATAAGAACAAAACTGACCATAAGCAAAGCTGATATCGTCCATACCATTATCGAGTGCTCTTTTTTGACGGATTCAGGGTGAGGTTTTAAGATGTCATTCCACAAAAACATTAAATAAAATTAAAGTACTTGGTTTTGCAAGGAACTAAGCTAGACAACAATTCAGCTGTCAAATTAATGATGTGGATAAAGTTACCTGTCAGAAAAATATTATTGTCTGTGCGGTACCTGAATTACGTATTGGGTTCTCGTTTGCGCACATGACCTCCTGCTGTTCCCAATCAAGCAGGAGTTCTCAAACTTATCTTTGCAACTCATTTTGGATCCAGCCTTTGCTGTTTATAAATTCGCGCTGCACTGAACAGAGTCTTTCTAAATATTTTTATTACAGCTGATTAAAGTATGTAAGGACAGTTAATAACTCACCCTGACACATGTTTCCAAACATGACAACCATTGTATGTTCTTACCAAAAAAAAAAAAACACTGTATAACCTTGCCACCATAAACAGATAACTATGTCTAGTCGGCACTCTTTGATCTGGCGTTCTTAAGTTCCTGCATTCTGTTATTCTGCGCCGGTTGAGCCGTTCGCGTTCCCATTTTTTCCGGTGTATTCGGGCATTTGTTGACCTTGAACACCAGGTATAATCACTGCACTGCCCACGTTTTTAGTTCACTCGGAGACTTTTCCAAACAGCTAATGTTCATGTGTATTTTTCCGTTCCATAATGCAGCTTAACAAATGAAATAAAGTCAAATATCAGTGTAACTATATTTACGTTCGATAACCGGGCAAAATCGCTAATCTGGTACAACCGTAGTCTGGAAAATTCCAGATTACTCAGGAGCGCATGCAGATTTTAATTTAGTGGGCTGAGGATGTTGGGAAAGGGGAAGAGGGTTGATAAAACCACTTTGCACGCTGTTTGCTTTCAAATTCATTCTCTCCTTTTTTTGGAGGGAACAATACATTTTTAGGTTTTCGAGGGGAAGGGGGAGGATGGATAAATCCTCCCATTTTCCCCCTGTATATGTCCCTTCTTTTACTGTATTACACACATTAGTTTTTTTTTTTTTTTTGCTGTGTGATTGTGATAGTCTGTCAATTTTCTTCGTTCTTGAACTAGCCAAGTTTATAACTGTGAGCTTGTATGACACTGGTGTGCTCAAATTTGATGGAAGAATTGAACCCCAGCTGTGTGTACAAGAACATGTCGTGTCTTCATACACAGCTCTCTGGACCTGGAATTGAGTTGTCTATGAAGTACTCTTTGGGGACGTTTCTGTGAGCGGTTGGTTTGTTTGCAGACGGACAATCTTCCTGGCTAGGTTCGTGCGTCACCTCAGGAGTCTGTGTGTCTCGGAAGCTGCTGTTGCACTGAGATGGCAATGCATTGCTAGGAAATTCCTGGAAAGAAGAGCAATCAGTAACTTGTAGTTGTAATATCTAGCAGAAGTAGATTGATTTCAAGGGCTGCAGAAAGCTTGCAGTAATTTTGATAACTATCCCAACAATTTTACTTTTAGACATATTTTAATGGGGGGTCTTCTTTTGTGCTAGATATTTCAGTTGTGCACATAATTGTGTTCAGAAATTTACAATCGGAAGTACATGTATTTTTCATAAAAATAGTATTAATATTTTTATAATATAATTTAGTGGATAAAAAATCTACACAGTACATAACACATAACACATACCTCCAATAATGCAGAAAAAGTCATTTACTACATATTAATGAATTGACACAAACAAATTAATAACCTTCAATTGAGTTTTTAAAATGTTAAAACTTTGTTTAAAATTTGTATGGTATTTTTTTAAATTTCACTACGTATCACAAAGTCGTAATTTTTGATATTATTTTCTGAATTTTTAAATCTAGATTTTGTCTCTATTATTAAATTTTTTTTCCCAGTTTTTTTGTTCTAAAGCTATTGACCTACGTCAGTTGATAAATAATTATTATGTACAGATAGTTAAATAAAACTGTAAGTTTAATCAAAATTTATACCACAGTAATCTACGTATATACTTACACAGGTTGTTACCGTGGGCGACTGCCAGCCATTAGTATATCTTGTATCAAAAAATGTAGTTTCGAGTGAATCGTTTGGCTGATCATTCTCATCTGTGGAAATAATAATCAATAATGTTAACATGCATGTTGACTTTGTTGAATTCTGAATAAAAATAATTTCTGCAAGATTTTCAAAAACTCCTGGGCGTAAATTTAATGGGTGGCCGACAATGCCAGACCAATTGGTTTTTGTTGAGGATCAAATGCCTGGAAACACGTTTCCTGCAAAGTTACAGCTACGAACAGTAGTGTGCACAGATCTGGATTTCGCGCACATCTAGGCGTCACTCCAGTGACTTAGATGACGTGCAACTGCAGGGCAGTGACGTATCACGTTCAGGCAGTACACGGGAAGCAGGCGACAGTCAAACGCACTAGCCACCAGCAGTCTGGTGTACAGTACAAGCGGATGGTTGATTGTGGTACATTTACGTAATTGGTAGAGACCTGCAAAATTCGCGGATTCATTTCGTGATATGCTACAATTCAAATAATTATACCTTAGCTCTGTTTCTACCACTGGTTCACTGTTAATCTGGAGTAATGAGGGCCAATTAGAGACCCTCGCTCAAAGTGTCGAATCACAGACACTCAGTCGAGACGACTCACAAGTCAGCAGCCAATGAACAGGTGGCATTTGCCCGAGTGTGTAGAGTGTAGTAGAGTCTATCCTGGAGGTCATTGAATCCGCGAATTTTGCAGGTCTCTAGTAATTGGCTATGGGCGATAAGTGCAGTGCTGATGGTTTAGTGAGTACGGGGCTATGATCACAGTTTTGACGAATAGCAACAACACGGCAGACTTGGCGTAGACCGGGGCTTCGCTCCACGAACCTGCTACGACTTAACTCCCTTTTCCCCCACCTGCAACATTTCCTTCCCTGCTTTTCACCGTCGCCGCACGTGTGTCTGTGTTGCGTGCGAGTGTTTGAGCAGCACGCCACGAACCAACACGAGAGGGCGAGGTAGCCTCAGTGCTACATCACTGTAATTCTGTAAACCTTTTTCCCTTTGACCCCAGAGTGTATGTTTTCAGTGAACTGACAGAACGTCTTACTTATAATTTAGTAATCCATACAACTTGAACAAAGACGGTGCCGAACGCACCCGAAACGCGGGCCCCGAGTGTGGCCGAAGCCGGGACTATTCGAATATTGGAATTAGGTTTATTGTTTTTATTTAAGTAACTAGGGCGCGAAGAGACACGTGCCTATTTTTTTTTGTTTTAGTGTTTTTATGGTTTTCTTTTCAAATAACACGTGGCACGATTTTTAAACAAATGTAACGGTTTCACGTGTTCGGCGCGGAGGCGCCATGATACCTCGGAGAGCGCGCTCTTCCGCCCAGTCTCTCGTCACCACCGGTCCAGGTAAGACGTGTCCACACCCTGCGGACTTAATCCTTTTGCGACACTGAATACTACTTCTGTTTTCTCGTCATAACTATTTAAATTCTGTTTCCCACATATCCTCGGGGGTTGTCTCGGTCGGGAGACTGTGACTTAACGTCCAAAACGTACCCTTCGAGCCTGCAACAGACTTTATGTTCGCAGAGATGACCAATATGCTCATGGTGTATAAGGCAGGCAATAGGACTTGCAGCAGAAACAGTTGAAAGGGTGCTTTCACGATACAAATGTACCAAATAAGTATAGAAAAGGTTTTATGGTTTTATTTTTAGTTTTTTTTTTCCAAACAGAAGATTTCGGGGTTATGGTTTTTATTTTTATAAAATTTGTTTCCTAATACTTATTCCACCAAAATAGGGGTAAAGTTTATATGTTGCATGTTTACGATAATTTTTTTTTAAGAATAAATTTGTATAAAACAGCCTACATTCAGAACAATAAAAATTAATTAGGGAGCATTTATGGTTTAAAATTAAATAAATTTTTCTGATCAATCCACTTTGGTACAATTTTTTTTGTCCTGAAATAATGATATTCCCTGAATTTCAAACATTAAAAGATTTACTTTTTTATGATTTGAATTAATTTTTTTTAAATTGTTACTTAATGCCATGATATAACCTGCATTTCGGCGTTAATGTGGTGTTTTGACGTGTGTTCGGTGTTAATTTCGGTTTTATCGCAATTCACCATATAATCTTGTCCATACGAATAGGAAGATCTTCATAAGTATTTACCAGTGACTGCGTGAAACTGGGAATTTTATACCCAGAAGAGTCGATGCCGGCGGCGTCAGAACCGTTAGAACGCATTTGTTTCGAGGATATCACGGCCAAACAGGAGTTACCTAACATTCGGACATCCGTGTTAGTAACAGCACCAACTGGGACACTCAGTTACTTTAGAGGAGCCTAGTTGTGTGTGAGATTCAAATTTATATTTTACTGTTCGCACCTGTAACTTTGCGGGGCTGTCCCCATAATATATTTCCTTGAAAATAAAATGAATGTTTTGGCATTCTCTGCCACCTGCCCAGTCCCAGTCCAGGTATTTACGAACATTGTGTATAATTTATAAACGTAGGTGTTCAGTTTCTCAAACATTAGCTTAAAATTCATACCATTAACTTAAAATTTTTTAGAAAGAAATAGATTCATGGTGTATTTTACATAATATTTTTAATTAGCATATAGCAAATTTCACATAGGTAAGTATTTTATAGACTGTGTGGTAGCTGACAAACTGAATTGGTGCTGAAAAATTATAGTCAAGAGTCTAAAACATTGACAAACGTGAAAAACCAATTTATGTACTACTTGCACAAAGTTTTGTCAGGAATAAATTGTGTAGTTATGATTAATGATTTTCCGACTTCTCTTTGATCAATTTTTTTTCCTTCTTGGCAGATATTCAAGAGGATTGGGATGCCAACATATACGTTTGTTCATTTTTGCATAGCATTCAACAGATAATGAGTCAATAGGGGTGACAACTCCAAAGATGAGGTTTTGCAGGGAACTGGCCTGTCTTTTTTTATGCATGTGACCACCAGAGGAAAAAATACGCCCCCCACCCAAAAATTCCAGTGAGCTAAATGAGAGATTGGAGAGAAAACACGAGTTTTCGTGTCATCTCAAGACCAACAGAGATCGAATGAAGCCATGCCATGGCGGGAAGACTTAAGATATGTGATTTTTAATATTCGATTGTTTGTATAATTTCACGGCACCAATACCGGGTAGTGCGTAAAATTTCAGAATTGCTGGCAAGGACTTAAGCCACATGTGTACAGAAGGAAATCTACGACGTTTTTCTCCAGATTGGTCGTTTTAGCTACTGTCCGAATGTAGTTTAACGTAGAGGTCTGTTTGGAACCAACTAACTCAACTGGAGAAGGGGTTAAGTGTTGTGTCCAGCCTGCGCATGCGTGCCACTGTTGTTTCGCTGTGTGGCGGGGGAAGGGGGGGGGGGGCCCTCACCCTCACCTCGCTGGCGTGCCACTGACTCCACACTTTGGGGATGGCTGACAGCTCTCGATGCCACTGTCGCCATCCTAGGTACACTTCAGTGGCCAGGGCCGTCAAGAGGAATGGACTGGGGCAGGAGGAACGATAAATCCCAGTGCCTTGGGCACTAACGGGCCTCCTGTTGAGATTCAGTATTATTTTAATATTTGGGTGTACCCTTATAGGACGAAAACTACAAGTCCTTTGTTAATAGAATTCACTGAAAACCTTGTGCGTAGATCACAATTACAGTTTTTAAATTTTCTAATTGTGGAGTTTGAAATGTTGTATATTAAATGATGGAGAGGAAACCCAATACATTTATTTTCCCCGGGTCCTTAGTTTTTCTCTATGACCCTGCTCATGGCTACCTTCGCGATGCTGCGCAACTTATGCTGCAAATGAGAAGCCTCTGGAAGGCGTGAGGCAGTCTGTTATGTTCTTATGGATGGTTGTTGAACTGTCTAGACAGGCTGCTCGACACTATTTAAGCAAATATTGATGACAGGTAAGTTTCGGGTAAGAGAGAAAGTACTGTTCCAAGTGAGATGAGTTGAGTGCTGGGTAGCAGAAGAAAAAGGTGTTTGCATCCCAGGGCGACAATGATTAGGTGATTTTGAATCAGCGAGTGTGGACCTCACGAGTGAGTAATTGTGAAACTGAACAGAAGAAATTTGTTTGAATCTTTAAATAATTTTGAAACTTTTTAATTGATTGTTTAATTTTTAGCTTACGTTTATATTTCATAATTAATGGAAATAAAATTTATATAAAATTGTAAAAGGTATGGTTTTTAGTTTAATTTATTAATAAGGTGTTTTAAAACTGTTTGACCTTGAAGGACCATACCTCTCGAAGGCTTGAGGATATCAGGCTGGCTGTCCGCCAGGTCTTTCGACTTGACAGTGTAGGACATGACGTACTGCTGCTTGCCGAGCGTGGCAGGTGCCTGCAGAGTTGGCGTGTCGCTCTTCTGGAGGCAGAGGGCGCCACTCTTCTGGAGCGAGGAGCAGTGCTGCCGCCGCGCGGAGATCGTCGCCACTAGGAACACGGCGAGGGCGACTGTCAGCGTGCTGCCCACCAGCGCGGCCGCCAAGGGCACCGCGTACAGTCCACTGCCGCTCGCGCCGGCCATCGGCTCTGGAAGTCGTTCCATGTCTCACAGTCCATTCGGGCGCGCTTCCTTTTCACTGCATTGCAGTTCAACACAAACACGGCCAGGTTTACAACCTGTCAGCTGACCGAAAATCAGGATAATTAATTATTTTTCTTACAGAACGAGCAACCTGCTTTAACATGGCTGGCCACCAAAAATGTTTCTTTTAGTTTAGGAACATTAGTGTAAGGCAGGGGAGTATCTAGACTTTGTTTTTGGGGAAAGGGGAAAAAGAGTTGCTGGCTGTAAGGTCTACTCCTTTGCCGTAGCGGGTAACCTTAGCCAGACACAGGGAGAGAGAAGACTGGAACAATGTGAGGGATGAGGCATTTTACTTTTCTGTCCTGGCCACAGGCTGGAAGCAGTTGTTGTAGATGATGATGATTATGTCCATGATTTTGACCACTTGAGTGACATTTTACAGCTTCCAGATACCATTTAGTAAAAAAACCTGGTGGAAAATATTTTTCGGCCGAACAACAAATATAAAAGAGCTGTAGAGATAAATCTACTAGAATAGCCCTTGAACCGAAGTTGCGCCATTAAAAAATAAATAACCAACATGGCTTTTGCTAGTTACAAACGAGATTGCTAAGAAATAGGTTTATTGGGTTTTAAGCAGAGACGAGCCAATCAAATACTCAAACCATCAATTACCATCAAAGCTTTAGTATTCGAGATATTTGATGTTCGATTCAAAGAAAACTATTTGTGTAAGGAAAAATTTGGAGATTCAAATGCTAGAGCCCACGTAGTTGACCAGGACTACATAATTTATTTCTACAGAAGCCACCAAAAAAAAAAAAAAATTGTTGTTGCCACCAGCAAAAATTCTTATAGCATGTTTGTTTAGCATTACAGGGAACATGTACTGATTTTTTATTTTACTTTAAAAGTAAAAATTTAATGGGTTAAGGGGCTCGCCTACTCGGGCACACACAGCGTGCAGAGCTTCAGAAGATATCACGCGCTTGAAAAACTGTTCACAGTACAAGAGTGGTGTCTGTTTACGGAAAGCATTTGGGAATGTAATGAGGGTGGATTAATAGTTCTGCTTCCGTATTTAATTTTAAAACTGTATTTTTAGGACGGTGAAAATAGTTCAAACCCGTTTTTTCAGAATAATTTTTAGGCTTGAAACATCCAGTGCAGAATCTTGAAAGCACTCAAGGGACTTTCGTTACACCTTTATTTTCATTTCTACGCCATTTAAGGTTATGGTTACCGCTCAATTCTCGTAGTCGCTCTAAGCACGACAAGAAGACAGCGGGTTGGAGGCGAACCTAACCTAGAAGCACCCGCGAGAATTGACCTTATCATTCCGCCTCACCACCCTTGATCAGGCGGGCCCCTTAAATGTTTCCTCTGAACTTAGGTTTGCGTGTTTTTCTCGAATATTTATTCCAGAATCTTGAGACGTAGACAAGGATTCAAGGCATTCTTTTATGAACAGAATTTGAGATTTGGATTAGAGAAAAAGTGAATTCTTTGACCCATTACCGTAAAACGGAGTAAATAGAAACAGCGAGGTGAATAGAAACAGTCAGCTCAGAGAATCATAAAAAAAAACTCAATTCTTCAATTGAAGGACCCACTCTCTAACGTTGCGCCATTCTTTACGGCCGCCATCTTAAACGATAACGTCACCGTTGCACTTTTAGTTATGACCGCCACCTTGAAAATTCGTATTTTTTAAAGTTAGAAAATTAGGATTTTTTTTAAAATTTATAAAAATAATAAAAAATAAATAAATTAAAAGTACTATGTCATGGGAGTCCTTGATTTGAATCCGGCGAGGTCATTCGATAAAAAAATGGCGACGGATACGTCCTTCACGGAAGCCATCGGCAGACTTGACCTCCCACCACTAATGCCTAAAATTACAAGACGGCGAAATTCATGATGGCCTCTGAGGTCAAAGGTCGTCAGGGTCAATAATATAATTCAGGATGGACGCCGTGACGACATAAGCCAACATGGCGACCGTGCAACGGTGACGTATTCAAGATGGCTGCAGTGACGTCTTGGCGGTCGGCATCTCACACCTCAGCCTGGAATCTGCCGCAGGAGGAACCAATATATATCTACTACTCTTGCGAAATAGAAAAAAATATTTAAACCAATTATTTTATTACAAATATTTGTTGAGCAGACAGTTTCAATTCACACCGTTTCACGGCACTGTCGTGAAGCGCTAGGGGGTCGTCCATTAATCACGTGATGTTTTTTTAGCAAATTTTTAACCCCCCCTCCCCCCTAGTGATTTATGGTGAGGTTTTAGACTAACTCCCCCCCCCCCCCTCAATAAATCACGTGTATTTGTTTGGTACAAAATATTTTAAAAAATTTAAATCTAATTTAAATCTGGAAAATTAAGCACATAAAAATGTCCAGACACACATCAAGGTTGCAGGTTTAATCTCACTGGCATAAAAATAATAAAGGAAAGGCTTATATGTGATTTACGCATGTATTCGGCGCCAAAATCACAGTCTTACTGGCGACTGGCAAGCCGAGCCGGGTGGCTCATGTTGCGGCGGGCGGGGATATTGTTGCCTGGCTACGGCGAGTCAAGGTCACGCGTCGCTTTTCGGTTTAGTAGAAATCGGGCGAAAAAAATAAATACACGTGATATCTCTCTACACCCCCCCTCCCCCTTGTGATATTTCGTGATTTTTACCGACCACCTCCCCCCCCCCCCCCCCCCTATCGAGCCTCACGTGATTAATGGACGATCCCTAGGCACCTGTTCTCTTCTCGGCGTCCCCGGGGGCGATGTCCTCCAGGACGAACGGCTCGCCCCTGCCCTTGGGGTTGACGGCGTACAGCTGCAGGCGGGTGCTGGCGGCCCCCGGAGACCGCACGTCCTCCAGGTTGAAGCGGAACAGCGGCCGGTCCCGCGCCGTCATGTTGAGCAGCAGGCGCGTCGTGCGCGACTCGTAGGCCTCCAGCACGAAGAGCTGGCCCAGGCCGCCGTCGTGGCCCGCCACGCACTCCACGCGCAGCGCGTCCTCGCTGCCGTTGGTCGCCAGGCGCAGCGTGCAGTTCTCCAGGGGGCTGGGCTTCACTGCCGACCACCAAGCCGCGAGATACTAGTACCAACAGCACTGTACCAACCATTTCACGCTATTTCTCGGACACACGCCGTTGCATATTTTCACTCTTTGGCACGGGAAAAATTTCAAAAACGCAAAATTAAGAAATATATAAAAAAAAATGACAACATAAACCCACAGAGAACACGGCTAAATCAGCTATGTCAAACAGATAAACCCAAAATATGTACCTGAACAGGTATTATGGACAACATAACGACGAAACACAGTACGGTTCCTACAACAATATATTTGCGACGTTTCGGGAACTGTCGTCCATAATATATGTTTATATTCATCGTTGTGTTCGTACGTTTGCGGCGTTGTCTAGGTTTTGTTGACTGCTTGCATTTACTGCTATTGTTGAAATCTGTCTTATTGTTGTTAGCCTACTGTGTCTGACTGTGCTGTTTTTTTTTTCATGACTAAATTACTTCCAAGAAATTCTTGTTCTGTCTGATATTTAAGTTTGTTTGCGTTAGGCTTTGCTGTCATCGTTGTGTTGTCCACGATACCTGTTTTGGTTGGGTTAACCTGTTTGACATAACTGATTTGGGCGTTTTATCTGTGAGTTAATGTTTTCATTATTATTTCTTAATTTGCATTCTTGAATTGTTTCCATTACAAGCAGTGCAAAACTGCAATGGTGTATTTCCAAGAAATTGTATTAAATCAAAATTTCCCTTTGCGGGGAAATTTAGAGAACGCGACTGCAAAAAAATTGTCAATACAAAGAGCCATGTATTTTTTTTTGAAAAAATCCGAATATTCATTAGATTGCAGAAGCAATTGTCTTCTTTGGTCAAGCCATTCAGGACGTGTTTGCTTCCTCATTGAATGACTGTGATTCGTGTGGCGACGTTTACATGAACCCGAAAGAAATCTGACCAATCACAAAACACAAGACGATGCTACAGTACTTTAACACTCAGCTAGTCTCGAAATATTTATGCGAAAAATGCATGGTTCTATAAACACACCATACACAATGAAAGTCATTTAATCAGGCGTCATATGGTGCGGCACATTCAGTAATCCGGCACCAATTGTGCCATTCGCTTTCAGGTGGATTTCAGCTGTTCATCTTGACCGCCAGGATACGGTACTGAGCCACCGTCATTTTTAGTTCCCTTGGAGTTAGTTATTATGGTCTGTTTACATTTCTGTTCAGTTTCCAGTTTTATAGTGTGGAATACCTACAATCTGGCCCCTATTTCAAACGAGCCAAGCGGCATTTGGCCAGTGTGTCAGTTTTTGAGGTGCGAGAGAATTTGTAACGCAAAAAAAAAAAAAAAAATTGAGATATGGGAAATATAAGTTATTTCTTTTAAGGTACAGTAATGATTTGATTTTCAGAAATACATGTAAAATCCTACAATTAAAAGAAGAACAGAAAGGAGGATAAAATTCCGATGTCTTTGAGAACCCTCAGAATTTAGTTTCATAATATGCTGTTTTAAAACTTATGATAAAAAAGCTTGAATTTGTTAAATTTTGTGATGTTTGGAAAAAAAACTGAGAAAGGAAGGGAGGATGTTAAAGATCATCTGCCCAGAGAGCTAGCTGCCTGAAATCGGGACATGTCTATAATTCAAATATCACATTATCACACTTGGTGTTCTCGTAAAAAAAAAAAAAAAAAAAAAAAAAAAAAATACTGACGTTCCATAATCCGGCAAAAATCAGAGGCTAATCTGGCACTGTTGTGATACAGAACATGCTGGGTGTAACAAGGAAATTCAAATTAAAATACTACGGAGAGCTGAAATGAATGTGAAGTCATTAAATTAAGCTGCATTAAAATAAATTTTAACTTATGCCACAAAAAAAAAATTGGTTGCCTGTAAAGTCGGTTTACGGACGATAGTTTAACGTGACAACGTCATAACGAAACATTGATGAAATTATTGCATAATTCAATGAATAAAATTGAATAATTTTTATTGAATTATCACTATTTTGTATGGATAGAAAGAAGGAGTGAAATGAAATCTACAATTTAATTGATAAATTTACTTTTATTTGCACTCATTAATTTAAATATGTTTATTACTTTAACGAAGAGATTATTTTAACTATATAACTTTTATACATGTTTGCTATTTAACTTCTTCCAATCTGTGTTATTCTGTTAAGGATAGGACGATGATAGGAAAAGTAGGGAACGAATGGGAGTGTTTCAAGTTTAATGAGCCTCGAAAAAGTCAAATCGACGGTTGTTCCAATCGAGTGGAAGAGAGATAGATGCGGCGCAAGCGTACAACGAGCGTAACGGACAATGTGCGTAACGGGACACGTCTTCGTGCGTGCAGCCGGCGTTCATCGATTTATTAGACGTTGTCACGTCCAAAAAAAATAATATTTAGATGAAACTACGAAGCGTGATGTTGAACAGGACGTGTAGCGACGCTACCTGCCGGCACCAGCTGGAAGACGCAGGGCTCCGTCTGGCGGCCGACCGCGTTGCTGGCCCAGCACGCGACGCTGCCGTAGTCGCGGTCCGAGGCGACGGCGTAGTCCAGGCGGTCTCCGGGGCGCCGCGCCGCCTCGCCGCCGCCGCCGCCGCCGCCGCCGTGGCCGCGCCGCCACTCGAAGGCGGCGGGGGCGGGCTCAGCCTCCACGCCGCACCGCAGCTGCACCGTCTCGCCCGGGGAGGCGCCCACCACGCGCGCCTCGTCGCTGCGGCAGGCCGGCGCGACTGCCCACAGAACAAGGAGCGAAATAAAGAAGTGCGACTCTTACAGTGGAAACTGAAACCATGTTTCACGCGACATGTGACGCTATCTGTTGGGCGGGCCCATAACTACCAGCAAATAAGAAATCGGAATAGAGGTTCTCCGAGGCGAACATATCACCGGCGTTTCGGTTACCTTACGATGACATCTTGCCTTCGATGCGGCTACAAACCAGAAGCCGAGCAAACCCAGACAATGGCCGCGAAAGCCTGCGATATTTACTTTTTTTATTTTTTTTAATTTGGATGAAATCTGTTTTGTAATTCTTACTCACCAACAAAATAGGAGCAAAAAAAAATTATATTCTGCATTTTTACGGTAAAATAATTTTTTTTTATAAATTGGTCTAAAATCGTTATGTTCAGAACAATAAAAAACAATTAGTGAGCATTTATGGTTTAAAGCTGATTCAATAAGAAATGCACAACGAAACAAATTAATTTTTCTGATCCAAGCACTTAGGTACAATTTTTGGCTCAGAAATTACGACATTACTTGAGTTTCAAACGTTAAAAAAAGTCCTTTTTTATTATTTAAATTAAGTTTTGGTTAAATGCTACTTAATTTCTTGATATAACTTGCATTTAGGTGCTATATAGCCGACTGGATTAAAATGCATTTTAGTGTTATGCGGTGTTATTTCGGGTTTATCGCAATTAATCAAATAATCTTGTCTCTAGGGACTAGACTTATGCGAATACAGTTTTTTTTTTCCATTCGAATCGAATATCACAATATTTAGAAATATAGAATATTTTTCTAATCGAATTTTAACATATATGTAGATATTTATTTTTCACTTCACAGGAGTAAAATTAAATTGAAACAAAACAAAGTAAAATAAAAAATAGAGTTAATATACATGTAACCAATACAAATAAGTGTAAAATAAAGCAAATTATAAAAGGACCTGCAATGCTTTTTATTAAACCAGTAAATTTTAAGTTTGGAAGTTTTGTTGATCAGGTTACTTACATAATAGATAATATTACTAAAAAATTTAAAATAAAAATCATTGATTACCTGTTAAAAATAAAACAATGCATGAATAATGTTGCAGTATAAATCTTAATTTCTTATTCCAGTCAAAATGAGTTTTTAGGCTAACTTTCCCTGTTTAACTATCGTTCCCACAAAAAAAAAATGACATAAGATGATGGCCACCAGTTAAAAAATATTATATACAATATTAGGGAAGAGACCTAAAAAAGGTTTGGAGTTATGTCTAGTGTGCTATGGTGTATATTGTATCCTGAAGTTACTATGATGTAACAATTATGTATCGTGGAATAAAATGATCTTTCAAAATCAAAACCAAACATGAATTTCCCAGTAAATCATACATGTAACATTTTTTTACAATTATTTTTTTGTGAATGTGTCCGACACGGCTTAGGCCTATAACATTCATGAATAATATGTAATTAGTATATTACATTTAACGATGAGTCTACGATGCATTCCAGTTCCTTCCACGGAATTTTGACATCGGCTGATTTTGGCTTCTTGTCATTATGTCTGCGCTTTCATCGATTTTGTCCGTCACTGAAGCAGCAATAAAGTATATGCAAAAAAAAAAAAGAGTCTACTATGTTTGGATTTGGAATTATTTATTACCCGGTAATTTTTTACTTGTTTGTGTCATTTTGAGGAATTTTAATTCAATAGAGAGAACATTTTTTTGTAGGTTTATAAAAGATTCCTTTGGAAATCAGTTTCCAAAAAATAGTTTGTTATGCTACAGGAAACTTTGAACAATACTAAGCATCTCTTACGAAATTGGCGCATAATTTTATATTAAATTCATGTTTCATTCAAGCGTGTATATATATATATATATATATATATATATATATATATAAACCACGGAAAAGATAATCGAACACCACACAATTGTAATTTATTTTGTTTTATGATGCTTTTTAATGTGCGCAGTTAATACTGGAAAACAATTCAGGGAACGGTTTACAAATAACTTTAACTATTGGAGGTACTGGGACAACAGGTAAGAATCCAAACACAGTATTAATGCGAACACTATTTTGTAGGAATATAATGTTGTTTTCATGTAAATGTAAAAATTTACAGTTATCTGAAATTTTACACGAATATTTGTGTTCCATTTACAAAAAAAAATTGCGAAAGGTAAACAATGTGTGAGCGAGATCCAAGATGGCGGCCCGCTCCACGCTCCGAAGCCTGTCCCCGGAGCGGCTGTAGTTCACTACTAGGTATAATGACGTGCTCGGAGCTGGCGGACTCACAGCGGACCCTGAGGCGGACGGGGCTGCTGCTGGCTTCTCCCTCGCTGTTGGCGGCCCTGCACACGTACGAGCCGCTGCTGTTGCGCGAGACGCTCTGCAGCACCAGGCTGCGCGCGCTCACGATCACGCCGGCCGGGATGTTCTGCGTCACCGCCGCTCCCTGGAGGGGGGACCCACGCGGAGTTACATTCCGGGAGGGGGTTTGCTGTCAAGTTCTGTCCTTTGTTGGTGGGAATGATAGATTTTTTGACGTGACGTCAAATAAACGATGAACGCCGGCTGCACACACGAAACAGTGTCCCATTACGCAAATTGTCCCGTTACGTGGTGTCCCGTTATGATAATTGTACGCTTGCGCCGCATCTATCTCTCTTCCACTCGATTGGAACAACCATCGATTTGACTTTTTCGAGGCACATTAAACTTGAAACACTCCCGTTCGTTTCCTACTTTTCCTATCATCGTCCTATCCTTAACAGGATAACACAGATTGGAAGAAGTTAAATAGCAAACATGTATAAAAGTTATAGTTAAAATAATCTGTTCGTTAAAGTACTAAACATATTTGAATTAATGAGTGCAAAAGTAAATTTATCGATTAAATTGTAGATTTAATTTCACTCCTTCTTTGTATCCATACAAAATAGTGATAATTCAATAAAAATGATTCAATTTTGTTCATAAAAGTATTGTTACGATTTACCACAAGGGGTTCGTAAAGGATAGCCCAATTAATAGATTTTATTTCACACACACAGTTTTATTTACTACCACTACTTGACACTTACAAATAATCTTCTAAATTAGCAAATAATTAATTACACTTAAAGAAATGTCAATTCCCCAGTCACTCGTTTCACACACCTCGCTGGGCCGCACTTCCGGCGCAACTCTCGCCGCAGCACCCCTCGTGGGTCTCCGCCGCGGGACTCCGTCGCCGCACTTCGCCGCCGCCGTCACACCCTTCGCCGAGATCCCACTCGACGACTCGCTCGCCACTTCACTCGGGACTCCGCCGCGCCCGCGACTCTATCGCCCGGAAACTCCCGACTCCACTGAACTCACTCACTCCCTGCCCTGGAACCTTCGTCCAAGGACTTCGCCACTATATCGCCCGGAAACTCCGCCGCGGGAGGACTCCCACTCAGTCTCTGACTGACTGACTGCCCTGGAACCTTCGTCCAAGGACTTCGCCACTCTGCCGCACCCGCGGCACTATCGCCCGGAAACTCCGCCGCGGGAGAACTCCCCACTGAACTCCTGACTGACTGACTCGAAGGTCGGCCCAACCTCCTTAAATAGCCCTTGGGTTCCCATCCAGAACAATCGGGCATGTCTCCGAGATATCTCGCGACCTTCGCCGTCGAAATGCCCAGAAACGCGTCGTGAGTCCTCGAAGGACGCGGTGGCTGCTCTAAGAACGCCGATAAAGGCGTCTGAGTCATTTTATTCCGCAGTGCGGCCTCTTTTAAGTAACCCGATCTGAGGCAGGTGCGCGCTGCGACGGTCAGGATGTAGCGGGATAGTATGACACGAGATACCAGGGAGAGGATGCGGGTGGAAGGGGGCGCAGACAGGCCGAACGAGTGCGGCGATGCCATGCACTGCAGCCAAGCGCGATCGTAACATTGCCCCCTCCTTAAACCTGTTCGTCCCGAACAGGTAATGCATCTCCTCCTGGAGGTCCCCATGCTACTCGAAGTTTAGGCCTCCTGCCTTTTCTCCATCGCGGGCTGTACAGTCTCACCAGGTAACCCTCTCTCGCAGTAGATGTTGCTTCTCTCGTCACCCAGTGACACTTCTGCGTTGCTGATGACCAATGTCGTTCAGTCAGCTGCCCGAGACGGGCCGATCGTTGCCTTGGACGGACCCGATTCTCTTGAGAGCATTGCTCGTTGCCTCCCAATGGTTCGCTTGTTTCTTCCCTTTTTCTCTCTGTTTGTTCTCTCGTAGCTACTTGTTCACAAAACATTTCTTCCCAGCTCTTCTGAGTCTCTTATTGATTACTCGTGCCCTCTTGGTTCTTCTGTGTCTCACCTGGACTGCACTTCGTTTCTCCTTGTACCCTCTTCATGACTCCTTGTGTTCTCATTTTCTCTTCTCGGTCTTTCTTCCCCTGTTCTTGGTCTTTCTTCACCTCTTCTTGGTCTTCCTGAATCTCATCTTGGTCTTTCTTGGTTTCTTCTTTGCACTTCTCTATCTCTTCTTGACTCTCTTCTCGGCTTTTCTTCAGCTTTTCTTGGCATTTTCCCCTCTCTCTTTCGTCTTTCTTCGTTTATTCTTTGCACTTCTCTATCTCTTCTTGACTCTCTTCTCGGCTTTTCTTCAGCTTTTCTTAGCATTTTCCTCTCTCTCTTTCGTTTACCTTCATTTCTTCTTTTTCAATGTTCCTTACTTTGTAACTCATCTTCACTACTTCTGTTCTTTTCTTCAGTTCTTCTTTCATCTTTATCATGTCCTGGCTAATTTCCTCTTCGCTGTTCTCTTCGCTGTTCCCCTCTAGGCTGGTTTCCTCTTCGCTGGTCTTCTCTTCACTGGTCTTCTCTTCACTGGTCTTCTCTTCACTGGTCTTCTCTTCACTGGTCTTCTCTTCACTGGTCTTCTCTTCGCTGGTCTTCTCGTCGCTGGTCTTCTCGTCGTTGGTCTTCTCGTCGCTGGTCTTCTCTTGGCTGTTCTTCTCTTGGCTGGTCTTCTCATGGCTGGTCTCCTCTTGGCTGTTCTTCTCTTGGCTGTTCTCTTCCAGGTTTATCTTCATTTCGGTCTTCTTTTCATTCTTCATTTCTTCCTGGCCATTCTTCATTTCATTCTGATCCTTCTTCATTTCCTCTAGGCTATTGTTTGACCCGCTCTTCGTTTCTTCATGATGGTCCTTACCCACATTATTTTCATTCTTCACTTCTTTCGCAGAGTTCTTCATACTGGTTCTCCATGCCCTCATGTCATTCACCATTTCTTCCAGGAGAACCCTTATCTTCCTGATATCTTCTACACTTAACTCTTCAGCAGCCATCTCTCTCTAAAGAATTTATTAATTAAACAAACTAAATAATTTTTTTCTAATACTGTTCTTAATTTTAAATGACTTAGCCGAACCTTCTTATTAAACTAACAATATCTCTATTACATTCAAAACTAACACTGACTACAGTATACTCAAACTAACTCTAGAGAATTTCAAATTCACTAAAGTTCTAAACACTAACTATATTCTCGTAAACTAAATTCTATCCTTAACTTTTATTCTAATACTCTAACTGAATCCTAAATCTATTAATTAGGGCTATCCCACTTCTGACACCAAAATGTTACGATTTACCACAAGGGGTTCGTAAAGGATAGCCCAATTAATAGATTTTATTTCACACACACAGTTTTATTTACTACCACTACTTGACACTTACAAATAATCTTCTAAATTAGCAAATAATTAATTACACTTAAAGAAATGTCAATTCCCCAGTCACTCGTTTCACACACCTCGCTGGGCCGCACTTCCGGCGCAACTCTCGCCGCAGCACCCCTCGTGGGTCTCCGCCGCGGGACTCCGTCGCCGCACTTCGCCGCCGCCGTCACACCCTTCGCCGAGATCCCACTCGACGACTCGCTCGCCACTTCACTCGGGACTCCGCCGCGCCCGCGACTCTATCGCCCGGAAACTCCCGACTCCACTGAACTCACTCACTCCCTGCCCTGGAACCTTCGTCCAAGGACTTCGCCACTATATCGCCCGGAAACTCCGCCGCGGGAGGACTCCCACTCAGTCTCTGACTGACTGACTGCCCTGGAACCTTCGTCCAAGGACTTCGCCACTCTGCCGCACCCGCGGCACTATCGCCCGGAAACTCCGCCGCGGGAGAACTCCCCACTGAACTCCTGACTGACTGACTCGAAGGTCGGCCCAACCTCCTTAAATAGCCCTTGGGTTCCCATCCAGAACAATCGGGCATGTCTCCGAGATATCTCGCGACCTTCGCCGTCGAAATGCCCAGAAACGCGTCGTGAGTCCTCGAAGGACGCGGTGGCTGCTCTAAGAACGCCGATAAAGGCGTCTGAGTCATTTTATTCCGCAGTGCGGCCTCTTTTAAGTAACCCGATCTGAGGCAGGTGCGCGCTGCGACGGTCAGGATGTAGCGGGATAGTATGACACGAGATACCAGGGAGAGGATGCGGGTGGAAGGGGGCGCAGACAGGCCGAACGAGTGCGGCGATGCCATGCACTGCAGCCAAGCGCGATCGTAACAGTATGCAATCATTTCATCAATGTTTTGTTATGACGTTGTCACGTTAAACTATCGGCCGTAAACCGACTTTACAGACAACCAATTTTTTTAAAAAGATTTCTTAGGCTACTAGGAAGGGGGGTGTAGAACCCCTTCTGCGTAAGCCCTTGATTACCACCAACAAAAATTAAAAAAAAAAAAAAATGAAAGCCAACAATGGGGTTAAGTGATTCTATCCCCCCCTCCTTACCTCCCTGAAATATTTGGTAAACTAAAAATAATCATAGTGAAATGTAGTTACAAGTTTTAAAACACGGACATTTCTGCTCTGATATGTTAAACGAAGCTAAATGAAGGTATTGAAAGGTTTGTCGCGGCGCGGCAGTTGCGGGACTCACGTCGTGCAGCCAGAGGATGCGGTGCTCGCGCGGGCTGGCGCGCACGCCGCACTCGAAGTACACGTCGTCGCCCTCCTTGATGTGGTCGGCGTCCAGGGTGCTCCCCAGCTGCATGGACACCTGCGGCGGATCTGCACAGAGCACAGCCCGTCCGCGGCCCGCGACCACTGCGGGACATGCCGCCTCCGCACCGTTCTTTCCAGGGAATACACGATCACGTGGCCTTTTTTTTCCCCTTCAGATAACTGTTGCGCCATATTGGTTAGAGGCCCAAAACATTGGCGATAATACAGTGTTTTGCATCGTGAACCAGACCCCCCACATCATTCTGTGGGCCCCGTTGCTAGAAGTTATGATGCCCCCCCCCCCCTTTTTTTTCTAACAGAGATAAATTTTTTTTTCCTTTATGTATATTGTTTTAATTATATATAATTTTTTTAACCTTTTTACAATTATCTTTAAAACACATTTAAACTAGTTTTAAGACAGTGTTTCGATTGTCAACGTAAATTGATTTTGAATAATGGCAAATAAATGAGTGTGTTCTGCACTGTCAACATGGTGTCACGTGAATTGGTGGTGGTTTTGTTACTCACAGTTGTAGACTCAGACACGTTCTGTATGCACAGAATATTCCAAATAATATTACTCTGGTGTAATATTTCATCGGTAACTAAATTTAGGCCTTACTGTTTAATTGTTTTCTATAATTTATTTAAAATTGTCTACTTATTTGTTTTAAGTTTTTTTTCTTTCCTTCTCAGGCCCCCTAGACCCATGGGCCCCGTTGCCATAGCAATGGTAGCACCGGCCATGTGGGGGCCCTGTCGTGAACACAGTCTTTTATGACTTCTTTTAAAAATAATATTGACTTATTTTTAACGACGGAGATTATAATATTCATACTTATTAACCATCACAAGACGTCATCAAGCACCATTTCCTTAATGTTTTGGGCGTACAATATATGGCGATGACGAGGTTAAAAGTTGCAGCATGTCATCTTCTGACAGTTCATAACTCCATGATTTTAGTTTTCTAAAAATATTTTATAGTTTTAAATACTTAAAAATTGGTTTATTAGTTTACAAGTTAAAAAAAGATATATAGAATTTGGTTACATTTAATTATGTCAAAAATATCTAGACATAATACATTTTCTGTAAATTTATGTTATACATATTTTTTTTTTTACTCTCATAGCACCCAAAGAAGTTTCACTTCAATAAACTTAAAAAAAAAAAAAAATGGTAGTCTCATCTTACTGATTTGAGGTTTTTCACCCCTTCCCGGATTCATGATAGGATGTTCTGTGAACCCGCACCCCCAACAATACGGAAGGCAATGAAGGGACATTACAGAATCACCTCGCCTAGTACACACCAGTAACGTCGGGGTGCCTCCTAGTCGAACGAGATGATACCCATCTCCAGTAGAAGCTACACAAAGTTGTAAGAACGAATTGAATTTCAGCCCACCGCGAAATGAACGCGCCAATTTTTTTTTTCCCAGCGTATGTTGTATCTGTCTGAGTTCTGGAGCCTTGTCGTAATTCCTGTAGCTCATTCACGTTGATAACTCGGGACAGTTACGAATGGAGAGGGAAATGCTTACTTGCCTCCCCTAGGAGAGCAGCGGGAATAAACCACGTCACTACCTGAGGCTCCCAACACCAAGTCAGGGCGTTAGGGGGGAAAAAACCCACGTGATTAAAAAGCTACTAAAGATATCCGAGTGGTGTCTGTTTAAAAAAAGGATTTAATAATGCGCCGAGTGTGGATGAGAAGTTCTGTTTCCGGATTTCGTTTTTAAACGTTTTTTTTTTTTTTAGATTGAAAATGGTTAAAACATATGACCTCAAAATAATTTTTAGGCATGAAATAACCAGCGCAGATTCTTGGAAGCACATGAGGGAGGCGCACTTCATCCTTATCTTCGTTTCTCCGCCATGTGATGCTACAGTTGGCCTGCGCACGACGAGAAGACATTGCGCTTAAGGGCGACGCCGCGCCAGAAGCACCAGCGAGCGTCGCTCTTACCGGCCCGAGCAGCCCTCGCGGCGCGCGGCATGAAACATTCACCGGGAAGCAGCGAGTGGCGGGCGGCCGGACGGCGAGTGGTTTATTCAGCGTCCGGCGGGGCGCCGGTCCCTTGTTTTATGTCTCTCTCCCCCCCTTCACCCTCCCCTTCACGCGCGGTCACCTGGGCGGGACGACCACAGAACAAGGAGGCAGATATAGAAGTGCCACTCTCACAGCGGAAACTGAAACACAGGTGGCGCTATCTATCGGGTGGGTACATAACTACTAGCAAAAACAACTCTGGCGGGAGGTTCAAATCCAAAGTTCATTTAACTAAGTACTTGACGACTAATAATTGCTTCGTACAAGAGACTTAAACTGTGCTGTTTTGTTAATAACAAAAAAACCTAGTTCTATATAAATGAGTAGGATGTGCAAAATTTCTGGTATGCCACACCACAAAATATGTGGCAACCAGAAGAAAGTGAATCATTTTTCATTGGTTTGTTCGCCTGATAATAGCTTATGCATTTATTCTCATAATCAATTATATAGCTATGTTAGTTATATACTATGAAAGCTACTATCTAGCGGGTTGGCCCGAAACTACTTCAAGAAACTAGGCCTCAGCCTGGGCTTAAGAGTTTCTCCCCTACGGTTAGATTTATATCCACGCTCTCGACGCGCGTCTGCTGCTGGGCGCTGGGTGTGAATTGAAGATTGTCGGGCGCCACCTTGGATTGTAACATCATGGTGGCCATATTGAATCACATTGACCTTTATATTTGAAATTTACTTTAAAATTGACTAAAAATTCTTCAAATCGACTTAATATCCGCCAAAATTGACCCAAAATTTGCTAAAATAAATCAAAATTTCCATTTTTTTTTAAATTTTCCATCAAAACAACTAAAAAAAAAAAACCCTCAAATTCCCATTTTTGGGTAAATTTTTCCGATCAAAAGTCCAATAGTTCAATATTTTAAATTCCTCAAAGTGTTTTGTCGTTAAAAGAACCAAATATCCTACAATAAGCCTAAGTTTATAGCAGTTACATTGACAGGAAGAAGTCATCGACTAGACATCCTGGAAGCTACTTCGATATGTCCTTCGCATTTGCACATGATGCCAAAGACAAGAGAGGAAAAACAAATGCCTGAAGAATCTTTCTCGTGTGAAGTTTCGTCGCGATAAGTGTCATGTTTGGTTTACTCGTAATGATAATTTGAGACGACATGCGATAAGCTGCGAAGTTGACTACTGCGGACATTCAAACTCGTATGCGTACGATGTATAGTAGCTAAACAGCTGTTCAGCAACCGATTGCGTCGACGCCAGGACATGAATCTAAACCTAAGGCTGAGCTTGGTGCATCAAAGGTAAATGAGAATGGGTTTCACATGTTGAAAACTGCATTTGGTAGAATTTTGAAAGACTACTGTTGTCTAAGTACCTTTACTGAATAAGAAGACATTTGCACTTTTCTTAGCGATATCACGTAGAACATAATCAATCAGCTTACTGAAGAAGTAGCAACTCACTGATCTTTAAAATATAACTTGTGGCTGGACTGCGTACACGGTAAAACGGAGCCGATCGATGGCCAAGCTAAGGAGAGTGCTTTCAAGGAAATGAATTCTACCAACTTCAATTCCGACGAAGTGAAGCAGTCCGTTAAACACAGAATCAAGAAACCGTGTCTGGAATAAAAAAGACTATACAGGAACAGGATCTCGTTGGACGTTGTCTGCGGTGAACCGATTGGAACTGAAAATTAGTCAGTTTAATGATTATGAGATTGCTAACTTTTGCAAGTATTCCTGTAATAGAATGTAATTTACGTGATAAATATTTTTTTTATAAAAATAATTTGTTATTTTATTTATTGTAATCTCCGCTATTATTGATATCAGGACTTAGAATAGTATGGTAAAATGTTAAACTGAGGTACAATAAAATAAAATAAGTATTTTATAGCTAAAATAAGCATTTCATGTATATCATATAAAATTTTTTTATGTTATTTAGAATTTTTTCCGAATCTTTTAGACAGTTATGAATTTTAATAATGGCTGCCAAGACAGCTAACAAGATTGAGGATGATACGACATTTGACTCTAGTGACACAACAATTGCTCATACTTAGCAAATATACATCAAATCTGTAATTTACAATAAACACAAATATTATTCAAGAATAAAACAAAATATAAAGAGCACTATTGCGTCACAAAAACATAATTTATATTCATGGGTAAATTATTTGATAGCTTTACACACTAAAACATATAATCGTGAAATTTAACTAGAACTATTCTCGGACAGATCAATTAAAATGTATTAGAAAATTTAAAGACCTCTAGTTTAGTAACAGCTCAATGATAATAATTTTTTGAAGTTATACTTCTTTAGGCACATTATGAAACAACGATGAGAGTTAATTTTTACGATTAGAGCTCACAATGCAACTAAATTTTTACAGGATGGAAAAAAGATACATACAAAAAAAATATATATGTGCTTTAAAATCTTATACTTTAGTGATTGATACTGAGTACTGATCCATATCATTAGAACATTTATTTATTGTAAATATTAGAAATATAAATTGCGTTTATAGATTTTTTCAAGTTTATTTATATAAAGGTTTTTTAAGGTTATTTTTGCGGAAGGGTTTTATTTTCTCTACATTCAGCGACGTTAATTAAAAAAAAAACTAAAACAGAGCAAGGTTATTTAGACGGTTGTTCAGATGCATAACTAACGCCCACGTTATTAGATAGCCGTGGTTTGCCAAGGAGAAAGCCAGTAGAGCAGTTACAAATACGTGTTTATAAAACAACACACGCACAACGCAGTGAGTGCCCCCCTGTGCTAAGGTTCGTTCGAAACGTGGTGAAGGAACCTTCTATAGATCAGGTAAAAAACATTCCGCCACAAACATAAGGAAGAACGACTCGGTTGCCCTGATAGCTAAGACATGTTTATGGGTAGCTAGTAGACAGCATACGACCAGGTGCACGACTGCCCTCACCCCCCCCTCCCCCAATTTAGTAATACTTCCACCGACGATGATTGGCAGGCTTTGCAATTATCTTCTCCCGCGGGCTGACGTCGCTATGTCTGTCGCTTTTACCTAAGCACGTAGACTATAAACTGGAAAAATGTGTATTATTTATTTTATTTTTATTATTTAACTTTACTTTTTTTATCGTTTTCCTTTAATCATTTTTTAACATGTATGTTTAACGCCCAATTTTTTAATCATGTCAAGACCTCAGTTTTTATTATAATTTTCATACAATTTATGTTCAACGTTATTTCTGACTTGATCGAGCCCGTTGCTGTCTTATTTTTGTCTTCCCTCGCTTTGTTTAATTCTTGCTATTAGAATCTGAGGTTTATATTTCCTTCTTTTAGAATCGTTTGTAGTACAAATTTCATATTTTAGCGCTGATTTAAAATATTATTTTTTTATGAAAATTTTATAAAGATGGGGTCTGACAAAAGCTGCGTGACCTTGAATTTTTGTAGAGAGATTCGAAAGCATTTGTGTCACTGAACTGCCACTGTCTTCGACAAAAACTGCACTAGAAGAGAATGGCTTGAAGCATCAAAATGGTTCCCTGTTAAAATAAAAATATTTCCACTACTCTAAATTCACTTGATTACTTCACGGAATTAATGGTTTGTCCACAAAGATATACTATCCTCAACTTTGTTTAACCATTTTCATTTTTATCCTGGTGGTAGTCTCAGTAACGCAGTGTTTCTATGCATAAATTTTTAATGACAGCTACTGAAATATTCCATATGATCATGGAACATTGGGGTGCACTAATTTTTTTTCTAACCTAACTAAAAATAAGTGTATTTTGGAGGGGTCCGGGTTAGGGAGGGACCTAGGTGCGTCTCAGGCCGAAGCCTATACGCCTAGTCATGCTGGGATTAGCCATGCAGGGAGAGGGTCGCATGCATCATGTGCTAGGAGGGGATTGGCCAGCCATGGCAACGATTGGCGCCATGACTAACTCCCCTCACTCTTAAATCTAAACTATAACTAGAGATAGGTTGGGCCCAGGTAAAACCTGCATAGACACAGGGAAAACCCTGGACGCATTCATGCGGGATGCAAATTGGCATGCATTACGTGGAGGAATTTATAGGAGACAGAGGATGGTCTGGATGAAGTGTTGGGCAGAGTAGAAAAGAGTCTACCATGCGGGGGTTGGTCACTTGCACTGTGTCGCCGCCAAGGGCCGAACAGACCCGGAAGTGGCCGAAGGGAGCCGAGGAGGGCGATTCGCGCCGCTTGCCCTCCAGACTATTCGCGAGGCGTGCGTCTCTCCCCTCCTCGACCAAGCCTACAGTGGGCGTGCACGCATTTGACAACATGGAACTGATCCCAGCGGAATAGATTGCGCCTGTATTTCCTTTACTTATTTTCTTCCCACAGTCTTGAAACAAATAAATCAATCAATCGTTGCCGTGATACTACTTCAAATAAGGTAAGATGCCCGAAGTTCGTCCCCTGACCTAATATCGTCCCCCATGGTTTCCGGACTAGTAAGAGCCGCATTCAATCGGAAGTCGATGGAACTCGGAGAGAACAGCGCAGTAGACATCTAGTAAGGCGCGCAAGCGGGTCGCTTTCTGCTCTGTGTAGTAATTTAAGTTTATATTTTATAGCAAAGAGAAAAACCTGTTAATTGTACTTTGTTCAAGGACATATTCCATTGAAAGGTAAGCTATTTTTTTTTGCTTCAACATAGCAATGTATCACTTATAACCTCTATTTTCATATTCATGTGCCATTTCGTTCTGTTCGTGTTTGTGTTGGGAGAGACAGACGGCCATTTTGAAAGACTTGACCTGTCCAATTTCCGTCCCCATGTACAGTGCCTAATTTCGTCCTGGGGACGAAATTTAGACCAGTGTTTCAAAGGCTGTTAAAAATTAAATCCAGTGCCATACATATCACACAGACCTATGTTCCAGCATAAGTTTTATAAATAATTATTAATTACACATTATTTAACAGGCTTTTGAAGAAATATTAATTTCCAACCTTTTTTTAAATGTTATTAAACAGCACAGAGCTGAATTTGTTATATAGAACAATATTTCTCTACAAGTTATAAGGTTTTTACATACATAATTATAATTTTGTATTCTGTAATCTGTTAATATACAGCAACATTGTATTATTAAGGGGAAAATATATCTTATATTAACGGTTGTTTATTTGCTTTTCACTGTATGTCCTTACACAGCTTGAATTGCGATTTGTGGCCTATTTCATACATTTCAGATGGGAAAACATGGAATAAAGACTATGATCGCTGCAGTGAAAGCTGTAAAAGAGAAGACTATGGGCTATAAAACAGCATCTAAGTTATTTAATGTTCCAAGAGCGACGCTGAAAGATTATGTCAAATCAGAGCTGTCTGCTGAGGAATGTGTACAAAAGAAAGTTGGAAGACACCCAGTGCTACCAGAGGCAATGGAAAAATTGTTAGTCCAATACTGCTTGGAGATGGAAAACAACTACTATGGATTGACAGTCAGTGATCTGAGGAGAATGGCTCATCAGTTAGCACTAAAGAATAATCTACCACATCCCTTTTCAAATGAGACAAAGAGCGCAGGGTTGAAATGGAAGAGACTTTTCTTTAAAAGGAACCCATGCCTTACAATAAGGCGACCTCAGAATTTATCAATCGCAAGAATCCAAGGTTTCAAAAAAGAAAACGTAGACACTTTCCTCTAGCATTTTGAAAAAAGAGCTAGAAAAAATAGATTTTGATGGAACAAGAATTTTTAATGTAGACGATACAGGTATTTCCATCGTCCAGCACAATGCAAGTATAATTGTAACAGCAAAAGGAAAGAAGCAAGTGCATAAGCTTTCTTCAGCCGAACGAGAAGCGACAATAACTGCTGTGACATGCATGTCTGCTGCAGGGCAGTATGTTCTACCACTGCTTATATTTCCCCCCAAAAAAATGGCAAATTGAACTACTTGATGGAGCTCCTGCAGGGACGATTGGTGGGTGTAGTGAGTCGGGCCGGATCACTGCAGTCCTATTTTCTAAATGGTTTGACCATTTCATTTCAATTGTTAGGCCATCGAAGGAGAAACCAGTGGTACTTGTTCTCGACGGGCATTTTACCCACACACGGAACATAGACGACATTGATAAAGCTCGTGAAAATTATGTCTCAATCGTGTGTCTCCCTCCTCACTCGACAGATAAGTTACAGCCACTCGATGTTGCATTCATGTGTCCCTTAAAGTCGTACTACGCCAAAGCCATTGAAAATTGGTTAGCCTACAACCCAAACAGGGTTGTGCGAAAGCTGCAGGTCGCGGAACTGTTTGCAGAGGGTTACCAACGTGCTGCAACCTTGCAAACCGCAGTAAATTGTTTCAAGAAAACAGTAATCTTTCCGTTCAATCCAGAAATATTTACCGAGGATCAGTTTCCAACCCTAAACCCAGAAGTCGTAACTGAAAATAGGAGAGCAGAAAAAACTCCAGTACAACCAGTGGTCAGTCCGAAAGACTTGCGAGATGTGCCAATAATACAGCTATCTACACCAACCGAAGTGGGACAGCAATTCTGGTGACAGGAACTCCACATAAGGGTAACGTACAAGAAGCTCAGCAAAAGAAATGAAATGCAAGTAAGACATCTCAACACAAGGAACCAAACAAATCGCGAAAGAGACTTGCTTTGGATCTTTCTTCATGTGATCCATCATCTCAACAGAGTAAGCTTACATCAAAATCTTCAGTTGAAGTAGTACAGGCATCTACATCCACTCTCAAAGAGAAGACTAAGAAAACAGCGAAAGCAGCTAAACGATCAAAGAAGAAACAAGTTGTCTCTGACTCTTCTAGTTGTGATAGTGATTGTGTTTCACTTGTTTCAACTTATGACGAAGACAGTGAGAACGATGTTAATTGTACTTTTTGAGCAAACCTTTTTCTGCTGACCGTCATGGAGAGAAGTGGGTAAAATGTACAAAATGTTTTCAGTGGTGCCATGAACTTTGTACATCCCATTGTGAATATGCTAAATTCATTTGTGATCTTTGCCTGGACAGTTAAATGAAATTCTTTAATTATTTCTTGAAGTAAGTCAAAAATGCAAATTTTTATTAATTTTTACCACTTGTCTCGAATTTTCATGGTTTTTATTCTCTTTTAACAGATTTTAGTATTTTGAATATTGATTTAAAATATTACTTTTCTATTTTATACAAATATACAATAATGTGTGTTGCTTTAACCCATTTCTTAACAATGTTTTGTACTTTCCTTCATTTTTAAATGTTAAGCTACGACATTTTGCAAATTATTGTAAAATAGATCATATGTATTTCAATTCCAATGTTTTGTTTGCAAGTTCTATTGATGGCACAAAATTTATAAAAGCATGTATTGTATCATTTATGTGTACAAAAACATTTATAAGTGTTTTGATGATGACTTCCGAATGTATTTTAAGTTTTTGCCATTTAAAAATAGGGGGACGAAATTAGGACCCCATTTTTGAAAATGGAAAATTTTTCTTTCTTTCTATTTTTATTTATTTTTTATTACACTTTCACTTAAAATGCTTTCTGCTTACATATGTAATAGGCAGGTAACCAAGCTACCAGTTCATATTTTTTCTACAATTTTCCAGCCAATTTTTTGGATTTTATAACAAAAAAACAAATGGGGGACGATATATGGGCATCTTACCTTATGGATTAGATATAATATGTATTTCCTGTACTGAAAATAATAATCGATCTACTCCACAATGAAAAAAATATTAAAATACTTTACAAGTGAATATTTACTCAAATTAAAGTATTTAACTAGTCAACTATAAACACAATTACCATAGTGTAAATAAGGGTATGGATGCACACTAACGGTATGCCTCGGTTGACAATTTTTTTTTGGTACTCGCGCATGCTCAGAACACTTCAGCCATAAGACAGTCTGCTCGCGACGAAGTTGACAGCAGTCAGTCCATGTGTTCGCCTCGTGTCTGATCGCAACAACTCTTGTGGCGTCACGTCGCGCTGCGTCTGATTCTGCGTGTGCTGATTGCGTGTAAATACATGGACGTCAACTACATTCAGACGTATTGTTGCGCCGTGTTTTTTTTTGTGCGTCATTCTGTGTGTGCCCGGAACAAACAAACAAAAAAAACGTTTTTAAAGAATTTATTTTAATAATATATATAATTTTCCGCTTATCTCACGCATGTGGAGCTTGGACCGCGTGGCGAGATGACTTGTGTCGGTCACCCTCACGAGCAAAAACCTTTGGGCCACGCAGATTCCACCCCTCCCCCCACGGTAATCCTACTGATGTGCGAGCAGAAACGTAACATAAACCTAAATTTCCTCGTGGCCACTTTGGAAGTTAGTTAAGGGAAGCCTACAAATCACGTAGTTTCGGTTCCCTGCAAGAATTTCCGAAGATTTCCGAAGTTTTGCGTTTTGGCATTAACGCCACTTCAGCCGCTAAATCAGGAAGTTTCCAATGAAAACAAGCATGTTGTGACTGACCTAGCCTAACCTAACCCTTAGATTTTTTTTTAAATTTCAATATTTGAGAGGAATCCGAAGATGCACGAACGTGGTAGGGAACCGAAACTGCGTGAGTTGTAGGCTTCCCGTTATTTAACTGCAGCGGAGCTCCTCGGCTCCAGAGAGTAATGGTGGAGGCCGGGTGGAGGAAGGCCACTCACAGACGACGGGCAGCAGCAGCGAGGCCTCGAGCGGCGGGGCGGGCACCAGGGGGTTGTGCGCGCGGCAGCGCAGCGCGCGGGCCTCGTCTCCCGGCCGCGGCACGAACCTGGCGCGGCTCAGCAGCAGCGAGTCCGAGCCAGACTGCACCACCTGCGCACACGTAGCGTCACCGGGGAACAGCACTTCAAACACTTGACGGGAATACACAGAATAAAGATATTACATTAATTACCCCGAATGTGCAATGTTTCGCTTACTACAATACTGTTATATATGCATTAAATATATATAGTGTTTCATTAAATGTGTGCATAGTTTTATCTTAACGTTCATAATTAATATTATAATAGTAGGTATGTTTGTTTCAATGTTTGTCTTTCAATCACGCTCGAACGGCTGCACGTATTCAAATGAAATTTGGTAAAGAAGTCAATTACGTCGTAGAAAAGCACATAGGCTACTTGTAATAACCCTAATCCTGATGATAAATACGGCAAAAACTTTTTTTTTGTTTCAATGTCCGTCGCTCAATGAGGCTCAAACGGCTGCACGGATTTCAAAGCAAATTTTGGTATAGGTACTTGCCCAAAGAGATATACTTGCAGTCGAGGTTTGAATTGCCAGAGAGGTTTCACTGCTATCATGTGTACTGAGTTGCACGCGCTCTTTTTTTTATTAAGTGAAAGTGTTCATCCTTTATCGCTCTTTACTTAGTGGTGGACGGACTGCGCACTCAGTTTTTAAATTGCAGCTAAATCCATCCATCCATCCATCCATCCATCCATCCATCCATCCATCCATCCATCCATCCATCCATCCATCCATCCATCCATCCATCCATCCATCCATCCATCCATCCATCCATCCATCCATCCATCCATCCATCCATCCATCCATCCATCCATCCATCCATCCATCCATCCATCCATCCATCCATCCATCCATCCATCCATCCATCCATCCATCCATCCATCCATCCATCCATCCATCCATCCATCCATCCATCCATCCATCCATCCATCCATCCATCCATCCATCCATCCATCCATCCATCCATCCATCCATCCATCCATCCATCCATCCATCCATCCATCCATCCATCCATCCATCCATCCATCCATCCATCCATCCATCCATCCATCCATCCATCCATCCATCCATCCATCCATCCATCCATCCATCCATCCATCCATCCATCCATCCATCCATCCATCCATCCATCCATCCATCCATCCATCCATCCATCCATCCATCCATCCATCCATCCATCCATCCATCCATCCATCCATCCATCCATCCATCCATCCATCCATCCATCCATCCATCCATCCATCCATCCATCCATCCATCCATCCATCCATCCATCCATCCATCCATCCATCCATCCATCCATCCATCCATCCATCCATCCATCCATCCATCCATCCATCCATCCATCCATCCATCCATCCATCCATCCATCCATCCATCCATCCATCCATCCATCCATCCATCCATCCATCCATCCATCCATCCATCCATCCATCCATCCATCCATCCATCCATCCATCCATCCATCCATCCATCCATCCATCCATCCATCCATCCATCCATCCATCCATCCATCCATCCATCCATCCATCCATCCATCCATCCATCCATCCATCCATCCATCCATCCATCCATCCATCCATCCATCCATCCATCCATCCATCCATCCATCCATCCATCCATCCATCCATCCATCCATCCATCCATCCATCCATCCATCCATCCATCCATCCATCCATCCATCCATCCATCCATCCATCCATCCATCCATCCATCCATCCATCCATCCATCCATCCATCCATCCATCCATCCATCCATCCATCCATCCATCCATCCATCCATCCATCCATCCATCCATCCATCCATCCATCCATCCATCCATCCATCCATCCATCCATCCATCCATCCATCCATCCATCCATCCATCCATCCATCCATCCATCCATCCATCCATCCATCCATCCATCCATCCATCCATCCATCCATCCATCCATCCATCCATCCATCCATCCATCCATCCATCCATCCATCCATCCATCCATCCATCCATCCATCCATCCATCCATCCATCCATCCATCCATCCATCCATCCATCCATCCATCCATCCATCCATCCATCCATCCATCCATCCATCCATCCATCCATCCATCCATCCATCCATCCATCCATCCATCCATCCATCCATCCATCCATCCATCCATCCATCCATCCATCCATCCATCCATCCATCCATCCATCCATCCATCCATCCATCCATCCATCCATCCATCCATCCATCCATCCATCCATCCATCCATCCATCCATCCATCCATCCATCCATCCATCCATCCATCCATCCATCCATCCATCCATCCATCCATCCATCCATCCATCCATCCATCCATCCATCCATCCATCCATCCATCCATCCATCCATCCATCCATCCATCCATCCATCCATCCATCCATCCATCCATCCATCCATCTTGTTCTCCGCCTGTGTGGCAGCAAACACCTGTCCAGTTCCACGCGAGGGATTCGAGCAGTACCTGGTGCTGAGGGAGGCGGGCGTCTCCGAGCCACCAGGACACGACGGGGGCGGGCCTCGAGCCTGCCACCTCGCAGGCCACCTCCGCCTCCCGCCCCGCCGCCAGCCGCCGCGGCACGTCTCGCAGCCTCGCCGACAGGGGCGCCACTGTGCCGCACACAACAACCACCCCAACACGGTGTTCATGTGGGTTTACAGTTCTAAATTAACAATGAAGGAAAAAAAAAATCATGTACTTAAAATACGACTCCATGTATACTAGTAGAATGGTTTATGATTTAACACAATTTCTTGGACATAAGCCATTGCATGTTTTGTACTGTTTTTCATAGAAAAAAAATCCGAAAATGCAAATCAAGAATTAAAATTGAAAACCAAAACCCACAGAGAACGTGCCTAAATCAGCTGATGTCGAACAGATGGACCCAACGATGTACCTAAACTTGTATTGTGGATAACACAACGACAACAGCACAGACGAACACATTCAAACATAAATATCAGACAGCACAAGAATTCCGTGGAAGGAATTAAGATATGAAAAAAAAATAGTAACACCACATACGAACACATTGGTCTAAATTGGAGCTTAGCATTATATAGAGTTTTGCTGGTTTTTGGAGATTTGGAGCATCTGGAGTGCTTGGACCTTTGGAGCACTTGGAGAATTTGGAGCTTTGGAGCAGTCGTAGCATTGGATCACTGGAGCATTGGAGCAATCAGAGAATTTGAGCATTTGGAGCTGTTGGAGCAGAGGAGCACTGGAGCATTGAGCATTGGAGTACTTGGAGCAACTGGGAAATAGGAGCATTGGAACACTTGGAGAATTTGGAGCATTGGGGCGATTGGAGCGATTGGAGTAATTGGAGTACGTTTGATCTTTTTGTTGATTGTGCATCGTCAAGTTTGTAGTGAGGTCATGATTGACTTCATGGTTAGGAGACGCCTGGTATATATATGTTTAACATCTTAAATTACCTGTTTTAAATGCATGCTAAGCATCGAAAATAAAGCAATTTGTCTAATGACTACATGTACCCAACCACCGACTGTATGTGGCTGGCCACCAACTGGTCGTGTTAGCCTGACCAAGCGGCTGGCCGGGTCTGGTCATCTAACTGGACGTGCCTTGTAGCTGACTGGACGCACCTGGTTAACCAACTGCCATGTAGAACTGCCCGGGAAACACTTGCAAATTACTCACTTTGACTTATGAGAAGACCACAGAAATCGAGAAACACTAGTAATTTACTTTTTTTTGTACTTGTGTAATTTATATAATAAATCTTTTATTTGTGAGTTTGTTGTGTTAATTATTGAACCTGTTGCTTTTTATATTAAATTGATACGATATTAAATTTAATTAACGTTTTTGCATCAGTCATGTTTTGACCAAGGATGGAACTCGATCGAACCAATCAAAATTTAATTTTTTTTGATGAATTTACGAATTTTTCCCAAATTTATAATTAAAAAAATTACATGATTTTAAGATGGCGGTTCAGATGGCTGACAGGATTGCGGATGCCTCGGTAATAAATATCTAATAATGCACTCTAGCGGGTAAAATTTAAATAAAAATGGTGGCAGCACAATTTATCAGATGGCATATGTACTACGTGACACTAGCACATCTTGTATCGATTACTGAAAATAAGATGGCGGCCGCGCCCTCTAGCAGGCGATGTGTATTAACTAACGCTTCTGGTAGTAAGTATTGAAAATAAAGGTGGCGGCTTGGTCTCGAACATATGATGTTATTATTCCTTCAAATTAAAAAAAAATATTTACAAGTCTATATATGTGTGTTTTTTATATACTTTAATTCTTAGCCTTGCAATCAAAGGCGTATGCTTTCCAACCCAGAGGTTTGAGCTGTCATGGTTCGAATCACCTCGGTTACAGTGTATTTTGTCTTTAAAGTTAAATCTAGTTTGTCGATAAGGACCACATCATCATAGTAGGTAATGGAACATCGACATTATGTGCATGAGACATAGTAATGTTTGTGTTCTCTAGAGAGCTATAGTTATTGTTTTAAAATTCAAAATGGTCTTACGTTTTTAACATCTCTTACATAACTCAATCAGTTTTTGAGACATGTAAATCTCACAGGAAATTTTTTAAAACTGACTTTCACGAAAATTATAGCACATTACGACTGCGGAAAATTCATAATGATAAACTGTTTTCAAAAACTTTCATCCGTAAAATCATTGCGGTTAAATAAGCAGCCACACTGTAGGAGATTCAGAAAACCTAGCAGTTGCCTACCTTTCTTTATTTACAGGCACATTTTCAAAAAATGGAACATATGTATTTACGAAATATTGCTTTCGCCTTTGGCGGGAATGGGCCATAATTATTATGTAATACTGACGAGAAAAAAAATCAAACCATGTCTTCAACCGAGCCAAAAACTATTTTCGAATACGTCCCGGAACATGATTCTAAGTGTTGCGAAGGCACGGAAAATATTCAGTTTTTTTTTTCTGTCTTTCTTCAAAATCGTAGTTGAATAGGAACGTCTGATTGGACAGGACATGCGCGTCGCGAACACGAGAACCTGGCCAGCGATAACGCAAGGAAATGGAAATATCGATAAGGCGTTCCCCGAGAATGTGCGCTGAAACCTTCGCAGTCCGCGTGACGTACGAGAAGGACTCGTCGACTGCATACGTGAGCATTTGCACCTCGGGCACCTGCCGCGTGGAATCGAAACTTCCAGCCCAGCGATTTTCCTGGACGAGTCTCGTCTATTACCGCTGCTATCACATATTCCAAAAAGAAAGAAAAAAATAAGAGAAATTACGAGAACAACGTGTCTTGTCTAGTATTTGGACCACTTGTGGTGGTTGAATTGACGAAGAGAATATAGCAACCAAGCAGGCAAGAAACTGCTGAAACTTAAAAAAAAGAAATCAATGACTGGATAGGCCTAAGTGTTATGATGACTCGCTAACTTCTAGGTCATTAGAGGCGGATAGATGAAGATGATAAAACCGAAATTGACTCAAGGCAACGCCCGCTAATTGTGTGTGTGTATATATATATATATATATGTCTATCTATCTATTTCACAGTTAGACTAGGCTAGGTGGTTCCAAATATAGGTCTTGAGGTTTGTTGAGTCATGAAGTGGAATTACATTTCTGAACCCTAAGCTGTGGCTACGTTTTTAAAAATTTAAGATGGTTGTAGTAATATAACAACACTTAATCAGTTTTTAAGGCACTCCAGTTTTGCTGTCTTTTATTTTTTGATTCGACTTTTACAAAAGTCATAATAGCAAACTACGACTTGAAGTTGATAATATAAATTGTTTTGAAATCATTTCACACGTTAAATAATTTCGGTTAAGCAGACAGTCATACTGTGGTAGACTCAGGAAATATATTCGCATGTCTACTGTGACTTAAGCGAGGTACATATTCATGTGCTGTAACAAATAAATAAAATAAATAAATAAACATGTTCGGAAATTGCTGAACACACTCATATATACAAGTATTTAATGGGCGGCAGGGAACGCCAAAACAAGCATCTTTTGTCAAGGAACGTCGGTCCGGAAACGCGAACTTGCAGAGTTACAGGTGCGAACAGTAGCGCGCAAATTTGAATTGCGCGCGCGACCAGGCGTCACGCGATTGGCTGGCAGGACGCGCGGGGTAGCAGGCGACGAGCGCAGACGTGTTGAGTTGGTCACACGCACCAGCACTGTGGATGGTCGGCTGTGGTGCGTTCACGTGTTCGACTAGCGTGATTAGCGCTGTGTTGGCGGTTCGGTGAGTACGGCGCTGCGATTACAGGATTACAGGATTTACGTACTACAACAGCGTGGCTGTCTTACGTACATTCGCAAAGACGACCTACCTACGTGATCGTAGTGTGCACGGAGGCGAGATTTGCGCATTTACCAATAACACTTCCACAACAGGAAGACCTTCATACGACTTAGCCAGCGAGACTGCCTGTAAAGCTACGGCCACGCCAGGGCGCTATGCTCGCTATGTTCGCGATGTTCGCTACGCGAGTGAAATATAGCCAGCTGCATCTCAGATGTCACTGGTCACACAAAGCTGTGTTCGCTACGTTGGCGACGTCGCAAGGTGTTTGGTTCTTGGTTAATTTTCTAAGACGTCGCTGACTTCGCGCATGCGTAGATAAACAAAAACATCTGTTTTTTTTTTGCGTGTAATTTTTGCTGTTCTTCTGCGTTTGCTTTTTATGAAGTTTTATTCCTCTCAGTATTGTACTTTGAACAGTCAAGTTGATGGAAAAGTTAATTAAAAGATGATGAGTAAGATGATTAATAAATGATGTTTACTCTACAGGAGCGTCGGTATAAGTGAAAGCGCTGGAGCCGGACCCGAGAGGTTACTCAGCCTGGAGCCGCCTCTGCGTCCGAGCGCCAACGCTCTGCGACCGCGCGTCCTGCCAGCCAATCGCGTGACACCTGGTCGCGCGCGAAATTCAAATTTGCGCGCTACTGTTCGCACCTGTAACTTCTGCGGGGTCGCGTTTCCGGACACATGTTACATCACAAAAATTACCGGTTTCGGGATTTCCTGCCACCCATCGAATGGATGCGCATCAATTTTCAGAAAAAATTCTGTTCATACATAAAGATGTATAAATTATTCGGGTTCGACCCCGTCACGAATGGGGAGCTGCGAGTGACCTGAGCTAATTTACCGCCGTTGCAAAGTCACCAGTAACTTCCAAGTGCTTCCACGACCAGATGAGATGTTTTATGCGTGTTCTGCACAGGCCGTCGTGAGAAACCAGGGACACGGAGGTAAAACGTTTTGTCCGGCCCCCGCTACATTATTTGATGTACAACTTTTCAAACCCTACAGTTAAAAAAAATTGTAAATACTGTAAAGGTCACTGTGACCATAAATTTAAATTTAATATTTCTGTATTGCATGGTTTTTCTATGAATTATATTAACAATACACATGTAATTTTTGTCCCATAAAGCTAAAACCAAGCATTAAAATTAAATGTCAGCCAGTCTTTCAGTACTCGCCTGAAATGTGTAACATCTAACCTCGGTAACGAGCGAATTAATGTGTTTATCATATTTCAAATACACTTATAATACGAAAATAGAACACGAAATTTAACGCAGAATTCTTTAAAACAATGCAGAGTCAGATAAATAGGTGTACGGTTAATAATATTTTCAACTAGGCCTACATTTATGGGCGCGATTCACATTTAGTTACCGCATTCACCACTAGAATTCGCTGCCGGAAGCAGCTACGTCAACTATAATATTATTTAATTAGCAGACTGAAGTTTTAAACTGTATAATTAAACGGCTCCTAAAAAAAATAGTCTTGATAAAATACTAATTCCCGGCTTTGTAGCTGATTTTCGACAAGGAATTTGATTAAAATACTGCCCCATCGTGTTGAAATTCATTGACCAGTTAATACTGTAAAGTTTCCCTTTGTCTTTGTGAACTTTAGTTCGCCCCATCCTCCACAGATGGCGGCACCGCATGCCGAGATGTCACACGTGTGCAGAAGAAGGGCACGCACGGTGCAGTTGCAGCTGCAGGGTCCGGTGCACTGGGGGCAGCAGGCGGCTGTTGGCGGCCCTGCACTGGTAGGCGGCGCCTTGCAGTCCGCGGAGCGCGCGGCCCGCCTCCAGCCGGCTGTGGCCCGCCCCCGGGGGCTGTCCCGCCACCGGCTCGCCGTCCACCAGCCACCACACGCGCGCCGCCGGCCGGCCTGCCAGCACACACCTTCACTTCACCCTCACTTCACCCTCACTTCACCCTCACTTCACCCTCACTTCACCTTCACTTCACCCTCACTTCACCCTCACTTCCCCGCCCCCGCCCAAGCCTCGCGGGCGCCGGTCTACACAGCCTCGCGCTTATCATCCAATAACACAGGGCCGGCGCGTCCATATAGGCGAACTAGGCAACCGCCTAGGGCGCTAAGTAGCCGGGGGCGGCGCAGCACGACACATAACAGCTCATATAATATGTTTAACGATTATTCAAACTAGATGAAAATTGATTTTTGTAACAGTTTGGAATTTTTATATTGGTATAAGTAATTATTTAAAGTCCACGGTGACCTGTTTATGATTTGTAATAAGAAAAAAAGTTTAAAAAAAAACACAAGCCTACTTACATTTGATTGTTGACAAAATCTTAGACTTACGTGATGTATTTTGAGGCAAGGAAAATTTTTTTGAGGTGTCCGGGCAGGGGGGGGGGGGGGGTGCATTAAGGTTTTCCGCCTAGGGCGCCAATTTACCTTGTGCCATGTATTAGGGATTTAGGCACGTTTTATTTAAAAAATTTGTAATCTTAAATATTTTTGGAAATATTTTTTTTTTTTCTCTCATCTTATTTTCTTTACGGCCAGGCCCTCAGCCTCTGTTCTCAGAGGCGAGCTGATTTTCTTTCCCAGCCTCATGCTAGGCTAGCATTCTGGCTAATATTTCTCCCGCCTCCAGGCACGTGGGGGCCGGTAACTTTATTTCTTCGCGTGACTACCTTTTGCCTAGAGCAGCTTGTGAAGCAGTGCTGAGCCCTGCTAACTCTGTCACGAATCGGTATAAGGTTCACTAGCAGCAAGACACGACAGGAGGATCCCGTGGGCCTTGCGTCCCACAGACCATGCGTTTTTTGAAGCCATCCCCCTCCTGCTCACCCACCACTTTCTTCTCAGAAGTGTGGCTAGGAGCGACGACCGCACGGGGACGTTAACCGGAGTCAAGGCCATCTCAGGCTTGACAGCCGCAGTTACGATTCTGAACCTTAACGACATCTAGTGACGGCTGTGGTCACTAAAGCCACTTGTGGGCGTCGGCAGCGCCGACACCAGCGCTCGCGCGGAGGTAACGACAACCTCTCTCCCCTTCTTATGTCTCAGGCCGCTAGGTGGCACCACTGGTACTCCATTACCCCCTAGCTTGACACTCTCGTCGGTCACAAGTCGATTCATTAGTACTTCCTCTCGCCACCAAAAGATAGCGCCTCAGTCGCGCAGTCACTCCAGTAAGATCTAATTTTTTTATGCCGGACACCTTCGGGTGGACTCGGTCATTTTCGGCTCAGAGCCTACCCCCCCTCCCATTCTCTAGAGACCCCGCGCTTATGATATCCTGGTGATATCCCGCTCTGTACTGACTTCGGTGCGCGCCTCCTGACTGACTGGTACCGTTTGTAATTGCGATCTTCGGCGAATCATCGACATCGCACCGTATAATATGTAGTCTGCTCAGACTAGAGGGATGGAGTCCCTATCTAAAATTATTATTAACCAGTCAGTAGTTTAGTTGAAAGTACCTAGAGAAATTTAGTATTTTTTTATATTTTTTTTAAATTAATCATGATGACTTCCGTGGCTACCGCGAATCGTGGTTCGAGTTTTCGGAGACGAGGCGCCCTCTCCTGAGCGCCAGGACCAACACCCTGTTTTGGTAAGTCTTGACGTCATCCCCCCCTTTAATTTTCCCTCTATTGGCCTCTTGCGCCATTTAAGCATACTGTCTGGAAACAGGTCTAATTCTTTGGAATTTGGACTTCTGTTTCAGACAGGGTTCCAAGTTTGGGGCAGCCAAAATCCTCTGCCAGAACCTCTGGAGTCGGTTCCTGAGCAGAATCCACCATCTTTAGGCCTACTACCTCGCTCACCATCTATCTACAGCCCCGGGTGATACCCGCATTATTCTATTATTCTATTCACGAACTCAACAAAAAAAAAATAGTGTAACCCATTTAAGACAGCGGACAGTAAAAGCAGTTCGAGGAGGAGAAATGTATTTTATGTTTTGCAAGGACTATATGTACAACAAGTTACCAATGTTGATTTCATTCATGTTTTTAAGTATTGTTATTTTTGTTAAACATTCAGGGCCGGCCCGATAAAAAAAAATCAATTAGTAAATAAGTGTAATTGTGAGGCATTTTAATAAGATCACTTATCAATGAAAAACAGATGTTATTAAGGAAAATTTAATCTATAAAAAAGAAAGAACAATGATTAATAAAATAAGGAAGTCTATAGACGTAACAGTTGTTTTTTATTTGTTTAATATATAATAACGATCCTTTTTCTCTCAAGTGTTCGTAGGGAGTCTCTAAATTTTCTTTGTTTACTCCTAGTGTCACCTCTGTTGTTGACTTTTATAGCTATCAATTGAGGGCCCCAGTATTCAGAGTTTCCAAATATTTTTATCTAATTACTGAATTATTCTTTAAGACACTTGGGGTATTACAAAATGGTAGCAGAGCATGGTTACGTCTATAGGCATACCTAAGTTGAAAGGTCCTACCTAAAATTAAAATTAAAAATTGAATACAAATTTTTTTTTTTTATATTTTTTTTGTCACTTAGAATCTTATTGTAGTAAGTAATTTGTGAACTGACCGCTGATACACGTAGTAGCTAAATTGACCCTTGAATTTTAAAATTATCATAAGTTTTGCTGCACTTCAGTCTCTGTGTTTACATTTGGAGCGCGCCCGAGCCGCTAGCTGGCTGCCCACCCACGCGCGTGGCTTATCAACATTGACGTGTCCGCTGGACAAGATACTCCCTCCCCCCACACCCCTAGTTAAAGGCGCTGCGCGCCAAGGTCAGTCCTGCAGTCTGACGTGACCTTCATTGTAGGTACTTGGTTGTGCAAGCTAACCTGACAGCTTGTTACACCCGAGTACACTGTTCATTTCCCGACGCGAGTAGTAATAATAATAATAAATTATGAAGGCACATACTTCCCACGCAATAAAGCAATTGTTTTAATCATAAGCTAGATTTAAGTGTATACCTAAGTTTAAAGTTTAAGAGATAATTTTAAGAGGGTAGTGTTTTGTTTTGTGTAATACTATGAATCCGGACAGGATGATTACTCCGGAGCTATTACTAGTAGATGAATTAAGTTACGAGTTGCAGTTGCGTAATTTACCAACTACTGGAAATGCGCAAGAGCTGCGAAAGAGGCTTCGAGCCGCAGTACGTGATAAGTTACCTACCTCAGTACATAATCTAAATTTAGAAATACTCGAGGAATTCAACATAGCTTGCTCCAAATTTTACGACATAGCTGCTTTCGTAAGTTATTCAGATGTGGAAGAGAATTTGCCCAATGTAAAGCGACACATTATGCGATTAGAGCATGTCACCAGACGACTGGAAAATCTTGTGGTACTTTCCGCAGATGTGCTCAATGGTGTTTATCGAACAGAGCTAAATCGTTGTCTGCAACAGACAAATGCCTTCCAAATTAAATTGAAAGCTAGGGCAGCCCAATTAGAAACTCAACAGGACCTCCGGGCCAACATTGCCCAGGCAGAAAACCTAGGAATGGAAACACTAGGAAATGTAGAGAGTGAAAATCCGGAATTTCCTCAGGAAATAAAGCAACCCGACACACAAGTATCTTTGTGCCACACAAAGAAAGTTCCGCCCATTTCATCAACATCTCAATCATTCTTCGCAGTGTCAACCCCTCCCATCCCAGCAGCCACCACTCAAATTCCCTCAGGCGTGCATGTTTCTTCAGCTCCCATCACCAGTGTCACATTTTCCGGTAACTTGCCTGCAAATCCGCATCCTTTAACACAGCAAAATTTGTTTTTCCCATTCACCACAAACCAGTCATATTTTAATCCATATTCCCAGTTTCATTCTTTATGGACATCCGGGCAAGGAACTCCGATCCCTACCATCCCCACCGCGCAAATTGCACATCCTTCACCCCCACCTCCGCCATCAACGCAGAATCAACCAGAAACAACATTACCAGTTACGCCAAGGGCGGCTGAGTATAGCTGTTATGGGAAAATTGCTCATCCAGTCGAGAGATTACTTGTTGGTTTTCCCGAAACAAGTGGTCTTGACCCAGATAAATTAATCGAATTTATAAGGCACTTACTTAAAATCAGACAGAAAGGGGGCATTCCTGACAAACAGTTGTTGGAGATAGTTTTTCCCTACACCCAACCACCACTGAGTGAAAGAACGAGTCAAGCAATAGAAAATAGTTACTCTTTTGACAAATACCACGAAGAAATTTTGAATTTTTTTATACCTGCCAGACTTTTGACAAATTACCGTTTGGAATGGTACAACAGGCTACAGCGAAGTAATGAAGCATTGCCACACTATGTAGCATCAATCAGAGAAGCCGCGGCGGTTCTCAGATTGGGCGTATCAGAGAGAGAAATAGTTGCATAGTAGACGGACTAAATCAGGCAGAGCGCTCACGCGCTGTTTTCCAGGCTAGGCCACGAAGTTTTTTAGAACTAGATCAACTCTGTATACAGGCCATGAGTTACGAATATGCAGACACTCAGAGAAACAGGTCAGCGAAGTCCGTGGATAAGCATGATTCTTAGGCAGAAACTGCAAATAGTTTTCCATACACGAAACAACAAAATAGCCACCCACAACAGAAAACAAACTATTACAGAAATAATAAGTATAATTCAAACAAGAACATACAACAACAAACACCTTTCTGTAATTATTGCAAGCAAACAGGACATTACATTGAGCAATGTAACCACAAAAATTTCAAACCAAATTTCAACAAGGCAAAAAACGCGTAAGGCGGTGGCCAGGCAAATTTCTACCTGGTCCACCTAAAACTTCATCCGAGAGGAATTTTTCAGTGCATAATGTGCATACTAACGAATCACAAAAACAAAACAAAAATCAAAAAAGGCATAACACAGGAAAACAAAAACACAAGAAAAATAAACGAAAGAAATACACAGAAAAAGACAGAAAACACAAACAGAAGATTATAACACAGCAAATTAATCATAAAGAAAATTCTGAGAAATTCACAAGAATTTGCAAAACATGTGTTAGCCTGACTAACCAAGGAAAACGTAAGTGTCACAACATTTTCGGTCACGTCCGAACTGTATTACCATACACTAAAGCAATGTTTGGCAAAAATCAAATTATTGGTCTGATAGATACAGGAGCTACTCGTAGTTTTATTTCAGGCGATTTGTTTAGGGAATTACAGAAGAACAAGCAGGTTCTGAAAACAGAAGTCACGGATGTGCGCTGTTTTACTGCAGCGGACGAACCAATTAGTATATCCAAAGTGGCTATAGTGAAAATCAAGATAGAATTATTCACGTGGAATTTCCCTTTTCTTGTGGCAGAAAACTTAGCCACGCAGCTTATTCTAGGCTCCGACTTCATCGCTAAAACAGGTATTTTGATTGATCTACAAGCAGGAAGTTTTGTATTTAAATTTAATAAAAATATTGTCATATCATTCGTGGAACCTGAAAATAAAAGGTCAGGACAAGTTACTAATGTTTCTACCAACACTGACGAGAGAAATTCTTTGTCCCTGGATCATCTCGAGCCCAGTAAACAAGTTGCTATTCGAGATTTGTGTAATGAATTTTCAGATGTGCTAACTAAGAAATTAGGTCGAACTAACCTAATTGAATATCAAATTGAATTGACTGATACCACGCCAGTCAAAAGTCACCCTTATCAACTTTTAGGTCCTAAAATGGAAATCATGAGAAAACACGTACAGAAAATGTTAGATAATAAGGTAATAGAACCTTCTAATTCTCCTTTCAGTTCACCTGCATTTCTAGTACCCAAGGGCACGGAACAACGTTTCGTCACTGATTATCGCAAACTGAACAAACAGATTAAAATACCGCAAACACCCCTCCCAGATTTGAACTCGGCCTTTCATTGGTTTAGTAAGGCCAGGTATTTCAGTGTGTTCGATCTCAATTCGGCGTACCATCAGATCCCACTCACGCAAGACTCAAAACCTATTACCGCATTTTGCGTACCTTGGAATCTTTACCAGTATAATGTGGTACCTTTTGGCTTGGCCACAGGTGCTCAAGTACTCACACGACTTCTTGAACAAGTAGTAGGAGATTTTAAATTTAAATTTGTTTACAATTATTTAGATGATCTTGTAATTTATTCAGAAAGTTTTGAGGAACACATCCAGCATCTGACTCTTGTCCTTGAAAGACTGCGCAAGGCAGGCCTCACTGTAAATACAAAAAAGGTAAAATTTGCTGCTTCCGAAATATCTTTCCTTGGACATTTGGTATCACACAAAGGTGTTACAATTGATCCAGAACGAACACAGGCGATCAGAGAATTCAAACCACCTACAGACACAAAGGGCATAGCTCGTTTTATTGGCATGGCTAATTTTTATGCCAAATACATACCAAATTTCGCCGAGCATGCGGCACCTTTGAATGCATTACGTAAGAAAAATACACAATATATTTGGGGTCCTGAACAAGACAAGGCATTTAATTTCTTGAAAGAAGCCATAGCGAATCCACCTGTTCTGCGCATGGCAGATTTTAGTAAACCCTTTATTTTACAAACAGACGCCTCAAGTGTTGCTATAGGGGCGGTATTGTCTCAGGAAATAGATGGTGCCAGGCAACCCATTGCCTTTGCCTCACGTACATTAACTTTTCAGGAAAGGAAAGCATCTTCAGTGTATGAATTGGAATGTTTAGCAGTAGTTTTTGGTATTGATAAATTCCGACAGTTTCTGGAACATAGGGAATTTCTATTGGAAACTGATAATCAGGCACTCGCTTGGCTGTTAGCTCACCCTAAACAATTAGGAAAACTTGGAAGGTGGATCACCAAAATTTCTTCTCTCAAATTTAATATTCAACATATTCGCGGTACTCAAAACATTGTGGCTGACACACTTTCTCGAATGTTCGAGAACCCCTCCGAAACAATATCTCAGGAGGAACCTCAGATTTCGTGTCAGGCACTCCTAACCGATTTCCCCTTAGCTTTTCAGGACATACAAACACATCAAAAAGCCGACCCATATTTGGCAAAAATAATTGAACAAGTTAAAGCGGGTACAGCTCCAAAATTTTATAAGTTAGCTAAAGGTCTCCTACAAAAACGTACACAACAGTCAAGGCACCTTAAAATTGTTCTTCCACAAAATCTGCGTGATATGATTTTCACATATTACCATAGTTCACCTCTCGGTGCCCATTTAGGTATTTATAAAACCATTCAAGGTATCCGACGCCATTTTATTTGGGAAGGAATGCACCGGGACATTACACAGCTAGTTAAGTTATGTAAGCTATGTGCACTAAGTAAACCTGCACAAAATACACAGTACGGTTTTCTTGCCTCAGAAGTAGCCGAAAGACCTATGCAAAAACTTTTTATTGATTTTGTAGGGCCATTTCCTCGATCCAAATCCGTACACTCTATGCTTCTTGTGGGCATAGATGCTTTTTCGAAATTTGTTTGGCTTATCCCACTCCGTAAGGCTACAGCTGACACCACTGTGCGTGCATTACAAAATCATATTTTTAAAACTTCAGGATTACCGAACATAATTGTATCCGACAACGGAACACAGTTTACATCCAGAACTTTCAAGAACATGTGTTTCTCGCATGGTATACAGCATGTGACGACATCGCCATACTACCCTAAACCCTCGCACGCAGAGAGATTTAATAGAAATCTTCGTTCGGCGCTCATAGCGTTCCACGCGAATGCGCAGGAAAAATGGGACAGTAATTTGGTGTGGTTACAGATGGCATTTAATTATGCCCGACATGAAGGACACAAATCTACCCCATTTGAGATTATGTTTACTTATAAGCCCAACACACCCCTTTCCAATCTTTGGTCTCTCGAAGACCTACTGCCGGATGATCCCAAGGACATCGCGGAGATTTGGAGAAAGGCGCGTAGGAATTTAATTTTGGCTCACCAAACAAGTCAGAGAAGGTACAATAAGTACCGCTCCCCTAACCCCTACAGGGTAGGTGACACGGTAATGTGCAAAGCACATCCGCAGAGTAAGGCCATCGATAAGCGATCGGCCAAGTTATCGTATCGCTGGACTGGACCATTACAGATCCAACGGTTTCTAACCCCAGTGACTGTGAGTCTAGCCGACCCCAGTTCCGGAGAGTATGTGACACGAGCGCACATCTCCCACCTTAAGAAAGCGCATCCGAATTTAAAATAGGAGCGATTACTTTCTCTAAGCCTTGGCATGCCAGATATATATATTTAAGACTCAATAAGGAGTTTAACTGAAGAATACAAAACCTAGGTAGAAACATTAAGTAACAATAAAAATCCATGGTACTAGTTTGTAAGAAAACTTAATATAAGGTGTTAGTTTAAGTGGCCACTTAAGTTAATAATTTTATTTAAGATAATGAATTTAATCATGCTAGTCATTAAGAATGTGCACATTAGTTCATAAGAGTGTTTAATATTTTTTTTTTGTGTGTTAGCATGTAAGTAGTAGGATACAGGCGAACCTGGTAACTCGTCCTACTGAAGTTTTTGGTTTTTGTTTTTGCTTTCCCCTAAGCTCCGCTTTAACGCGGGGGAGTATGTGCCGTGTATTAGGGATTTAGGCACGTTTTATTTAAAAATTTTGTAATCTTAAATATTTTTGGAAATATATTTTTTTTTCTCTCATCTTATTTTCTTTACGGCCAGGCCCTCAGCCTCTGTTCTCAGAGGCGAGCTGATTTTCTTTCCCAGCCTCATGCTAGGCTAGCATTCTGGCTAATATTTCTCCCGCTTCCAGGCACGTGGGGGCCGGTAACTTTATTTCTTCGCGTGACTACCTTTTGCCTAGAGCCGCTTGTGAAGCAGTGCTGAGCCCTGCTAACTCTGTCACGAATCGGTATAAGGTTCACTAGCAGCAAGACACGACAGCAGAATCCCGTGGGCCTTGCGTCCCACAGACCATGCGTTTTTTGAAGCCATCCCCCTCCTGCTCACCCACCACTTTCTTCTCAGAAGTGTGGCTAGGAGCGACGACCGCACGGGGACGTTAACCGGAGTCAAGGCCATCTCAGGCTTGACAGCCGCAGTTACGATTCTGCACCTTAACGACATCTAGTGACGGCTGTGGTCACTAAAGCCACTTGTGGGCGTCGGCAGCGCCGACACCAGCGCTCGCGCGGAGGTAACGACAACCTCTCTCCCCTTCTTATGTCTCAGGCTGCTAGGTGGCACCACTGGTTACTCCATTACCCCCTAGCTTGACACTCTCGTCGGTCACAAGTCGATTCATTAGTACTTCCTCTCGCCACCAAAAGATAGCGCCTCAGTCGCGCAGTCACTCCAGTAAGATCTAATTTTTTTATGCCGGACACCTTCGGGTGGACTCGGTCATTTTCGGCTCAGAGCCTACCCCCCCGCCCATTCTCTAGAGACCCCGCGCTTATGATATCCTGGTGATATCCCGCTCTGTACTGACTTCGGTGCGCGCCTCCTGACTGACTGGTACCGTTTGTAATTGCGATCTTCGGCGAATCATCGACATCGCACCGTATATTATGTAGTCTGCTCAGACTAGAGGGATGGAGTCCCTATCTAAAATTATTATTAACCAGTCAGTAGTTTAGTTGAAAGTACCTAGAGAAATTTAGTATTTTTTTATATTTTTTTTAAATTAATCATGATGACTTCCGTGGCTACCGCGAATCGTGGTTCGAGTTTTCGGAGACGAGGCGCCCTCTCCTGAGCGCCAGGACCAACACCCTGGTTTGGTAAGTCTTGACGTCATCCCCCCCTTTAATTTTCCCTCTATTGGCCTCTTGCGCCATTTAAGCATACTGTCTGGAAACAGGTCTAATTCTTTGGAATTTGGACTTCTGTTTCAGACAGGGTTCCAAGTTTGGGGCAGCCAAAATCCTCTGCCAGAACCTCTGGAGTCGGTTCCTGAGCAGAATCCACCATCTTTAGGCCTACTACCTCGCTCACCGTCTACCTACAGCCCCGGGTGATACCCGCATTATTCTATTATTCTATTCACGAACTCAACAAAAAAAAATAGTATAACCCATTTAAGACAGCGGACAGTAAAAGCAGTTCGAGGAGGAGAAATGTATTTTATGTTTTGCAAGGACTATATGTACAACAAGTTACCAATGTTGATTTCATTCATGTTTTTAAGTATTGTTATTTTTGTTAAACATTCAGGGCCGGCCCGATAAAAAAAAATTCAATTAGTAAATAAGTGTAATTGTGAGGCATTTTAATAAGATCACTTATCAATGAAAAACAGATGTTATTAAGGAAAATTTAATCTATAAAAATGAAAGAACAATGATTAATAAAATAAGGAAGTCTATAGACGTAACAGTTGTTTTTTATTTGTTTAATATATAATAACGATCCTTTTTCTCTCAAGTGTTCGTAGGGAGTCTCTAAATTTTCTTTGTTTACTCCTAGTGTCGCCTCTGTTGTTGACTTTTATAGCTATCAATTGAGGGCCCCAGTATTCAGAGTTTCCAAATATTTTTATCTAATTACTGAATTATTCTTTAAGACACTTGGGGTATTACAACCTTGCACCGGCCCTGCAATAACACACACCGGCTAGGTGGGTCCCGTGAAGCTTCTGACCTGGACTCGATTCCCGGCCGAGCCACGGGGTGAAACACTTTCTTTCTGGCTTCAGGACTAGGCGCTGCTGTGTTGTCCTCTTACTCCCGGACTGCGGACGGTGACAGTGACCACATTCTTTGACTAAATCTTTGCAATGGAGAAGATTGATTTAAATAATTATTATGGACATACGCTATTTCTAGTTTGGACTGTTATATCATAGAGAAAAAAAAACTCCACAAGACCAGAAAAGGAAAGATGAACATACAAACACACAGAAAACAAGCCGATTTCATCAAGCGATGTCAAATCAGCCCATGACATCGGCCATTTCGGCTAGTTTACTGTGTGTTTGTGTAGTCATTTTTCTTTGTCTGTTTGGGTTTTATTTGTGAAATAAGTGCAAAATACCAATGGCTAGAAACCCGAAAAACTCGCGACTTCATTTCGCGATAGGCTAGACTCCCAACTCGTTCGCCTTCGTGCTGTGGATTCAAACCAGCCTCCAATCCCACTTCGAGGTCTTTAAGGGTCGACTTCGTCCACCATGTTAGTATATTGCAATACATTTTGCTTCATTATTTGTATAACACAAATAATCACGTATGCTTTACTATATAAGCAGTGGAAATTGTGTTCCATTATAAATTTTGGTCGTCAGATATGTGTGCTACGTGTTCCCTGGCTGTTCGTGGGAAAAAAAACAGGTTAATAGTTTGTTTGACCAGTTTCAACGTTGTCACTAACTATATGTTACTATGTGTATTTTCACAGCTGTGGTGAGCGTAGGAATAACTTTTATGATTCAGTATTCAAAACATTCCCTTGCAAAATCCTGGAATAAAACAAAAACATTAAAAATATTCACTATGACGTATAACGCCGAATCTTAAATACACACACGTGAAAAAATAACAAAACATAAATATTTTCATAAATAGTTGAAGTAAGCCATTTGTTAAATTTTCAGAGAAACATATCTCAAATTTTTATCATTTATTGAGTTCAAAGCCTAACCAATTTTTTTTTCCATGTATCACCATGCTGCGAACATAATACGTTTCGTAAGAGCATCCGACTAACTTACAAATTGTTCAGATCGTTAAATTATTATCAAAATGTGCAAATAAAGATTTATTAAATTAAGAAATGCACATAACATTATATATAGTTTTATTTTATAATGGCTTCAATTAAAATCGAAACGAAAATACGCAAAGACACTCAATTTGGGTAAACACAATTAGCCTGAGCTAAATTTGGCACTATGAAGTATTAAAATCTTATTATTGATTCTTCAGTTAACAAACAGTAACATAATGAGAGTAACTTAATTGTTTTTGCAACTCAGCTTCTGGTAATCCATGTCTTTGTGAGGATATAGCACCCGGCACGCACCAATGTAAGGCGGTGTTGCAGTTTGCCCCGTGAATGGTCTATGGCTAGAGACCTGTAAAATTCGCGATTTCAAATCCCTAAAGGATAGACTCCATGATCCTCTACGCACTCGTGCAAATTACATCTGCTGATGGGTTACCGACTCGTAACACCTGTTGACTGGAATGATCGTGATTCGCTAATTCTTCTGTTAAAGATTTTTTATTGGCCCAGAGTCCTTCAGATAAACTGTGGCCCAATCACTGAAGCAAAATAATGTCAAAAGTATTTGGACTCTATCCTATCGCGAAATGAATCCGCGAATTTTACAGGTCTCTACTATGGCATGTCTCACTCTTAATTTTCAGTATATAGCAAATGGCGCTCAATGTTGCAACATTGATGCTACCCGGCTTGTTAATATTAACAATCTTGTTTTGTATACCATCAATAGTTATATAATAAGTTTTAATATATTTGTAATTGTCCTTTTGGTTTATTTTTAAAACCATAAAATAGCACATATTGACATTATAACTTCAGTCGTAGTCATTCTGAAAGAAAAAAAAATTCAATGCTGAAGACCAATTATTATTATTATTTCATTATTTCACAGGAGAAATTATTTGTAGCATTCGATCACTATAACAAGAAATTCTATTAAATTATGTACAATACTGAAACCGAATAAGAAATATTAAATTATATTTTTAAAAAAATTGACAAAAAATTTGAAACCAAGATTTCGATTTACAGTTACGTCTCCTTAGAGTTAAAAACTGAACAATTTAAAATGATGCTCTTAATGAAATACAACAAGGAAATGTATTTTAAAATTCTAATTCCATATTTTCATTTACAAAATAATAAAATTCAGATATATTTAAATACAATTATCATTTCATTCTAAAGTTGTGTATAAAACTTCTGTACTCTGTGGCGTACATCTGGTAACAGAGCACACACCGAAACAAGGACAACGCTAATAGCACATTCATTGCATTGGCTAGAGAGCGTGAATGTACATTAATGTGCAAACGCTAATAAAGGATGAGACTGGTTATAAATGACATCGAGGTGAATAGAGACGAAGAGGTATGACGAGAAAAGACTTTGGGTGACAACGGGAGAACCCCGAGGAAACCCTTATGCGCACAACAGCATCCGCCACGTTACTCACTTGTGAAAAAAACTCCGGACTATACCCTCCCGGGAATCGAACCAAGTTAAATTTGGTGGGAGGCGAGTAATCTGACCACCTGACCACTCAAATACCGTGCGTCCCCATTATGATTAAAATATAGTTATTTACTATATGAAGTATTTGCAAGTGAATTTGAATAGACACCTTAAGACTAGTTTTATTGGAAAAGGAAATTACTCGTAAATAAGCAACACTCACCTCCTATCACGTGGCAGGTGAGCACGAGTTCAGATCCCTCTGCGATTGGCCCGATCACGGAGCCGCTGATTGGCTGGCCGGAGCCGTCGTAAACCACCAGCTGCTCGGGAGGCACTGCAATTACACAATTACACACATTACAACACAAGATTTCACATATATCGCACGTAACACATCATATATCACACATTACATATAAAAAAATCACACATCCCATCCATCATACACCACAAATCACATACACCACACATCAGATATATAAAATAAAAATAAACATCACATAAACCACACATAACATACATCACACATCGTTCATTGTACACCGTGCATCACACACAGCAAATCGCACATCGCAATTCACGTCACACATCATACGTGTGGCTTGCAGAAGGATGTCAGAACCAAAAAAGTCATTAAATCGATTACACAAGACACATGTAGTCTTCCGAAGTTAGGCTCTCTCATTACTTTAGAAAACCATGCTTGGTTCATCCTTTCAGCGTGTTGATGAATGTGTTTATCAGTGGAGTGGGCCTGATGGCTTGTATCCGCGCGTCCATCAAGAGGATCAGTAAAGGTGGGTTTTTCTAGCGGCAAGTATTTTTGCGCAGCAGAAACAGAATTTGCTTGAAAACGTCGACAGGAGCGTCAAATATATTACGCGGCGTGAAAGTGTTTTCCTAGTGCAGCGTGTTTATCTATTCAGGGCCGGTTTCACCAAGCGAAATTATCTCGATAAAGTAATGAATTATCCAGATTAACTGAATATCCCGTTTCACCACACCGAATATCTCGATCTTTTAGTGTTATCGAGATAAAATATTTTAACCACCGATTTTCGTGGTTAAAGTCTTATTATCGAGATAATATTGTAAAACGAAGTGACGAGAGGATATTTTAAAAATTGTAATGGCTCGAGGCATGTACAATTTGATTTTTGAAGATGAAAGTGATGAAGAAGATGCCATTGTTCGTCGGCCACGATGGATGCGAGATAGAAGCGATTATTTTGAAATGTATGATGAAGAAGACTTTAAAATACATTTTCGCCTTTCAAAACAGTCGACTATGTTTGTTTTGGAACTTATAGAAAATCAACTACAGTTTCCCGAAAAGTAAGTTTATATTAATATTATTTCCTAATGTTAATTGTTTCTGTAGAATAATAAATATGTATATGAAATCATAGACAAGTAAAATAAAACTCATTTATACGAACATTACATTACAACCTTCAACATACTTTTTTCGTCTTTCACAGGAATATGTCAGTGCCGCCAATGAACCAACTGCTGGCTACACTTCGATTTTATGCTACAGGCTGTAACCAGCTAACCATTGGGGATTATGCTGGCTTTAGTAAACCCACAGCTCACCGAATAATACATAGGGTTAGCTCCGCAATTGCATCTCTTCGACCGCAGTTCATTAAATTCCCAGAGACGATGGAAGAACTGAATTTAGCACAAAGGGATTTCTATGCAATTGCTAAATTTCCCAGGGCTATTGGTGCTATGGATTGCACTCATGTAAAAATCCAGTCACCAGGTTGGTTTAAACACTGATTTTATGCTACCTTTTTATTAAACATTGCAATCCACATACAAGCTTGTTTTATGTTTGTTGCAGGTGGAAACAATGCAGAATTCTACCGTAACAGAAAAGGTTACTTCTCTGTGAATGTGCAAGTAATTTGTAATACAAAATTGGAAATTACAGATATTGTTGCACGATGGCCTGGTTCCTCACATGATAGTACCATATTCAACAATAGCAACAGAAGGGCATGTTTTGAGAGAGGGGAGTATGGTGATTCTGTACTACTTGTTGATGCGGGCTATGCTTGTAGGTCATATCTAATGCCTCCATTAGATAATCCCAGAAGTCCACAGGAACACCTATTTAATGAGTCGCAAATTAGGTCAAGAAATCCTGTAGAGCGAACATTCGGTTGCTGGAAGCGACGTTTCCCAGTCTTATCTTTAGGATTGAGAGTGTCATTAGAACATTCGTTTGCCATCATTGTAGCGACTGGGGTGCTGCATAATATCCTGCGACAAACTGGGGAAGAACTCCCTCCAGACGACCCTAACCTCAATCTCCACCTCCCTTGGCAACAGTTGCTTGAGGAAGGAAATGTACAGCAGAACAACGAAAATGCAAACAGAAGGCCCAGATATGACAGTGTCAGGCATTTACTGATTGAAAACTATTTCAGGAGGTAAATGAAATTTACATATACCTATAATTAAATACCTATATATGTGTGTGTGTTGTAATACTTATTTAAGATACGATTATTTATCACTCTGTGTATTTTCAGTTTGTTGTAGGTCATACTGATCTATATGTCACACAGAGATGCCATCAACTTGAAGATTTGCTGGTGAAAATAACTACATATAGCAAGATGTATGGAATATTTTAATACATTTGCATTGAACAACTGCTTAGATCATACAAAATAATGTGACATAAGCGAACATGTATTATCTTTTATATAATTCTTAACATTTGTACTTGAAACTGTTTGTTAATAGGCACAATGAATATCACTTTGTAAATATACATGTAATATATAAAAATTATGTCATGATAGTTGAGCAAATGTTTAATACATAAGAACAATTAAATTACTGCAAATGTTCTAGTTCTTTCTTTATTTTCAAGATTTGTAAAGATAAAAGTTCAGTTTGCAGCTTTTCCTGCTTTACTTTTTCTCGTTCTTGTTGTAACCGCAGTTCCCAGATTTCTTTCATAACTTCTTTTTCCTCGATTGCATGTTTTTTTGCAAGTTCAATTAGTTCGATTTTTGCTGCATTGACAGCACTTACTTCTTTCACTTTGGTGGCCGGGGTTGGTCGCCGCTTGCTAGTAAAGGGAGATTGCACTGAAGCATTTCCCCTACTGCTAGGAGGCATTGCCTTCCCACTACTTGCACTGCATGAATCAGTAGTATTGGTCTGCACTGTGTTTGTGATAGCCGAGTTGTTATTGGAGTGTCGAAGGGCAGAACACACAGGACTGCTGAGCATGGCTGGAGTATAATGCGTCCAGTCGCCATTTGGAAGAGTTACCTGTGGAAAAATTAAATTTGAACATTATGTGAGAGAAATAAAGTTAACACAGTGCATAGGCTATAGCTATACATGATTAATAAGCATAACTATGCACAGTGACACATCCATTAGGTTTTCTCAAAATAAAGTGTAGGCCTACTAACTGTCTCTGCCGTCTCCACGAAAGAAACATCCACTTCTGCTCCGACATCCAGTTGAATGCTGTCATCCTCATCAGTAGGCCTATTTGATGCATCAAATGGTAATATTATTGCATCTGAATCTGAATCGAAGGGATTCTTGGCACCATCGATAGTCGGTTTGATTAGGCTCTGCACTCTCTCACAAATGGGATCCTTACTAACTGTTTTTGAAGGACCTCCACCTGAAAAAATACAGAATTAATTTAGTTATGTGGTGTATATTTCATATCCACTGGTGGTATAGTGCGAAGTGTCTTCTTGACAGTGCAAAGGTTATAGTTCTGATTCCAACTCCACCCAAGATACCTCTTTAATATATTACAATTAATTCAAGTAACTAAAAAAATTGTTATTGCACATGTTTACAATTCGTAAAATTGCATTATGGATAAAAATGCATACAATATTTATTGCTGTACCTAAATATAATGTACCAGGATATACAGACAAAAAATATATTACCTGTTCCAGTTAATACTTGAACTCGTTGATCAGCAGAAGTCTTTCGCGTGTGCTTTTTGAGATTCTCCCACACCGCTTTTAAATTTTCTGCAGTCCTGTGATGTTCTCCAGACATACAATTGAAAGTATCTGCAAGTATTTGCCACTGCTTCATTTTTTGTTGCTGTGAAACACCATCTGTTTTTTTATTTTCAATGATATTGAAATGTTCAGTTACTAAATCTAAAAGAATGTATTTCTCCTGCTGCGATGTATTTTTATTTCTCTGCTTCTTTGACAAATTACAGCCTTGGCTCGCCATAGTAGCCTACGAAATTTCTAGCCAAACTTTGATAACGAAAGGTGTTTACAAACAGAAAATCGCGATAATTTCAGAAGATCGAGTTAAACTTATCTCGATTTTCTCAGAGAAAGATAATATGTGGTGAAACACATATAACTTTATCGAGATAGAAATGGAAGATTAACTTTTTATCTCGATAACATCATCGGGATTTTCAACTCGACTGGTGAAACCGGCCCTCAGTCGACGTAAGGACAGCATGTAAAATGGGGACAATGTGCAGGAAAAGGAAGGTGATGGTTACGGTGTTAATTAAAGAAACTATGGATGATCACCAGTAAGAAGAGGTCATACTAACTGAATATGCGAAATTCAGGAAACAAGTGAGTGATGTGTTGACAAAGCGGAGAAATTAAGGAATTTTCAACAGTTTGATCAAGAGTCATCTCCTTGACGAAGACAAAAAGTTCAAAATGTATTTTAGATTGACCCATGAACGGTTCTCCTTCGTTTTGAACCTCACTGAAGAAGACTTGACAAACTCCTCCTACAACAGAGTGAAGATCCTCTGAAAAACTTCAATGTTCTCCTTTTAGCGACACATTTAAGTGGTCACTTTTTAATCATGGTATTTGGGAATAATTTACAGTTTGCAAACTGGATTTTGGTACTGTAATTTCATGACTTATAAGAATATAAAATACATTTTATTTATTTGTGCTGATTAGAGTTTTAAATACGACACATATCGAGTTTTTTTATTCCTGAGAAGACAACTTCATACTGTTTAAGACTAAAATTGAATTATTTATTTAACATTTGTTACATGCCTACGAACGGTTGTGATAACCTTGGTGGTAGGCACAACTTTGCCTTTTTTTTATACAAACAAAATAAATTAAAAAAGAGTAACATTTAGCTTATTCAAAGTGAAACAAAACATTTTGTGTTATAACTGATTGATGGAATGATGGATGGTTACAGTAATGTGCGCGTGCAAGCTGGGCGGCGCGGCTGTAGCTTCGACCGGACGGCCCGCGTCTCGCTGAAATATTAAAAACGCGAGCTCCGGAGACGCGGTGAGGTGGACACGAACAAGTGTCGCTCAGAAGGGGCTGTCCCGACGGGCTTCGCGCCTCGCCCGAGGGTCGACAACGTCGATACAGGATCGAACAGCACTCTCCTGACTTGAGCGAGTGGCGTAGATAAGAGCGCGAGTAGTTCTGAAGGGGCCTGTCAACAGCATTAGCAATGGGTCGAGCCGACGAGTAGCAGGCTCGCGTCTGTCCGGTGCGGAGCGAGTGGGTGCAGTTGTAACACACTCGCGAGGACCCTAGGGGCAGGGGCCTACGTAGTTTGGGGGAGGGGTAATTATATACCCTCCTAATTATAATATGTACATATATACACATCTATAATTCCCAACCTACAAAAGGAAAAAAAATTAAAAGCAAAAAGCGGGCAAAGCAGTTCTACAAACAGAAAAAAAAAAGTTTGTTTGATTCAATCAAATATAACAAAATATTTTCTTTGTCTATACAAATTTGGTAACAAGATTGATTTGTTACATATAATAAAATATACATTTAAGTTAAAAAAAATGATTTCGTTGGCTCAACAATATCTTTCCTGCTACAAAATTTTGATTGACTAAACAAAAAATATATTTATTTTGCCATATACAAACAAACCTGTTTATCCGCATCTCTCTCGACCTTTCCACCCAAATGAAATCCTGCTCACACTCTTGCCTAGGGGTTCGATACCGGCCCCAACGTACCGGTGTTTTCCGTGGTTTCCCTGGATCACCCTAGGGTCCTGGGGTTCCCTGGATCACCCTAGTGTCCTGGCTGGCTGGCGGCTTCGCACGGCCACTGACGTCACGCGCCGTCCATTGACGTAAGTCATGCCACGCGTGCCTGGCCGGATTACAAGGCTCCTCTCCCCGCACATCGTTACACCTCGAACTATTGTAACCTTTAGCGGCCTGGGAATTCCGGGCTTACGGAGGCCACCACGAGGAGTGACGTGAATAACCGTCACCTTTCTGGACTTTTCGGGCGTTGGTTTTCGGCCCGGGATGACGCGACTCGTCACAGCCGCTCTCGTCGGTTCGAGAAGGGCACCACAGGCATATAAGCAGCGACGCCTGTCTCCTCGGGAGTTCCGAGCGAGTTCCGAGGGTTCGGAGAGTTCCGCTAGTGAAGAGAAGAGCGACATCGGTGAAGAGGGTGAGAGACCTCCTCGAGAGTGGCGCGACGCGGAGCAACGGGATCGAGAGAGTGCGACTGAGTGGCGTGACTTTATATATGTGTGGACAGGAACTAGATGAGAGGCGAACCACTGATGTTGAGCCTAGCTCCAGTGAGGAGTGCGAAATGTTGAACTTGACAGTCATGTAGTGACTTGCGAAAAAATATTCAAGTGCCAGTGGTTGGTGATCGGACATTTTTTTAAGTACAATTATTTATTAGTAATGGAAATATTAATAATTAATAAAACTGTTATAAAACTTAATTGGGCTATCCCTTACGAACCCAGTTCTCCCCTACATTATAAATCGTAACAGTATGTTTTTAACTCAATGTATCCACCATTGAATAGTTTAGAACGAATTTCATATTATTCCTAATAAATCATTAGAAATTTTTTGACCTTCAACACCATTTTCATCCCTTACTCTAATACGTAGTTGTGTAAAAGTTTGCTTTGCACCAAGGTTTAAGATAATTTTAAGGTGTTATCACGATTACGCTATTGTATTTTTTGTGATGTTTATAAACCCAGCCTGAAAAAATACACTTTCTACAAAAAATGTTGGGGGGGGGGGGAGAGAAGGAGGCAAAGGAATGGGAGGGGGTTCAGAGTCGCGACTGGACGCTGTCTGCACCAGATGGCCAGCGAAGAAAAAATACATTAATCAAGAAAACTTAAACGTAACGGTAAGGTTTATATGTTACGCAGTTTTCCACAGAGGCTTAAAATGACGGGCTACTCAAGATTACGGTAAATTACGACTCACGTGAAGTATACTGACTTGGTAACTTAATTCGAGTATACGGCATTTGGTAGGAACAATTTCGCGAATGGAATGGAAGTAGCATGGAACGGAAATGTGTAACCGTGCTGTTGTTTGTTATCTGTGGCAAACCAAAGCTCACAAAACCGAAGGGAATCGTTATAGTAATAACTATTTAGTTAATTTTAACAGTACAGGCAGTATTTCATAAATTCTTTGTTGAAAATTAGGTTCAAAGGCGGAGTTTATTATTATTTTTTTCAAGTCCTTTTCGCTTTTATCGGAGTCGTTTGATTATATAGTTTAAAATTTCGGTCCACTAATCAGATGATTCAATAGTCACGTATCTTCTCCGGCAACGAATTCTAGTGGCGGGTGCGAAAACTACGTGTGATTCGCGTCAAGAAATGTATTTGAAAACACAATTTGTTTATATGTATATTTATCACACTCAGCATTATTTTAAAAAAATTCTACGTTAAATATAGTGTCCAAGTGTCTTATTAAAAGTGTCATTACAGCAAGAGAACACATGAATTTGCTCGTTACCGATGTTAGATGTTACACATCACTGGCGAGTACTGGAAGAGTCACTCACATGTTTATAAAAAACATTGCTGGGTTGCGGGTCTCGAACCCATGACCCTAGTCACTTTAGCGAACACGGAACATCGAGGGAACCTAATAGCGCCTGGGAAGGTGAGAGTTTTTAAATAATATTTTTTTCGGGCTTCACGTCTCATCGACAGGGAGAGAATTAAAGAGTCAAAAAAATCAAATTTTCTGACTTAATAAACGAATCATGCATCTCAAATAAAGGAAGCGTTCTTAGTATCTCCAGATGCAAGAATCTTCTTAGAGACGACTCCGGAATCCGATTTAAGGTCAAGCCTACCCGGGCACACACACAGCTTCAGAAGAAACAACGTGATTTGAAAACTGCTCTGGACATCCGAGTAGTGTCTGATTACGAAAAGCATTTTAGAATACGCCAAGGATGGATGAGTGGTTCTGGTTGCGTTTCCTGTTTTTAAACTGTGTTTTCAGAATAGTGAAAAAATGGCTAAATCGCGTATTTTAAGCATGAAACAACCGGTGGATGTTTTTGAAAGCATTGAAAGTACTTGCTTTACACCTTTATCTTAATATTTTCGCCATATAATGTTATCGTTACCACTCAAATCTCATATTTGACCCATGCACGACGAGAAGACTGCGCGCCAGTTCAGAGCCTTGAGCTTAGAGGCGACACCGCGCTAGAAGCACCAGCGAACGTCGCACTTATCGTCCTGCCTCACTGACATACATAAACCCCTGACTAGGCGGGCTCCTTAATGAGTTCCATGCTTTGATGTAAACAGGATAAACATGCGCTTGTCAATTATAACATTATTATTTTATCCGAGGGGTTTACGGAGGTTCTTTAATAATACAAGATTTTTATTGAATTAAAACATTTTTTTTTGTACACACGTCATTGCTGGTTTACACTATATGCCACAGAGAAACGCCAAGAACAAAGTAATGAATACATAAAAATACAGAAACTAAGTTAAAAATTAGTCTGTTGACGGGAACAGATGTAAATTCCTGAAAAGTTCGTAGAAGTCTTGTTTTAAGTAGTCTACTGTTTTAGTTTGTGCTGTAGTCATTATGTTGTGTAGAATATTTGTTCAGTCTCACCGCTGAGTTCTCCTGTTTGTCTCTGTGTTGTGTTAGGTTAGTATGTGCAGCGCTATGTTGTCCAAATTAGCTTATTTGTCTGTATTTACTGTTCATGTTGTCAGCATACTCTGTTCGTCTGTGCAGTGATATTTTTCTATCTTAATTCCTTTCACGGAATCCTCGACTCTGTCTATACATCTAAATTTATACATCAGCTGATTTTGGCTTGTCTTCTGTGTGCTTGTATATTAATCTCTTTGCCCGTTTCTTGGCGTTCATTGAAAACCAACAATTGCGTATGTGAAAATAACGTATCATTTAAAGAACTTAAGATTAGAATTGTGAGTCGATGTTCAAAGTAAATTCACAGCCCACTAATGTGCGAAGATCTCTGGATAATTATTAACGAGCTTTCTTAATAAATTTAAAGCGGACAAATATTCAAACAGTTAAGAGACGGTATCACACCAACCACAGACGAGGAGTTATGGGAAAAGAATCGTCCATGTCCCACGGTAAGGAATCATCCCAGCATTCGTCTGGAGTGGCTTCCGGGAAATCACGGACCCGGGATTCAAACCCGTTCCTCCAGTAAGAGCATCCAGGCGTCTCACCAACTGCGTCACATCTCATTTCTTCACGTCCCATGGTTCGGCACATTCTGCAGTCCGGCACAAATCCAGCTCGCTCGCGCTCAGATATATATTTTTCTCTGGCGGATATTCTGGCAGTTGATCTTCGCCGCTAGGGCGCACTACTGCGCTGCCGGTGTTTTCAGTTCGCTCCGAGTTCATCATTACTGTTCGGTTTTCATTCCAGAGCAGTGTTTCCTGTTTTCTAGTGGGTTACATTTCACATCTCACGGGTACATATCCGTAATGGTTTTTGGAAGAAAACAACCCTCATATGCTTTATACGGCTTGTTTTAAATACCATTGTACTGCATATTATATTTTATATTCCCGCTAAAACTATATTAGCGTTGGATAATCCGGCCAAATCCATAATGTGGCAAACATGCCTGACTAAAGAACATTTGCTGTATTAACAGCAGGAGCCGCTCCGGCAAGACTTTTCGGGAGGGTCTGTCGTACAAAGAAGAATTACGTCAAATAAGTCAAAGATTGGTCTTGAAATATATTTAGAAAAAAGTACTAAACTTTAGTACTTTCATACAACTTTTGATGGAAGAAACGTTTAACACATTAAAGTAAAACTACAGCCCGGGAGGGTCTATCGCTCCTGCCCCCTTCTTTTGGAGTCGCACTTGAGTGACAGGTTGAAGTTCCTTCGGGCAGTTTCATTGACCTGGACAAACATGCTAACAATTTAAAATACTACAGATGTACACCCATGCGCAGGGGCGTGTATTATTATTTTTTTTTTTTCACGAAACGATGTTAACTTTCATCAGACTGCAATAGGTTTATGTCCGCGTCAGTGGTTCATTCCCGGTCACTGGTGGCCGCCTGCAAGAGAAAGAAGCCACTTGCCCTGTTTGACGGGGGCCCGTTCGGGACGCGCTTGCTCCCGCACTGGATGGCCGTGTACAGCACGCGTGTGCCTGAGTGAAACACAACCAATCATTAGAGTCCCGGAAATTTCGCGTATTCCTCTGGCCTCAGGATAGAATTCAAAGTTATAGGTGTGCTCTACCCATTTTTACTATTACATGGGTTGATTTCTCAGAGAGAATAATTCTATCCTTGTTATTTGGCACTACCTGATTCGCTTACTTCTCTCCTAGCTGGGCGTCGTTGGCTCACGGTCGTAGAGGGGCGTGTCCAGATAACTGCGGTCCAATCATGAACACAGTGCGACAGTGTAGAGGTTTGCATTCTAGCTTGCGACTAAATGAATGCGCGAAAATTCCGTGGCTCTACCAATCATCAGACACGTGACAGGGCAACAATGTTTTACCACGCAGCTGGTGTCGCAGTCCATGCTCCTGCCCGGGACTGAGAAAGAGAGAGACAGAGAGAGAGAGAGAGAGACAGAGAGCAGCAGGGAGGGATGCGGCCGTGCTGGTTTTACCTACGACGGTGAGGTTGACCTGGGAGTTGCGCGTGGGCGAGTTCTTGAAGTCGACGCGGCAGCGGTAGGCGCCCTCGTCCTCCGGGCGACTGGCGTCGATGGACAGCAGCGCCGGGCGGGAGGCGGCGGCTAGGAAGGCGCGCGACCCCAGCGCCCCCGGGTCGGACCAGCGCAGCGCCGTCGCCATGGTGCGCCCGCGCGCGTCCAGCCTGCGGCCCGACACGGTCCGACACAGTCCGACACGGTCCGACACAGTCCGACACAGTCCGACACAGTCCGACACAGTCCGACACAAATAGGGGTTCCCCCCCCCCTTTTCTTTCTTAACCCAGCGCTCTTATCCGTGAGGCCCTTCCGCCCTGGGGCCCCCATGGGCATGGATGCGGATACGCCGCATACGCAACCAGACAGTCCGACACAGTCCGACACAGTCCGACACAGGCGGCGGGTTCTCGGGAGAAACTCCTTTGGGCGCGACGAGAGCGAAATTTCAAAAGCCGAATTTCAATGCAACGTTGTTGTGAAATTGTGAAACGTTTCTGACAGAGGACAGGCACTTGGCCAAAGACATAAATAGAGACTGGAAAAATTCGCGCTTTCGATGACCTCTAGGATGGACTCCAAAACCCTCTACATACTCAGGCAAATGCCACTTGCTCATTGGCTATTGACTCGTGACACTTGTCAACTGGGACGCTTGCGATTCGATATTTTTTTTGGTTGAAGGTTTCCCATTGGCTAAAAGTCCTTCAGATAAATCGTAAGCCAATCACAGAAGCAATATAAATGCACAGCTGTTTAGATTCTAGCATATCGTGAAATGAATCCGCGAATTTTTCCTGTCTCTACATATAAAGAGATCATTATGCCAAAGAAATTTCACTTCTATCACGTGTACTTATTTACACACGCTCTTTTTTTTTTAAATAAATGTGTCTTGCGATGGAGAATATTGATTTAAATCATTATTTTTGATCAGCCTGCACTCTATGTCACAGAGAAAACCCTAAAGAACTGACAAAGAAAGATGAATACACTCAGAAAACAAGCCAAAATATGGTTAAATGTAAAGACGAAACTGAGAATTCCGTGTAAAGAATTTGTCACAGTAATATAATAGCACAGACGAACACAGCAGGGTGACAATGACGAGACATTTAACTTCAGACATCAGCAGATTTTGGCTTGTTTTGGGTGCATATTTTCTTTGTCCGTTCATCGGTCATATAGTACAAACTAACAATGACTTAGGTCCAAAATAATGATTCAAATCAGATGACTATTTATAGCGAAAATAATTTGCTTTCAAAACTTGTAGCTGTACTTCGTGAAAAATGGGTTTGCGGGGAGGGGGGGGGGGGGGGTTGGTTGCTGGCCGCCAAGCGCGTGGGAAATGAAACCTAATATAATTAACAAGTATGCAAGTACGCAAGAATACAATAATTGCGCAAATACGCAACTGCGCTATAATAAGAATATGTCATGAAGGGCATACTCCATAGGTTCCAATCATTCTCCGCCATAGAGCACCTTATTCCTGATCATTACACATTTCCTTCCCCTCTGAGCATTAAGCTGGGTTTACGATTGATTTCCTTAAGAATTATAACTTAACATCGAGCACACGATTAAGTCAAAACTACATTTTCCAGTTTATGATTGACATAGAAGTCGTTAATTCTAACCAATCACAGCACAAAACACATGGTCGGCCATTGTTCTAAACGGTGAAGCAGGTTTGCAATAGGTTATTGACAAATGGGATATCTATTTTTCGAAATGGATGATGATTACAAATGACAAATATACGAATTCTAACCCAAAATACTGCCTCGCTTGGTCCAACAATAAGACATAAACTTACGGTTGAAAGGTTCCGGTTTGTTGTGATTGGTCGCTTCCCTAAAGTCTTAACGAAAAATATAAAATATAACCATTTCTGTTAAGTCTTAAGTCATCATATGGTTCGCACACGACCCGTCAAAATTCACACACGACAATCATAAACCATTCCACTAGTTTACATAGAGTCATATGGTAAGTACACGACTAAGTCTTAAGTCTTAATTCTTAATTTTCAATCGTAAACCCACCTTAACACTTCCGTTACGCTCTGATGACATCATCGCCTCGACTTTAAAGAAGTATCCCTTCAAAAATTATCTCTATATATGGCTGGATAATTTCATTGTTGATTAGATTTATTTGATATTTAAGTAGGGTTAGATACCTTTCATGTGGTAGCTTAAGCTTTTTTTGCTTTTATATTTAATTTTAAATATTTTAATAATTGTACCAATGTATTGCTTTGTATTTCACAAAAATTAATTGAAAATATTCATTTATTATACTTTTTTCATAATGTTTCTTTGTATAGTGATATAAAGAGTAAAAATAACGGCACGTAGAAATACAGTACGCTAGTTTAACTCACATACAAGCTAGCTTTCGTGAGTGCTACATTTCTTGTAAATAATAGCGTATTTGTGTAAATGATTAAAAAAAAAAGGAAATTTAACAGTATTAATATCCTGCGATATACTGTAGCTTGTTCTAATTCATTTGGTTGGAATATATGTTACCTACACGGCGTAGTTATTTCATGGTAAATCTGTATTGCAGCATGTGTTTCCTCATTGATTGGGTTAAGAGCTGCACAAGTTTCTTTCGCTAGTCAAACAGTCTGGTGGCGCATGCCATCAGGTCATTAGGCACACGACCATGCCATATAGTCATTATTAATCTTAGTGAATGTCTTTTTGAAATAGTAGTGAAAGAGAAACAAATGCAAGGGAGTTATCAAAATGAAATAATACCCTTAAATTATAGCAATGCCGAGAAAATGGGATGACTATAAAAGTGAAGTGCGAGACCAAGACTTAAGGCCCCTGCTTACCCGTGCACGCACACTGTGCACAGAGCTTCGGAACAAACTACGCAATGAAAACTGCTCAAGATATCCGAGTGGTGTACATTTACGACATCTTAAAAATACGCTGAGGGTGGCTGCGTATTTCCGTTTCCGTATTTGGTTTTTTAAACTGTGTTTTTTTTTTTAGATAAGTGAAAATGGCTAAAACGCATGTTTTCAGAATCATTTTATAGGCATGAAACATCCGGAGGAGATTCTTGAAAGCAATCAAGGAATTTTCATGACACCCTCATCTTCATTTCTCCACCATACAATGTTCTTTTTCGTTCTTTAAATGATTCATGCAAATGCAGTTTTTTTTAGACATACGCCATTGCAGTTTTGCACTGTTTGTCATGAAAAAATTCCAAAAATAAAAAAGAAACAAAAAATAAAAAGATAAAAAAATCACAGAAAACAAGGCAATCAGCTGATGTCGGACAAACGGAACCTACGATGAAACTTAACAAGTATCATGGGCAACACAACGACGTCAGCACGGACAAAAATGTTCAACATATCGTCGTTGTGTAGTCCATAATACTTGTTAGTTTCATCGTTGGTTCCGTTTGTCCGACATCATCTATTTCAGTGTGGTTTTCTGTGAAAATTTATCTTCATATTTTTAATTTTTTTTTTTTTCGGAATTTTTCCATGACTAAAAGTGCAAAACTGCAATGGCCTATGTCCATGAAACTGCGTTAAATCAATGTCCTGGTTACCGCGCAAATACCATAGTTGCCCTATGACTAGGGACCGGAAAAATTCGCGGGTTCAATGACCTGTAGGATGAACTTCATAGTTCTACGTACACTCGGACAAATGTCACTCACTCATTGGCTGCTGTTTTGTGAGCCGTTCCAACGTAGCAGCCTGTGATTCGATAAAGATTTGGTTGGGTGTTTCTCAATGGCCCAGAGTCATCCAGGTGAGTTGTGAGCAAATAGCCGAGGCAGCACTGAGGTATAAATATTTGAATTTTAGCCTATCGCGAAATGAATCCGCGAATTTTTCCGGTCTCTACCTATGAGCGACGAGAAGACTACGCGCCAGTCCACAGCCTTGTGCTTAGAGGCGACACCGCGTTAGAAGCACCAGCGAGAGTCGCACCTATCATCCCGCCTCACCAGCACACGTACGCCCCTGACTGGACGGGCCCCCGAGTAGCACAATTTTGCATACTGGATAAAGAAGTTAGTACCTTCCATTGTATTCCCAAACACAGTCGGTGCTCATGAAACGAGCCAAAGCTGAAGTGATGGGATTGAAGTCGCGACCCTCACCACAGGAATGTTACAACTCAGCGATACCGGAAACTGAGAAACACGACTAAGTAAAATTTAACGATTTATAGTTAATTTTTTTTTCATAATACAATTTAATTAAAAAATTTGCTCTCGCGTACATATTCAAACTAATATGTTCCAGGCCAAACAAGTTACACACACAATCTTAGAACGGTTCTTGCAGTGGGCAGATAGATTTAAAATGTGTTATTTTTTCCTTTAATTGAGGTTTCTTATGTCATACAGTATACCATCAATGGTGTATGTAAAAAAAATCTAAAATCGTTCATAGCTATACAGATGATCATGCTACATACTTATGTAGAGTTAGTTTCGTCATATGTTCATGAACTCAACTGAACTCCTTAATTAATTTTATTGTTATGACAGTTAAAATTTCATAAACATAATGAAAATTTCAATGTCTGGTACCTTTTACGCAAAAAACAAAAAAAATCTATTCACAACTCAATGTCGAAAAATTTTAAAAATTAAATTCTATTGTAAAAAAAAATGAGTTAGCATGTCACGACACCGATTATTTCTCTCTCAAAGGTTTTGTTGCGTGCACGCAGCAGTACTATCATTTGCCAACGGACTGCGACACACTTGTCCCCGCTCCCACAGAGACGCTAAAAGGCCAAATGTCCAAATGTCATTGAAGGGAACAAAAATGAACGTAAAGCAATAATTAAAAAAAAACCCTCTTTGACAATTTTTGGGTCCTCATTTACACCCCCACCGTTTGTGCCGCGTGCAAAACTAAATGACGGCGGCGGCGCCGGCGGTTGGCTGGACAGGCCGGCCACGGCAGCGGGCTCGCGCCACCCTCCGCCATCTTGTTTGCACCGAGGTTGATGCCCGCAGGTGCTGGCTCTGTTCGTAGCGCTCCTCGTGTGTCAATACCGCGCGAGTTCCAGACTGACGTGTGTGCTCTCAGCTGTGGGCTGATGCCGCATTGTAATACCTACGTCCCGGTTCAGATCGATAGTGACGTGGCTGGTCGGGATCACTCACGGAACTGTTTATTTTTCCTCGCTGCACTTTTGTAAATGTCCGTTAAAACCACCCTATCTTCATCCCCACGAAACAACCGGATTCGTACCAACAACAATGACGGCGAGTAAAACAAAAACCGAATCCAATTTTAACCAACCATAAATTAAAAAAAAAAATCTATATTATTATATTATCTTACCGTTTCATAATGGACTGATATAAAGCATTCATTTCACCCTTTTAAGTTATGAACTTAAATATTTACAGTCATCGTGAAATTTGATGACTGTTATAAAAATGAGAAAGGAGATGTAGCTAGAAAATTTCTAACTATTGTTAATTTTTAAAAAAAAATATAGATCATGTGCTTTTTTTATTTAATTGTATGGCATCATGGATCCTCGTTCCCCCATGAATGAGGTTGATTTCCGTTTTGCTGGATACGCACTTGTTTTGAACCACAACAAAAATTTGCACTGAAATAACCTGAAATGACTGAACGTCACTGTGAATCAACTAACGATTGATGAAAACACGAACAAGTCGTGTTTTTTTTTGCAGAGACGAATGTTTTCAGGCTACTCCAGTAACTCGCCATTACGTGACGCCACGCTCCTAGTGGCATGTAGATAGGTTAAGGCCCTCCTACAATATGACGATCCTCGGGCGCGGATTGGACGTGACGTCACGCCGGCAGGTCAGCAGGCGATAGCAGCAGGCCGGCAAGAAGCACGTCTATCGTGACGTGCGCGAAACAGATTAGAACTGGTTGCACGCAAGTGCGATGGAAAACTTTATTTTATAGTGATTGAAGTTAATACCGTGTGTTAACATACGTAAATAAAAGTACATAGGCCTATACTTCGTAAAAGTAAAATAGTGCGTGGAGTCCCTCCGCGCGGAAGAAGTGAAACTTCGTAATGTGGAAATGAAAATAGGAAGGGGTGGAAATAGATTTTTAGTGAAATAATATTGTATCAAATCAAACTAAAATAAATCATGAAATCATTCAACGATAAAAGCTGTTTATTTAATCAAGCGGACGGGTTCGCCCCAAGGAGAAAATTGACGCGGCGAGACCTCGTGGACATAGAGAAATGACACACACTCATTATTTATGTGTCTATGAAACACGCATTCACTCTCGCTCTGTCTCTTTCTGTTCCCCCACCCCAGGAGCGTTAATCTTTTAACGCAACCTTGTTGGAAGTCGCATTAGAAGTTTCACTTCAATAAATAATTACTGAAAATTGCTTTAAGTAGTCAGTTAAACCTAGAAAATGGTTTGCTTTAATTCCTCTCTCTAAAACTCGTGATTTACTAAGCTAGACTCACACAGATCCGTTTCAACCGTCCGTCACTCGTTGGTCCGTAAATCACGTGACCTGCAGCCAATCAAATGACCAAGAAAATTCCATCCGTCCGTCAAATCCTTACCAGGCTTTAACTGTCGACAGACGGACGGATGAAATAACTTCCAATGTTAGCTAGGTACCTACCTATTGCCAGCAACTTGTACTATCTTGAAAGGTTTTTCAGTTCGTTTATTTGTTGAGCTGCTTCCATCAAATGTTTTTAACTTATGTTTGAACACATTTTTAAGTTTGATGTGTGTTTCAAAAATTGTTCGAGGCATAGAAGTGTAAGAAATTACATACGTAAATGTGAAAATATATTAATATCAGAGCGAATAAAAGTGAGCGAGTCTTTCAGTACTCGCCAGTGATGTGTAAACATCCAACCTCAGTAACAAGCAAATTCATGTGTTCTCATGTTGCAAATACTCTTATAATACAAAACTCGGACATCAAATTTAATGTAGAACTCTTTAAAATAATGCCTAGCGTGATAAATATACGCAAATTGTGTTTTCAACTACATTTCTTGAAACGAATCACGCGTAATTTCCGCACCCGCTGCTGGAATTCGCTGCCGGAGCAGCTACGCCAACTGTTGAGTCATTTGATTGGAAGACCAAAAATATAAAATACACAAAGCAAAGCTTCGATAAAAGCGAAAAGACTTGAAGAAAAAACTAAATACGTGGCTTTGGAGCTGATTTTCGACAAGGAATTTGATTAAAATACTGCCCATCTTGTTCAATTTTGTTAAACTTTTAATGCTGTAAAGTTTTCCATTGTCTTTGTGATATTTTGTTTGCGCCATCCGCCACAGATGGCAGGACCGTGGTTGTTACATGTACGTTCCTTGATTTCCGTCTCGTTCAAGAAATTACTCCCACCGAATGCCGTATACCGATAGCTACAAATTGGGTTTCATGATCGTCAATTCACCACTGTCTGTCTGTTGGCAGCATCAATATGGAAAGGTTTTTAACGGAAGTGCGGATGGTTGCCAGACGACGCGACGGGTCATGTGAGTCCACCTTTAGACTGAAAACTTAATGAATATTAATAATTTTTATTTATGAAAAGTACGAGTTGAAAAGTGTGAGATAATAAAACAACGCTGAGATACGGTGGTGCTTTCTTGCATTTAGTTATTTTCTTACGAATGCTTTGGTATTTATTTAATAAAGAGTGTCCCAGTTTCAATGATATAATATAACAGTTTATTTTAGACTATTTACAAAAAATAATACATCAAATTAAAGGTAAACTAACCTAGTTTTTATTACAGTTGTTCAATATGTGTACCTTTAGTTGTACGTCATACATCCAACCTTAAGTCCAATTATTCCCACACTTTCGTTAACAAGTTCGGTTTAATGGAAGCAATAGCCTCTTCAATTCCGTGTCTTAACTATGGCATATCATTAGGTTGCGGCGGTACGTAGACACGATTTCAGGAGAATGTGGAGGCAAGCGAAAAAGAGCCCTGTCGTCTCGACCATTACGACTAATCCAACGGTCAGGGGCTTCGACGTTCAACTTCTCTCGTACAAAGGGATTTAAATGGGGAAGGGAGAGATTACCGATTATCTCTTGGCAAATTGCATAACATAAAACGCTTTACGCTCCGGAGTCACCGGTTTGTGTGGGTGGCGCTGCAAGCGAGAAAACAACAAAACAGTCCTTGCGCATGCGCTTACCTAAAACTGTTTGAAGTTATGCTCTTTAATTTTGTGACCTTGAAACAAAACTCTGCAACGCTTACAGTTGATACTACTCAAATTTATAGCTGTGACATTCTTTTGTGGATCTACTGTATAACATTCGAGTGCTAGCACATCATTAACTGCGGCACACTTGGACGTAGGGACCAGCGCGTCGCCGCAGTGGCACGGCAGTCGCAGTCGTCACCATTGTTATGTTGGCAGGACCTTAACCCTCTCTTCTCGACAGTATAACGTGAAAGTTGTCGAATCGTAGTATTGCTGGAAGCCAAATACGTATAGTTTATTTTATTTGGGGGTTTTTCTACGCTTTATTTTAATTGCCCGAGGGAGGGGGGTGGGCAGGAAAGAGTTAACCAGATCATCAAATGCATGAAACACGACACTTTTCAACATAAAATAAATTAACACTAAAATTAATCTAAAGAAAATACTCCCAAATCGCTAGTTAATAAACGTTTAGAAGTTTTTAACAATAAACTTCCTTTGAAATATATTATTTTTTTTAATTGACCTACTGATAAGTGGCAAATCGAAGCAGAAAACGTTATTTGTAAGAAAACTCAAAAGACAAATTTTACACTATTGCCTTCCTCAACTGTCTATAGTTTGAGCACTCGGTCGGATTTTTCTCTAACTTATCAATGGTGGTTTATATGATGGTTATTCATACATGCGGAAACACAAGTACTAGGTACACCGATTTATGTAAGTTATTTTGTGTTGGTATTATGTTTTAAAATCAGGACTTTTCGCAATAAAATTGGTACTTCTCATCCCGAAGGACAACAGAAAATAAAAAGATGAACCTGAAAATCATCCTAGCTTACAAGCAAAAATTAATTTTACAGTATTTACCTTCCTTATATTTAATCATACCACATCGGGAAACCGAACCCGAAAAATCGCACTCCGATGTCTGTGACATTGCTTGTTTATTGTATTGCTCTTTAAGCACAATGCTTTTGCATTTAAGTATGCGTGGTGTGATTCTGCTTCAAACTGACGGCGCTCAGAAGTAGTAACAGCAGTACTCATTACCCGACTGACACTTGCAAAATATTACATGATATTTGTTCACGAACACTTGCAGTTACCTTAAGTTGTTCACAAGCACTGTTGATAGAACAACAGTAACAGTAGGATACCTATACCGTTTTGAGAACCATCACATTTGTAAGAAGTTACATCACACCGACTATGTTTATATCACAACACCCAATGGGATTGCGGTTTGAGGAACCATTAATTTAAGGGTCGTGAGCATAAGGCGGGGACGTTAATACTCTTTATCAAATACTGGTTATCCAGTAACTCTTCTTGGCCAGTAATTGGCTTAACGCTGATGACGACCATTGCTTCAAAATAAATTAAATGCTCCTCCGCAAACGAGCAGCTTTGACAACTCATTCGACGATTACGGACTGAAAAAATGTACCGTAACAACGGCGTTAATGTTATCCCAGCAAAAAAAAACCTGCTTCCCTTAAACCCGTGAACTCCACGCGTCGTCGCTTTTATTATTCTGAATAGCCGGAACAAGCGGTCACGAACTCCACCCACAAATTACATTGCGCGCGTCTGACGAAAACTTTTTCGCAGGGGGGGGATGTAAATCCCTTTACGTTTTCGAACTCGTGAACGGAATAAAATCCCACATTCCCCCCCCCCCCCCCTGTAACCGCGCGAACGCTCCGCCGGCCGACCCACAATTCTTCGCGCCGCGCGAGCGAGAAGTGTTCCCTCGACCGTGCCTGCGAAGCCACGGCAACTCCTGGCGCGAGGGGTCGTTCCTCATCCGGCCCGTCACGCGCGCGAGCGTGTTTTGTTTTGTTTTGTTTTGTTTTGTTTGTTCGCGCGGCGCATTTGTTCGCCGGCGGTGGTGTGGCGCCGAGGCCTCATTTACATCCAGATAACACGCGGCCGCGAGAATGATGTTCCACGAACCTCGCCGTGCCACGCTGCGCCCTCCCAGAACGGTACCAACCTCACGGAGCAAAATAAAACTCGCGATTACAGTTCGAAACTGCAGGCACTTCAGAACTCGCTGCTATATTTCAAACTAGCACGACGATGTGTTTAGTAAATAAAGTATTGTAAGTAACTCTACTTAATAAAACTATTGACAGTGACGGACTGACAGACAACGCACAGCTTAAGCCGGTGGATCTGGATTTTTGAATTCGGAGAAAATATTCCTTGAGTACGTTGGGGGTGTACTAAAGAGGGATTTTTTTTTCAATTCCATCCCTAAAGAGGTGGTAAAGTTTGTATGGAGAAACATTAAAAAAAAGCTACAATGATGAAATTTTGTAAATATACTCTTCAAAAGAAATAAAACGACACATGTTTCATTATTATTTTTAAAATACGTCTTCTTAAAAGACGGGACCGGGGAGGGGATATTCGGAGGCTTTAAAGATCAGAATTTTTGGTCGAAAATCTCTATGACAACATTGTTGATGCAGTATTTGCCTCCGTTTAAATTATGCTCGGTCGTTAAATCTGCTCCCAAGGTGGGGGGGCTAGCCGGGAAACTACGGGTACTTCAGCTAGTTACAATAACAATCTTGAACAGCGATGGACGAGACGCTAAAGACGCGATGAGTGAGAAAAATGTCGCATTTTTATGGACACGAGGTTTGTGCCCGAGCGACAAACAGAAGTAAATGGAAATATACAAAATGTTTCTGGCTATTACATATACATCACGCATACGACGGTCACCAATGTTTACCAAGTTTTATTTAATCGAAACGTTTGAAAAAATATATGTTTGATCATAATTTTATCGTCGTTAACTCATTAAAAATATTTCACCTTCGAAACCTTAAAAAAAATTACCAATGCACAATTACACCAGAATAATCATCATTCAGAAAAAAATTCCGACACGCATTCTAGTAACGTCATGCCCGCAACGCGGTGGAAATAAAATCCATTCGAATCAACAGGTCTGTCGCGTCAGCAAATTTTGTCGCGCTGACGTCAAAGACGTTTCGAAAGTGATTGGGTAGGAAATAATTTTATTCGCGTCGTGACCGTGACGATATCGTGATCTCAGCATTAATCACACAAACACGAACTGGACATAAATTTAATGGGTGGCAGGGAATGCCCAAAACAATTAAGGAACATAGGTCCGGAAATGATACCATGCAAAATTACAGGCGCCGAGCAGAAGCGCGATCGCGCGTCCTCTCAGCCAATAGAGTAATGCCCTGAACCCGCCAAATTCAAATTTTCGCGGTACTCTTCGCACCTGTAATTTTTCACGGTATCATTTACACTTTAAAAAAAAATTGCCTTTTTCGGCATTCCGCTGCCACCCATTAAATTCATGCACTGCAGTTTGCGAACAAACTGTATATGCACCGATTTTTTTTCCTTAAAAGAGAATTAAATATCAAATTTTACAAAGTACTGAGGATCGGATCACAAGACTAATGTGTTACTTCAACACTGGACTGTACTGAACGGCGCCAATCATTAGTTCTCTGGCCGACATTACGAATAAAAGCACACGCAGTAATGAGCGACCAACGCTCAGAAGTCACATTATTCCTTCGTGAACGATCGCCTGGTTCCAGTGTGGCCACTCCAACAAACTTGCTGTGTTTGCGAGAGATTGCTCTATCGCCGTGTCGCTCGACAGTCTGGCTGAGGCCTGAAAATGACAAAGTAACTATGGCCGATACATACATAGACAGGTGTAGATAGGTAGTATGCAAGAGGGCGTGGAAGGAGTATAACAACATTTAACAGTGCATTTGAGAATATCCGTGGTGCGTTTAACCAACTTTATTGAAAAGCAGCTTGTTGCCACCTGCGTCTTCCGGAACATCTTATTAGTGTCCTAGATAATTACTAATGATCTGCTTGATATTGTTACTAAATTTTATTTTACAATTTTCTTGGTTTATGAGAACATGCTATCTCATTAAAATATTTATTTTCTTTGAGAAGAGACTTTGTCAAATACACCGAATCCAAATTCCAAGAAATTTGCCTTCAATATTTGCTCAGTGTCCTCTTAGAGGCCCAAAATATTGTATATTTTGACGGCACTTACGGTTAGTTTACGACTGATTACTTAAGAATTAATGATGCCATTAAATTATGACTGTAATACAAGTGTAATGGTTGCCGTAAACCACTTCACTCGTATACACACACTCATATTTTTAGGACAGGACTTATCTTTACTGTACTAGGTCCTCACACGCCATTTTTTTTTAAATTTATTTTTATTTCTGTTATTTGATGGTTTTTCCTGTAAATGTATCACGATAGCTCTAGTTAATTTCATGTTTCATCTCAACTTACTGTTAAGAGCGTACTAGAGCCTGGGCCCGAGGCAGACGTCAGCCGTGCCATTAGCTCCGGGAGTGGAACGTGGTGAAGCGCGGCGCATTACTTCCCGGAATAGCTTCCCGGCCTCGCTACCCCCGCTACCCGATACCCTGCTTCCCCCGCTTCCTGCTTCCTGCTTCGCCTTGTCGTCGATCTCTCCGTCCATCTCCTCCCGGAGGTCGCCGCGCGGAGTGGCGTGACTAGCACGTCATTGTTCTGGGAACTTCGGGTGTCAAGTCGTTCCTGAAGACACGGGCCGAGGGGTATAAAAGTGGCGACGCCAGCCTCCAAGACTAAGGAGTGGAGAGTGAAGTGAAGAGGGTGAGTGACCCCTTGACTAGCGATAACCGGACGACAAGAGACGGACTTACTGTGCGGCGACTGGTGTACCGGGGACTGTGTGTCGAGTCGTGCGGGGCGGGACAGCGTGGCTGGACCGCGGTGCGTGGTGAGAGGCGAGCGGAAGGTAGAACCGCTGTCGAGCCGAGCTACGGTGAACTGCGGACTGGGCGAAGGAGTGGTTAATTTGTGGACATATATTTTAAATGTTGCAATACAATAAACAGTGTGACTATTAGTAATAAATAAAACTGTATTTGATTAATGGGGATATCCTTTCTGAACCTTTTTCCCTACTTGTAACACAATGTAGTGGTAAAAGTTCCCCAAGTGCCTATAATTATGATCATTTGCGCGACCTTGTACAGTTTGATAGTAACGTTTGGTAAGTATTTGTTAAGACAATGTGTGACCGAAACAAAAATTGAAGAGAGCTAACGGAAAATAAATCACAGAATAAATCCCTTATATTGATAGCAATGACTAGAAAATGAAATAACCAACACGGAGTCTGTGAGCACCCAATCGTAAACTAGCCTTTCACACATGGCTCAGCGCGCATCAAGCACCGCGGTGAGTGATCGTATCATAACTGACTTGCAACGGTAAGTCGCATCCGACCGTTTACCATCCGTCTGTCAATCAGAAGGCCGGAAAATTCCCGCCGTACGTCCTTCATATTCTTCCCAAGCTTTCGATGGACGGACGGATGAAATTTATCCTGAAAAATGTTAGCAAGGTATTACCGGCGCCCTTTACTATCTTAAATTATTATTAAAAATTATTTAGAGGCTTAATTGAATGTTTACTTTCGTTAAAAAAAATTCAAAGTCTTATGTTTGATAAAATAATTGACTGAGACGTATAAGTGTAATTAATTACACAGAAAAACTAAAAAAAAAAATAGATGAATGATTTACAAGTGCTTGACTTTTATGATTGTCAGTATATCCTACCTACGCAAGTCACATTTTCACAGATATTTGAACCTCCTCGTCTGTTGGCAGCATTGAAACGGACGTGCGGGTGGGTGTGAATTGCTCGGCTTTGTTGACGGACGGACGAGACGGGTCATGGCGAGTCGACCGCATACGTCACGTGATCGCGACAATATTTCAGGTTACTTTTTCGGGAGCTCTCACCCCCTTCACGAACTGGACAGGTATTTGGTTCGCTCGCTCCGAAAGGACGCCAACAGGACGCCGAAAGGATGCCGGAGGCCGGCGGGGCGGAAGGCCCGCGGCGCACGTCGGGGAGCCCGCTCACTCCCAGCCAATCAACGTAATTAGCTCCTGATTCCGCCTCTGTTTCCGTTCCCCACGTTAATTAATTTCATCAGAACCCGCATGCGCTGGAATGTTTGCGCAGCTCGCTAGACCTTAATATCCTTTTCTTTTATAATTTAATATCTTTTCAGAATTCATATCACATGGTATGTCTCATATGGTATAATCATGGTAATTCTAATGCATAATATTTATATCATTAGCGAGAAACTGGTCCCGCGTGTATGTATATTATTACTAAATTTCCTTTTTTCTTTACATAATTTACACAAATACACTATATTTTACAGGAAATATAACAGCCACAAAAATTAGTTAGTATGTGAGTGCTACTTGGCAATTTAATATCACTATACGAAAAAAAATCACAAACACATTCTAATATAGCAAGGACATTACCGTATACATTATTACATATCTTAGATTTTTCTATGATTCTATTGGCATTCTATGTGATTCTATTATGAGGTTTCTTACAGTTTCAAATGAATGCTGATTTAATTTTACTTCAAAAATAATAAATGATTCCCCGCGTTCTCTATAATGATTAAACTTCTCAACGATTGTATATAGTGACAATGGGAACGTGTTTGGAATTAGAAACCCTGTCTATATCTGGAATTATTGATTTGACACATTCTTAAAACACCAAACTATGGTCCTGACTGACCACCAAATTAATGTAATAAAAACAAACGTGGAACATTTTATTATTCTGAATCATTGCAACTTCAGCTGTTGTTGCTAAATTATTTCATTCGCAAGATGGTTGAAGTCTTTCAAAGCAATCATCCCCAAGACAACAGTCATTTACATCAGGAAAAAGAAAAACATGTGTGAATATTTTACGATGGGACGAGCTGTTTGCAGGTTGGGGTGCCGATGTTCACACCATCCTTTAATGAGCCTTGTTTGGCATTAAGAGGATCGTTTCACCAGGGGAAGATGTATATTTTGCGAAAGGAGTCACGGTGGTAAGTCACTACGCTTGCGCAAAGGTGCAAATAAGTAGGTTAGTAACCTAAATTTTTTTGAATTAATATGTTTTTGCTTATGATAATAAATTTATTTAAAATATAACTATGATTGTTTGTTTCAAAAATGTTTTATCAATTATGTAAGTGTTTTTAATTGCCTTTTTTTAGAAACTTAAAAGCAAATAGACATATGTTATTTCATTTCAAGCAATAAGTGAGAACATGACGTCGCATTGTAAACAATTTTGAATTAGCCGTTAATCGTACGTCGAATATCGTAAAACTCTTCATTTTAGTGTCTCATTCGCAAATGAAAAAAAAAAAAATATTTTCCGAAATTCTAGAAAGCTGAGTTTTTCAGGGGTTTGGAAAACTGCGCCACCTCCTCCTATGTATCGTTCGTGATGCTTTCTTTTATTACAAATATTTATGAACAACATACGTATTTCATAAAACTTGAATGTAGAAAGAAAGCTGCTTGCATAACCGAATTCTGGGAACAAATTAAACGAATTTGTTGTGAGCGATTACAACTTTATCAGTCAGAAAAAGTTTTTTATGAATATTTACTAGTCTTTCAGCACATGTCAGATAACTTGTGGAATATATCTAGCGCAAAAAACACCACCAAAAAACATTCTGAATTCTTGTACAGTGGAAACACCAGTGGGAATTGCAATAAAACAAAAAATAATATTGACCCGAAAATGTAATAAACAAATCCGGAATGAGAATTGAACCCTCGGGGGGTTGTATCCAAAATTATTTTGCTTCTATAATTTCGATCTTTTGCTAGTTTGCACCGGGCGCCGAAGATTTGAAGACATGCAGGCGCTTCATCGGTGGCGGGTCGGCGTACTCATTTCCCCTTCTCCCTCACCCTCTTCCTTTAAGACTCTGCATTTAGCCCGCCCCTCCCCTGGTTTCCTCCGAGTCTGCGCATGCGCGGCCGGTGCGCCTGTACCGGGTCAATGTCCTTGGCCTCGCGCACGCTGTAACTGCCCCGGACGGCTGATGATGGATCGGCGCCGGCGCTGCCTCATCATAGTGTCGGTTTAATAGGTGTCCAGGTCATACAGGCGAGTCGTGGCAGAACTCTGTTCATAGTGTGTTGGTTTCGTCCGGTCCGTGGTAGCCATACAACGTAATGTAACTTCTTTAGCATTCAGCAACCTCTTGCCTAAATTACCTTGTTTCGGCCAGCCACCTGCAAAATTTAGTTTGGCCTACCTGTTAGTTTGAGTTTTTCCTAAGGTCAGATTTTATACGTCGGTAATTTTTTTTTTTTTTGCCACGATTAGCCAAAACACATCATCCTGAGAGACACTTAAATTTTAAAATGAAGGTTTTATTCTTTTTCGTTTCAAGGGATGAAGTTTTGATTGCTTACACTTTTTCGAATGAGAATAATTCTTTTTTGGACTGTGAATTTCGCTATTAAAATGTTTCGCAGGGATTTAGCGCGCCGCTTTTCTGGTATTGCCCTAGGCAGCATGCATGCTGCCGTATATCCTTAAAGAGTTAATCGCTTATTTATTTTTTTTGTTCTTCATTGAATGCTTTTTTAAGGTATGTTTTTAACTGATGAATTAAACACGCATGCAAATATGTAGAAAGGTAGAAAGTAATGTCACGAATGTCGTGAAAGCCTACGGACTACTGTGTTCTAGGAACGTTCAATTTTGTTAAGTGAGTTTTGGTGGTAATGTTGAAACAGTTTCAATTTTGTTAGTTCCCTGTTTATTTTTTTGTTTATCATGTTTACCCTTGCTCTCCTCCTCTGCTCCCTGTTAAATCTCATAGGGTCACTCGCTCTTGTGTTTTAACTCGTTCCTGTTGTTCTATTGGCAGGACTTGTAACCTATCGGGATCCCTGTTGTGTAACTATTTCAACTGTTTATAGGTTCTTTGATAAAATTAATAAGAGTTAATTTAGTGGTTTAGAGAAGCTTTAGAGTCTAATGTATATTTCAACTCTAGAATGAACTGAGTTCGTAATACGTGTGAAATGCCATTTGTACCCAAAAAATAAACGAGTCTTTTGTCAAAGTCTACATACAAACGATTAATTTAAAACTGAAAACCGCATTTCCTCAATCATTAAAGTCACGTTATACCTTAAGTTTTGCAAAAATCATTAATTTTTATTTAATTGATGAAACTACTTACAAGAAACCCACCATATTTATTATATGAATTAATTGAAAGTCATGAGTAAAAACACGAGATTTAGGAAGTAAAATTATCGAGTAAATACCTCCTTAATACCACCGAGGAACATTCGGCCGAGAAAATAATGGCTGGAAGACCGGGTGCTTTGGCATTTCAGAGGAGGGACGCAGTATAATTATGAGGTGCTTTCGTAACTTGAAAACACAATTCTCAGAAACACATAACTTTATAACAAACAAGTTGGAATTCTTTTAAAGAAATATGTTCTAATATGTGATAGTTATAAGTTGTGTGTTTATAATAAGTATTAGTTCTAAGTTGCATGATTATCAGTTATGACGTTTCTAAGTTTTGTGGTTTGGTGTTATGTGTATCTAAGTCATGCATTTCTGATTTATTAGTTCCTTAGTTACTAGTTTCTAAGTTATTAATTCCTTAGTTGTGTATTTCTTACCTATAACAGATATAGGTTGTGTTTTTTTACTCTAAAATATTACTAATTTATGTGTTTTAAAGTTATAATAGTTCTAAATCACGTTATGACGTTTTCAAGTTCCGTGGTTCGACAATGTTTATTAGTTACGTGTTTATAAGTACCCAAAGTTCTAATTTGTATGTTTTTAAGTTATGACAGTTCTAAGTTGTGTTTTACTGAGTCATGATGTTTCTGATTAATTATTTCGGCATTGTGCGTTTCTAAGCTACTAGTTTCTAAGTGATTACATTTATAAGTTGAGTGTTTTTTTAGTTATGTCATGTGTATATAAGGGCGTGGTTACACGTAACGCCAAACTTCTCCAGGTGTTTAAGTAAACATGTTTTCAAACGCGAAAGTGTACGGTCACACGGCAGTTGGTACAAAAGGTGTTCAACTCCAAAACCGATTGTCAGCTACCATCGAATGAATGTGTTGGGTGTCCTTTTTATTTTTTATCTAGAAAAACCTAAGTTTTTTTTTTCAGTTGGTTTTACGGTAATGTAAGCAGAGATGGAAAAATCAATCTGCATTGTATCTATTTAGTCATGTTAGTCACTTCACAAGGCAGAAACACGTGACTAAACAGATGAGACAAAGAAAAAAAAAGGCTTATAAACAAAATTATTCGTGTCAGACATCATTAGCAGCAACAGAAAAAAAAAATGTTGCAGTCGGTAAAATGTTACACGAACTTGTGCCAGGAGCATTCTCCATCTTGCGTTTTTGAAGTGAAACTTCTAATGCGACTTCCACACAATGGTTGCGTTAAACGTTTAACGCTACCATGGAGGGGGGTATGAAAGCACTGTTGCGTTAAACGTTCAACGCTCCTGGGGAGGGGGAATAGAAAGAGACAGAGCGAGAGTGAATGCGTGGCACTCGAACGCATGCCCGTAGTATACCTGTTACAGGCCAGTTATCATAATCCCGTTGTAAATGTTATAGATTTGGATGTTCCTCCACTCGAAAAATGATAATTAAAAGATGCGATCGATTGTGAATCGTAAGCAATGTCAATAAAGTTTGTCTTTAAAGAAACAATATTATTTCAATAAAAATCAATTTCTACCCCTTCCTATTTTCATTTCCACATTACGAAGTTTCACTTCTTCCGCGCGGAGGGACTCCACGAAATATTTTTTTTTTCTCTCTCGCAAAGGACTGTCTACACTCCCAACACTGAGGCCTGGGTGGAAGAGATGTCGTCCTGCTCAGGTGCAAACAGGAATGGCAGTGGACGTGGACTCACGTGTAGAGCGGCTTGCCCGCGGAGTCCCGGAACCACAGCACCATGTAGACGCGGTCGTCCCTCGTGGACGGCTCGATGTCGCAGGGCAGCGCCGCCGGCCGTCCCAACAGCGCCTCCACCGCGACCACGCCCGCTGCCGACAGACAACACCGGCCGCCGCTCAGGGGCAACTCCCTGTCCGTCACGGCCCATCACTAGAGACCTGAACCATTCGCGGATTCATTTCGTGGAATGCTACAGCTCAAATAATTATACCTTAGTGCTGCTGCTTCTGCCATTGGTTTCACCGTTAATCTGGAGTAATAAGAACCAATTAGAGACCCTCACTCATAGAAGTGTTGAATCACAGGCCACCCGGTCGAGACGACTCAACAAGTCAGCAGCCAATGAACAGTTGGCATTTTCCCGAGTGTGTAGAGGATAGTGGAGTCTATCCTGGAGGTCATTGCACCCGCGAATTTTTCCGGTCTCTACCCATCACCTACTCAACAACGTTCGCAGGCTTTCGCGGCCACTGTCTGAAGTAGCTCGGCTTCTGGGTTCAGTAGAGGTAACTGCTCCCTGACGATGGCGACGGCAATGTCGACCGAAACGCCGGTGAATTATATTCGCCAAGGACGCTGCTACAGCCCAGAAGCTAAGCTACTTCATCCCTATTTAGACTGCAAATGCCAAATTGAGTTTGTCTGTCCGTCCTTATTCCATGCAGCAACGGAGCAACGGATCGTCATGATATTTGCATATATATATAGGCTATATATATAGTTTATGGCCTGGAGAGTGAGTGACATAGACTACATATAATTATGAAATTCCAATCCTAAGTGTGTGTGAAAAAATCGGTTGTCTGTAAAGTCGGTTTACGGACGATAGTTTAACGTGACAACGTCATAACAAAACATTGATGAAATGATTGCATATTTTTATGAATAAAATTAAATCATTTTTATTGAATTACCACTAATTTGTATGGATACAAAGAAGGAGTGAAATAAATTCTACAATATTAATTGATAATTTACTTTTATTTGCACTCATTAATTCAAATATGTTTATTACTTTAACGAAGAAATTATTTTAACTATAACTTTTATACATGTTTGCTATTTAACTTCAAGATCGTCGAGAATGTTTTACGCTTTTTCGCAATTACACATTTAACGACGAAGTTTGTTCGTCGTGAAATTAAACGTAGAATTTAATAACAATGCCCTTGCAGTTAATAAAATAAGTATTAGTAAGTTTAAGAAAGAATTTCGGCTTTAATCTCAAACCCAGACGCTCGTGGTGCGCTGGGGCCGAAATTAAAATTCGTCGAGAATATTTTACGTTTTTATGTCTTCCAGTGCTCAAAATTATATGCAATTGTGGCCCCGGGCACGAAATTTTATTTATAATTCATTAATAATAACACCTCTCGCGATAAACAAAGGAAAATATGTATTAACGAGTGCCTGGTTGTCGCGGAAGCGGATATTTAGCGCGATTCATTCGGTTCGCGTCCGTCACCATAGATGACAGCACCGTATGGGAATAATATTATTTCGTTTTTATAATACGATTTTATAACAAATACGCATCCCAAATACACCAAACTTATTTATAATGTGTTACAATATTTTTTAAAACATTGTGCAAAAGATCCCGTATGTAATTTGAATTATTATGTGTAACTGTAAAACACCATTATTCGTACAAAAACGTATTTGAAAATTCAACATTACTTTTAAATAACTGTACCGATTGTGCTGAAAATCGGTGGACATTCGTTAAATTACATAATATCAATAATTCAAACGACGAAAACATGATTGAAAAGTCAAATCGATGGTTGTTCCAATCGAGTGGAAGAGAGATGCGGCGCAAGCGTATAATTAGCGTAACGGGACACATCGTAGTGGGACAATGTGCGTTATGGGACTCTTTTTCATGCGTGCAGCCGGCGTTCATCGATTTATTAGACGTTGTCACGTCAAAAGGGGCCATCTAAAAAAATATATTCCAAATTAAAGCAACGACAGTTAGTTCTGACTAAATAACTGCGTCCAAAGAAAAAAAATGGATCCTCGCTGTGGCAGATAAACTGAATTGTAGTAAAAATATGCTTGAATATAACTTTTAAAATTGCATTTCGCTGTAAACAGGGTAAACGTTAGGTGGAAGCAAAGTATATCTGAAGTAGATTAAGATTGAGAGTTTTTTGTGTGTGATTAAAATTGATTTTTGAAAATTTGTGTTAAAAATTCGCGAACCGAAAATTTACGAAAAACGTGTATTATTAGTAACCAGTACTCTTTGCGAAGCAACATTGAACAATTTTTGATGTCTAACGTCTTAGCTCTCGGTATACGGCATTTGGTAAGAGTGATTTCGTGAATGGAACGGAAGTCGCATGGGACGGAAATGCGAAACCACAGTGCTGACATCTGTGATGGAAGGCGCAAACCAAAGTTCATAGAGACAAAATGAAAGATTGGCAGTAATTTAATAAAATTCCTTGTCGAAAATCAGGTCGAACGACGGGGTTTCGTATTATTTTCAAGTCCTTTTCGCTTTTAACGGAGTCATTTAATTTAATAGTTTGACATTTCGTCTTCAAAAGGAATGATTTGATAATTGACGTAGCTGTTCCAGCAGCGAATTGTAAAGGCGGTTGTGGAAAATACGCGCGATTCTCGTCCATAAATTAAGTTGAAAACAAAATTTACGTATATTTATCAGGCTCGGCATTATTTTAAATAATTCTACGTTAAAATTCCTGTACGATTTTCTTATTATAAGTGAATTTGTAACATGAATACACATGAATTCGCTCATTACCGAGGTTAGATGTTTATACATCACTGGCGATTACTAAAGTACTGGATGAATGTTCTTTTTCTCTCTCCTGCGTATTTCTTCCACAGTTGCTGATCTGTGCGCTTTAGAGAAGGAATCCAGAGATGCTCGTCATGTGTCTCGTCAGACACGGAGGGGAAGCCGGGAGAAAGGCGCGAGGCGAGTAACGTGATAAAGACTGGATAAGAACGAGAGAGAGAGAGAGAGAGGGAGAGAGGGAGAGAGGGAGAGAGAGAGAGGGAGAGAGGGAGAGAGGGAGAGAGAGAGAGGGAGAGAGAGAGGTGCCGGAAGAAATCCTCACATCTGGAGAGGGCGGCGCGCAATGAATACTTTACGAAAATCGTGCGTGCAGAGGAGGGAGGAATTCGTAATTCGAGACGCAGGCAGCTTCGGAGGAACCAAGGAAGGCGAGGGCGTATTCGTGTGATTACGGCGGGTAGGTATATCCGTTCACAATCAAATTAACTGTTTTATTACGTCATCTTTCAATAGGAATTACTTCTTTAAATGTATTGCCCACGGATCTGTTAGTCTACTGGAGTGGGTGTCTGACTGAAGTTGAAGTCAACTGGTCTCAACCGGGTCGCAAAACATATCGTAGCTGTATAAAGGCTAATCTACTTAAAATAACTCTAACACTTACTATCTGACAGAGAACGCACAGCTTTAACTGGTGGGTCTATAGAAGCATGAAATGTTGTAAATGATTTCTAATATAACGTCGGTGAGTACTAAGAAGGATTTTTTAAAATTCTTCCTTAAGGAGATTAAAAATAAGGGATGAATACTGCATGGACATTTGTCATCTATTAAGTTCGATATTTGTAAATTAATGATAAGGCTCCTGTTTATAAATACAAGTCACTTGAATAAGCTTTTTTCTAGTGATTTATCAAAATTGAGGATCAAAAACTTTCCCATCGGGCACATGGGTATCCTACTAATATTATAAACGCGAATGTTTGTAAGTATGGATGGATGTTTGTTACTCTTTCGCGTAAAACTACTGAATGGATTTGAATGAAATTTGGCCTACAGCTAGCTTATAACCTGGATTAACACATATACCCCATATTAATATGAAATTCCATCCCTAAGGGAGTGAAAAAGTGATAATTTCATTTTATAACAGAAAAAATCATGGGTCATTGACATACAAATAGTGAGTGAGTGTCATTTCTCTATGTCTGACACACGATCATACACTAAGTAAGGTCTGGCAAATTAATATTTTTCTCCTTGGTGAGACCAGTCCGCTTAGTGGAGCTCGCAGCGGCTAGCAAAGTAAAGGCGCTAATAACAGTTTTGTTCTTAACTTTGTCAATAGATAGAGTTGCCTTGAATTTTAAACGCACCATCGTTTGATGCGTTTGTCATGTCTTTAATTTTCGTTTGTTTGTACCGTATGCGTTCCTATACCATTCATCCGAATGCGATGAAATTTTTGTGAGTTGTTAGCGCATGCCCATGAAGGTTACTGAGACGGTATAACTATTTTTCAATAGTTGGAGCACGAATCGTGTCAAAAATGTGTTTATTTCATTTTATATAGCGGCACTTCGTCTGTTTTTGTTGTATAAGTGCGCACGCATGACACAATTTATTTAAATATAGGTAAAAGAGAGACAGAGAAAGAGTGATATATATATATATATATATATATATATATATATATATAGTGAGATAGAGACGGAGAGATAAGTTGAGATAGAGCGAGGTATAGAGAATGAAATGGGTTAGATAAAGATATATACCTATAGATGTATAGAGCTATATAGAGACTTATATATAGAAGATTTAGATATAGTGGGAAGTATATGTATATGTAGATATAAAGAGATAAATAGAGATAGAGAGATACATAGATGTATATAGATGTAGATAGAGATAAATATATATAGAGAGATGGATAGATGCTTTGTATATGTGGAACTACTTCAAACATATTATAAAACAAAACTGAATGAGGCATTGCAATGCAGGCCGAGCATTAGCTAGACAATGGAATCTTTTTAATATTAGTAATCGCTTATTTTTCAGCTTTTTTCTATATTGCTTTATAAAGTCTAAATTACATACAGACCAGGTAAATAACTATAACCTGTCAGAACAACGTCTGTCGGGATCTGAAAGTGATATAAATTAATTTTCACACTTGACATTCAAATTAAGAAGACAATTACTAACTACACCCTGTGTTCAGCCCGGGCAACGCCGGGTATTGCAGCTAGTATGCTATAAATTTGTTTAATAGATTTGAAATAACTCGCTTAGAAGAATTGTAAAGATACCATCATGAAGTGAATATTGCTAAACAAATATAATATCAACACAAGAAATTAGCGTTAAATTTCATTATAGCAAAAATTGTTTTGCTATGCAGATAAGAAAAAACGGAGCGGGGAGAGGGAGAGGGATCATTATATTTTGACTACAAGTATTAACATGATTGTACACACTAACTCCCTTACTTGCTACCTCCATGGTTTTTCCATTAATGTTAAGTGAACTGTATACAAAGTCCTTCAAACAAACTTATATTATTGTTTTCAAACATAAGCATTGTTCTAACAATCAACAAGCTATCTCTAAAATGTTTTCATTCAAATATGTATTATGGTTTAACGCACATGGAAGAGCAATTTTTAGAGTTTATTGGCCTCTTGTTCAAGTTTATATTTTATTCGAGAAAGTAGCTTTTCATGTCCTACCACCCGGAAAGTGTGTGGATTATTACCGGTAATCTTCGTTACTTCATAGTGTTAACGTATGAGAGAAGCTTTGAATCTAAATTCGTATTTATTTTAAGATGATTTTGCCATTACAGGACAATGGAAAACTGAAATTTCTAACTTTATGGAAAAAAAAAATTCTTGCTAGACGGTGATAATGTTGAATTATATAATTTCAGTTAGTATAGAGCATATTTTATGGCAAATTTCACACCACGTTGATAGTAGTTAGGCTTGCTTTGTAAATTATGCGTGAAACACAAGAACCCAATACGAAACTGAAATAAAAAATCAAGGTAAGTTCTAAAAATAAACGGATGTTGCATGACTTCATTAACCCTATAATATGAAATGGTTAAGTGGCAGAAAAGTATGCTTTATTGCAACAGTGAAAGTTTATAGCAAATAAGTAAAATTCTTAATAAATTGTTTAAACAACTATTCGTCTTCATTGTTCAAAAGCTTAAAGTTAGAAACCGTGATACAAAAGATGAAAAACCTAATGTACTTTTTAAAACCTTTTTTTCGAAATTCTTCTCTCCAATAAAGACGGCGGAAAAGCGAGTAGTTAAAAAGTTGGCAAATTTTTTGCTTTGCAAACTTGAATTTTGCTTAGTTTATTGTGCGTCAAACATTTTCGAAAGTATAATTCGGAAAGTTTTTTTTTTGAACTGAGAAATGAGCTATTTAACAATGGTGTATGTATAATATAAGATTGTAACATTTTCTCAGGCCGAATACATGAGAGCGAATATTATTTTTGGATATTAACGAAAATAAATTATATAAATGATTTATTTATTTATTTTTTTAGCTGAAAAGGGTAAAGATGAATGATGAAACCTGACTGCTTGATTTCAGTGGTAGAGGGGGATCACCTGATGTTCTCAAAGGGTGGTTTTTCTACGATGGTTTCATGTTGCCTTCTGCAGACTGGTGTGGAAAGGACGACCCAGTCCAGAATGAGAAAGAAAATTGTTCACAAGGAAAAAATCCCTGACTCCACACACTAAAAAAATATTACTTATAAAATTTTAAACTTTTAAATAAAATTCTTAAATTATAACTATAAAACTCGATGCCATTATTTGCAAACAGCATGTGCACTGAATTGAGTTCAAACCTTTTTATTCATGTTAGTTAATTATGCTTTCTTAAAAATAGCAGAAAATATAAGGAAAAAAAATTACAAGTAATATAATTACATTTTTAGTTTTATCATTAAGTTTGAATATCATATTAATTTATATCGTAGGATTTCGTGGCTAGGAGGATCTTCACTACCTAGCGTAAAAGAAGATTTAGAAGATATCAAATATAACAGTAATAGCGCAGCACTTGTAATTGTTTCCAACCACACCCACAGAAGTGGTTACGGAGCCTCTGCGTCTCCGTCTGAATTGCAGTCACGTGCCGCGCGCCTGAACGCGCGGAGAACGCAACCCGCCCTGCAGAGAGCAAGTAGCCGCGTGAAGCGGCGCGGGAAAGCCTCGGCGCTCTTCGGAGCCGCCCGGCCATCATCGTGTTTGGCGGGAAATCGAGCGGAAACTCCGTTCAGCAGTTCCTGTTCAAACGAGCCCCGGAATGCTTCTGGTAAATGGGAGAAGCTTGCCCAAGACGCACAAATAGGGCCGCCATCGGACGAGGCCATCAGCGACCAAGGGGGAGGCTACGCTGCTCGACTGAAGAAGACATCGTCAACGCCGCTACGCTGTCAAAACGCTTGCTGACGTCACTTTGACTGAAAACATAACCGATGGACTTAAAAAAAATTCGTCGAGGCCCTCAACGACGAAAATACAGACACAACTTTATGGTAGAGTGTGTGGTTGAAGTAGCACAAATAATAGGAGACTTGTATTTTTTTCTTGGAGAAACAATACGCGTTAATGCTGAGGGACCGAAGTTATGACCGCAGGCAGGTAAGCGAGTGACGGTGACGTAGCGTGACGTGAATGACGTTAACTGAACTTGGACTTTATTACCTTTCAACGACCTTGTGGTAAGGGTCTTTCCGTCGGCCAGTGCAACTGTACGGCGAATAAGTGAGAGTTCACGGTGGATGTGTTTTGGAGTAGCAACTGAAGTTCATTGACAAGGCGTGGCGAAAGTAAAGACTCTTGCAGATCCGCAAATACCTGGCAGCTTCCTGTAGTAGGTTGACGACCAGATAGGAAATTAACTGTGAGGCGAAACAACTTTGCCGGTAGAGTCTGGGTGGTCATCTTCGAGCCTCAAGTTGCAGTGTACAGGCGAAGGTCGAGTGTGACGACGAGTAGAACTGACCTGGTTGTAAGAAGAGTGGTTCCAGGCTCGTCAGCTGGTCCCTGGTGCTATTGCTAACAGCATAGCTGCGAGCTCCGGTCGGGGAGCTGTTACTAAGACAGGCGAAACATTGCGAACTGAGAGAGCCCGCATGGACTGGACGAGTCTACTGGCGGAGGGTTATTGAGGCAAGTAAACACGAAGAATCCTCCAGCAGGGACCCGCGGAGATACTCTTGCTTGCTTCTCTGGGATACACCTTTAAATTAACTATTTTCTTGTTGCTGCAACATACTGCTGTTAACGTAATTATGGAATTACTTTGATCAGCAGCGGAAAGCTTGTAAATATTTTTGTATGTTTCATTTTGTACGCAATTCCTTGCACATATTTGCTTATAATAAATGACACTTGGTACTCACTGCCGCTAACCAAATCCCCTCTTGACATCACTCCATGCCATTTAGGATTGGGGAAGGTAACAAAGCCATATAAATTAAAACGAAAACACCCGAATCACATCAACATAGATGATGGGTACAGATGAAGTAATATATGGAATTCTTTGTTTCGCCAAAATCATGAACTATCTCATCTGAGAATTAGCCAAAGTCATAATTGATGCACTTACTAAGCAGACGCATCCTGATTGACCACACTCTCCTCCAATCACAGCTACATGCATGGACCAGTCACAAATGGGATGTGATTGGCTCTAAATAAATGGTCTGCCAGGACTTAGCAATGGTGGCGATTCAGCTGAACTATTCAATTATTTATTAGTTGCCGTCTTCAGACCTTCTGTGCATTCGGATTCAGGAAAGGTCTTTATGAAGCGCAGATTTTCTCTCCCTCTCCCCCAATAATCCCAGTAACCCTGTGAGTCATACCTGAGTGAACTTAGCGGCGAGTGTGCGTGTTGCACGGTCTTCGGGCAGCATCAAGTATGATAAATCAACTCATTAATTTATTGTGCTCTTTTACATATCCAGTGTGTAATTAATGTGTATATTTTTTTGTAATGTTTGTATTTCTTTGTCGCTGAAAACCCAGCACGTAATCGCGTCGGGACCCGTTACTGTCCATGGAGAAATAAGTCTACGGAGTGGGTGTCTTTTCTGAAGTTGAAGTCAACTGGTAGCAATTGGATAGTAAAACAAAATGTAGCTTTATAAGTGATAGTGTGCTATCAATTTGTTTAATAGCTTGAAATTAAATTGCTATAAAGACTCGTTAAGAGGCCATCATGTAGTGAGTACTGCTAATCAAACACAATACCAACGCATCTGCAAGATATTAGCGTTAAACTTCAATATAACTAAAATTTGTTTTACTGTGCAGATTAAAGTATTAACAAGACAAATATCTCACACACCAACTACATGACTTCTTACCTCCACGGTAATGTTGCATACGGTCATAAAGCCGCACTTCCAGCAGCAGTGAGCCAATTATTGTATAACTAAAAGCTTAACTAAACTTTTGATAAATAAATAAAACTTTTCAAAGCGGTCGTAATTTACTTGTATTTAAGGAAACCAGTATTTCATTTAGTTTTAACTGTGTAAAACCTTAATATTGTTATTTCTTTTGATTATGAGAAACGTAATTCCTATTAATTTTTTTATCACGTGTTGCATGCACATGTTGAAACTTGGCAAAACGATGACGACAACATGACAAGGATTCTGATTCAATGGTAGGAATATTTGTGAAATAGACGTGAAATTAATATGTACTGTGAGTGCTATAAGGACAGAAGATTAAAAAACAACAACATTGATATGTTTTTCTTCGATCTACCGTTGTTATATCAGATAAATAAAATGTTACGAAGTTCTATAAATAATTGCAGGGCTGCTACTCCACATGCTAACGAAAAAAAACCTAGTTTACTCATACAGATTTTACACACATTTTTACCATTTGTTTGTATATCTACATAGAAGAATAGCAATAAACACACAGTTTATGAATAAAAACATCATTTGTAAACTTTAGACCCATTTTAAACACATTTTTAGTAAATTAAATGATTTACAAAACTGAATTTATGTTCGTCAAGTTTACGATCGTGTAGCACAAATATTACGAAATAAAGGGAAAATAGCATTGTCTACTCCGTACCTAGTAGTATTTTATTTACTACTTGGTCTCTTTTAGGAGCTCGGGGAAGTAAGACGTTGCTCGACACCGGGTAGCCTTTAGCATATTTGTTTTTCATTTATAACTAACGCATCCATCGGCCTTTAGTTATTCACATTTGGTGGTATTTAGTGTTAGTATTTTATTTTCTGATGATCTCAGCTATAACATTTTTTTTTAGAGGTCCACGGATAAGCGTCAATACAAGAACTATTAACTTGTACAGGAGCTTGCTGGTATCATTACCGTGCCGACGAGTAGAAGAGCATTACAACACGAATAAAGAGCCCCTTTGTGATCACTTCTCTCGGGTTAGGTACGTACAAAGCGTCGCCGATCATACTATAAAACGTTGTGAATCTGAAGTGTATTCGTGTTGCAGCATTGCGTCCCCGAACGTGGGTGGTGAATAAGGGGGTGGAGAAGGGGGGAGGTGTTGAGATTATGTCCCTCCTGCGTCTCCATGCCACGCGGCCACGTTACGAACACTCGAGAGTTCAGTGAGTTCACGCTCGGTTCCTCCCGTCGACGTGAACTGGCTCTCGGCAACATTTATTACCGATCGAAAGTTCAGCACCTCAGCCACTGCTATCATAATTTCCGTACTGTCCAGTTCCTCAAACCACCCCCTCCCCCCAACCCAATTATTTATATCCCCCAGGACAGCCAGGAGGTGACATAGTACTACAGGATTTACACACGTTTCCTTTGTTTGGAATAATTTCTATTTTTACCAGCATGAAATGAAAAAATAATTATATTCATATAATAAACTGATAAAAAAATAAATTTTAACTAAATAAATTAAGAATTTTTTATAAGTCTTAAAGAATTGATCACTGCTCGTAGAAATGTTTCTACACGTCACAGCCATGTCATTATGATTTCTGTTTGATACTCTAGATTTTATTTTCTTGGAAATGGAATTTGGTTTCAGAACATTTTCAACCCTGAACTCTAGAGTAAAACGCTAAGGAAACCTCTTGAAGAACAGCAAACTAAACATTTTCTGAACTTTTCCGAGGACTTCAAAAATTCTTCTAAACCCTACCCAAACTATGGTGTTTATTTACCAAAATATTATAAATTTATACCAAAAAGCACGAATTGTAATTCTCAAAGGACCGTAAAATATTTTCAATATTTTTCACTTTAACGTAACTTAACAAAATATCACGCTATTAAAATGTTTTACCTTTTTCACAAAAAATATTTTAGAAATGTTTTTGTTCAGAATCATGAAAATGAATTTATACTGAGACAGAAACTGAGTTTTATCGTTTTAATACATATATTTTTAAAGCAGCACCATAGTTCCAATTTTTTTCAGAGTTCTGGCCACATAATTAGGTTTATCGTGGCCGGCCTGAATTTACCGGGTTAGTACCTACTAATTACCAGTTTGAAATTTAATTTTTCACAGGAACCGCGACGACGACACAATAAAACAATTGCGTGCCACTTTTAAAATGCAGCACGTTCAGGATGTTAAAACCACCGGAACGAATTTTCGTCCTGCATGTTTGTGATACGTGCTAATTAAACGTTATTCAGCGGTCAGTAGGATCGATCCGAGAGGATTGTGGTTATAGCGACTGGTCGTTGTTTCATCAGCGACAGTGGTGTTTGTGTTCCGGGGGACACCGAGTCCAGTGTTCGCCAGTTCAACATCAGAGAAACAGAACAGTCTGTCGCTGCCGAAAACCTGTTGTGTGAACCTGATACCCGAGAAAAAAACGTCACCCATATGAGTAATACCACTGTTAGAAATAACAGGATAGTTAAATACTGCATTACCCTAAGACAAACAGTTTTAATTAATAGCTCAGTTAGTTTTACATCGTTAAATTGTAATTTTTTAAAATCAAAGCGAATGTTTAAACTCAAGTTTTTTCAGAACTAAAATAAAACCTATTAAATATCTATATATTATATGTTTTAGTGGTATGGGCCAATAAAGTATCAATAAATCAATATTTAAAAGTACATACATCATTTTAATTTGTAAGAAGCCTTTTTTTATATGTACCTTTCTTCATCTTTTGAAAATTTCGTTGCATAGTGCGCGAGCATCGTAAAAATTTACTGTTGTAATTTTTACACAACGCGCATAAAGGAGTATAACTTAAAAATTCTCTGTACTTCTACAAAAGATTAATTTTGCAAGCAGTTACCACGAAATAGTTTGTAATACCACATAAAATATATTGTAACTTTTTACATCACATGACTATAATTATTTTTGCGTTCATGATAAACGTTTTTCAAGATAATACTGACTGTTACTTACGAAAATTGGCGCATAACATTGTATTTTAATTTATGTTTCATTCAAAAATAGTTTTCAACCATGTCAAATACAACCAAATATTCAACAATTAAACTTTATTTTGTTTTGTTATGCCTATTAATGCCCGCAGTTAATTCTGGAAAGATGTTGAGGGAAAGGTTTACAAATTTAACCATTGGAGTGACTGGGATAACACAAAGAATAATTTACCGGGTAAGTACCGAACATAGAATTACTCCGAACACAATTTTGTAGTGATACAGTTGTTTTAGTGTAAATTACAAGTTTACAAACATCTGTTATTTGACATGATTCTTACTGCTCCGTCTACCAAGGAAAAAAAAAAAAATACATTGAAGGATCCTGTAAGATACATAACACCCGGGCTACGAAAAACTGGCTTTCTTATTCCGCGACCATCATATGGTAGTTTTAAGGTGTCGATCCGCTTCTTAGAATCTGATTCACAACTGGGATCTGAGAGCAACCGAGCTCTCATGATTAGAGACACGGAAATTTCGCGCATTCATTTAGTCGCAAGTTAGAATGCAAACCTTCACACTCTCGCACTGTGTTCATGATTGGCCCGCAGTTACTTGGACACGCCCCTCTATGACCGTGAGCCAACGACGCCCAGCTAGGAGAGAAGTAGGCGAATCGGGCAGCACCGATTAACAAGGATAAACATGTCCTCGCTAAGAAATCAACCAATGGGAAAGCGAACATGGGTTGAGCACACCTATTACCTTAAATTCTACTCTGAAGCCAGACGAATCTGCGAAATTTCCGGGTCTCTACTCATGATGGCCACCGCGCGTGAACAGACGGCGAGCGCTGTGCTCGCTCGTGCGGAGCGGGCCTGGCCCGCACTGCGCTGCGCTGCACAGACTGTGAGTCTGCGCTGTGCGGGTCCTGCGCCCCTTGCTCTCTGCAGCACGGCGCGGTCGCACCGGGGTCACGGCTTGCAGTCACTGGGGGGGGGGGGGGGGGGTTTCCAGGACGATCGGGCGAGGCCTTTTCGGGACACAACCGTAACCCAACTCGCGGGCCGTGTTCCAGATCGTGTCGAAACTGAATCTCAGCCAAGGAAACATATCGGCAACCGTTTTAATAAACGCCGCGCCGCCCTGCGCGAGGCTAGAAACTGATCTCGACGGATTCTAACGAACGTTTCGCAACCAACGATACCACTGTTACGGCAAAAAATACTACATATAGATAGCAGCACCATCGCATACAAATTTAACTCCATTTATAGTTTTCTCAAGTAATTTTAAAGTCGCGATTATTTCTCGTTATGATCACTGAAGTGTACAGAATTTATTCCAGCATAGTTTCGCTACCATAAAGTTTCATTTGGCACACCAATAAAAGTTAATGGCGCCAGACGTGGGTCCACCATATGGATGAAATCACTAAAGAAAGTGAGCACTGCGCATGCGCTAAATTTGGGTAACAGACAGGTCACGGATAATTCACCAAATCAGCTCCCTAAAAATAAGGGACTGGCCGTGTCCTATCTAAGGGTTAGGGGGCGGTATTGTGCGCTAGGAATACGGTTAGGGTACAGGTGTAGCATATTCAACCCCTAAACCCTTATCTATGTGTCTTGGAATACCTGAATAAGCCCCGCTGTTGCGTATATTTCTATGGTCTTACTCACGCGTAGATTGCGGCGCAGAGTAAATGGCGAATACTGATGCCAGACTGATAAAACCCGGCATTTTAACGTTAAAATACTTATTTTACATACCATCGTTAGTCACAGTATGTTTAAATATATTTTCAATATTTATCTTTTCTTGATTTTTCTAACATATTAAAATAGTGCATACTGGTAGTTTCATTATGGGTGTAGTAATTATAACTGAAATATATAGTTAAATGCTAAACTTAAATTATTATTTCACAGGAGAAACTATTTGTAGCTGTCAGTCCCTATTATTAACAAGGCATTCCATAACATTTTATGCTATGCACATAAAAACAATTTTTTAAAATTAAATTATGTAAACAAAATTTTAATAAAAACCTTTAAACCAAGATGTATTTCAATTACGTCTCCTAAAGTAAGTAAATTAATATTATCAGTCGAAGCTCTTGATTAAATAAAACAGGAAAACGTATATACACTTTTCATCATAATCTTACTTTACAAAATACAATTTTTCAGATACATGAAAAAGTTTTCATTACTTTACAAAGTTGTGTCTGAAACTTTTGCGCTCTCTGGCGCGTATCTGGCAACAGGGCACACCGAAAGAAGGACAGCGCTAATGGCAGAAATCGTGAATTGGACAGAGACAGAGAATGCCCATTTACATGCAAACTGAAATCTAAGGATGAGAGCGCTGCAGTACCTTCCGCTGGTGCAGGTTAGGACGAGGAGGTGACCTTGACATCATCTTGCCACTGGTCTTCGCTCCCGTGTTCCACTTAATGAGCACTGAGTCCGTTACCCCGAGTGGTTCGAAGACTTCTATAACGAGGGACATGTGTATCACGCAGAAAAAGTTTTCAAGACTAGCAGTCTATAAAAAAAACAGTATAGAATCGTCTGTGTTTCGTGATTGGCCGAGTTTATTCCAGGTGCTTGTCCACTGTCGGCACACGAATCACAGCAGTTCCAAGCGGAAGCGAACATGGTCTGATTGGCCCGGCTAAACAAGGCAGTGGCTACTCCTGCAGGCGAACGCCAATTACAGAGAGGAAACAGCTACCGCGGACATACCTTGTTGCATTCTAATGAGTGCTAAGGTCTTTTCACGAAAAATACATGGCCCCAACAAGATTATAATCTTGGAGGTCCCCTCGCTTTAACCCTCCGTGCATGACCTGTACGTTTTCCCTCTCCTTTCCCTCAACCAACGCACATAGGCTCTAATTATAAAAATCGTCTCAAAGTAGATTGCAAACAGTTATACAGTTCCACTGCTTCGATGACTAAGCCTCGGTTCGTTTTAGCCCTCACAAAAGTAAGCTTGCGTTTGAGTTCTTATAGTCACATTAATCTTAGTGTAAAAAATCGTAAAATAAATTATTAAAATAAACTCAATAAAACGCATAAGTTATTATAATGATAAAAGTTCAAAAGAGAACTTAACTGAAATATAAGATAAAGTATAACATTATTTATAAAAAATTAAAAGGGAAAATTAGACTTATATAAGCTTTAACATAATATAAAACGTTACTTAACTATAAAATAAATCTCTTCATCAGTTAAATTATCTAGCCAAAACTTGATATATATTTTATTTAAAATTTTTTATGTTTTTATTTTTTGGGAAGAAAAGTTACAAATTTGGATGCAAAAGCTCTAAATATCTGTATGAAATAGGGGAATAGGTAAATTTATGTTCTGCCTGTGTCATGTAGGATAATTATCGGCTACATTATTTAACTGATTTTCATTCAAATACATAAAGGTTATTGAAACTCTAATATACAATCTTTTAATATCAAATACTCTTAGAAGTTTAAATGTTTCTTGGTTGGGTACGTATATCGTTTTTGAAAATAACTCGTAAATTAATTGTAATAATTGGTTACATTGACTTTGGCGCATTCTTTCCCAAGCCAAAATTTCATACTGCAGAACAGACTGAAAAATAACAAAGTAAATAAATCTCATTCCTTAATAATATAGATCTTAGTTCCACGAATTTATATACAATTTTCAGAATTTTGTTTCTAAGATAAGAAATATGTTTTTCACATTTTAGAAAAGAGACGAGCACTATTTTTAAGTATTTTACATGTACTCTTACTATGACACATATTTTTTACCGTTAACACTTATTTCATTAAATACACGAAATTTAAGTTCATGTACGCTAGAATGATCATAAATGTTTGCAGAGAAAATAATATATTTCGTTTTATTTATATTTATAAAAGAAAATTTTAATCTTTTACAAAACTGGCTCAAGAATGCTGCCGCGTGGAGATCCTTTATTAATGTTTTTTATTGTTTACTTATGCCCTCTGAGACTTACCCTACTTAACTTTTAAACAAAGTGTTTTCCAAACCTATTTTTTCACTGTCTGTGAATGGGATATGCGAGGGTATTTATGTGCCCAAACACAAAACGTTCAAACCTAAACATTTATTCACACAGTCCACTCGATGGCACGTGGTACCGTATACACAGCCATAAACTTGAATTAAACATACTATTGCGTCGTGGACTTGCCGCACTAACTGACTATTTCCAAATGTCGTCCCTCACTATAGATCATGCGAAGACAAGGCATCTTGGTATCAACAATATGTATTAGAAGGTCAAAAACACCCACACAACAAAAATAATTTTTAAAAACACGTAACTGTTGGGTTTTAATACCTACTGGGCATTAACTCCACTACAGACGATAGTAAAAACTAAGCTTTATCAATCTTTTGCCATAGATAGTTAAAATATTAATGGCAAAGACGGAATAAGTCTTCATTAAAATCTATGACATCGACTATTTACAAATCTGCTTAAAATGCAGCTCAGAAAACTTCTTAAAATAGCCTGTATGTAAATTACTGACCACAGTATTTATTGTTCAAGTCAGACGCTACGGTAAGCACCGCCGAGTGTGTAGTCGCTGTCACTGTCGCTGTCGCTGTCGCTGTCGCTGTCGCTGTCGCTGTCGCTGTCGCTGTCGCTGCTCGCCTCGTCCTGTGGTCGCACGCAGCTCCTGGCGACACGCAGGGCTTCCCTGTCGCTGCTCACCACGGCTCGGGCTTACCTCCACGTCCCGTCACCGCCTGACGGACTCTTCGTCTTGCTCCCAGCTGGTCGCACTGGGACTCGAACCATCCGTGAGGTCGGATCCCCTCAGCGTCACTGAAGTCTCCCACTCGCTGCTCACAGGGCGAGCGAGTGCCATTCGCTGTCGGCCCCAAAGCCCTCGGTCCCTCGCCGACTCGCCTGCGTGCTCCTCATCTACGGGTTACTCGTACTCGCCGGGCGAGTTTTGCTCGCTCGTCCGAGGACTCGAACCAGTCCCGTAAGCCGCCGGTGTGTTTCGCTCTCACTCGGTTGTCAACTCTCCTGACGGGTACTGCTCGTTCGACTACAGACGCTCGCCGAGCGAGTGTTCCTTGCTCGTCCGGGACTAAAACCAGCCACTTAAGTCCTCCTGCCACGCCACTGCCGCCACTTTACTCTTGCTCGGTGGTTACTCGTTTCTTCAACGTTTCTGTACTCGACACTAACCGAGCGTGTGTTCACTCGTCGAGTCAGGACTTGAAGCCACGACCCCCGGTACTGGCGACGTTGTGGTTACTAGTGACAGGGCGTACCCGATGTTGACGTCCTTGGGTCGACGCGGCAGGATATCAGGGCTTCGCTGGGTCTCGTAGCTGCGGTGTCTTGGAGCGTCGGTGCCGGTCTCTCCCGTCTCTGGGGTTTATATACCCTCCAGGGGCAACGGTCATTATGTTCTTTATTCCGCTCGCCAAAGCTGTGCAGAATGCATAAGCATCGGGCGGAAGTTTCGGTGCCACGTAGCGGTCAAATAGCTTTGCTCAAGCTTCGCGGGTCACCTAACCCACAGGCAAGCTGAGTTGCCCGTGCACTAGTAAGTGCAGCGTGTTGCGTCCTTTCAGGCTTGCGACGAAACACACCTTGTACGTCGTGGTGAGAAAGCGTAACGGGTTGGAGGAGAACACACGTTACATGTTATTCATACTGTATAAAATTTATCTAGATATATTTTATTGTAAAACTGTATCAAAAATCTTAGCAAGATCCAACATTACATCAACACATTTTTTTTATCTTGTTCTATGGCTTTGTGCACAAAGTTCGTTACTTCGCTCAAATCATCATTTGTATTTAAACCTCTTCTGAACGCACATTGATTTACAGATAATATTCTGTTTTTATTTAAAATGAAATTAATAGTTTTTTACACATTTTTTATGAAACCTTGATATGTTACTTAATATCGAGATTGGTCAAACTTTTGAGTTGACGATGGTTTTGAGGTCTATGAACCATGAAACGAAAAACAATAAATTTTTTCCATAAGTCGCACCATGGTAACGGCTACAATAGGTAGCATTTCTTTTAAATTTACCTAAGGCAGTTTTCCATGTGTTAGGATGGATACTGCTCAGGTGTTTCAGGAAGTCCTGCAGTTTATGTGTGCCATGGTTCCATATTACCAAGATGTCATCTGCATGCCTGTACCTACATTTTGGTTCGAGTTGGATCGCATTTATTACTTTCTTCTCGAAATCGGCAATGCAAAATGTTGGCTAAGAGCGTGGAGAGTGGAGAACCAATGGTGGCGCCTGCCTGTTGCTTGTATATCTGCCCCTTGAACGATAAAACAGGAAGCGCTATAAGCCGGAATTCACCCGAGGGAGAAAAAAAAAATTTGTAAGCGCGTGAGGCTCAACTTTAGCTGGATTACAGAAAGGGCCGAATGATACCGTTCCCGATTAAATAACTTTCACCTAAATGTTTAAAGAACACCACCACCCTCTATGCTTTATTAGCGTATCGGGGAGAATATTTGTGTGCCGACAATTTCCCGAAGAAGTTTCTGAGAATGCACAGTGTGTGTGTGTGTGTGTGTGTGTATATATATATATATAAAGGGCCTACATAGTCTGGGGTGTATGTATTTGTTAATTATGTTAACGAGGTGGGATGATAAGTGTGACGCTCGCGGGTGTTTCTATCGCAGTATCGCTTCCTTTGAGTGCTTTCAAGAATATGCACCGGGTGATCCATGCCTAAAAATTATATTCTGAAAGAAAAAAAAAAGCGTTTTTAGCCATTTTCACACTTCTCAAAATGTGGTTTGACAAAGAACTCTGGAAACTGAATCACTCACTCGCACTCCGCGCTATTTGTAAACAGGCATGCCACTCTGAAATGTTGAGCAGTTTTCTAATCGCAGCGGTCTCTCCTGAAGCTCTGCACACGTGTGTGTGTGCGGGGGCCTCATGGCTTCAGGAACGGGATATTTTGCCCGGAGAAACGTCTTCCACCCCGGCGCGGCCCCCGAGGGCGGCGGCCCAAAGGCGCGCTCCGCTATAATGGCCCGCGTCGTTATCCGAGGCCTTCCCGCGACGACGGCGGACAGAAAAAAAGCAGGAACCAGCCGCGGGTGCAGGAGGTGGAAGCCATTCAGCAGTCGCGTCACGCACCTCGCGGCGCGGCCATTATCGATACCTGTCTCGGCGAGAGCAGAGGTCGACCTGGAGGTCGTGTCGACTACCCGCTCCGTCGCCTGGCGCGCCTGGAATCGCGGTCGGAGATGTTTCGTCTGTCGGCTTCAGTGGGCGGGAGTGGACTTGGCCTCTCTGGCAGTGGCGCTGGAGAGCAGGCACCCGGGCCTAAAAACGGGCTGTAAACTGCACGGCGAGGTTTCCCCTTTAGCCTTGCAGTCGGTGAGGAGATTCAGGCAACCCCGAGGTCTCCTCTGCCTGCCTGAGGTTCCCACACACCGATCAGGAAGGTGATTGTCGTTTGAGGTGTCGGAACTGTTGCCGGTTCTAGTATCCGAGACATGAACCACCAAGTCTGCGGAAAGGGTGTGTGATGCGATTACATAGCCTCTCCACACCAAGTGGCAACCCTCTGCCTCCACGTTGGCACCGCTGTTGGGGGAGGATCGTGGTGACTATGTTGGGAGGGGTTTCCCCAACCGCTGGTCATAGCACCTCCCTAACTAAAGAGGGCGCTGCCGGGTCAAACTCTGCCACAGTGCATCCTCAATTGCATGTATGAGACCAGAAATGGTGAAAGGGCTGAATCTGCGGGCAACAGCAGATGCGATAGAAACCTTTCCGGGGGGTTCGACGGCCGAGCCTCGGTGCATCGGTCCCAAAGGGCCCCATAGTGAATGGACCAGGCCCCATGGTAATGGAGTTCGACTGGGTATGGTGGTTGCGGTGTCGGGTGCCCGGGCCTAAAAACGGGCTGTAAACTGCACGGCGAGGTTCCCCCTTTAGCCTTGTAGTCGGTGGAGGTACTGAGGCAACCCCCAGGTGCTTCCTGCCCGGACACCGTGATTGCCATTTCCAGCTGGGGTTGGCGGTGTTCGTCCCAGAAGCGTGATGATCCGGTCAAACTACCAGCGAACAGTCTGCCGACGAGACCAAAAGTTGGTCGTAGTACGGGGAGAATCCACCATGTTTGAATGGTGCCCCGCTGAGGTTTCCTCTAAGGCCCAGGATTCTTGTTGGGAAGGACTCGTACTTGGGAGTGGTGCCCCGAGTGCTTTAGGGGCAGGTATCAGGGCTCCCTAGCCCATTGAAGTACTGACGTTGTGAGCGACGAGGACAGCTCCGGTAACCAACCTGGACAGCTGGCAGAGGTTGGGTAGGCCTCCACCGGACCGCGGGTTCGCTGGGTGATTGAGGAGTCCCAGTGTGAGGCGGGAGACCGGGGTAGGCGCCAGAAGTGATACTCCAGAGGGCAAGGGAGCATCCAACTTGCTGGTTAGCTGAGTGGAGTAGGGGGCCAGAGGTGGTGCATAAACTGAGATGGGTAGCCTCAGTCACTTTGCATAGCCAAAAGCTCTAACGCTCTTCCTGGTTGCGTATGCGGCGTGATCCGCATCCACGCCCATGGGGGCCCCAGGGCGGCAGGGCCTCACGGCTAAGAGCGCTGGGTTATCAAAGAAAAGGGGGGAAACCCTAATTCGTGACTTCTGTCGGCTTCAGTGCTGGCTAAGGTGCCTGGGTCCCCTCGGGGAATGATTGCTGACCTACGACGTGTCGGAGCTGTAGCCGGCTCTAGTATCTGAGTGATGCTCTCGCCAGGTTACCGAAACGGGCAAGTGACGCGAATATATAGCCTCTCCTGCTTACGGCAACCCATAGCCTTCACGCGGCGCCAGTGTTGATATACAAATAGGGCACTGCCGGGAGTGCCCGATCCTCTGACTTCCTCGGTGAGTCGAAACGGGAATTTCTAGTAGGTTAGTAGGCTGTGGATGGGTGGCTGCGCCCTGACCTGCCGAAAAGCTATCGGGGGGTTTGGACCCCCAAACCCTAGGTGGTGTCTCAAGACACCAGGTGCATAGTGATGAACCAACTGGTGTGCATGGAATAGCGAAGGACTGCTGAGAGTCCTGAGGGTCGCCGTGGTCGGGCGCAACCCGGGCCTTTTCTAATGGGGCTGTAACCCGGTGGCGGGGGAGAGTCCGAGGTGAGTAACCGAGGATATCTATGCGGCCGAGGGCGGCGGTCGCTGGGACTGTAGGTGGTGCCGGGAACGCACTATACCTGAAAGTGAAGGGTACCATGGGACTGATCCTTTGAAGACACAGATCCCCGCTGAGGTTTTCTTAAACGGCCCTGGATCAGATTATGGAGATGGACTCGTGGTGGCAGTGGTGCTCCGATCGCTTGGAGCACACTCAGAGGAGTCCCCGCTCTGATGACGAGTGGCAGTCGTGAGCTACTTTAATGCTCGGGTACTAGCCTGCAAAGCTAGCAGAGGTTGGATAATCCTCGGCTGGATCACGAGCATCTGGGTGACCGAGGGGTCCCAGTGATGTGAAAGGTACGGGCCGTGTCGGTATTTACCAGGCCCACAGTGGGGGGGCTTGCACTGGTGGTGTCCTGGGGTATTCGGCGGCTGGTGGCCTGCAGTGGCGTAGCATGTTGAGATGGGTCTCCTCAACCACTGTGCGTAGCCGTGGGTTCTCCAGAACCGTGCCGCGCCTGAATATCGTAAGTATTCCATGTCCATTGGGGCCCATGGCAGCTTCACTACCATGTAAAACAGATCCGTCCCTTGGCTTATTCTGATACTACCTTTGAGGTGCAGGCACAGAACCACGGACGAGTGCAGCTAATAGATCTTGCGAAAACATGTCGGCTTCAGTGACGTATTTACAACACGTTCAACATTCAAGATTGTTCGTACCTGGTTCTCAGTTGTCATTTAACCACTTAAAAAAAAAAAAAAAAAACTTTTTTCCCTCTGGTAATAACGAAATATTCCTAGAAGTTCTTTTCTAACTCCCATCTTACGAATGAAATGTAATATAAAAGTGGAACTCTTTGATTTTAAAGTCAATTTTAATGGCTTCTATATGAAACATTTTAATTTCATACAGAAAAAATTCATTTTACCGAAAGTTTTAAAATCTAAACATTTTTATGTATTTAAAAGAATTAAATAAAATAGAATTAATATTTTTCAAAAAAATTTTAACATACTACGCAGTAGCCACTAAAATTGCTTTTAAACCCAATTTTTTTCCCCATTTGGTTCTCCTTATCCATACTGAACAAAAATGTTAAAAATTTCAACTTCGCCATCTAATTATGCAAAAACGTATTCACTATATATATTTTAATTTTTTTTAAAGTATCTGCGACTCAGAAAGCTTACACGTTAAACCATCTTAAAACTAAAAACAAATAATGATCTGGAACTGTACATACACCTTTAATCTGGCATATGTAAAGTTCATTTACCAATTTTCTTATTACTGACGTACTATTTTGAACATTTTTTGAGAAATAAATTGTTGGTGGCAAGTAACACTTTTGGCAAAGGCTTGGATTAGTTTTTGTGGAACAAACTATAATTTCTTCAGTAACTCCACTCTCCTAAAATACGCCCTTGAAAGGCGTGATCATATGCGGGCACAAACAGCGCGACGCACCGATGGCAATTCCAATTTTTCTGCAGTTGGTTCGTGCTTCGTTCAGTACATTTTCATGAAACTTTGCTCAAAGTTATCAACTCGTTGAGCTGAGCACGCCTTGTTGGCTCAGCAGCTGGAGTCCCTGGCTGGCAGGACTCTGACCCCTGGCTGGAATTTTTCACTCGCGAGAAAAAAAATGTTCCATACGCGGGATCACCTTCGCACTGCGAAAGGCAACGGCAGACCACCGCAGGAACATCTCGCTCTAGTCTGCCCGGAACATCAGCTGTGGTCGGCCACTCGTTGACAGAAAGACCGTTAAATACCATTAAAAAGCAACACACACCAGCATGTCGATTATCGATCTAATTTCGCCCCATTGCAACGTAGAGGTGGAGCTGCATCTATACAAACACACGAATAATTTTGGAATTCAAATCTTAATCCGTTATCTAGTCAAATAAAATAGCAAATATAATATAGTTAAACTACAGAATTTAATTGCTGTGAAGACGTATTTTTAATTTATTGACATCCAAACAGGACTTGAAATAAGGAGGCTCTCGTATATTAAAACTTTTTAGAACACTATGACGATGTTCGTTTTACATAGATAACTCATCCATTGTAATTTTTATCTTGAGATGTTTCACAGGATTATACACGCTGTTACCTTTATCACACACTATCTTAAGTACCCAGCGTTGCCTGGTGCTTTACACATCGTGAAGAAACTTCCTTTAGTGGGATGAGATAGTTCTTTCTTCGAAATCTCATATAGAGAGTATACGGTAGATTTTATTTGGATATAAAACAAACTTCCAAAAACATTCCATTTTATATACGAGGGTTGTTTTTTCAACTTCCGATGGGCTATAAAAAGAGAAAAAATTACATAACATAATAATTTTATCCCTAAAAGTGCAGTAAAGGTCTTACTTAATTTTATACATAATCGCCATAACGATCGAGGCATTTGTCATATCGTAACACAAGCTTCTCTATGTCTTCTTAGAAGAAGTTAGCTGCCAATGAATAGAGATACAGAGCCAGCGCCTGGATACCCCTCTCCCTCACGACAGAGCTGTGAGGCGGGTGGAATAACAACGCGGCGCATTGTGTCGCACTGTTCGCGTCTCTGGCGGTAAGACTTAACGCGGGAGCCATTGCGTATGTCCATAAGAATGTTTTGAGTCAATCTTCCCTTTTACAAGAATCATTCCAAACAAATAACCTTACGACAATGTTTACAAGCACTGTTGACAGAACGACAGTGCTAGAACTATACATAGAGAAATGTAAAATTTGAGACAATTTATATGACAGAGACTATATCTGACGTAACACGTACGGTATCGCCTTCTTTTTTGCTCCCGGGAAAAAGGGTTATGTTTGCATCTCATTTCCTTGTATTAATTGTATAAACATGACTTAAAGGTGGGCGGTCTTCCTAGAAATGATGCCACCTCAGGCGGGAAAAAATAATGAATGTTAGTTTTCCAGTTGGCTGCCTGCGTGCGAGGGAAGGTCGTTAAGCCATCCTTGCGTGAGTTTCTTCGCACGCGTTAGCTGCGTCTAACAAGGAACGTACCAGACCGGCTCTGTGTGGAAGCATTGCTGCTCTCTGCGGGGTGGAATACTTCTAAGGAAAATAAATAAGAACAGTATGGCGTGGTAGAAAAAAAAGTGAGATAAAAATGAGCTCTTAAGAAACGAGTTTTCTTTTTGTGCATTCGCTACACCCTAGCTAAACTGAATTTAAAAAAAACTTAATAACGTCGTCGACCGCTGTTTATACATACGTAACTCAGGTTCATTTTAGCCTCGCTTCTTGAAAATGTCTCAACTAAGAGAGAGAGGGATATAGAAATAGATAGAGAGCGAGAGAGAGAGAACAAAGGTGAGGAAGGAGGAAAATGTCATATTTCATATCACAAAGGAGAAATAAAATACAGAGATTAATACTTTGGGAAGAATCATGGTGTGCTGTAGTAGAGCCACAAGGAGCGCTGAAAAATTCTGTTTACGCTGTTGTTAGACCAAAATTTAACTCAATGTGAAACTAATACACGAATTAAAAGTAAAATTTTGTGGCAGTCAAAAAACATTATTAGATTTCCTTAAGATATTTTTCAGAACGAAACTCTTAAAAGATTTTTAACGGTAAAACCACATGGAATGTCTCGTGATTATAACTGGAACAGACGTAAAATATGAAACAGTTGTTATTAAAGTGTGCCGCTAGTCAATTAAAATTTTCGCTTCCAGCAGAAATAAAAATCTTACAAAGTTTTTAATGGAAGGTAACATTTTCCTTCAGTACTAGTTTTAAATATAGTTAAAAATATTGTCAGTTTTTAAGATGGCTTTTGTGAAATTTTTAATAATACTACAGGCATTTTAAGCTGGATTGCGTAATATACGCAGTCACAAATTACCAAACCTTAGAAAAAAAAACACGGAACCATGCCAAACGCTCAATTTCACGAGTTTAATCTTGTATTAAAACAGGCAGGAAATAAGCATATAGCAACTATAGCTATTCTGAACGCTTAAATGCTGGAAAGTAAACGCACAAACAAAAATGGAGTGATGCAACTGGAAGAAACGAGGGATAAACCTTAGTTCAAGAGAATATATGTTTATATTTTAACAGAAAAAAGCACAAAAAATTTTTTTATTCGCATGGAAGTTTCGCTTTATTTTTATTACAACTGCTGACGTTTCATTCGCGAGAGTAAAACGGTATCACCAGCGCATGATAGGAGGGGGAGGGTTGTTTGGCAACAGCGCGCCTCCCTCTCTCTGCTGCAATTCGGGCTCGAACCAGGGCGTAACCCGGGCAGGTATGAATAATTCGCACGTGGAAAAGTTTGGACGATGTTACCAAGGGTGATTGTGTATTCCTCTCCTGCCCCTACAGTTCTTATTCATTTCCCCTACCCCCCTCGACCATAGCTTCAACTGATACTTTCCGCTTAAGCGGAAGTTCCCGCCCAGAACGAGAAAAACTTCTTGGGAAAGAAAAAAGTCCCACGAACGTTTTCAAATAATTTAACTTACATATAGAGAACTGACACATTTTCAGAACAAAAGTTTACAACAAAATATGTCATTTACAACTTCAGAACATGTGCTAATTTTGATTAACATAACCATAGCTAGGCCTATAAAATTTATCACCTTTCGACGATTGTGACGATGGCTTGGATGGCAAAATCTTAAAAAGTAAAAATAAAAATACTTACTATGCACTTGGAGGTAGCCTGGAGAATTGTAAGCATGTCCTTTAATATTATTAACAGATAAAATTGTACCACCAAGCTGGCTGGAAGTCACAGCAGCATGCCAGAATAACTTGAAGTCACGTCGTTGCTGGCACAACTTTTCAAACGTCAATAAATTTACGGAGTTTTTCAGTCTTTACAATAATCAGCGAAAATTTTCTTCGCGGCATGAAGTAAACTCGTATAAACCAGCAAGGTGTTAGACGTTATCAAGGAGACGGCATGCTGTTGCTTTGAAGTAAATTGTTTACCTCATCATCACCATATTGTAACTCCCAAAACATTGAGGAAATGGTGCTTTAACACACCTGATGATGGTTAATTAGTCTGACACAATCACTTTCATCAAAACAATGTTCTTGAAAAATGTTTCCACAATGCAAGCAGTACCCATTCCAAATGTTTTCGGTGTCAATAAAACATGGCGTGAACTGGACAAAAATAGTTTTCATGCAGTATCCAATGTAGTAATGCAAGCACCTCCTGTGGTTGCCCGACCGCCAACTAAAGCAAAGTAAACATTTTTTTTTCAACCAAGAGTTTGTTTCAGATACAGTAAGCTATTTTCAACCTTTATCATATTGGGTGACGCGCATTTTTAAAACTGGCTTCTTTGTTTTGCACATCACTGTATGAAATGGGCTTTTCCCCACCTCTGATAAACATGCATGCTGAATACATCTCATAACTATAGTCGCTATTTGAGGCAATTGTGTAAACTTAATCAGGGTTCTCGACGCAAACAATGAGCAACTTAACCCCGTAAATTTCGACAAGTTTTTTCTGCTCGTAATATTTAAGTGAAACATGGCAACCGCGTCATTTTAGTTAAGTATAAGGTGATTGAAGGGAAATATCCACAATTTAAAAAATCTAAAAATTCGTAAACTTCATTGTAAATGAGATCTGCGTGTATCGCATAACTTGTAAAGTCTCGAAACAACAAGGCCCTCCCTGGTGCATGGGCCAGGGGGATATACCCCCATGCCCCTTTCTCACGATGACCCTAGGTACCTATGCCCAATACGGCCCACCTTAGGTTTGAAACTAAAAAAAATAACTCGGGTTGACCGACACATCTATGTGTGACTTATGTGCAAACACAAGGCGAATCTGTAGCGGTCTCATGTGAATTCGAATGTTTAATATCGTCGATTTCAATAAACTTTTAGTAATATGCGCTATCGGAAGATGTTAAAAAATGTTAAAGATTTTTGATGTGTAACATATTGGCTTCCGGTGTACGGAATTAGGTAGTAGTAATTTTGTGAATGGAACGGAAGTCGCATGTAGCGGAAATTTGTAACAACCACAGTTCCGCCATCTGTGGCGCAAGCCAAACTTCAGAAAGCCAGAGGTATAATTTATAGTATTAAATGTTTAATTACTTTTATCAATTTGGACAGTTTTAATAAAATTCCTTGTCGAAAATCAGGTCGAGAGCAGGGTTTAAGGATTTTTTAAAAGTCTTTTTCGCGTTTGTCGGAGCCACTTCATTGTATTGTTTAAAATTTCGCTCTGCAAATGGAATGTTTCGATAGTCGACGTAGCTGCTCTGGCAGTGAATTTTAGCGACGGGTGCGTCAAGAAATGTATTTGAAAACACAATTTGTTTATATGTATATTTATCACACTCAGCATTATTAAAAAAAAAAATCTACGTTAAATATAGCGTCCAAGTGTCTTATTAAAAGTGTATTTGCAGCATGAGAACACATGATTTTGCTCGTTACCTAGTTTAGATGTTACACATCTCTGGCGAGTACTGAAAGAATAGCTCACGTGTTTCCCCCATCGCTTTTATTCATAATATACGAAGAAACCTATTCATACTAGAGCATATCAAAGATAAATATTAATATTTGTTGCAACTCATTCTAATGGCCACCGAGGACCAGAACGAGGAAATTAACGACCTTGAAAACACGGGCGGGCGAGAACCCTCAATACCTCGTCGTGCTGGGACCTTGTTAGGGAGCCTGGCAATTATGTCGTAAGTGTCGTCTCATCACGTAATTGTGAAATAATTGGACGTCGCGGCGTCGGATACACGAGTGTTTTATTTGCTACTTATTAAGTTCTCTGATCTAAGGAAGTTCCTAGCACAGGAAAGAAAGAGGAAGGGAAGCGAAATTCTTATTAAATCCACTTAAAATTACTTACCCAGAAATTATTTGGGAACTTCGGGGATTAAATCATGGCGAACGAAACGTGAGGCAAAATAATTAAATATCTATGAGCTTTTGCATCACAATGGCAGCTGTAATGAACACGTGAATCATTCTTACTGTGGTTTTCACAGTGGCCAAAATAAAAATAATTTTTAAAACACGACATTTATAATGGGTTTCAGTTTTATTGAATGGCTGACACTAATGGTTGACACAAGGTTGTTTGTGGTCGGGTTTGTTGATAATATGTCAGATAATTCATTAATATGTTCTTTGAGTGATTCCTGCAATGGGGAAACTTGATGAAAAATACTGTCATGGACGTACGCCATCGCTGGTTTTAACTGTATGTCATAGATAAACCACAAGACTGAACAAGAATAATGAATACAAAAAATAAATAATAGTTTAAAAAATTAAAAACAATCTTTTATAGAAAATCCAACTAATAATAGAAAATAGATTTTAATAAATTTGAATTAAGAATAGTGTAAATAAGAAAAAAATGTATTTCATTGTAAAAAAAGCATGGGTGCTTTTTAAAATTTTATCAAAATGATAATCCTTCTACTTATATCTGTCATTAAAATATTTATAACTATTGACACCATGCACCCCACGATTTTTTTTTACAATTAAATATATTTTTTTCTTATTTACACTATTCTTAATTCAAAGTTATTAAAATCTATTTTCTATTTTTTAGTTGAATTTTCTATAAAAGCGTGTTTTTTAGTTTTTCAAACTATTATTTATTTTTAATTTTTTAGTTTACATCGATTTACTATTAAATTAAGTTTGAGTAGATATTGGCTGCTTTAAAAATATATATTCGATATAGCGTATTGAAGAACTATAATAGTACACAATATGTTCAATATCCTACTATGAAAAATCAATGATTTTCAATAAAATTGGGAAGTCATTGATGTTTCTGTCAGTTACTTATCAGAGAAATGAGCAATTTGGGCTCCTGTTGCCTCCCTTGGATGAGATAGCCGGTTCTCAGGTTCCCTCTCCAAAAATTTCATCTTATTCATAGTCGGTAACTTATCCGGGAAATAGGTGATCTGCGCGCCTGGTAGTTTCCCTTCTTGGTCTTGGCGCAAATACACTAGATACCAGTTTTAGGAAAACAAAAAATCGCTAATCTTGATTATCCTAGTAAGGATAACGGGTCCAACTGTTTAAAATATTGAATTGTCATCGGTTTGATAAGTATACCAAATTTCGAGTTAATCCGACGTTTTGAAGGGGGTAAAAATCATGTTCAAAGTTTCAGTTACATACTAACATACATACATACATATGAAGCTAATAAAAGCGTGTTAAAAAACACAGAAAACCAGAAAACAAGCCGGAAACAGCCGATGTTTGTCAAATGTTAAACACACAGACGGCACAGAGAAAATTCCGTGAAATGAATTAGTCGGAAATAATTTCACAACACAGACAAACAGTGTACTGACAACAAGACAGTTGTAATAAGAACAGAAATTACAGTCAAACGATAATCTTGGACAACACAGTGACAAATAGACAATGATAATGTGGAATACACAACGACAATACAGCGATGCACAGGCGAGTCCAGAGATGACACAATACAAATATTCTGGACACCACAATGACGACAGCACAGACGAACAAAGTGGGTTTCCAATGACAAGCAGTTTTAACGTTTCGGGAACTGATATCAGTGCCTGACGACAAAGAAATAGTCTATCCTTTTCAAGTAGTGGGGCTTCCTACCTCTCTTTAATTCATGGGTAGCGTATTCAGAAATAGAGAAACTCTAGAAATTTGTTGGTTTTTGGTCTTGTAGTAAAGTAGAGATTATTTAATAAATTTATATTTGTAAATTTTGTCGTTTTATGTCTCGAACCTGCCCATTTTTAAAGTAAATTGAGTTGATACTCAATTAAATTAGTTTTTTGCACCAGTCAAGTATCGAACAATGATATAAAATCAATCGAATCAATCAGTAAATAAATGAGTGATGGTTTTTTTAGTTTTGTTATTTTCTTGCATTACTGTGTCAATAATTACAGAATTTGATAATGGCGGCCCAGAGGGCCGACAATATGGGATGGATGCCATGGTAATAAATACTACCACACTCTAGGGGGAAAAAAATAAACTAATATGGTGACAGCGCCCTTTAGCAGACGGCGTGTGTACTACGTGATTCTAGCACTCGTGATATCGATTGTTGAAAACAAGATGGTGGTTATTACTCTAACAGATGACTTGTGTAATATGTGACACTAGCTCCCCTGTTAGCGATTGTTAAAAAATTAAAAATGGCAATTCGGTCTCCAACAGATGATGCTTTAATCCTTACAATTCAAAAAAATGTATAAGTTTAAATTGTGTGTTATTTTTATATACTACCTTATTTAATTCTCATTAATGCGATTAATGGGGTATGTTTTCCAACCCAGAGGTACGAGCTCATGGTTTAAAAAACCGCGTTTTGTATAAAAAAAAATCAAATTTAATTTGTTGCTAAGGGTCAGAACAACATTGGTAGGTAATCTAATATCGACCTTACGTGCATGAGACAGAGCGACGCTAGTGCTCTCTAGGGAAAAAAAAAACAGCCGAAAAAAGATGGTATTCTTAATGGAACCCTTCGACACAACATAAAAAAACAATATGGCGGTCGTGACATCATCCAAATGGTCGCATACAGCAGACGACAACAAGATAGGGGACATGGTATCAAAATCGAAAAAAAGTGATATCAGATCCAAGATGGCGGATGTGCCATCAGAATTCAAGATGGCGGACATAATGTAAAAATTAAAGTTGGTAGATATAACGAAAAGTGCAACATTCATTAGTGGGGAACTCGATTTAAAAATGATGGGATTAAAAATGGCGGGACCCAAGATTGCAGATGAGTTCAAGGTCAAAGATGAAGAGCAAGGTCAAAGTTTTAAGTCAAGGTCATCCAAGATGGCCACCGTGAAGTCAAATCTAAAATGTCGGACCGCATCCACACTCCACTCACTGACTCTTGCGCCAGGAACTACTAGTATATACTACTAATTTATTTTAACGAAATATGTATTTATTCAGAGAGCAGTTTTTACTGCAGTCGGTAATATTATCTGTCCAGTTGTGATTATGTTCTGTTAAAACAAAATATAAAATGAATTAAATATAACTTGTGAAATGAAAACGTTGTAACATTTCAACCAACCGATGCCAAGTCTTTGTTTTATAGTCTTACAATTACCTGTGTTTGTCTGCGCGTCTGTCACTAATGTCGCAGACTTTTAGTTTGTAAACGGTACGAGATATACTTACATGTTTAGCCTCAACAGAATATTATATAGCTTTCACACATCACTGAGCACCCAAAATAAAAAGGGTTTGCTTAATGAATGTCATAAACAAAAAATAGTCTATGCATGTGCAATAATTTCGAAAAAAGAGTCCTTAAAGAAGAACATGGCTGTAGGCCTATTTTAGTATAAATTTAATGATAATAGCGGTCATGAAAGCTGAATTTTTTTATGGCTTGATAGTAAAGCGATAGTAAATAATTTAAAATCCATGCATCTTATATCACTATTATACCTTTACCTAAACAAAAATAAAGTGAAAATTATTTTTTTAAAGTTAGTTTGCAAGTGAAAGGGGAAGATAGGACCCAAATATGTGATCTAGTTTCGATTTTTTTTTGCCCATCAAATATTCAATCGTTTGATTTTAAAACTTCGGCATAGTCGATAATTTAACGAACTACCCGAATTTGACAGTGCATATCTGATACAAATACTTTAATTTGTTAAGTCAATGACTTTTAGTTTTGAATTCTTTCAGTGGGAATATCTGGAAGTGTAATAATACTAACTGTTAATATAATTACACGATGCTAGGGCATTTGTAAATATATTTTGTGCGATATCTGCATTGACAAAGGATATGTTCAATATTGAACAATAAATTATGTACCAGTTAAAAAAACTCTCGAAGCTAATTTGGCGCATTTCAGTTCCTATCGTAACCCTCGGTGTATGAGACTTGACTGTCACAGGTCCGGTATATCGTACATTTTTTGCACGCCTTTCATCTTAAGCCATAAAAAAGTTTTTGTAATTAATTAAGTTCTTTGGAAGATTGAAAAACACCGCTCTTCAAAAGTCAAGGAGGCTTTTTTTTTCTATGTCAATCTTCCGCTACGCTGTTAAAAAAATGTTTGACGTATATTTAAGTCAAGTATTGGTTACAAATCGATCAGAGCCCTTCGTAAATTTATTGGTACTGGAGATTTTATTATTCGAACACGAACTCCCAACAAACATTTTAGAGCAATAACAAAACCAAATACTTAAATAAATAAGTCTTGTTAATCAACAACATAAGCAAAAACATATTATTTCCATCCACGTGAGTGTTTTCCAGTTTACGAAAGTTTACAATAGTGCAACGGACGCGATGCGTTGGGCGCGAATATTTTTCTAACCAATCTGTGACGTCAGTGTGACATAAATGGCGGACGCGACAAACATCTCGATTAGAAAAAAATTCTTTATCAGTTGCGATGCGGGCACGACAATACTGTAAAGTGTGCCAGAACTTTGTTTTCGAAAGACGGTTAGACTGGTGGATTGGTAATACATTTATTATTCGTGTATTATCAAGGACGTGTTTACTAAATTCATCTGTGCAAGTTCTGAAATTCTTTCACGCAAAGTGGTTTTTACCAACTGAATAATAAATGTTCACTGAACATATTTCTCTCAAACACGTCGATTAAAGGAAAAAACCTGCAATCATTGAGGGTTGTTGTATGTTTGGTACATACGTAATGGCAAAAAACATTTTTTAAATTTAATTACTAATATTTGTTTGTCGTTCAGAAGAAAACAGCTTGTGCACATTAAATCGATATTTGCTTTTGAATCGCATCCTTCACGACACGTAGTCACGCTATTGTGATTCCAGCATTATTGAAGTGCAACTTCTTTGGGCGCGATGAGAGTAAAATTTCAAGGGCGAATCTTATTGCAACGCGTTCGTGAAACATTGTCGTGAAAAGTTTCTGACTTGAAAAGGACAGAGCATAGGTACGTGACCAACAAGCTATTAAGAAAGCACTATGTTGTATAAGTAGCTGGGCTCGTTTTCGTTCTCCTCTTTGTGCAAAGATTCGTCACCCACAAAAAAAAATAGAATTGAGAGATATAGATGAATGAAAGAATAAGACAGTGTGTGTGTTTTAGAATATATATATCTTATAAACTCAGCTGTGAATGTCTTGAATTTTATATTTGCTATCAGCGCGCTCGCTTTTTCAACCAGCAGCGTAGAGAGCGTTGTCGAGACAGTCCCTGCATTTCCCGCGTAGATTGCGCTACCTGTTATGGATTTCATATTTCGTTTAGAGATTTGGCATGTTACAAATGGCAGAATTGTTTGAAGTAACACGCACAGTTTTTATTTATTGTGTGTGTACTTCACCAGTGAGTAATATTTATTTTTAAATAATCATTTTTAGAAAATTGTCTTCTTTCTCTCTTTCTTTCGCTCTCTCTCTCTCTCTCTCTCTGCCGTTTTACCCCTTCGATATACTTAACTTGTCTAGGTTTGAACTGCCAAAGAAGTTGCACTTCTATCACGTGTACTAAGTTACACGCTCTTTTTTTGTGTAAATGAAGTTATTAACTATGTGACTAACAAAACACACACACACATATATGTATGTATATATAATGTGGCTTGCCGTTACATATGCTCCACATATGACAGTCACTAATGTTTGTAAGTAATTTTAATCAACAAGTTAAGGAGGAATGTTATAATACAAATTTAACGTTAATTAAAAAAAAAATCACTGTTCATGAGCACATTAAAAATATATCACAGATAATAATTTTCGCAGGCTTTCACGGCCATTGTCTGAAGTAGCTTGGCTTCTGGGTTGTAGCCGTGTCCTTGGCGATAAAGTGGCGAATTTATCGCCAAGGACACAGCTACAACCCAGAAGCCAAGCTACTTCATGTCACAGATAAAATTAGTAAAGTAAACATTTAAGAATATATTAACATTGATAATATCACAGATGCATTTAAGTTCGGAAACAAGTATTTGACCCGCGGTCCATGCTGAGATTCCGGCGGGGAAACGTGGCGGACGTTACCGTGAGCCGGTGGGCTCGTGATGCTCGCGTCTCCCCCGAACCATTCATTTCCGACAATGCACCATTCTTATCTCATCGCCATCAAGTCTCGACGTCTCTAATGACCTAGATGGTTTCATTCATCTATGTTTTGTCTAGTACCAGGTGTAAAACAGCCAAGGGCTGAATTCGGCCATACATAAATAAAAGTTTGCCACACGTAAAATATTTTTAAAACCATAGAAACTTCCGTAAGCTACAAATATATAAGATATTATCTACTTAGAACTTTTGCAAATATGCTAGCCACAGTAAGGTGTTCAAAATACACATACTTAATTTCTTAAACAAACGATATTATGGGATAGATTTTGTTACGTTTCCACGTTCATAATTGATAACTGCCACTATCTCCGCACAAATCAGGTTGGATTTCAGACCACACGTTGACACTATGTGGGTGAACCAGAGCTCCTGCCAGTTTCTACTCGGTGATATCGTCTAGATCAGTTGTTTACGTGTAAGAGTTTGAAAAATTTTATTTAGTGCATTCTTGAGAGATTTGCAGTGGGAACTATAAGAAAAACTATCGAATGAATATTAAAAAAAAAAAAACGCTGCGGAAATTTTACCGGAGTGACAGAAACGCATAGTGTGACACCGGCCTTAGAAAGTAGACGGATTCGTCAAAGCACGAGGTTTCAACGAGCTGCAAGTCCAACTTGAGCTCAAGTTGCTTGGCTGCAAATGTGATTTGAAAACATTTCAAGATTTTAGACACTATGAGGAAAAATAAATGAATGAGATTCGGCAGCATGACTGAATCCCGATGGAATTAACTTTAGTTTTACCGCCTGCCTGAAGCTCTGAACGCCTGTGTTGTCAGTTTAAATGAACGATTAATTAATTGTAGTTGGTTGTGTATACTGTAAACGATTTTTGTTTCTGTGATATTTTCCTAGATAAGTTGCTGCTGTGGAGGTGAGAATGTATGATAACTGCGCAAGCGTGGCTCCAAAAAAGGGGGTTAGGTGTAGGGGAAGGGATATTACGCTTCTAAGAGCCGGTTTCACCAAGCAGGTTTAATTTTGTTACAAACCGAGATTTACAAAACTAGATGAAGAATAATCGTACGTTTAATTCCGACGTGTGTTTCACCATCGTTACATAAGTTTAAATTAATCGAGATTTCCAAAACTCGATTTATAAATGCCTTCCACATAAGAACACCCATTACCTAGCGAATATACCCTAATATCTGTAGGAGATACCCGAATATGTATTTTTTTTCCCTCTTGTAGATGCAGCTTTTGGCCGAGCGTAATTTATGGTGGCCGCATTAACCTAAAAAAAACTTGTTTTTATTTTTTTGAAAAATTAGTAATACCGTGGGAATTGTCATATCGCATATAAACATGATTGGCAATGGTGCAGTTTCAGCTGCAATTAAAGAAAAGCAACAAAGAAGTCGAAATCTTTCGCCACATGAGAAGACAGTTTTATTAGATCAGATAACGGAACACTTCTCTGTGATTGAAAATCGTCGTACAGATGCTGTCACACAAAGCAGAAGGCGAAAGAATGGGAGATTATTGCGGCCGAATTCAATTCGATTTGCAATCAATACCACCGAATGCCAGACGAGCTGAAATCGTCGTGGGAGAACATGAAGAAACTGACGAGAAAGATACATGCCGACAACCGAATTGAAACGTTATGCACAGGTAAGGTATTTTATGGCATTCATGCTGATTGTTTTGGTTGCAGTGGCCTTTTTTTTCTCCATCCTAATCTTCTTCTTCTTCAGATATAACATTGTAAGCTGCTCGAGCCATTTGTTTACATACGTTAAGCGAGATTAGCTGCGCAAACTGGAAGAACTTGGCCAGTTAATATAAAATCTCGCTTTACTCTGGAAAATCGAGATTACGCATGTGGTGAAACGCACAATCGACTAAACGAGTTTATATTGAAACTAATCGAGATTAATTTGCTTAAACTACGTTGGTGAAACCGGCCCTAAAGCACGAATTTTCGAAGTAATTAATTTCACGTCCAAACCTTTTATTTCATAAAATCTTTTATGCAAGTACCGAAGTTCAGCATTTGACACATGAAACTGTGCAAATACACCACGGCCGATTTGTGACTTACTTGTTGCGAGGACATCTCCCGAGTGAAGTCTCTCCGGAGCCGCCTCTGCGCGTGAGAGGGGAGGGGGGAGAGGGCGGTCGTCTGGACGGCACTGGACGGAACCCGCCACCCTCCCGCCGCCAGCAGGTGCGAGCTGACCCGGGGCCTGATCGGGCGATTAGCGCGAGTGTAGGCGGCTACACCCCTGCGCCCTCGCGCCCCCCGCGTAGCAGCAGCAGCAACGGGAATTTATGACCCCCCGAGCTAGAGGGAGGAAGGGGGGGAGGCGAGCTGAACGCAGTTGCGATTACGCCCACTGCAGCGGAGCAAGAGGCCACCGGAAATGTTCAGGATGACGGTATAAAACCGGCGAACACAAAGCGAGGACGTTGCCAGGATTCTATACCAATGAAGAGGGGGGAGGGGAATAAAATTAACTTCATTTTTTTTCAGTTCGCGGTATCTGCTAGCACGACCACAATGCCAAAGAGCGAAGAGCAAAGAGCGCGTCCATCCCCCCCTCACCAAGCTATACTGGACCCGCGCCGACCGACGCCCGATTTTAGCGCGAGGGGTCCCTGGTTCTAGTCCCGGTTTAAGCATGGACACACATTTGCATCGTCTTTATATGGTCAAGAGTTCAAAATTAGAACATTTAAGAAGGGATGATTGGACTGTTGTTGATGAAAAATAACAAGTAAGCCATACATTTTATATTAAATCCACTAAAATAATAAAGATAATATAAAAAAAACTATAGTTGAAGTTGAGTGGTAAATTGATTAGTCTCTCACAAACAAATTCGAGGTCCAAGTCCCAACGGGGAAGAGTCGGGATTTTGTTTCGGTATCTTGTGAACTGGGCGGACGTTGCCGTGAACAATGTTTTGGGTCAAATTTTAAACAATTTTAGTACTGTTTTTGGTGTTTAAAGTTTAGTAGGAATAATTTAATGGATGTAACGGATGTCGCATGGAACGTAAATGTGTAACCACGGTTCTGCCATCCGAGGCGGATGGCACGAACAAAAGTTCACAGAGAAAGAGAAATTTTATAGTATTAATTGTTCAACGAATTTTAAAGAGATTGGCAGTTTTTAATCAAATTCCTTGTTGTAAATCAAGTCCAAAGCCAGGGTAGAATATTTTTTCAAGTCTTTTTTGCTTTTATCGGAGACGTTTCACCATATAATTTAAAATTTTGTGCTACTAATCAAATGATTCAGTAGTCGACATAGCTGCTCAGGCAACGAAACTACGTGTGATTCGCGTTAATAAAGATAATTGAAAACACAATTTGAGTATATTTATCAAGCTCGGCATTATTTTAAAGAATTTACTTTAAATTTCGTGTCCAAGTTTCGTATTAAAAGTGTATTTGCAAAATGAGAATACGTGTATTTTCTCGTTACACATGTTTGGCAAGTACTAAAAAACTCAAAGACCAGCTAACATTTTTTTACGTACTATTCACGTAACTGACCCAACAGAAAAAAAACGTTTCACTTTAGTTACGATCACCTATAGGCCTACATTCGAAAAATTATCCTCCAAAACAAAATTTAAAAAAAGAAGGCATTTTTGCATGAATTTTCTTTACGTAACAGACCTAGTCAAAAAAGAAAAAAAAACCAAAATACACAATTGAGAATCATTCGGGTTTCTTACTCGGGGTGTATGCATTGTACTGGTTTCCCTGACTCGAGCCGTGCAGATGGAACAAAACAAGATACAAGAGCCACGGAGGAAACCAGCGTCATTGAAGTGGGTTGTAAGATTGGTTTGTGTAAGGGGAGTGGGGAGAGGGCGGGGTGGAAACAGACTAGCTTGCAATGATAAAGTACAGCGCGCCACACTACAGCGAATAATGTTTGAGGACATACGCTTCTTCCCAAGAATACGAGTCACTTGACAAACTATGACGGGAAAGGAATCCAGTGAAGGAAAGGTATGAAATGTGGGCCAACATTAAAAAAAGAGTTAGTTAAAAAATATATATAAATCTAGTGGCCCTATTTTATTTATTTTTATTGTAGTTTTAGTGTCAACAAAAAAACCTAAGTTGTATAGTTATAGTCCTTCTGGGCAGGCTTCCAACTGACGATTGAGGACGTGATAAGTGACCAGTCACCTTAAAAATTTCCCTTTTTATTTAAAATAATGTAATTAACTTTAAATGACATAAAACTATCCGTTTTTCAGGGAAGATCTACCATTTTCAGAAAAAAAAAACATTTCCTCCTTTTTTACGTAGAGTTTTCTTCACCATGGCTACCGTTTCTCAAAAGTTCCTGAGCTCGTGACGCTGTTTTTTGAGCCAGGGTACCATATTAGATTTTTAAAAAGTAAACTAAAATCTACAGGGTTGCTGCAATAAGGGCCTATGAGACGATGGGCCCTTTTTTTTTTTGTTGCGAGAATTCAAAACAAATTAGTTTTCTACGAATCTTGATCTCCATGGTCACCAAGTATTATCCAGAAATTTTAATTTGGTTTTGTTCGTATGAAAAGTTTTTATGTGATGATGTTATGAGTCCCTTTTTTGAAGAGAACCATTTTAATTTGTTGAAATTTTTAAGATTAATAGATCTAAAACATTCTTAAACATATATAATAACTTAAAATTAAAAAAAAAGTTTACATAATCGAGTTCGGGATATTTAGTTTGAATCCAGCAATACCATAAAAATATAATTAAATTTCACATCAATGAAACGCGGACTAAGCCATAGAAGCCAAAGTTCCGTTCCCTTAACACACTTTCACTCATTTTAAATACAATTATTAATACACAAACACTTGAAAATAGTAGGCAATCTGGGTTCAGCGCTGTTAGAGCACGAATAGCACATTTATACATTCTTTTCATTTTGCCTTTCGACGAAAATTCTAATGATTTTCACTACGAAAAGTAATTCTATACAAGGCAACAGCCTGACTTATTCTGATTAAAATACCATCTATGCATCTTATAAGCCTATACTTGGTGTGCCATACAGCCACAACAGCGACAATCACAAGAATTTAAACGTGTTCTGAGGATATCAAGGCGCCAAGTTTTCTTGGTGGTCGACACACTTATGTTTAGCTCCTTTTTTTCACTAATTCCGGATCACGAAGACTTCAGTACCTCAATCTTTTTACACTTTACGCCCAATTAAATGACAATTACAGGCATATGGGACTAATGCCTCTGAACCGCTAGACATACTTTACCTAATGAGCTAAACGATTTCTAAAATGCCTATTTCAGTAATATTATACGAGAGTGTCCTATCCCGAGGCCTACTCTACGGCCAAACTTGTGTGCTTTCCGCATGCCGTTCAACCAGGCGTTTTGCGCCTGTAGGCCCAACAGTCACCGAACCTTGACCCCCTTAGCAACCATACCGGTGGCATTATGCCTAATATGGAGTTATATTTAGAATAATTTACGTCTAATAAAGCCTTTATTAAAACATATTAGTCAAGTCTCCGAACCATGACGCCCGGTGTCGTAAGGAAACAGACGGTGCGCGTTATGCTTTTTATGGATCAGAATAATGTCTGGATCATGGAGCATTTAAAACAATGGCTGTACACTCTGCTATTAATGCATGCATTTGGATACACACTAATATACACATGCAGGATTTAGGAAACACAACAGGCTACTCATACAGGATTTAGACAACACAATAGGTTACACATACAGGATTCAGGATACATAATGGGCTACTCCTACAGGATGTTGGCTACACTATAGGCTACACATTTTGCTACACAATTGGTAACAAATAAAGGATCTAGGCAACACAATGGGCTACTCATACAGGATTTAGGATACACAATATACTATTCATACAGACTTTCCCTACACAATAGGCTACACACAACACACAATGCGACTAAATTCGAAGCAAAATTCCAGACATACGCCATTCACACACAATATGACCCAATATCATCATAATCGACGAACAATCTGAGGTACGTACTCCATTATCTTCGTATCTGAATGTTGTACCGTTTTACAGGAATAACATATTCAGCGAAAACTGAGACAAATATCCTCTGATGTTGTGCTCCGATCTGATCTAATATACTTAATACATGTGTGGCGCGAAAATTGTTTTATCTTGAAAGGGTAAAAAAAATCCAAGTTAAATATCTGCATAGCTGCTATAGTTCTCATTTCGCAACACAATTTAATTTCCTAACACCACATTTTGTTTTTCGTACTTTATTTTTTACGTAACAGTCGATTCCCTCCGGCACAGGCCTGGCGCAACGCCGTTGAAGTCGGGAACATTAGCATGCTTCCACAGTTTCCTCGCGCGTCTGAACGAACGTGTTTTAAAATGGATGAACAAGGCGGAACGCAGAATGGGCCTCGCTCGGGGAATTCCGCCCGGCGTGAGTACTACAGGATGGCCATAAAAGAATATCCTTTAAATAATGTCCGAGTTTAATGGTATATTATAACATTTTAATTTAGACTATTTAAAACAAGTCACACATAATATTGAAGATAAACTAACCTAGTTTTTCCTTACACATGTTCAATATGTGCACCGTTAGTTATACGACACACTTAGAGGTCCAATCCTTCCCACACTTGGGTTAACAAACACGGAGTAATGGAAGTAATAGCATATTTTATTCTTTGTCTCAACTCTGGAAAATCATTAGGTAGCGGCGGAACGTAGACACGATCTTTTATGAAGTCCCAAAGGAAAATATCGCATGGATTTATGTCAGGTGAATGCGGTGGCCAACGAAAAAGAGCTCTGTCGTCTCGACCATTACGACCGTTGTCTCTTCGATAAAAAAAAAAATAGTGCGTGGAGTCCCTCCGCGCGGAAGAAGTGAAACTTCGTAATGTGGAAATGAAAATAGGAAGGGGTAGAAATTAATTTTTTGTGAAATCATATTGTATCAAATCAAACTAAAAAAACAAGTACATGAAATAATGAATATTATAAATTAAAATAGAACAATAAAATAGAACAACAAGTACGTATTTCAGCTAATTTCACGACGCTCACACTGTTTACTTCGCTGCATAGCAAGAATACCAAGCGCATGTTCTTGGAATATTGGACGCTACTCGTTGCTAAAGGCCCTGTCACACTGTCAAATATATTGTCTCCAATATATTGGACAACAAAATTTGAAGGGTGTTTTGGATGAAATACGTCTTCAAATATATTGTATTCAATATTATTTTATGAGCACTGTAAAATATATTTGAAGTCATTTCACACAGGCCGTCACACTGTCAAATATATTGTCTCCAATATATTGGACAACAAAATTTGAAGGGTGTTTTGGATGAAATACGTCTTCAAATATATTGTATTCAATATTATTTGATGAGCACTGTAAAATATATTTGAAGTCATTTCACACTATCAATTTTCTTTGAGTGAGCTCGTTTTACCAAACATTCTGTAGAGAACTGTAAATGACAGCATTTGGAATCAAAAACAAATTTTGGGTCAAGGAACGCGGGCTTTTTTAAGTAGGTTATATTCCAATTTAGGTATATTGTGATCATACACAGTTTAAAATTTAAGTTTTCCAGGTGTTTGCAATGCCTGCATTAAGAGCATCAAAGTGTTTCAAAAGCTGTAGCTGTAATTGCAATTGTAGCAAGTGTTAGTAAACTAGAAGAGAAATCTAAGAATAGGAAACGCAGATGGTGGACGAGACAGTCGATACTTTCCCGGCAAACAAAAGGTGTTTCACCCCTTTTTGTTATGAACTTCGATACGAAGATGCCGATTCATTTCAGAACTATTTAAGAATGGATTCTGAAAGTTTTGATCTTCTTCTTTCAATAAAACATATAATTAAATGTAAATCTGCAAGTAGGAATATCCCTTCTCATTCCCGCTTATTTTCTCACCCAACTAGCTGCTGTTGTATGGACACTTTCACTTGTATTTCATCAAAATTGTTCCTATACTTTAAAGTGAAAGTGTTAATTTTTGCTGTGTTTAGAAATTGACAATTTTGTTTTATTTTGAATTAAGTGTATTTACTGTTACAAACCTCAACCTGAGCCTTTAAGGGGATTGGTGCACCAGCATCGTATTAAAAAAACAATATATTTGTTAATGATTCAGCTGCTAGAGAAAATTTGAACCATTCTGGTGTAAAAAATTTTTTTAATTTTTTTATTTTAATTTAGTTATTGCTGATTTTCGGGAATTTTTTAAATTCAAGCTTTATTAAAAAACTATAAAGAATTCAGTGGTAAAACTTTCGCAGATAAATTTTCAGACACGGGAGATATGACTGTGACCATTATTTTATCTGTAATCATTATTATTTTAATGTATTTACAATTTGAATTTTAATAACTGAGCTGCTACGAAATTGCGTGATATTCATTTGCGAATTTAATAACATTCGCGTTTTCATTTTTAATTCAAACGCCAACATATCTGTCGGCTGAATGATTGACTTTATTTTAGTCTTTAGTTTATTGCAGTCGGACCTAAAGTAAAAACGTAGCTGTAGAAGTTTGAGCAGCGTGCAAGCTCGGATACGAGAAATTATGGAGCGCGCTGGACAGTAGTGACACCTTGCGACTGTTTCCCCAACTTTTTGCAGCCAGCCCACCCTGCCACAGCTGTCTGCTGTTTACGAAGGGGAGACGGGATTTCGCGCGAAACTGATATGAAGGCCAACGTACTCATTTTCAGTAGATAAGAGAACGTGCTTGGTCTAGCTCGGCGTATAATTGAATGGTTATTCTCTGTTATTATTTAGCACAGTGATTTAGCCAGATGTTTTTTGTTGTAAGCGTGAGATTTATTCAGGAATAAAATGCCGAAGAAACTCCACCAAGCAGAGTACACAAAAGAACAAAACTATCGAAAGCCATTAGAGCGCTTAGAAAAAAGAATAAAGAAAGATAAGAGATTATTTTATTATAGCTTTTTTTTACCATACATTTATTTTTCAGAGTTGCGTATGTACAACGCGATGGACGCGATGCGACAACAAAAAGATGTGTAAAATTGTAAACATGATTTTTTTTTTTTCAGCAATGCGTGAACCGTTCATAAACTATATTCAACATGTATCCGTATAATTACGTTTGAATTTTTTTATGACAGGCATCAATGTTAACAAGTTTATTAAGCCACAATAGACTTTTTTCAGAAAAATAAGTGTAGCAGTAAACACTCAACATAGTCTCACACAAAATCAGTTTACATGAATGCAGTTTTAAGAAGTAAGCTACGTAAATAATAGTTAAACATTATTTAATATCTGCTGGTAACGTTTCCAAAGTATCAGCTTCGCCTTCATTCACAAACAATTTTCGTGAGCTTATTAATTTATTTTGCTGGCGTTTCGTTGGTGACTGTTAGGACTGCAAAATTAGTAAACATTTTTCACCCTATCCTGAGTTAAATCTAAGTGTGCGCGGTTAGATGAGGACCTGTGTCTCATGCTTACGCCTTTACACTCTACTCATGCGGGGTATTAACCATGCGCGTAAGGGCGCGTTGCCAATGACTTGTACGATAGTCTCAACAATCCCCTACGGACTCGAAAAATGTCACCTGCTCATTGGCTACTTGACTTGTGACAACTGTTTGTTGTAATGCCTGTGATTCATCGTTGATTTTGTTGAGGAGTTTTTAGTGATTCAGAGCCTCCCATTTAACTGTGGCCGAATTGAAGAAGCAGTACAAATGTTACATGCTTGAATCCATAGCGAATGGAAACCACAAATATTTACTGATGTAGTGGTTAGTAAAAAAAATATATATTATTCGTTTCGCGTCCATCGCTTCGCGCCATGTTGGCTCCTATATTATATGGATTTACAAAATATAACGATTCATTTACGACACTTAAGATAAGGTGTGTAGGATTTTAAGAATTCACTTGAATTAATATTTAAGAACATATTTCAGGATAACTTGTGAAGACGCTCGTACAGACGGCACCGGTTGTGATGACTCATTGTTACCAGAGCAGGGGCCACGCATGTGAAACCTCAACACAACTCGAAAATCAGTAAGTGTTACATTGAAATGTGTCCGCTACAAATGTTCAGGAATTATAATTTTGAAATCGAGTAGAAATATTCCTGCAATTAGCATTAGGTATATTTTAATAGACATTGAAAGCGAATCATTAAGTAGCTTCAAAATCCAAATACCAGAATACAGATAGTCTGTAACAATACAGACCTCTCCGACTAGATATGGTCTAGATTGTTAATAGTAACACATTTGAAAAAAAAACTGACTAGTTACTGAATATGTTGAAATTATGGTAAACCTGTTACTTTAGATGATTGGTGATGTAATAATGTCTCTTGGAAACTACATAAAATTTTAACTGCTTTTATTTCGCAAATCACCATGGCGGCCATTTTACGATCACGATTTAGTTCTTAAATTTTAAATTAGTTTATTTGTTGAGAGCCTGGTACAATGTGTCTGACCACTAAAGCGATCCGAGCCGCGTAGTGTATACTACTGCGAGGTTGCCGAAGTAGGCTCGGGTCGGGACGAATTTCGCTGTGAAAAAACAAAGGTTTTTAATACATGGAAAATTATCCCAAAGCCGAAAATTTGTACAGTAGTAGAATGAACATTTCTTAGTAACACGTCAAAAGTTTAAGTACTGCCGCAAACCTTGTGCGTCACACCAAAAACGAGCAGTTAAGTCCAAAATGACATTTTTTTGCTACGATCCACAATAATGGATATTGCAAATGCAGTTTATGGATTAGACCGTCAGTATGGAACCCAAAATAATCTAGAAACATTGCCCTATCTGAGGATAGTGATAAAAAGCACAAAGTTTAAACATGTTTCTATAAAATAGACCATTTAAATCATTAAAGTTAACGAATTCACTTTCATTCAATTTTAAGGAAATATAAATACATCTTACATAAACTTAAAGATCCCAACGTGGAAATCGCTTAAAGTAAACGTTGTTGCATATTTATTCATCTTTAAATTGGTATATTTTTTAAGTGTCTCATACAATTAGTCTGACCACTAAAGCGATCCGAGCCGCGTAGTGTATACTACTGCGAGATAGCCGAAGTAGGCTCGGGTTGGGACGAATTTCGCTGTTAGGAAACAAAAAATTTTAATACATGGAAAATTATCCCAAAGCAAAAATTTTGTACATTAGTAGAATGAACATTTCTTAGTAACACGTCAAAAGTTTACCGATGAAACCTTGTGATCACACCAATAATGAGCAGTTGAGTCCTTAATGATAATTTCTACAATGATCCACAAAAATGTTTCGTAAATTTAATAACTTTAACACTTTTTTAAGTCGGTTCTCATTATGGCACCAAAGTAATATAAAAGAATGTCCTACATGGTAATTGTGATAAACACCTCAAAGTTTAAACGTCCTATTATTAAATTGGTAATTTTAATCATAAAAAGTAAGAAAAAAATATTTTTTTTATAGAAATTTGACTACATGTTACACAAATATGTTGTGCGTAGCGTCAAAATCACTTCATAAATATTGTCTGTTTTTTTTTTTTTTTTAAAAGTTTTAAATGTGTATATTTTGAGTGTCTGGTACAATAGTCTGACCACTGATGTATTTCAAGCTGCGTAGAGTGTTTGCAGCAGTGTTAAAGTCGCTTGTGCTGGGACGTTTTTTGCTCCAGAAAACTAATGGTAATTCCAGACTGAATTTTACTCTGAAAGAATAAACGTTTCCTAACTACAAGTGATTTTTTCTGCAAACGTAGATAAAAATCTTCCAGGATGCGATTTGCTTAGGTAAAAATGTTAGTATGATGGACTCTTTAATTTCTAAATTATAAATAAATCACAACAATAGAACTTCCTAGAAAGTTGTGATAAACTGACGATATTGCGCGAGTAGCAGACCCGTACGTGACTACAGAGAAAGGCTATTTTCCTTGACCGTTAGGATTTATGGGACGAACACCCTCTCACAGCTAGAGTCATAAAATACGGTCAAACTCTTGCAAAAACATCCACCACCACTCTTTGCCACTAGCAATTCAACGAAGTCAGCTAGGTGCAGCACTCCAATAAATTAACTTAGAAAAAAATACTAAATATGTAATTCTATCAATACATTTTACAACACAACTTATGTTTTATTTATTTTCTGGGAAAAATAATATTATCATACGAATTATGTTATAAAAGTGACAAAACTCACATTTACGGTGTATCGTTTTCTTCAATTGTTATGTAGTAAACTAATTTTATACAATTAAATATATATATATTTTATAATATAGGCTACATTAAAATTTTGCGTAGTTCTGATCGAAAATAATATAATGTATTAGAAATAAAAAAATAATTATATTTTTTGGTATTAAAATAATTTTTAATAATTAAATTTTTATAACAAAATACGAACACACATATATAAAACCAGAGGTCCTCTAAAATTTTGATTTACAAGTTCCAAGCAGAAATTGTTTATTGTTAATTTTAATGTATCAAAAATCATTCATATAAGAAAAAAGAATATGTAGTATATCTCAATAGATGTAAAATGAATACACCCTATCATATGCATTAAATATATTTTAAGTAATCCTTAAATAAGACCAAGTTTATTGAGTGTCGCAGTACGCAGCGTGTTTCTAAGCACGCCGGCCGCGAAAGATCAGTACGGCCGCAGTACACTGCAACGCTCGGGCAGCTTTCATGAGGCAACTAATTATGCTAGACTCTTTATAAATATACTATCTTAAAGCTAAAAGTATAATTATAACCATTTATTTAGACATTTTTTCGCATTGGGCTCTTCAAATCGGTGTAAATCGTATTTTTATCTGGGTGGCAAAGATAAAAAAATATATATATGTCGTGAATTAATCGCTTTATATCATATCTTAAATATTAAAAATTTAATTTTTTTTCTTACATTAATGGGTGTATTACAGTTTCTAGATTATTTTGGTAGGTTTACGGACAGTCAAAATTAAAAACTGTATACTTGGGTAGCATTTTAATGGACTGATGTAAGTTGCTGTCACCTAGGACTTAAATGCAAATTTTCGGTGATAACGCACAAGGTCTACAGCGGTAAACTTTCGGTATATTATTAAGCATAGTCAACTCTACCACAGTACAAAAATCCAGCTTTGGACAAATTTTTCGCAGGTTTGTGCCTTTTTAAGTCTTGGTTTCCTGGAGTAACACGAAAGTCTACGCGGGGAAGGGCGGCTACCTGATCCGAGAATGAAGGATAGGGCGAGATGGGAAGCGAAGATAAGATCTGGTTTCGTGGTTCGCTTTCCGTCCGTGTTGGAGAGAGAGAGAGAGAGAGAGAGAGAGAGAGAGAGAGAAAGGCGATATTGTGGAAGACCTTCGAAAGATTCCCGCTAGATGGCAGGCCTCAGAGCTGCAACCTCCGACAACCTCCCCTCACAGAAGCTCTCTCGCCACTAACTTGCCAAATCTAAGCCGCTAGCTTATATACGTGCTGGCTGGCCTTACAGTAGTAATAAACAAGCATTTATGAAACACTTAAGCTCATTTCCAACAAATTCTGACGAATGACTGTTTTTTGTCCTGCACCAATCCCCTTAAGCTAACTTCACCTCAGTCACATTATCTCTTTAAAATATTTTTTAAAATGAGATATTAGACCAGGTATGCTTGTTTCGTACAGCCTGGGAAGTATAAGCCTACTGACAAGGATCTGCTACACAAATATTTACATTCACGAAAAATGGTATTACTTTCAAAACTTAAATAATAATAATTGAATACGTAGGCAGAATTTTAATATTTCTAGGCCTTTCTTGCAAATCACCAGAGCTACTTGCTTACTCAGAGATGCTGCTTTAACATAGGTCAGTACCATCTATTGTTAGGAAATTATGAGTCTATATTTCAGAAAATTCCAGACAATACTTACAGAGTAGCAGCTATTGTGAAATAAGGTGAACAATGACTTATAAGAAAGATTGAATGGGTAAGCCAAAATAATTTTAGTTAGGTACATCAGGTCTCTGAATTGAAATATTTAAAAATTTATTTTAGATGTTATTAATTTGGTTTTGTAGGTAAAAGTTCCGAAATGCATATCCTAGTTGATACCTCATTCCTGATGGCACATTTTGTACGCCATGCTTGCTGTTTTAATTTAGTGTATCAAAAATACCTGAACATAAGCAAAACTGATATAGCAATCAAATAATGATCGTAAGTTGAATACAAGATGTTTTCTGTTTTAAGGACCATAATATTCCAAAACTACAGTAACTTTTTTTAGTCAAATATATTAACCTGCAATTCCGTACATACAGATTCAATTGGAGGAAAATATACAATAACAATTATTCCAGCAGGAAATAAAATAGTATTAGTTCAATTACTGCATTTCTTTCCCATGTAGTATTCGCCATTGCTGATATTTAAACTATTACACTTCGGAAAACAAAACAATAGCGGCCGCTTTATTTTAAATAACTCTGATTGGCTGATCCCATCCAACATCCAACATATTTTAGAACCAGTCCTATACGTAAAATATTTGAAGGAAACTCTAGAAATTCAATCTCTCAAATAAAAATGGCTGCGATAGTGACGTTTAACGTGACGTCACAACCCTCAAAGATATTGGAACCAACATATTGGAAGGTGTTGGAAGCTAAAATTTGACAGTGTGACAGGGCCTCAACGCTCGCGCTGGCCTGTAACAGGTATACTACGCGCATGCGTTCGAGTGTCACGCATTCACTCTCGCTCTGTCTCTTTCTATTCCCCCTCCCCAGGAGCGTTGAACGTTTAACGCAACAAAGCTTTCATACCCCCTCCATGGTAGCGTTAAACTTTTAACGCAACCTTGTTGGAAGTCGCATTAGAAGTTTCACTTCAATAAAACACAACTCGTACAAGTATAACAACTTAGGGGATCATGGAGATTGAGGGGTCAGGTCACTCGCTTCTCTCGCCAAGGCCGAGCGTGAGACGTGGCGGACGTTTCCAAGCACCGGTGGAATTTCCTCCGGATGATCCACTTCTACTTCCCCCCCCCCCCCCCCACGCGTTACGTCAGTGCTCAGTTCCCATGTCATCACCATCCGCCGTTCATAAACATACCGCGTTGTCGAGATACGTAAGGCACTAAACCATTCATTCAAATAAAACGCGAGAGAGTCTTCCAGTACTCGCCAGTGATGTGTAACAAATAACCTGGGTAACGAGCAAATTCATGATTTCTCATGTTGCAAATACACTTATAATACGAAACTTGGATACTAAATTTAACGTAGAATTATTTAAAACAATTCCGAGCTTGATAAATTTATGACAATCGTGTTTACAACTACATGTCTGGACGAGAATCACACGTAGTTTAAGCACCCGCTTCTAGAATTCGTTGCCAGAGCAGCTACGTCAACTATTGAATCGTTTAATTAGCAAACATAAATTTTAAACTGTATAATTAATCAATTTGATAAAAGCGATGACTTGAAAAAAAACGAAACCCAGGCTTTGGACATAAATTTGGACAATATATTTTATTAAAATACTGCCCAGTTGTTAAAGTTTATTAAACAGTTATTACTATACAGTTTTACTATGGCTGTGTGAAATTTGGTCCACGCCATCCGCCACATATGACAGCGCCTTGGTTACACATTTTCGTTCCATGCTACTTCCGTCCCATTTCCGAAATTACTCCAACCTAATGCTGTATAGCAAAAAACTGAGTTATTACACATAAAAAATCTCAACGCTGCGTGCGCTGGGATACAGGCGTGGAAAGTGTTGATTGTTGCCTGTTTTTCGAATCAAAACGTCTCTTAACCTCGTGGTTTTTAATTCCCACCCCCTCTTTTTTTACAGACGAGGATAATCCTATTGTTAGCTGCGACAGCGAGATTAATACTGACATTTATTAATCCAATACCAGAATGACTTAGCTTTGCTTGGAAGAAGTGAGACTTTTTTTTACAATAATACGTCAGCAAGAAATGGGTGTTATTAATATAACAATTTAATGACATTGATGTCTATATGGTGTAATATGTGTTATTTTAGTATTAAAAAAAATTTTTTTTTTGCATTTGGGTCCTAGTTAGATTTCTCTCTTGCGCCCAAAACCAGCTATTTTAAAAAATTTTAACGAAAAATTTAAATCTGTTTTCGAGAACGCAAGCACATACAATAATATTACTTGTTTAATTGTATAATATATACATATATAATAGTATAATAAATACACACTACTCAAAATACATTTTGCCCCACTCAGTCATCTTGCAAGTACGATATGTAAAATTTCCATGTTTTGCTTTGTTTAGGTTAGGTTCGTGCAGTAAAGCGAATGTTAAGGCGTCATAAAAATGTGTACTTTAAACTGTTGGGCAGATACACAGAAATCCAGGATGTGTGAATCATATTTTTAGTGGTGTTTACATTCAGAGAAAATGTATTCCATCGCCAGAGCTAGGACGGCGACACACATTAAATGATGAACTTTAACGACAGTAATAGAGTGCCGCGCTTCACACAGTAAAATCGAATGTGAACAGATTTAGTTCCCCCCTGCAATTGTTTTTGTTTATTACAATTTCGCTGATTTCGTACAGCTACTTCCGCATGAACGTACTTCCCTTAGGGATGAAATTGTTCACGTATTTAACTGTAAAAAATTTCACATCCAACTTTTTTCGGTGAAATTCGGAAACATCGCATGAAAGTTATTACATAACTGATCAACTAATAAATATTTCAAGGCTATGAAAGGGGATATTTAAATCTATTCCCAATCAAAATCAGTAATACAAAAAAATAACCCGCTCATTACTATCGCTATCGCATAATAAATATGACAACTTTTCATCACCGTTACAAATTTAGCGTTACTCGTTTATAAAAATTTATGTTAAATTAATAATACATGTGGATATCAGCAAACGAAAGAATGTGAACTACGTACCGGAAATGTGCGTATTATTATCAAAGTGTTTTATTGTCAGCATGTTTTCCTTTTATCTTTTTCCTTTGGTAAGCATTGTTTTAAGTGCCCTACTGTTTTGTTCTTTTTTAATGGCATAGGTTCTACTTTTAGAATAGCGTGTTTCAACAGAAGCTTCTTTCACTACATTATTCACTTCATTACATTAACAATTTTTAAAAATTCTCTCTCAGTTTTCTAATTCAGTCGCTTCTCTGAGTTCACTTGACGTCGCTCTGGACATTTTTGTAACGGGGCAAGGTGACGCAGTGCTTAAGAGGATAGGAAGGGTCGCACCGTGCATGAATGACGAGAATATATATATTTATATACACACACACATATATACACACATATGTATAAAATAGAATCTGAACGATTAAACAAAATTCAACGTGGTTTGTTTTGTCGGCTAGATATTTTCAATACGGAGACTTGAATGTACAGAAATAGTCAATACAAAGTATAGTTTTAAAAAAAAGTAATGGTTTTTCATAAAATAAGGATTCGAAATCAAAAAAATAAATAAGTATAAAAACGATTGCTGTAAATTATTTAAAACATACACGAAGAACCTGTATGGTAATCAAACCTTAGAACGAAATATATTTCAATGTTTTCTTTCACAATTGGATAGTATAATATTTATATAAGTAAAAATTATCTTAACATTGGAAAATATTTTGTTTTAAGACTTGTTTAACATAGAGATTTTTCGTATGTGACTAATTATTTTATAGCCAAATTTGTTTCATATTTGTTTTATTTATTTTTTTGTTTCAAGCCCTTATTTTATGAAAAAATGTTTGTATTTTTAAAAATGCAAACATTTATTTATGTCCTAAAGTAGTTTGAAGATACTTACGAAGCCTTTTTTTTTCTTAAAACAAACAAACGTACAAATAATTTTTTTAAAAATTATAATTTGCATTTAAAAGCTTTCTCAAAAAGAAAGTTCACTGAAAAGCGAGCGCATATCTGTCTGTGAAACTGCTAACTGGCCTTCGACCCCACCTCGCTTGCTTTGTTACTCGCGAGCATCAAGTAGCTCACTACTTCCACTCATCAGAGCGGGGACTCCTCTGAGTGTGCTCCAAACTTAGAGTCGTAACCACTGCTACCACGAGTCCATCTCCAATTCTGATACAGGACCATTAGAGGAAACCTCAGAAGGGGACTTTCACAGCAAGGGATCAGTCCCGTGGCACCCTTCATACTCGGGTAGAGTGCTGTCCCGGGCGGGTGAGAATAATAAGACCACCCCGGCAAGACCTGTGGGGGCAGTAGTAGTATATGAATGGGGCTCCGGAAACTGGGTTCTGGGTGTGGTGCCGGTGCCGGTGTCCGCCATCTTGGATTGTGACGTCACGGCGGCCATCTTGGATGGTTGTGACCTTGACCTTTGACCTTGACCTTGACCCCGGCGGCCATTTTGGATCCGCCATCTTGGATCCGCCATATTGGATCCGCCATTTTGGATGACGTCATTGTGTTCTCGAAAATTCCGGCGATGTGTTTTCCGCCATATTGGATGATGACGTCACCGTTGCAATTTCCGTTACGGTCGCCATCTTTAAAATCTTTATTTATTATCCGATTTTAATGAATTTTTTTTTAAAATTTATAAAAAAATTCAATTAATAAAAAATATTTAAAAATCATACATTAACGACACGGAGCTCGGAGTCCTCAGTTCGAACCCGACGAGCGCAAAAAAAAAATAAAAATGGCGACCGATCCTTCCCCCGTGGTGACTTTTGGCAGACTGACTCCCACCACTTTTTTTCATAGCAAATATATATCGTCACCTAGTATGACGTCATGTCCGCCATCTTGTCTTCGTTGCTGGAGACCACCATCTTGTTTTCGTCGGCGAGAGTGCGCTGACGCCATGTTAGTTTAGTTCTTATCCGCTAGAGTGCAGTAATCATTTATTACTGTGACACCCGCCATCTTGAAATTTGGCCGCCATCTTGAAAATCCGTAATTATTTAGCTAGAAATTCGGGAAAAGTTCCAAAATTCATTAAATAAATCACTCATTAATTTACATATTGATTCGATCGATTCCCGTCCACGGATCGATACCCGAACGATGCAATAATGTTTAATTTTATGTAAAAAATAATAATTGCAATAAACCATGTTCTAAATTCATTAAATAAATTTGTAATCCATATAATGATTGATTGGATCGACTTAGGTCCTTGGTTCGATCCCTTGTCGATACAAAACAACTTTAATTTTAAAAAAGTACCACTAATGTGTAAGGTTTGAGAAAATAAAAACACCGCAAGTTCTATTAAAAAATACTTTTATTACATACATACTACACTACTACAAGTACAAAAAAAAATTACACAGACAAATTACTAAAGCCTTGTGGATTTCTCGACGTCTGCATCTGCCACCCACGAATTGAAGCGAGGTGGAAAGCCCCACCACTTGACGTAGGACAGTCCATTTCTTCGTTTTATAATCTTCTCCACCAAGTACGTATCGGGATACAACGTAGGCTGAATCTCTTCGGCATAGAAGCCGCCATGGATAGGTTTGTGGTCCAAATCTTCGAGGTAGTAGGTCCTAGGCTCTGATTCACGAACATGTGTCACACGGAAAAGTTCGGGACTCCAGTTCGCAGTGAAACCTTTCTCGAAGATACCTTTCTGCTTGGAGATTCGCACAATGTCGCCGACGTTAGCTTTACGCTTTCGTGGATCTTTCTTCTTCGTGTTGGGAAAAACTGTTTGAAGCAGGCGATTATCCTTTACGTCCTTTGGCTTCATTTTCGTGGTAGAATGCACAGTGGAATTATACTCGCTTATTAGTTTCGGCAAGATGTCAAGCCACTTGTAATTTCCGTTAGCCGTGAACTGCCGCCACATCTTGGAACGCAAAGTTCTGTTAAACCTTTCGACAACGGAGGCTTTGACGTTACTAAATGTAGAGTAGTGTTTGATGCCATACTTCTTCATCAAAGCCTTGAAGGTCGCATTGTAGAATTCTTTCCCGAGGTCCGTTTGCAGGTGCGACGGTACACGTCCACCACGCAAAATATTGTTCATGGCCTTGGCTACGTCAGTTGCAGTCTTTGATTTGACAGGTCTAGCCCAAGCGAACTTGCTATAAACATCGATGACTGTCAACATGTACTTGAAACCTTTATTCAATCGGGAATACGGTATCATCTCAACAAGGTCCGCCTGGAATAAATCATCAATTCCACGAACTATGACTTTGCGACGAAGGTATTTCCGTCTAGCAGGAGCATGAAGTTCGCGAGCGATTCCGGTTCGACTCATTGTATGTAGCCGGCTTCCTTCAGTTCTTCAAGTATGGAGACTATTTCGTTGATGTGCGAATAGTTTCCTACACTAAGCGATGCATGTAGAATTCTAAGGCGATCAGCTAATTCATTAGGGTCGTCCCAATATACATAGTCAAATGTCTGACCACTTTCTAGCTTTTTTAAACCTTCGCCATGTATTGTTAGTTCACTGAAGAGATTAGCGAGAATGTCGATTTTTTCATGATCTGCGTCTTTATATACACCACTATCTGGATCGTTATCGCGAAAATGTGCATTGGTTAGCTCTAGCAGTTTTTTGTACTCTTGTAAGTCGTTGTGAGAATATCCTTTAGGCTCCCTGCGAAACAGCAATTTGTACAGACCAGGAGTCCCGCGCGTTTTGAACTCTGCTACGCGCACGATATTTCCTGGTAGAAAGTCTATTTCTTTAGCACCGAGGAACCATTTATTATGTTTTCTGTACACTCCGTAGGTCGTGTCATTATTCCGGCTCGTAAACGATATCAGGTATGGTCGGACCATTGCATTAACTTGATGTCCCTTTTTCGGTATTTTTTTCTTGTGCATGGACTCTGTACTTGTTAAGTCCTCTTCTTCTCGATCTGGTTCATACTTTCTCTTCTTTAAAGTCGGCATTTCATCTTCAACTTCTGTCTTCACAATGAAGGCTGGTTCTTCCTTGTTTTTAAGTTCGTCGAGGCGACTAGTGATTGGTTTAAATATCTCCTCATTTTCCATCTCACGTGCAAGTCTGGTTCGTCTAGCAAGTAAATATTTTTCGCGAACAGACTGTATAGCTCGATGAAGGTCACTGGCCAGGTCCGACATTGTACTGGCTGAAAACTTATTGCAAGACCTCCTTTTATACTTTTTTATTCGTTCGCAGAAACTTCTTTCTTGTGTTTGGCTGAATCTGAATTTGTTGACAAGTGAGATAGTGATGCTTTCAGACTACTTTGAAAAGTCCTCAGATCGTCCCGTCTTTGTGCATTCGATACTTCGATCATGTCGCGAATGCGAGAATCCGAGGCTTCCACACGCTGGTCGATGGCAACGAGATACTCTAGTAATTCGTTTTTCACACTTTCCACCTTTTGAGCCAGTAGCGAAATGTATTTGCGGATATCGCTGTCATGAGACTTGAGAGCAGTACGTAAGTCTCGACTGCTACGACCGAATTTCGAAATGCTATGACTCATGTTTGGCGATAAACTGATCGAAACCTCGTCTGTACCTGCCCTTATATAGAGGCCAGTCTTTGACTATAACTAGGAATCCGTGTTCTTCTTTCCAACACAAGGAGCACATGTCTTTAAATTCCTGGAACGTCATGTCGGTGTTTACGTGATCGTCGTAAGCGTGGCGTAAATTAAGTTCGTCCATGCGAAACAAAACTATGACATTCGCGTTGTCTCGTAGGAGATGTTTTGGTATTCTACTGTACGTCTGACACAGGTAAACGCAGTCTACCTTGGCGTGTCTGCCCATGGAAAAGTACTCTTGTATTATGCCTTGTTTCTCGCACATTACATCGTCGAAAACAAACACGGAATTGGCTTTTGCTTCGCTTGGAGGTACAACATCGGTATTATCGCTAAACGGAAAATACTCCAGACCATCCACCGAGCGTAGAACAGTTGCTAGGCGCTGGTACTTTGGCTGTTGCAACGACTTGGAATACAAGTAAACGTTCTCGAACCGAAGAACGTTTGGTTCCTCCAGTAAACTCAGTAAAACACACGTTTTACCGCAGTTGGACGGACCCGCCATGATGCAACGTACGGCGGAAGGTAACAGTAAGCCATGTCGTGATTCACGCGCACTAAATACATCGTCTTGCGTAATGCGTACGGGCAAACACACGTCTTGCTTGACGACCTGCATTGTACTAAAGTAATTGTATAAAATCAAACACATTTATACTTTTTGGTCAGTTGTGCGTAATGACTCGAAGAGGTAAGAACAAAAAACACATCGGCGCGGGACTCGTAAACTCGCTGATAAACAATCTGCCATTCGAGCTACACATTCCCGGCTACAGATTCTGCGGCCCCGGCACGAAACTAGCGAAAAGGTTAGCTCGCGGTGACGTGGGCATTAATTCTCTCGACGAAAAGTGCAAGCAGCACGATATCGCATATTCATTAAGCAAGGATCTGGAATCCAGGCACCGGGCCGACGAGATATTGGCACAGGAAGCCGAAGATATAAGCAAATCGTCGAACGCGGGACTAGGAGAGAAAATCGCAGCGTGGGGCGTATCTAAGATCATGAAGGCAAAGACGAAATTAGGACTGGGTGCTCGTCGAACCAGCTACATCAAGTCAAAGACTAACTCACGCAAGACCAAGAAGCGCAAGATCGGTGCAGGCGTGCAAAAAGCCAAGCAAAAACTACAGACTCTCGACAAGAAGATTATAGGAGGATTTCTTCCTTTGCTTTTGCCTGCATTGGGTGCTCTCGGAGGCCTTATCGGTGCAACGAGCGGTATAGTGCGGGCAGTCAACACTTCGAAGAATGAGCGCAAGCAGTTAAAAGAAGCACAGCGACACAATGCCAGCATGGAAGCCATTGCCATCGGTAAAAAAAACGGCGCAGGACTGTACTTGCATCCTCACAAGACAGGACGAGGCATGAGAAAGAAACGTGTAAAGAGAAAATCCTAAGTTCCCTACCGAAACGACCGCTCACCAACGTAGATTTAATAAAGTACGCACGCAAACTGAAAATACCAAATTTCCGCGGCGTGTTTATGCGAGACACTTTGCCCAGCAAGCCAAAGACACGTGAGTGCGCCATAATTAATTTAGACACGTCGGCGGGTCGCGGCACGCACTGGGTGGCGTACATAAAGTCTGGAAAAAAAGCTACTTACTACGACAGTTTTGGAAATTTACGCCCTCCGCCCGAACTGCGACAGTACCTGGGCCGGTCCACTACGTTGTTTTACAATTACGAAACGGAACAGAAGCCTAATCAAACAAACTGCGGACACTTGTGTCTTCGCTTTTTAACAAACAAAAATTAGCTGACAAATAAAAATTGCTACTTAAAGGTTGTGCAGTGATGTTAATTTATTAGTCATGTCGATAACACTTACCCTGACAGGTCACGCATCTGAGCTGCGGGCGGTTCATTTCCCGCCTCTGGATTTAGACGGAGAATGGAGCATCGGACTCGTAGATTTTCAAACGTATAATGCCATACCTAATATCGACGAAGAAAATTGCAAGATCTGCTTCCTGAAAAGTGATGGGACCGCTCATGAAATACGGTTACCTGTTGGCTCTTACGAAATTGACGACATTGCAAATTACATCAGGGATATGTTACCACAGGATGTAGACTTTCAACTGCGTGGAAATCCAAACACTCAAAAAAGCATTCTAACATGCAGTGAAAAGGTCGACTTTACGAAACCTGGCACCATAGGTACCATGCTCGGATTCGAATCAAAGGTTTATGATACGGGAAGAACGTACGAATCTACACGCGCAGTAAACATTTTGCCTGTGAATGTCATAAGAATAAACTGTAATTTGGCAAGTGGAACGTATCTCAACGGAAGACTAAGCAACATGCTGCACAAGTTTTCGCCGATGGTCCCGCCAGGATATAAACTGGTCGAAGTACCGCAAAGTATCATTTACGTTCCAGTCGTCGTGAAGTGCGCACACGAAGTCGTCGTCCGAATCGTTGACCAGCGAGGACGATTGGTGAATTTTCAAGACGAAGAAATTACATTACGTCTGCACTTGAAGCGATGGGCATAAAGTTCGTAACACCGAACAGTTATAAAAGAAATCGTATTGGCGTGAACAAGAACAGTTCTCTACCAGACATCGGTGCATTAACACCTGGCAACATAAAGTATCTTCTCAGTATTGGACAAGTGCCGAATAAATATGGAAGACGAAATCCTCAACGTGGAAGATCCAGTCATTTTTGATGACAGCATTACGAAAATGGAATTGCACGAGTACCAGCCTTTCCTGCTCGGACCGTACGCACTACCATCGGAAGTACGCATTGCAGTACAGCACCAAGATATTTGTACTTTACCTTCGCAGTCATTTCTACGTACAAGAGGCACGCTTACAAAAGCGGATGGTACGCATCCGACAACGACGTCAATATCCTGCAATGGTTTTCTTCACCTAATCGAGCGCATTACTTATGTACTCAATGGTGTCGAGGTAGACCAGACGAGAGATGTAGGCATAACATCTGCTATGAAAAATTACCTTTCGCTCACGCCAAATGAACTGTCTGCTGCAAAGATGGCCGGTTGGGCTCTCGAGGATGAATATAAGCTTCCGGTTTATGCCGAAGGGAAGTTCGAAGTTTGTGTTCCTCTGTCCATGCTTCTTGGATTCGCTGAGGACTACAAGCATATAATCATTAATTCGAAACAAGAGCTCGTACTGCTTCTAGCCAACACGCACATTAATGCAATTGTCGCCGCTGCAGAAAACCCTCAAGATGTCTCGCTAACACTACAGTCTATCGAGTGGATGCTGCCCCACATCCAAGTAAGCACCGTTGAACGAGTCAAGATGTTGAAGAACATAGAAAATGGCAAGAATTTCGATGTGCCATTCCGATCCTGGAGCCTGGAAACTTATCCTGGCTTGCCTCATAGTCAGCGTATCAATTGGATAGTAAAGTCCAGCTTCGCTACGGAAAAACCAAGATACATCATCGTCGGGCTTCAGACCGGAAGACAGCTCAATGCAGGAGTAAGTCGCTCCGTATTCGATAACTGTCAAATACGTAATGTAAAAATATTTTTAAACAGCGAAAGTTATCCGTACGTTGACATGAACATGGACTTTGAAAGTGGAAGATTCCTTTTAGCATATCAAATGTATGCCAAGTTTCAGCAAGCTTACTATGGACGGAGACAGTCACCGATACTGAGTCCCGACAGTTTCAAGAACAAGGCACCGTTAATGGTGTTTGACGTTTCCAAACAGGATGATCGAATAAATTCAAACATCATCGACTGTAGGATCGAGATAACGACTAGCGGAAATATTCCACCAAACACCTATGCTTTTTGTCTGATACTTCACGATCGGCTTGCTTCGTACAATTGTCGAGACAAACTTGTGAAAATTCTGACATAAATACTGTTTCGTTTTCGATAATAATTTAGTTACGACCGAGCATTGCTAGCGACAAGATGTACTGCAACCTGCAAGGTTTCCAGAGTCAAAATGGATTCGTGCTCAAGGAAATTAGCGTCACCTCTGGAGACAAGACTCGAACCCGCAGCTTCCGACCTCCGTATCCGTGGAAACTACTAGACGAAAAAAGTAAACGGTCGAACGAATGGCTATGTAAATATTATCACGGACTAGAGTGGGACGAAGGAAAAATTCCGTACCACCAAGTGAAAAACACTATTGGAGATTTACTAGTTCAAAACGAAATAATCTACGTTGCCGGACCCGAACAGAAGAAATGGCTACGAGAACTGTGCGACGATGGAGCAGCTGAAATCGTAGATATACAGACCGACTACGGCTGTCCTTCCCTGCGCAAGCTTAGTGCAATATACGACATGCAGCCATGTGACAAGTTTGAACGTGTCTGTGCCTGCACAAACTCGCAGCTAATGCAGAAATGGCACATACAGTGTTAGTAGGAGCCTGCATATATAAATGACGTACATACGTACGTGCCTTCAGTTGACGTTCGACCTGCAAGAAGATGTTTACGTTTTATCCTGCTAACGTGTACGTGAGCGCAAGACCTAGCTTCAGCAGTGTCGAGTACAGCTACTGGGATTCCGGGTATCTACGTACATATACAGAAACCTGTGATGGAGGTGCTCAGCATTGGCGGTTTGCGCACTTTCCTGTGTCCTACGAACCGACCCAGCAGCTGGTAGATTGTTGCGAACCTGGAAACTGTGCCGTCTATCACATGAGACCACACACAATCCTTCCTGCTAGCATCGCTGAGGTAGTCGCCTCGTCTGCATGTGCAACACCAAACATGGACGTGTTGCAACCTGTTGCGACCTGTGATGCATCTACGCAGACGTCCAAACGGTGTGCGTCTCGTCATCGCAGTTCAGGCAGTGAATCTGTCCCAACTAGCACTGAGCCAAAGCGCAGGCATAGACGTGGTCACAGACGTCATCGACCATGTCTTGTCGGAGTTGTCAACGTCGCAGAAGATGACCAGCTGGAAACCTGTGTTCCTGATCCTGTGGCCTGCGAACCAGTTGGAACCGGAGTCAACGAACCAGTTGGAACCGGAGTCGACGTGTCAGTTCGTGCGGCATTAAAGACTTTGCTTGTGAAAATGCTTGATTCCTTAACCTAATATGTATTTGTGAATTTTTTGTAAATAAATGTGTAAAACTTGAACTCGTGTGTTTTTTATTTCTACAATTTTTAGATACCTAATAAATAATTTTCAAAACAGACAATATTTTGACTCATGTAGTATACCAGTAGACCACGGGTATATAAGCGAGGTTCAGACGACTGGACCCGCAGTTCACCTCTGGTCGCGGTGCAGTACGGACGTGCTCTCTCCATTAATTGTCGTGAGATTTCGTTATGTCGACCGGAATAGAATGTTTACCGACAGCAGCGATGATGGAGTCGGAGATCCCGATACCATTTGCAGAGGAGACCACGGCAGCGGAGGGCTCAATGGCTGAGGTGTCGACAGCTGTGAAGATCCCGATACCTGCTGCAGAGGAGACAACGATACGTGCTGTTCCACCATCAGCTGAAGTTTCATCATCAGCAATGGATTCTTCAACTAATGAAGAGCGTACATCGCATCAATGCAGATATTGTGGTGCATCAATAACCTGTAGTAGGTCTCTGACAATCTCTCGAGAGACATATAAGTGCGACAAATGCGATAAGGTTTCTTCGCATTGTAACAGTCTGGACAGTCACAAGATTATGTGCATAGGAAACGAATCAAGTGATAGTATGCTTACATACCATCAGACATCATCATTTATTGCCTTACCTGAGGCGATAGTCAACAAAAGAGCAGTAGTCAATTGCCAAAACTTGAAGGACCAGTTTTGTTTTAAATGGAGTATTTTGGCAAGATTTGTCGAGGGAAGTAATCAAAACCGTGTTGATAAGAGGTACTATGCTTTGGAGAATAAGTACAACTTCGATGGACTATGCTATCCGCCACCATTAAATCAGATAAAAGTTTTTGAGAAAAATAACCCTGAAGTCTCAGTTAATGTGTATGCGCTAAATGACGATAATAAAGTGTGTCCGATTCGTGTAACCAAACAAGAAAGAAAAAATCATTTAGATTTGTTGCTTGTGACAAATGAAAGCGGTGCTGCACACTACTGCTACATCAAAAACTTCTCCCGACTTGTGAGACCTCAGGTTACAAAACATCAACAGAAGATTTATGTGTGTAAGGTGTGCTTTAAGTATTTCGCTAATCAACCTCGAAAATCAGGACTCACAGCTATACAGTGTCTTGAACAGCACAAGATTAAATGCGGAAATAAATCTTAACCAAGTTTTTAGTAATTTGTCTGTGTAATTTTTTTGTACTTGTAGTAGTGTAGTATGTATGTAATAAAAGTATTTTTTAATAGAACTTGCGGTGTTTTTATTTTCTCAAACCTTACACATTAGTGGTACTTTTTTAAAATTAAAGTTGTTTTGTATCGACAAGGGATCGAACCAAGGACCTAAGTCGATCCAATCAATCATTATATGGATTACAAATTTATTTAATGATTTTAGAACATGGTTTATTGCAATTATTATTTTTTACATAAAATTAAACATTATTGCATCGTTCGGGTATCGATCCGTGGACGGGAATCGATCGAATCAATATGTAAATTAATGAGTGATTTATTTAATGAATTTTGGAACTTTTCCCGAATTTCTAGCTAAATAATTACGGATTTTCAAGATGGCGGCCAAATTTCAAGATGGCGGGTGTCACAGTAATAAATGATTACTGCACTCTAGCGGATAAGAACTAAACTAACATGGCGTCAGCGCACTCTCGCCGACGAAAACAAGATGGTGGTCTCCAGCAACGAAGACAAGATGGCGGACATGACGTCATACTAGGTGACGATATATATTTGCTATGAAAAAAAGTGGTGGGAGTCAGTCTGCCAAAAGTCACCATGGGGGAAGGATCGGTCGCCATTTTTATTTTTTTTTTTGCGCTCGTCGGGTTCGAACTGAGGACTCCGAGCTCCGTGTCGTTAATGTATGATTTTTAAATATTTTTTATTAATTGAATTTTTTTATAAATTTTAAAAAAAAATTCATTAAAATCGGATAATAATTAAAGATTTTAAAGATGGCGACCGTAACGGAAATTGCAACGGTGACGTCATCATCCAATATGGCGGAAAACACATCGCCGGAATTTTCGAGAACACAATGACGTCATCCAAAATGGCGGATCCAATATGGCGGATCCAAGATGGCGGATCCAAAATGGCCGCCGGGGTCAAGGTCAAAGGTCAAGGTCACAACCATCCAAGATGGCCGCCGTGACGTCACAATCCAAGATGGCGGACACCGGCACCGGCACCACACCCAGAACCCAGTTTCCGGAGCCCCATTCATATACTACTGGCAGTGAACCTCTCCACGCCTGCTTCAGGACTTGTTAGGTTTAGTTCCAGTCAGGAAGCCTTGCTCTAGCCGTCTACTTCCTGACTTACCGATCCCACGCAGTGTCGGGTACGCATAGCTCGACAGAGGGCTGCAGTTGCCGAAGAGAAAGCTGTCGTAGGCTTGGGCTTATGCAAGGCGAGGAAATTTAATTCTGCGCACGCTGTTGGCCGTGGGATGCCAGTCGGCACTGATGGAAGCATGTGGTGGCCCCACATGGACACTGCGTGCAGCTGCTTTCTGGCAAGCTGGCGGCCTGCGACACACTTGTGGGGACACAGCGGTGTTTCCGGATTGATAGGTCTTCCGAGATTCAAGTTATTTGCTCGGGCGAGTAGAAGCCTATAAAGACCGAACTTGTTTATTATTAATTTATTTAACGGAGTGTATTGATTTCATATATTTGATGAAATCTTCTAAAAATTGTACCTAGAGATAGAATTATTTTTGTATGCAAGTAATGTAAATTCATCAAACAAAGTTATTGTTCCGGGAATCATACGATTTTATTTACCTCGTAAATCAAAAATGTTTTGAAAAAAACGTTATGTTGAGAGATCAGACGAGACCGGTTCGTTAAAATTTTGCACTCTAAAAACAGGAAAGGCAAATATTTCACCGGGTAGTCGAAAGCCTGTAAAGTTAAGAGCTGGATCAAAGACCAACAAAATCACTTGGGAAAGAGGACTCATTAACTGTAGATACTCATCGTGTTTGTTTTCCATCTCTTTTAAAACAGGAGCATTACTACGTTTTCTCCCGGATTACATAATAACATCCCCTTTGAAGTGTGCCGCTGGAGATGGAAGCTTCGAGTGTTATCATTTATCAGGCAGCTGGAAGTTACGGTTCAGACAGGCACGCATCGCTCGGACTCGATTAGCAGAACCCCTCGAGGATAATTCCGTTAGGTCACGTCCAATATTTCATTTATTTCATGGAACACAGAACTAAATTGGAGGGATTTCTACTGGATTTAAAAATGAACTCGCCATGAAAGATTACGAAAGTAGCTTGACACAGGAGCCGAGCATTTAGTCGTGCGAACGACGTGCAGGTATTCACCTCCGTTGTGAGCCAATAAGCTAATACATATTTTGTTTGGAGTAACGGACAGGATAAGATTTGTATACGAACCTACCCTAATGTTAACAATTATGGCACAATGCTGTCTCATTTAACAAAAACGTGATCGAGATATTCGGATATCTCGGTGAAATTACGTATTTGCAAGACCTTTTAATTTAAACAAGATTGAAAATTTGTATGATTATGATTGCGTTGGTCTAATGAATATTTATAGTATCTATAGTCATTATTGTTAACATGCTTTTATTAGCTTAACTTATAATTATGTAATCAAATATTGGAAGTTGATTTTCACGTAGGCCCCCTACTTCTAATTGTCGTATCGATTTGAAACTTTTAACGTAGGTATATGTAATCCGGATGACAGTACAATAATTTCGTGGGAAATTTAGGGGAAAAAACACACCTTTTGAGCTATGAGCAATAACCATGCTTTTTGTGTATCCATGAGGCCGTAGAATGGTGGGAAATTTACCCGAAGTCGACTACCCCCTTGAAGGGAAAAGGGAAATCTATTCTCTTTCAATTTGGAGTGTTTCCGAGCCACTCCCCAGAGGGGGTAATTTGCCCCCGATTTTTTTTTTAAATCGGGAAAATTTAAGTAGGCTGATTTATATTTTTTTTCTGAGCCATTTTGTGCACCTTCGGATACATTGGAAAAGGGGGGGGGGGGGGGGGGGCAGTTGACCGCGACATTTTCGAGACTATTGATTTTTAAGTGCATATCAACGAATTTATACATAAAAAAAGTATTTCAATATAAACTAAAAAGTAAAATATATATAATTTAAAAACAAAAAAAACACGCTCTTATTGTTGGGTGATTAAAATGTTAAAACATAAAAATCTATAAATTTCAGTAATCAGTTGAACAGCGATAGAATGAACTACAAGTCTGTGCCGGAGTACTCTGTGCCGGAGTACTCTGTGCCGACGCATTCTATGTTGGTGCACTCTATGTTGTTTGCACTCTATGTTGATACACAATTTGTTTTAACTCTCTGCGTATCAAATTATTTAAAGTTTCTTAACATTATTGAAAAAAAATATTTTCACCGGATCGTATTGTAATTTTTTTTTTGTATTGAAACATAGGTACCTCGTTAGGGGCGCTGGGCCGGTCTTCCTGTCGAACGCTTGTGGACCGCTGCGGCGCCAACAGAGTCCGCTCCTCTGGAAAGCACGCAATGTTCACGCGGCCGAGGAAAAATCCCTAATTAAGAGCGCCTGCACTCTTGCTTGCAGCCGGAAACTCGTTAGCGCGTCACGCGTACAAAGGGTACAGCTGGGGGGGGGGAGGGAGGGATCTCCGCCTGCAATTAGTGCGCGAGCCAGCCTATAGCAGCTTCGGAACCACGCGCGGTGCGAGCCGCTGTGTGCGGTGAGGTGTAACATATTTCTTACGGAGCTCCCACACAAATATCTTTATCAACGTGGTTTTTTTTTTATTTTAAGAAAAAAGAATCACTCCAATCTGTTTCTCCATAATTTGATATTCAGTTGAACTTCTTACGGATGCTTTTATACGCTTGGTTGCGTCAACTCGCGAGGGGAAAAAAATAGGGTTGAGATAAAAATTAATTATTTTGTGTGCCTTTATCCGGGAAAAAATATTTTACCGAATTTAATTACGCTGACGGAGAACTTTAAACGAGAACTCCAATTTTCGTTGGTTTTTTTTTGAGCGAAAGTTCATAGCAACAAGAATTTTATTTATTTTTGGTTGTACGCCCATGTTGGCAATTTAATAGAGACTAAATGAAATGAAGTAATAATTAAGGGTGCACACGAAGTTCTGAAATAGTTAATTTGTAATTTTTGAGATTGTAATTTTGTAGTTATCAATTCAAATGCATTTTTTATTTGTTTGGTGTTCATAAAATTTATTTCGATAGTAAAATCCTAATCTTTAATATCCAAATAAAGTATATAACATATACGTTTTTACTTTGAATGTTAAAACTAGCATTACAAATCCGTACTTTTGTATTTTGTAATTTTTTAAGTTTCGATATACACACAACATAAAAAACACTTCATATTATTTTTGTTAATAATATATACGAGATTATTTCTTCTACATAATCTGACATTTATACATTTATAACAGGGCCTGGCATTTTTAGGGAAAATTTTAAAACTCCGGAAATTGGATATTTCTTGCATGTTTATCACGATTGTGAGAAGCAGTAATGATACTTTTCCAAATATATTCGTAGAACAGAATATTCTGCAATGTTTTGCACGCTATTGAAAACCACAGTCCCTAATTTCTCGGGAGAATTTGTCAAACAAATATAACAAGGATTGTCGCTAGTAGTGCACTCCATATCACAACTCCTTCCCACGATTACCCGCAAGCTTATCACGTTGAAAGCCATCCGTATTCACCCTCGCCTTCTTACTAACACATTACACATTTCTCTAACAGGGACACCACACTGTTTCGTCTTTAGTTCATACGAAGACGTTAATATATTTCTATAGATGAAAATTATTGGAGGGAAACTTCTTTTCAGCAGGTAGCGTAATCCGAGAAGATGTATACGTGCGCATGCGTATATGCACACTTTAATACTTGCGTACTTGTATACTTGTGAACTCCCTGATTTGTGCATTCGCATGCTTTCACACATTCTTATACATTATTATCCTTCTCTCCGTTAAGTTTCAATTCTAACGCGCCTGGCGGCAACACATCCATTTTTTTTAGCATTGTGTAACATAATAACATATAATGGACTTATTTATACGACAACAAATATATATATATATACACACACACACACACACACACACACACTTACAGCAGGAAATATTTGTTGGCCATTTATTTACCAGGTCCTTCGAATCACCCAGTCATATGACATTTCGTAGGCGAGATCGCTGAGGCGTAATTCTCGCATGTTGAATGTTGAGGGTTGTTGGTTTGATCCCAACATTAGGCTTACACCCAAATTGTTCGTAGCTACTTAATAATCATCGTCTCAAACTTATGATTATATCTCTGAAAGGAAAGTAGTGATCTGCAGCGAATGTAAGAGAGAGATAGAAAATAAATAGAGAGAGAAAGAGTGTGAGAGGAACAGAGAGGTAAAGAAAGGAGAGAGACAACTTTGATACGAGCGATCAGTAGATTCGTAATAGTTCACGGACCCATATCATTGCTAGTTTACATTGTATGTTATAGAGAAATCTCAAGAATGGAGAGAAATGATGAATAAACAAACACGTGGAAAAGAAGCCAATATCAGATTTTGCCAAATGTTAAATGTATATACAACACAGATAATTCGATGTTAAGAATTCAGTCAGAAAAAAATAAAAAATAAAAAAATTAAATAAGAAATTTACAGCATAGACGAACACAGTGCATCTCAGGCCGAAGGCTATACGCCTAGTCATGCTGGGATCAGCCAAGTAGGGAAGAATCGCATGCACCTGCATAGTCACGGGGGGAAACAACCTGGGTACAGTTAGTGCAATAGGTATGCACTGATAGAGCAAGAGAAAACTTGGGAAAGAGGATGGTCTGGATGAAGAGTTGGTCGTAGGTTGGGCCATTTGACGCTAAATCCGCGTTATTGTATTTCTCTACAAGGGCGGAGTCAGGGAGGGGCGAGCAACCCATTAACCAGCTTAAAATAACGCTCGATTTATGGCCAATGAATATTTAAAATTACAGAGTAAGTAGCCTTCTCTTTGCACACGTGTTACGACACAATCATAAGCGGTAATACGCGAGTTGCTTGGCTTCTGGGTTGTAGCCGCGTCCAAGGCGAATATGTCATTTACGTTTCGGTCGACGTTGCAGATGATGGCGACTGCATCTTCGACCGAAACGTCGGTGATATATTCTCCTTCGACGCGGTTAACAACCCAGAAGCCAAGCGACTTCGGACAATGGCCGCGAAAGCCTGCGATATTTATTGGTAATTCATAAATTCTACGTTTCGAAAAAAAAAGCATTATAAGGTCATCAGATAGCCAAAAATGAGTGCTAAAGCATAATCTTTTAAAAAAGCTTTTTTTTCTAGGGGAGGAACACAGGACCAGCCCGGTTTTTCTATGAACCGGGAGTATTTCGTACCCCTAACCTCAGATTCCCAAAAACAAACCTAACAAAAATTTTATTCATGTTATAGCTTAACTAGACCCTGCTCTCCCACAAATCCCGGCCACGCCCTTGTGTGGTGTTGTAACCAGGAAAGCACGTGACCCTGGTGGCGAGTGACCTGGGGTCACCACCCACCCGGCCTCCAGCATCTCAAGATTACGCCTATGTAAGGGTGGCTTAGGGGAGAAGGGAGGAGAAGGCCTCTGTCAACCCTCTGCCGAACTTCTGAAGTGTTGCGACGTTAATATTCCGGAGGCGCCCCCTTCGTGCCTTGGACGGACCGAGAGCGCCGCGCGCAACACGAGGCGGGAGTGGAGATATCCATTACAAAGCTGTCGAACGCCGGGTGATGGATACGGCTGACCACGCCGCAGCAGCGCCGTCAAAGGGAGAGGAGACGCCTTTGGTCGAGCAGCAAGCAACGCTGTTAACACGAACCTGCTTCCAGGGCTGCGCGACGTGTCACGCATGTCGATGGATCGACGTTACGTGCCCGAGGTCGACGTCTCGTGGGCGAGGCGGTGTCACGTGCGATATCTCGACGACTCGCCGAGGTGAACGTATCGCAAAAGGCCTTTGAATATATTGACGCGAAGAAAAATGTACGTTTTCGGAAACCTACCCGAAATCTCTCGTGAGGTGATTCCTCAGGCTTTTTTCACAGTGATAGATATTTACGAATCACTATTCGTCCGCCGCGCCGCTTCTACAATGCACAGAAGCGTAACCAATGGCAATCAATTAGTTTGAATTTTACGGTCACGAAAAATTAATTTAATTCAAATAAAGTTTTATTCCCGCGAAAAAAGATACTGTCAGGGTTTCAATACATAATAAAAAGTGATGATAGAGCATTACATATATTTTTTGGTATTGAAATATTTTTTAACGCATTTGAAACGCAAACAATCATGGCTAACACCACGGCCGAATACTCGGCTTCTATTGAGGAACACGGAATGAAGCGAGCGGAACAGCTGGCCATGGCCGAGATAAACCGTCCGCGCGTCCGGGTCAAAGTCCGCATGCGTGCCAGTGTGGATACTCCCTCCGTGACATCCGGCTCCGGTTACGTGACATTGTAAAACGGGCCGAATGGAAACTAAGAGGGTTTTGATAAGCTACTTACAGCCTAGCTCGAATATTTAGGGTAATATGCACTTTCTAAAGAAACGTTAATTTTTATAATAAGTGTAACTACTGAAATTTAAAGAGTTAAATGTTTATATATATATATTAATTATATTCATGATCTTTATTTAAATACTTTGTACTTCTACTATCTTCTTTATTCGTAATTGTTCCGTATTGCGTATCTAGTTGTATTTTAAAATAAAATATTAAAACAAAGAAAGGAATTGGATGTGTTTATGATGCAAAGCTGTTTAATTACATAAATATATTTTATTTCTCAACATGTAGAACAACTTTGATGAAAAAAAATGTTTCCGGGATAAATTTTTCTGTGTAACATACACAATTTTATTTTAACGTAAACTATTGAAATAAAAAAGTATTTGAAAGTGTTTGTGATGCGAAACTGTGGCTTAACCAAACATTTTGATTTTGAAAATATGAATTACAAAACTTTGATGTAAATTGGATACGCAAAAAGGAACGATAACCTGTTTATTTTGTATTTGGAAGAAACTGTTCTCGCTTGAAGTAGTCCCCTCTACCAGCTAAGACCAAGACTTGAGTTGCTCGATGCGCCGCAAGAGAGCAGTGGTGTGAGCGGCACGGCAGTTCAGGCAAACACACTGGAGACTAACACCGGACTGCTCTATACCAACAACACAGGCCAGAGTGTGAAAAATAACCTAACGGCACGAGGTGTGACCACACAATATTTTATAAATTACATTATCCGCTTTTCAAACTGTTAACTTCGTTTTAATAAATTGAAGCACTGGAGGTTTATTTCCCCCCGTCTGTGTAATATTTAAATAAGTCTTTCTAAGAGCTAAAAAAGTTATTTTTGCTGTCATAATTTTGGTACCATATGTATCAATCAGCTATATTGTTCGTACTGGGCATGCCAACTGCCATCTATCGGACTGACGTGAAAACAACGCCAGGTTTTCACAAACATGTCGGAGCGGTCCGGTGTCGGTGTGTCGTCGGCGGTCGTCTCTCGGGGCGCGCGCATCTCTCTCGCGGGCTGTTGGCTGGGAGTTCCCTGCGCCCTTTTGGGTTACCAAAGGCTGGCAGTGCGCGGGGGCTTTGTGGCTGCTTGGGGGCGGTCTAGCAGTGCCAACTGCTACCGACCGCGTCCCGCGGGTGGCGGATATGGGATCCCAGCCCGAGAGTTGCAATCTCGCTGGAGTGACTGTGGATAGCCAATAGCAGTCCGCGGACCAATGGCCGGCCTGTGGAGTCGTTATCACGGCTGTCCGGGTGAAAAGTAGCCTGGATGCTGCTCGGCGCGTGGCAGGAAGCAGCTTCGTCGGCGAAGGCACCGCAGGGGAGCTCGATGTGCCTTAGTAGCGAAGTGTAGACGAACTGCGGGCTGGAACTTGCGGAGCTGTGGACTGCCGCGCGCGCAACGGAACTGAAAAACATCGGAACTCTGAAGGAAGAGATGGCGGCGCCTTCAAGTTGGGGCCCTGTTGGAGCCAGTGGTAGCCTGGGCGGCGCGACCTTCAACCATCCCGGGAATTTGGAGGACAAGAGGGTTCGACTCGCAAGATACTTCATTCGCCTGAACGACTTACCCCCACCCTGGCTTGAAAGGTCGTTGGCTGTTGACTGGAAGAAGAAAGATGAAGATGGCGCAATGTCAGGCTGCCTTTCGCCCCGTGCGCCCGCAGTTCGAGCCGGTTTACTGGCTCGTCTGTCTGCCCACTTCTGTCTTAACTGTGGCTGCCTGGGCAGCTGTGGCTGGGCTGACGCGTGAAGTCGCCCGTCCCTGGGGGCGCATGCGCCCCTAGCTAATAATAACCCAGGAGTACCCAACATTTAAATGCGGGCCGCAAGGCCCCAAGCACCCAACTCCAGCATGGTTGATTTTTCAGCCCCTCCAACTCTTCTTACCTGGACCCTTCTTCCCTCTTGTCCAGTAGTTACCTGCTTGCTTAATGCATGTTATTTGATCCCCGCATGACCCGGCCCAGGGTTTTCCCTGTGTCTATGCAGGTTTTACCTGGGTCACATTAGCTAGCTTTTAAGCTAGACGACCAATGTGGCGTCAGCCACGGCGCCAATTGCAGCCATGACTGGCCAGTAAACCCCAATAGCACATGATGCACGCGCCCTTGTCCTGCATGGTTAAAAACCCGCATGGTAGAGTGTATAGGCTTCGGCCTGAGACACACTTAGGTCCTCCCCTAACCTGGACCCTCCCCTTACACACTTAGAATAATTTAGGCTAGGAAAAAAATTGTGTCGGTGTGTAGTGTGCTAGGTTACGGCAGACAGCTGACCTGGGGACGAGCACGAGAAATCTCGCGGTCGGCGATCCGGCGCTGGAGTTACGCCCCTCGGCCAAGTGAGCGCGCCGCCCTGACTGGCCACGAGTCTGCTGCGCGTCGTGAGGTCATCGTCCAAGTCTTCGTGCTTCAGTGAGACGTCATCAACTAGCAACGGAAGTTCTCCTCATGCTTGAATGTAGGTAGGTATTCAGCTGGTAACGCAGCATGAGAGACGAGTGAAATGGTTAGTAAGTGGAGTTGCTGGAGATGTAGGTAGCGGTTTGAATAAGAGTTAAGTCACGATGTTGACTAATTAGCAAGTCATAATAGTATGTTAATCTATTACGTAGTATCACAACGTGACACTACTCTGATTCAGCATATAATAACTATTATAATTAATTTAAAAAATAATATAATTCATACTATCAGCTAACTATTTGTTCTTAAAGTGTGTTTATAATCTTATACTCGGGAGTGATGATGTAATACGCGGCCGATTCACGTCCTAAGTATTTATTGCATTAATGTAAGTCATCTTGACCAATGGTATGATGATATTGCTAATTTAATTGGAGGGTAATTTCTCAGCGAATTATAGTTTTGGACGGGGTTGCCCACGTGATTTCATAGCTTTTGAATAGTTTCCACGTTGAGTTTATATTAAACTTGAACGAGCCAGCATCAACATTTCGAACCTTGATCCAGGATGTTCGAAATTTGCTAGTCAAATATTGAATGAATGTCAGGGAATGCATAAACAGGACATTTTTATCGATGGAACGCAACCCTGCAATGTTACAGGCACGTACAGTAGCGCGCAGATGTGAATCTTGCACCTGTCAGGGCTTCTCTCTACTGGCTGACACTCAAACACCCCGCGGGAAGCATGTGACGAACCGAGCTCGGCAGTCTGGAGTTGCCATTCGCTCGAGAAAACAGCGGTCCGCGACCAACAGTTATCAAGCTGAGTGAAGATGTCCGTCAGGGCATGCGCCAGGCATTATTTTTTTCATAGCGTGGTACCTATGTTAATAGTAAAAAAATTGGTTGTCTGTAAAGTCGGTTTACGGACGATAGTTTAACGTGACAACGTCATAACAAAACATTGATGAAATGGTTGCATACTTTTATGAATATAATTGAATTATTTATATTTTAATAATAAAAGAATAAATACTTGAAATTATACTAGTAATCAGATTTTTAAAATGCAAGAACAATTAACCTTTATTGCCGAAATTGTTGTTGTAATAAGCAATGAAAACCACATTAACTTTTCACTTCACTTTATAAACAGCCGACGAAACAGTTCACGTGTAGATGTAAGTTGAGTGCTGCCGCTGTCTTTTTTTTCCTCGGACGCATAGGCCAATCGAGTGGAAGAGAGATAGATGCGGCGCAAGCGTACAATGAGCGTAACGGGACACAGCGTAACGGAACAATGTGCGTAACTGGACACAGCGAAACGGAACAATGTGCGTAACGGGACACAGCGAAACGGAACAATGTGCGTAACGGGACACAGCGAAACGGAACAATGTGCGTAACGGGATACTTTTTCGTGCGTGCAGCCGGCATTCATCGATTTATTAGACGTTGTCGCGTCAATAATTTAGCGTGTTTACGTGAAGTAGGGGTTTGGGAAATAATCTATCAGCGACATCACATCGCATCAAGCAAAATTTTTCAAGATTTTAGGCGCCTACTTTAAGTAGTGATGGAATGAAACTAGACAAGCACAAGTCACTACACAATGTATGCTCGGAACGTAACTGAACAATCGCTGGTGAGCGCTTACGTGAAGTGTTAATGAGATGTTCACAAACAAAATGGGTGCGTGTACTTATGTACGCGCGTTTGAAGATATACCTACTATTTGGCGTAATAAAAAAGACTTATTTTAAATTTGCATGCAAATAATTAATATAATTAAAATAATGAATGGACTGGAGTCATATTATAAATACTGTTAGTAAAGTATAAATTCTATCAAATTGAAACATTTAAATCAACTCTCAGTATCAATATTAATATAAACATGTGAATAAATTTATTATAAAATTTAGTCAAATAATCTAGATAAATTTTAATTATTAATGAAATCACAATATATAATTAATTTTTATTCAAATTACAAATTTTAATTATTTATAAATTATAATGTAATATATTATAATACAAATAAATTATAAATACGAGACCATAACGTTACCTAAACATTCAAAAGTTTATAAACACAATTTATATCATTAATATTTACAGTAAAAATGTTTTTATGTCATGGACCAGTAATCCATATCAATCACTAAAGTATAGGATTTAAAGCATATATATTTTTGTTTTTATTTGTATGTAGCTTTTTTGATGTTGCCTTTTTTTTTCATCCTATGAAAATTTCACTGCATTGTGCGCATACATTGTAAAAATTCACCGTCATCAAATTTTCAAACCGCCCTTAAAGAATTATAACTTCCAAAATTCAGAAATATTTTTAACGACAGGGCATACCTCGCAGGGAGGTTGGCGTGGTCGTTGAATGGTTCTCGCATCAGACACGCGTCTTGCTGAAAAACTTTCTCGATACAATATTTGTGCTTCCCTTGCATCGTCATCCACAAGCCTTTGCATGTGTTGCATGTCTGTCTTCTCTTAATTCGTGAACGGATCCATTTCGCTGGAGATCCAAAGCACAAATGATATTAGTTGCTGTGAACTGCGCGTGTACATAATTTTCTAAGAAGCATGCATTGCACCATGACTCGTGTTTGTCTAGCTGCTTTCTATCACCCTCTAAAGTACGTATTACGAAGCTTGAAACATCCTGTATAACGTGCCTTGCCTGCTCTAGAATTCCGTATAATCGCGTCTGTACACACCACCGTGATTGGACAACCTCGCTGGTATACTGGTCTCCTGATGTGGGGGCCAATTCCGTTTTTGAATTGGCTATGATCGTATGCACACAGGCAGCTGTTGACACTCGTCATGTTTCGGCGCACGGTACATTTGCAATGGTAAAACGAGGGAACCCTCGCCATATAGACGTGGAAGCTTCAAAACAAACGGCACTCAGTTTCAAAATCTCATCGAAAGGTTTTCTGGATGCAGAGACGCGTAGATCAAAGTTGCGATCGTATTTCACACGTTTGTCGTCAGCACTGAACCTGTCAAAAGAAGCCGTCACATATAATAGGGGCTCCGGCTACTGGGTCCTGGGTGTGGATTGTGGATGGGGTCAATAAACTACCGACATCTGAAGTCACGACGGCCATCTTGGATAATCTTGAACTTGACCTCGACCGCTAACTTGGATACGCCATCTTGGATTATGACGTCATGTCCGTTATCTTGGATTCTAGAACTTTCCTCTATTTTGGATCCACTATCTTGGTTAACACATTTTTGAATTTTATAACTTTCCGCCATTTTGAAATTATGACGTTACTATTGCAATTTTTGTTACGTGCGCCATCTTGAAAATCCGTAATTATTAAACTAGAAAATCGGGAATAATTTTAAAAGTTATAACAATTTTTTAATTACAATTTTAATAAAAAAACGCACTAATTTTATGGGGCTGAGTCTTCTGTTCGTACCTGGTGACTCTAAAAAAGAAGTAAGGTACGCCGCCCTAATTACTTTTATATGGTTTCTCAAAATCACTCTCGGAAAATACTGGAGTTTCTTTGTGATAGGGCATTTGCAGATTTCTTACCCACCATACAAGTTACGCGTAGTTGTGTGTTACCGTCAAGAATGACCTCACTGTCAAGAAGACGTTACCCCAAATAGATTTTAAAAAATCTTATAGACCGTTATTTGAACCCAGGAGCTCTCGCAGCTGACTTTAGCACTGCAGCCGAATATTCAGGGCGTTATTCATAGTTGTTAGGGTAAGGCATCGAATGAACACTGAATTGTTTGGATACAACCTTAACCTAACTCGCAGGCCGTATTTCAAAACGTGCCTAAACCGAATCTCAGTAAGAGAGCAGATAGGCAGCCGGTTTAATAAAAGGTGCCCTAAGCGAGGCTAGAAATAGTTGCACATCACGAAACAAGCAAGTTAAGTTATTTGACATGTCTCTACACAACATTTGTTTGTTTACGGTTACATGAGAACAATAGAAGACTACAAAAAATCAGCGTGCCTGGTTTACACTTGATGAATTGTCTTTTTTGAATTCTTATCAACATTTGATAACACAATAGTTGTAACCAAAAAATATTTAATGGCATAAGGCTATAAAATTAATTATTTATATACACACAGACGCATACATACTTTCAAACATACATTCTATCACTTCTATTGTGTTTATGTATGTTTTATTTTTGTATTAATTAAAAAACTAACGGCCATCTGCCTACCTTAGATGAAATAACCAAACTAACGCCGAACTATGTATTAAGAGTAATTATAACGATTACTAAAAAAATAACAATATTTAATATATGTTACATGAATAATGGTGTTCACAATGCAATTAAACATTTTATAAAAAAGTTAAAACAAATATTCCCCTGCCATCGTAATTTGAACTTGCCACGCACTGTACCACTCTTCTGCAGAAACACAGCATAAAAGGAGAAGAATTTTCAATTTACTCAAGTATTTTATAAGTTATGATTTTTTTTTGTTGTGGCCATTAAATTGTACAAAATGTTTTGGAGGACAGTTTCGCTATCATAAAGATTCATTTGGCACACCAATAAGAGTTAATGACACCAGACGCGGGTCGGCCATCTGGACGGAATCACCAAAAAGAGTGAGATCTGCGCATGACACGGTCACAGATAAGACACCAAAATCCGTTTCATAAAAATAAGATACTGGTACTGTCCTATCTAACGGTTATGGAGCGGTATTGTGCGCTAGGAATACGGTTAGGGTACAGGTGTAGCATATGCAACCCCTAAACCCTTATCTATGTGTCTTGGAATACTGTTCTAGGGAACAGTGGATTAAGGGATGGGGAAGGGCAAAGAAGCAGTACTTTGGCTCACTGAGGTATTGATGTAGTTGTAATTCCACGACGGTTACAGAAGCTTTCAGAAGCGTCTTGTTAATATTTGCTGGCGTTTGTCTAGTTTATTTTCATCATAGTTTAACAAATTATTCCTTCCCATCCCCCCCCCCCCCCCCAAAAAAAAACTTATTTTCGTACCCATGGAGGTATTAGTCTATGGAGTTGATGTGTGTTTTAAAATTGAAGACACTCTTGTGAACAAGTTAGCAAAACAAGCCGTAGCTCTACAAAGGCTAATGCTAGAAGTTAGTTCTATAGCTTGAAAGGAGATCTCAAGAAAGAATCGTAGAAAAAAGGCCCACATGAAGTGAGTATCATAACGAAACTAGCATTAAACTTCGTTGTAACAAAAAAAAACTGTTTTGCTACACCGATCAACACGGCAAAGATTTCACACACCAATGCATTCTTATCTGCGTGATTATAACTTTGCTTCAACCTTTCTTTACGTTAGTTTTTTTTTTTTTACGTTTGTAAAAATTTATATCAATTCTTTAAAGCTCTGAAAATGAACATGTTCGTTTTTTACGACGTTGGTAGCATTGCTAGGCATATGCCCACATCAGCTAACCATAATTTTATTCGTAATATTAGAAGATCGGCTGAGGCCTATTGGCAAGCGGATTTGCCACGTTAGCTTACGCATTGTTGGACGTTATCCGCGAACAGTAGTAAATGTGCGTGTGTTGGTGTTTACGTATGTGTGTGTGCGTGTGTGTGTGTACACGCGCGGTAAAACGACGGCCTGTTCTCGCTGCGACCCGTTATTTGCACTGCGGCTGCCGCGTGGTTTTTGTCGACGGCCAGCGTTGCAAAAAGGAAAAGAGGAGAAGGGGGGAGGGGGTCACGTACTCGTTTCCCCGCTGTCCGTCAGCCCGATCACGTCGCCACGTCCGGCGCTGCTGCGTTTCCGCGGCTTATCGTCGCTCGTCACCGGACCGCGCATCAACGCGATGGCTTTTCGTTTCGCTCTCTCTTTTTTTTTTGCCCTTCCCTCCCCCCTCCCCCAAAACAACCTCACGGTCCCGTGCCCAGCAGCCTTATTAATTATTTCTCCCGTGCAGAGGGCAGGACGCAGTGCTCACACAGCTGTCCCGACGTCAGTGGCTCTCCCCGGTTTTCAATTCCCGCCCGGAAATAAACAATGCTTCGGCTCCCTCAATGTAATTTGTAACCGCCGTTACGTCACCGTTTCCCCTCGCGTTTTGGTTTCCCGAAAAAGAAGACAGCAATTTTTTTTTTCATCCCAGGGCGCATAGCATTTTATAATCTCAAAGTATAGATATGTATTTTTTTCGATACATAAAATAGATAACACAGAAAGAATTTTTTTTTGATATTAGTGTTAATCCTCTACTAGCTGGAGTACCCGTGCTTCGCTAAGGCAGTCTGCAGGCGGAACACACTTGCACTGATCATTATTCACGCCCCTCCTCGTGTGTGCGCCACTGTCGTTGGATACGCAGAAGGCATCAACAATGCAATGGCGAAATTTCATCAGAAATAATTAAATTCTGCACCAAGGGGTGGTTTTCTCGAAATTTCACCTTGACAGTGACCTTCCTAGTGTTTCGGAGGTCAAGTGCGCAAAATTTCAACTCAATCGGCTGAACGGTGAGCGAACGCATAGAAGACGAACTCACAAACATTAATTTGTATCTATAAGATAGCCTCTGTATGCAAATATACTGAACCACGTAATAAGGAACGCAGGCTTTCGCGGCCACTGTCTGGAGTTTCTTTGCTTCTGTGTTGCAGCCGCGTTGAAGGTCAAGATATCACTGACGTTTCGGTCGACGTTGCAGTCACCATCATTAGGGAGATGTTAACATACTGCTGGACTGGGAAAACATGGATTGAAATGGATAACCCCCTAACCCCCCTAATAAACTGTATACTTATTAAATACACAAAGATGTACAATCATTGATATGTAACATCTTAGGTATCGGTAGAATTTGCTAGGAGTAATTTCATGAATGCGACGTAAGTCGCATGAAAAACGAAAGTGTAACCAAGGTGCTTCCATCTGTTGCGGATTGTATGAACCAAGGTACACAAAGCCAAAGCGAAACTTGACAGTATTAAATGTTTAATTAAAAACAAACAAGATGGGCATGGTAGTATTTAATAACATTCCTTCTTTAAAATCAGGTCCTATGCCGGGGTTCAGTATTTTTTCAAATTCCTTTTCACTTTGATCTGACCTGTTTCATTATATAGTTTAAAACTTCGATCTGCTAATCGAATGATTCGATAACCGACGCAGCTGCTCCAGCAGCGAGATCTAGATCTAGCGGCGGGTGCGGGAAATACGTGTGATTCTCGCCAGATACGTAGTTGAAAACACAATTTGCGGGCATTTATCACGCTGGTCGCTACTTGAAAAAAAAATTCCACGTTAACTTTCGTGTCCCGAATTTTTGCAACATGAATACAAAAATGAATTTGCTCGTTACCGAGGTTAGACGTTGCACATCTCTGTCGAGTGCCAAAGGACTAGCTCGCTTTAGGTAGTGCAGTCTAATGTTTATCTGCAAAATGGTTGAAAACCTGAATCACCAAATAAATAAACACGCCCATTGTGGTCCGTGTCCTGGTCCTGTCCGCCTACACTGTCTCGTCGCCGTCCTCGAAGCCGCTCGTCGCTGGAGTCACTCTCCTGCCAGCTTCTCTCGCCCCGCGGAGCTCGCTCGTGCCACTGGCAACAGCAACTGCTCGGTGATTGTTCCGTTGTTCCTGACCTAACTTAACTTTGGGAGGGGTCTAGGTAAGGATGACTAAGTACGTCTAAGTGCCGAAGCCTATATACGGTGGCGCGGCAGTAGGCCGAGAGGCGCTGACAGAAATTCTTTTAGCTAAAAACTATACCGAAATGCACTAGACCGCCCAGTACTTCCAATAGTTAATAAAGTTATTCGTAAACAGTTCCCTGACTAGCTTCACAATATTAACTGCGCACATTAATAAGCATAATGAAACGAAAGAAAGTTCCATATACGAATATTATATTATCTTTTTCGTGGTTTAAAAAAATGCTTGAATGAAACATCAATTAAAATATAAAATCAGGCGCCAATTTTCTTTTAAAAAAACTTCAGTATTATCTCTAAAAATATATTTAAAAAAAATAACAATACCCATGTGTTGTAAAAATTTGAGATATCGTTATTTCAGTTTTACAAACTGTTTCCTGAACAAATATTTTGGAAAAGTACAGTAAAATTTATTCTGTGTGGGTGAGTTGAGGCGGGATCTTCCTCGAAAGCCGTGGCAGGCTGGCGGGACTGGCTACGCCGTTAAAAAACTGTTACGATTTACTGCGGGTTCGTAAAGGATAGCCCAATTAAAGATTTTTATCACACACAGTTTTATTTCTTGCCACTATTTACATTACTAGCTAATAATCTAAAAATGCCAATTAATCAATTGTACTTAAAAATAATGTTGCTTCCTCCAGTCACTCGTTTCTCACAATCCACACGCCTCGCTGGGCCGCACCTCTGGCGCAACTCTCGCCGCAGCAGACACCGATCGAGCCACTCTTGCTCGGATTTTTTTTTTCTGTTGTGGATTCGGGCGCTTCGTAGACCTTGACCCTTAGGTCGCGCCACTGCGCTGTCAGCGTTCTCAGTTCGCTCAGCGTTTATCGTGGCTCAGCAGATAAATGTAACTTTTTAAAAATATCACCTTTACTGTGTATTTGTTTTTGTTCGGCACTTCTGTAAAAAAAAACTATATTGACGTTCGATTATCCGGTAAAATAGTTAAAGAAACCATATTGTTTAAACAGTTTTAATGCACTACGATTGATTTATAGTTCTTAACGGAATTATATAAAAAAGAAATGTTCACAATTGTTTATGTATTGCTTTTACTGAAAGTGAAAATGATTTAAAAAAATTGAACAGATAATATTTAAATTGGGACTTAATTAATTTATTTTTAAAAAAATTATGTTTTGCTACCTGGGCAAGTGGATATAAAAAGGATATATATAAAATGTAAGGGAATTGATGTTTATTTTAATGTACGATTTTTTAAAAGATATAACTATAGATTAAAGATATAACCATAATTAATTTGTTAAAGATAATTTGATAAAATATGGTAAATAATTTAGCGTAATGTCTGAAGTTAACAAAGACATGCTGCTACAAAAACGTTTTCCGAGAATTATTTGGCATTTAGGAGTGAATTAATTTTTGGAATGTCTAATGTCATAAGACACTATGTTATGATCAATGAAAATCTCTTGACGAGCGATATCTGCCTTAACTAGTTTAATTTTTAATATTAAACGTAAATTAATTTTTTTATCTCTCCCCCTTTAACAATATTTTCTATGCGAGAAATCTAGCAATGTATTCGTTTGTTGGAGAGAAGATGAGAAAAAGAGAATTTAGTGCACGGCCACGAAATCAACGAACTGCTGGTTCTTACAGACGGCATACGAAATTTTACCGACCGCGGGGGCTTCTTTTATTTTTTTTCTTTCTTCTCGGGGTAACGTGCCCGCGAACATTCGGAGGAACAAATTTGTGGATTCTGGAGCACTTTAACTGAAGCAGCGCGTCACAGTTGATTCAGCCAGCCGGCTAACTTTTAACTCGCTTTACCCGCGTTTGTCTCTTTTCTTCCCCACCCTCCAAAGGCTGGAACATTTACCTCGTCGGTCAGACGCGCGCGGAGGAAAGGATGTAGCTGGGTGGGTGCCACATCCACCCCTGACTACTCTCTAGGCAAATAAAAATAAATCAACTTAATCCTTCGGTCTTATCGATTCAAAAAATTATTATTATGAAATAAATTATTGTTTGATAATTAATTCATTAGTCTCTTATGTACAAGTTTTAAAAGGATTAACACGGCATTTAAAGGAATAAACCTCAAATTTTAAAACTTACATCAATTGCATAATTTATTTAGTTATAGCCTCTCACTTTATACAAATAACTTCCAGGAATGAATTAGTACCACAAAACTTCGCATTAACATAACACGTATTCTTATACAGCATTCATAAAAGTATAGAGTTTATATTATGTAGGACACATTGTTTCACAAAGTATTTATAAGCCACAAAGGCAATGCGTCGCGCTGTTCAAGGCTACTGTTGGCGGAGCGAATGCAAACAGCTGTGTATTCTTTCTCTTTCTCCCTTTCTCCCCCTCTTTTCAATGCCATGGGAATGTTTGCGCTCGCTCACACGATGCAGCACTAGCGCTATCTGTAGGCCGCGCCAAAAAATTGAATGGCGCGCGCTTCTCGCTACTTCCTGTTACACATTTCCGACGCTTCAAGAAATTACTCTCACCAAATGCAGTGTGCCGAGAGCTAAGATTTTACACATCAATAAAAAAAGTAATTACATATAAAAAGAAACAACCTTATTGTTCATCAGTGGTTAGTTTTAAGATTACTTTTAACGTAATTTACAATCGGTAATCATTTTTTGTTTGTTTTAATTTCCCGTATTTTTATAGCACCTGAAATAAAATGTTTCTACCATGTAGCCTGAGAAAGATAGCGTGAGATGACGCAGTGGTAAAACGCTTGATTCACACTTCAGTGCACCCTGGGTCGAATCCATGTCCCTCCATCTTGATTTATGTCCTCCATGTTTTTTCCTAAATCACTCCAGGTTGGTAACTATATCGGCCATGATCGATTCATTTACCAATATCTCTTATAAGTACGGTTGTACGTAACTATGGCACGAAAAGAAATTAAAAATGTTGTAGTAGAAATTTAAAATTCTATACTGATTCAAAACTACGCTCAGAAAATAAATAATAAAAATTTAAGTAGTTACGTGTAAATGATTGTTCGTTGGTAATATTTTAATAATAATCTTCGATTTTCAGCCGCAATACGTAGGAATGACGTTCATGTAAACTAATAAATTTTTTTTTTCCAAATCAGTTACACGTTTTAAATCTACATTTTAGTCATTAACATCGCTAAAAAGCTTGGAATGTAATTTAAAAATGTTAATAGAATGTTTAAAACAGGAATTATAGCTTTACAGAAACATCAACCACCACCACCACGTAAAACAATTAGGTTCTTGTTAATTACCACCAAACTCCAAGAATTCTATTCCCTTAATAGCTTTATCATTTGTCAATGATAAAATTAACATAATAATATAATTTAACGTCTTAAAAGCATATGAACTATATTAAAATATTCCTACTTGAATGATAGAGATTTTGTCCCATGAAGCAGTCTTTTAATGTCTCTTCTTTAATCGAAAAGAATTTAAAATAAATATTAAAAGTTACTAGAAACAATAAGTCTAAATTCTAAAATATTTTCTAACGCTAAACTTTACAACTTTACAAAAACTATTTAGAGTAAATAGCAAAATCAATAGAATATTTTGAAACACTTTTGCAAATATAATTTCGTTAAAAATATCATTCTTGTAAATATTTATTTCAAATCAATTAATATCAATTTTCTTGAACGTGAATACTATTTACATAAATTTATATACTACATCTGCAAAAACAAAATTTCTCAAAAGTTGCAATTCCATAGGTTATCTTTTATCTCGTTCCAAATGATTTATACATAGAATTAATATCCATGAAACGACGTTTCCTGCACGTGTATACAACACCACAATGACTAATCATCTAACTAGGCACCTGAATCTAAATAACGCAGTGGTAAGAAAAGTGACTAGCATATCGAAGGACCCGGGTTCAAATCAACGTCTAAATATCCAGATTTCGGTTTTTCATTGTTTACCGAACACTCTCTAGGAAAAGGTTTCAATATATTCTTACCTGAAGTCACTACTTAAGTGCAGCTTCTCTTGAGTTTTTACAATACATACCGGATGTACGGAAAATACACTTTTTTTTTAAGTTTAGCGTGATTATAAACAACACCAAATTGTATTTGGATTGTAAAACGTGTAGATTTTGAATGAGGAATATCTTGATTCGGGACTTCGCCAAAAAAAAAATACACAATATAATAGGTAAAACACGCAGGTACTATGACGTTACAGTTTTTTTACCTGCAGCCATCGCTACCCTCAGTTGCACATCCTCATAAAAAAAATTGTGGGCGAGTCTTTCAGTATTATCCCGTGATGTGTATACATCTAACCTCAGTAACGAGCAAATTAATGTGTACTCATGTTGCAAATAAATTTATAATACCGAGCATTATAAATATACAAAAAGTATTCATTTTAGGGAAAAACGGTGACAATTTGTCGTATTTTAAAAACCTGACTTTAATTCTGGTTAACAAGATAATTGATTTCTCGTGGCTAGCCACACAACAGTTGTACCGAACGCGTCACATGTAAATGCCTCCACGCTGAACCGAACTGATGACAGGAATATATTGAATGATTGAATCAGTCAGTATATTAATGGTTGATATTTTTGATGATTTTTAGAAATTTTTTACCAATTTCTAAGTTAGCTATTACGAATTTCAAGAAGACGTCCTAGGCGGTCAACGAAATGGCGTAAGCCACGGTAGTAAATACTACTGCATTCTAGCGGGCAATAATTAAATTATTATGGCCCTCTAGCATATGATGCCATTATTTCTTCAGATTAAAAAATTTACAAATCTGAATATGCGTTATTTCTTTAATACCTTATTTAATTCTCTGTTTGGTAAATCTCTCTATGCGGTCGAAGGCGTATATTTTTCAACCCAAAGAACCGAACTGTCATGGTTCGAAATTACGACTAATTAGTATACACAATATACAGACATCTTACTACAAGGTAGGCTTGGTATCATTGTGGTGAAAGGAATTGTGCTGATAAGCAGAACGTCATGGGTTCGAGTCCACAAATTTACTAGTTATTTTACACTTGTTAAAAAATTTTAAAGACCCATCATAACGACTAACATAAAAAGATTTTTACAATAGGAATAAGCAATACAGAAAACAAATGTAAAATATGGCGTCTAGCGACGGCAGTGTTCCTCGTAGGTGATTCTAGCACAACTGGATAAATATTGCACAGAATTGCGGATAAAAAAATGTTTGCGAAGATGGGCACGAACTCCCGATCACAGGCTACGAGCGCCGGAACATAGCCCAATCCTTACGATTGGCAGGCCACCACCAAAAATCGTAGTCCCATAATAAATGCGTTGTGCCCGTACTACTCGCACTACTCGCAGAGCTCACTTTTTCGGTGATTTCGTCCAGATGGCACCATTAACTCGCACATAGTCACTTTTGTGAACATCGGGGGACGTACCAAGCGTGTTGATATCTTTATGATAGCGAAACTATCCTGGCATACATTTTGTACACCATAATGGCCATGGCAAGAAATAATCGCAACTTAAAAAGTACTTTACAAAATTAGAAAGGGTTTCCATATATGTATGTGCGATGGTGCTGCTATACCTAGAAGTTTTGCCGTAAATATTTCAATAACGTCCGGGCGAATGCGTTGAAACTATGTAGTTTCTAGCCTCGCGCAGGGCACCGTTTATTAAAACTGTTGCCGATTTGTTTCCTTTCTGAGGTTTCGGTTTGGACACGTTCTGGAATACGGCCATCGAGTTTAAGTTCCGGTTTCCAAACTCCGCAGGTCCGGTGTCGCTCGTAATTTCTGAACGACACCCAGCATACGTAGCAAACTTAAAGACTCTTTCACGTCACAAAATTAGTGCGTTTAGGCCAAAAATGTTAATCGGTATCCATCTCACTCGGTACGGTGCCATGCATGTGTGAGCAACCAGAAGAAAGAAAGGAAATTTCTGAACTGACTGTACGGTAAACCTGGACAAAACGTGCGGCCCAAGCAGAGCACTCTAGAAAGATTAACTCACACCTCTTTCCCTGATCACTGAAAAAAACCACCACGGAAGAAGCGTTACGTGAATTCGTAAGAAATGCCACTATAACATTTTAAGTCAATATTAATTGCATTGTACTAAAAAAAATTTAAATACGATTCGGTGGCTTCCAGGTTGGTGAGTAAATTTTTCAATTTTAGTCAAGACGTGGAATTACTTTGGTAGTTGGTTTTCTAATGTTAGTTTGTTTTCCTTGGAAAACAGAATCCCAAATGGCGCAGACAAAAGTGACAATGCATCCTAACCGCTCGAATTCATTCCTTGGCATTATCAGCGAGGAGTTACGCAACTCACTGGGACTTTTCTTTATATAATTTGGAGCAAAATTAACGTGATATCAATGTGGGTACTATTCCTAATATTTACAGAGGGATTCGAACCAAAATAAAAATGACCAATACAATAAAAACCAGCGTTGGCTGATTTAAAACCATGGTTCAAACCTAGTGGTTTTTATAAAAAAATCAAATGGGTTTTTAAATAATGTATTTTGAAATAGAATTATTAATATTTAAGGAAATGTTTAATCCTACTGTAATAACAAAAAATGTTTTCGTCATTAATGTTTCTTTTGATTTATAGGGAACACAATTATAAACTAATCCAGATCTTATGATTTAAATTATATGACTACGTTGTAAATCATATCCAACTAAAAACCCAACTAAATACTCCTCTAAAATTAAAAATATTAAATTGTTAATTCCTATTATGTGAGAAATCCCAGACCGTACTGTAAATCACCATTCTGTTAGAAATACCCATTCCATGGGGAATCCTCCTCCTGTGGTGAAATGCCCTTTCTGTGGTCAAGTTACAGTCAGATGTGTAGATTTTCTGGACTTAATTTCTTTGATGTTATAACTTTTCTGGTTCAACATGAGTGGCAGAAAACGGGATATTGTATAGATTTAATTTTAACACGATAAGAACAAAATAACTAGAGTAGTAAAAAAAAACTTGGTTGAAACCTAAAAAAAATAATTATTTAAACAAAAAAAAGTTGTTTGGTGTTTTTCCAACTCTGATAAAAACCCATCTTAGGGTTAATACGGTGATGTATTATCAGATCGTATTGTTTACAGTTGATTATCACAATTGCACGCAACGATCTTACAAAATATGTTTAAAATGTTTTATCTACTTCTGTACACTTGGCCGCACGCTCATTCACCACACGTGTTGCTCTCTGATTACTGCAGCGGCTTACATGATAAGTGTGTGTTTGGTAAACAATACCCCTTATCCTTCCCCATAGGAAATAAACTGTTCATTAAAAAGGGACTAAAAACGACATTTATGACATATTTTCCCCCAAATGGTGTACGGAATAAGCCCTGTGAGAGGCAGTAACTCCTCATGAAACGTTCCTATATGTCCTAAATCTATCTAGTTTACAAAATGCTTTTTCCTGGTGATCACCAAACTTAAGCTTACGTTTAGGAAATATATGGAACAGTTCGTAAGCGGTTGTTGCAATCTTTTTTTATGACTTGTAATAAAAGTTTTCTACTTCGTGTGCACGCGCTTGCTGATAAAGTTTAACGGCTTTTTTTTAACGTAGCTATATTGGTATATTTTACAAGTTACGGCGTAATATCATACTCATGTTTTACAATAAAAATTCATTTTAAAAGCCGTAAAGGGCTGAATTCAAAGCAAAAGCACCATGCATTATACGACAGTAAATAAGATGTAAAGCAAAAAAAAAAAACGGAATGATGCATGACTTAACAACAGTATGGATACAATTTGTAACAACGCGGTATATTGGTTATTCACAATATTTCGTTTTATGACTGTGGTGTTGTGCAATAATAAGATAAAAGTCAGTATCAAAACATAAATTATGGTCTAAATTACACATAAAGTGGGCACATGTACGTATAATAAAAGTCCAGAAAATTATTATTAATATAAATTAAACAATTGACAACTTTAAGCATGCAGCTTTTGATCACCTCAATAACTCAAAGTTCAGTTTAGTTTTTTTGAAAATTATAATTTACCTCATGGGCATGTTCCCAAAATATATATGCTAGTGTTTTCCAGTATTATTTATTAAAACAACTAGAGCAACAAGAAGATACTTATCTAGTATTATTAAAAGTATAGTTTAAATGGATATATTCTCAGTATTTGTTTATTTAATTCCCCCAAATTATTTACGGACAGATTTATGATCAGAATCAAAAAGAAAAATTATTTTTAAAAACAAAAAAATAAACTATTGTATGTGGTCTTCAATGGCTACATCCGTTACAGGGGAAAGTTTGTATTTGCGTAAAAACACTGTCGACGAGTGTTTTTCATATGCTGGGATCTGAAGATTTGTTGTAATGCTTTGGGTACGGCCTGTTGGGCCTGTTTAGAGTAGAACTTCATTTGTCTACAACACACCCTGATGTATGAGGTAAGCTGTCGATCTTCTCATAACTGTTCTTGTAAACAATTAAGAAGTCTAAACGAAATTTTCAGTTTCTTAGAAAATAGATGAGTATATTTCGAAAGTGAAATTAATACGTCAAATCTTACTAAGGATGAACTTTTGAATTTTTTATAGCACAAAATGCAGATATTCAGATAAATTGTGTTCGAATTTGTCTTCCTTGTTTGAATACGTATAACTTTGAGAACTACTGTAGCTGTTATGACGGAACATTTCTAAAATTTGACCTCACAGCTGTCTTAACGTGTATGGGACAGCACAATGTGTTTACCAAAGTAATGTGTAAGATATGAAGTAGTGTGAGATTTGCAGACATTACTTTCCTTTACTTATGTTTTTTTTCTACTCGCCATCATTTAATGTATATGTCGTAGGAATTATCTTTTCTTTTGTAACGGAATATATGGGAGCTAAATGATGATGCCCATTCAATCTACGTGGCTGAGTAGCATTTGCACTATTTATTAAAATATCAAAATCAACGTTTTTTTAAAATATAAAATTGAAAATATTTACTTGCAGTTATAAAAAGCTAAATTGGTTACTATTTAAATTTTTCAAAAATTTCAGATATGCTGTGTTTTTGAGAGATGCGATATGCCTTATCTGAGCTTCAACCGATGGAGATAACGACAGAAAGTTATAGACCCAAAATTGAAGAGCTCAAAAACCCCGTTTACTGCTGATGTAATCATATTTTTTTTAAAATTCGATTTACCGTTTACTAGCTGGTTCTCAATTTGTTGGGTTTTAGAACAGTCAAGAAATCTTAATTAACACTGAAAATATTACAGAAAATTGTAGGACGTCATATTAGAGAAATAAATAATATAAAATTCATGTGAGCGAGTCTTCCAGTACTCGGCAGTAATGTGTAAACATCTAGCCTCGGTAACGAGCAAAAACATGTGTTCTAATGTTGTTCAAGTTGCAAATAAACATAGTACAAAACTCGAACACGAAATTTAACGTAAAATTCTTTAAAACAATGCCGAGTGTCATAAATATACTGATAAATAAAATATTCGCTTTTCAAGTAACAACATTTCTGGATGAGAATCACACACGTTCTTTCTGCGCCCGCCACTAGAATTCGCTGCCTGAATCGTAAACGTTACTTGCTTCTATCAAGCGCAAATAGCAGCTCGAAACATATAGAAACGGCTCCGATAAAAGCGAAAATGATTTAAAATAATCATTAGCCCCGGTTTCGGACCTTATTTTTGACAAGGAATTTTATTAAAATACTATAAAAAATTTATAATTCACTAAATAAAATTTCCGCGCACATTAGAAGTTATACTTTTATGGCATTAGTAAAATATTAACGTAAAACATTTTGAAATCAATTTATAACACTAATTATATGTTTGTATTTTTGTTTTAGCCTAAACGACTTAAATCATTATGCAAATACTTCCTAAAATAAACAGTAACCTTAAAAAGATGATTTAACATTATTATATAATAATATAATGTTATTAAAAATAATAAAAATAAGTTTTCCCAGTGACAAGATTTGAGCTAAGTCCCTTGAGGTTAACAACCGCGCTGTACCGCTGTGCTACGCAGCCCGTTGATATATTGCAAGGAGAATATGTATTATAAGCATTTTAATGCCATGTTTCTTAGGTATTTTAAAACTTGAGATTACTTTTTACTATGACTATTTTAGTTTACAAAATATACTCCGGGGTAGATTCACTATCATAAAGTTTGGTTTGGCACAACAATACGTTTGGTACTTCCCATAATATTAACGAATGTAACTATATAAGGGTTTATGTTGCTGCATGTTGGATCGCCATCTTGCTTACACAAATCCGTTCATTGACTTCCGTTCCAATTTTTCACGAGATTACTCCTACTTAATGCCGCATACGAGAGCTAAGATGTTTACACACAAAAAAAAAACGTAACATAAAGACTATGATATAAATATTAAGTCAGTACGATGAAGTAAAAAAAGTACTTTTTAATAACTTCCGTGCATACATTACACCGCATCTTATGAAACGTGGTCGGTGGTATCCGCCTGAGCATGGTTCATAATAGCAAACGTCACGTCACTGTTGGTGCGACTTGTTACTGCAACATGCATTGTGACTGGAAATAACCATGTACGAACTTATACAGATGTGGCGAGGCTGCGTGTACCTGGATTATTTTTAATGAATTCATTAGTTGAGCGGCGACGTCTCGCGGCGAGGCGAGGCAGTGGCGCCAGTGCAGCTCGGGATATATAAGTCCTTGCCACGGTTTGAGTGTGTGTGTGTGTGTGTGGGGGGGGGGGGGGGGGGCGGCGGAATTGAAATAGTTTTGGCGTCGAGAGCGGAGACGTGTTCGAGGGAAACTCGCGAAAAGAAGCTTATCGCCGCTTTCACCAGGACGGCCCGTGCATGGTGGATGGTGAATGGGTGGGAGAGGAAAGTAGAGGGGAGGGGGCCCCAGTAACGGTCCCTCGGCGGAGTCCCGGGCGACGAGAGATCCCCACACAGCTGCGGTGAATAGTAAACACCTAAAACCCCCCCCCCCCCCCCTTCCCTCTCCCAACTTACCCAACCTTTCGAAAAATCCCTCGCGCACCGAAATCACAGTCTTTACAAAGCTTTTATATTTAGAACACCGAGCTTTAAAACGATGAGTCGGACTTGAACCACAACCGTAGAAGAAATATCCCACCTCACAACATTTCTTGTTAACATTGAAGGTTTATTCACCGTATTTTCTCCCGCTTTTCACATTAAAAATGCAACGGCATAGCAAATCGAAAAAAAAGTAGATCCTTACGGCTTTAGCATTCGTTTGATGAGCTGAAAAGATGTAAAGACTAAAATGAAAGGGGGGAAACAAAGAAAATATTGTGATGGAGATATGCGAGGGGTTTATGTGCCAAAATACAGAAGGTTTAAATATAAACTTTTATTCATATAATAAACACAATGCCACGTGATAGCAAATACAAATGGTAGTCTTGATTAAATACTGATAAATATCCTTGCGCTGAGGAACTGGAGCACTGACTGACGACTTCACAATGGCGTGCTTAACTTATTCATTATCCGTGAACACGAAGAATCCGACAATCAACTAACTGTATAAGACATCTGCAATACCCGCACCATAAACCTAAATGCGGGGCTTAAAATTGAACATGGGCATTTACTCCAGTACATTCGTTGAATACAAAATAAGGTTTATCAAACGGCTGCCGTATACTAATAAGATATTAACGTCAAGCAAGGAATACTTATGTATATAATTATTTTTTCGAGCGATTATTTACAGCATGGTTTCAACGCAGTTCAAGGATACTCTCAAAATAGCCTGTATGTAAATTACTGACCACAGTATTTATTGTTCAAGTCAGATGCTACGGTAAGCACCGCCGAGTGGACGGTCGCTACTCGCCTCGTCCTGGCTTCCCTGTCGCTGCTCGCCGCGGCTCGGGCTTACCTCCACGTCCCGTCACCGCCTGACGGACTCTTCGTCTTGCTCCCAGCTGGTCGCACTGGGACTAGAACCAGTCGTGACGTCGGATCACCTCAGCGTCACCGGTCTCATACTCGCTTCTCACGGGGCGAGCGAGTGTCGTCCGCTGTCGACGCGCTGTGGCAACCCCATCCTCTGTCGTTCGTCCCGAAAGGCGTCAACCTCTTGCAGACTCTCACTCACTGACCGAGAGTATTCCTCGCTCTTCCAGGGACTCGAACCCAGCCACGCCAGTCGTCAGGAGTTTACTCTGGTCCGGTTGTCACCTAGCGTACGGAGTACCACGTGTTCCTCTACAGAGCGAGTGTTGCTCGCTCGTCCGGGACTCAAACCAGCCACTCAAGTCCTCCGGCCACGCCACTGCCACCACCTTACTATAGCTCGGTGTTTACTCGTTTCTTCAACGTTTCTGTACTCGTCACTAACCGAGCGTGTGTTCACTCGTCGACTCAGGACTTGAACCCACGACCCTCGGTACTGGTGACGTAAATGCCAACACTTTGGTTGTGGTTACTAGTGACAGGGCGTACCCGATGTTGACGTCCTTTGGTCGGCGCGGCAGGATATCAGGGCGTCTCTGGGTCTCGTAGTGGCACTGCGGTGTCTTGGAGCGTCGGTGCTGGTCTCTCCCGTCTCTGGGGTCTATATACCCTCCAGGGGCAACGGTCATTCCGCTCGCCAATGCTCGCTCAAGCTTCGCGGGTCGCATAACCCACAGGCGAGCTGAGTTGCCCTCGCGCCGGGAAGTGCAGCGGGTTGCGTCCTTTCAGGCTTGCGAGGAAAAACATCTCGTACGTCGCGTCGAAAAAAAAGTAACGGGCTGGAGAACACCCGTTTCAGGGGAAAGCATGTGTATGCGTAAATAACATTGTCAACGCCAGTGTTTTATACATGCGGAAACCTGGAAATTTGTATGGATCGTGCGTAATGCTTTGGGCACGGCCTGTTTTGAGTAGAAATTCATTTGTTTACAACACAGCCTGATGCATGAGGTAAGCTGTCAATCTTATTCTCATAACTGTCCTGTAAAAAAATTAAGAAGTCGATGAGTATGTTTCGTAAGTTAAATTAATACGTGGAATCTTACTAAGGATAAACTGATTATTTTTATAACACAAAATGCAGATATTCAGATAAATTATTGTGTTCAACTTTGCTTACGAGTGGAGTAAGTATAGCTATATAAGTCAATATTACATCCAGAAATAATTACTTGAAACTCTGTTCACTTCAGGGTTAAATATGGAAAAAAAACACCATAATATAATGCTTTCAACGCCATTTTCTGGCTGTAATTCCATCGAAGGAAATCGGTTAGGTGTCTTTTACACATTACAAATTCTTTTTCGGTTACTTACTGTCGGACAGAATAATTTTTGGTTGATTCGCTTATCGCTGCTAACTTTCCTCTTTCAGGCGCTGCCCTTCCCGTGGTCCTCTTGCCTGTGGTCTTCGAGTTCTGGTCTCTTCAATCGCTACAGTTTCGTGTCACTCGTAATTTCACGGAACGACACCCAGCATTCGTGTTGAACTTGAAGTTGTCACGTCAAGATTCTACATGGACGTTGTGGCCAGTGTTGCCAGCCATACCACAAATAATTTTGGTACACTCGCCTCTGCATTCGGGTACTTTCAAGTACAAGAAGTTCTCAGTTCGGGTGTCATTCCGGTACATACACAAAAAAAAGGTATAAAAACCAAAAATATTGCTTTGTTCATAAATACAAATGTCATATACACTGTTCTGTTAAATCTCATAATAGCATGACCACATAAAATTTTGTCGTTTAAATGCAATATTGGCTCCACTACTAAGGCCCGCGCGTAGGATTTTAGAATGCGTCGTTGGGTAGTTGGGCCGGGGTAAATGTATGTAAACTTATAACACTACTCTTCCAGCCACATGTAAAAATTGATATTTTCAGATTGAAGGTTGGTGTTAAATTAGCGTAAATATTACCTGTAGTATAAATATTACGACTTAAATTTGTGTTGTGCTTTGATAGTGTAACTGAGACTGTTTTACACGAAAGATATCCCTGATCCTGATGTCGTCCTACTGTTTACTTGATACTATCTGCAACACGATACTGTGGTTCTCCAGAGATACTTATGAACATAGCAGATCAGAGGTTTTTTTTCTTCAAAAAAGCAGGGATATTTAATGTCATTACGTTATGGCCAGGGCAAAGACTGTCTCCCACCCTAATTTATTGTTGTAATTTTTTTTTACGATTAATATTTTCTTTTTCCTAAACTCGGGTATATTAAGTACCCGAGCAGAGCTTTTGGAGTACCGGGTACAAACATAGTAATATGGGTACGTGTACCCGAATTCGGGTCAGTCTGACAACACTGGTTGGGGTTGATCTTTAAAGGGGAAGAAAAATAATTCCGCCAATCAATTTGCAGCGCGCTGTTTTCCAAACAATGTTTAGATTCGCTAAGTTGACAACACTGTCCGTAACAAAGCAGAGGGCTTGCCCGCGGAAGCAGGGTTTGAGGGAGAGGGGAAGGGGGTTGGAGAGTACAATGAGGTCTCGTCGGCGAGTGTACCACCCAGCTCCGGCGCCGAGCCGTGTAAAACACTCCACAGTCGTTAACACGGACGGCGAGTCGCTCTTTCCCTTCGGCGTCCGGGTTATTTATCACGTCCGCCGAAATAGACGGGCTTGAAAATGCATCGAGGGGAGTAATATATATATATATACATATATATTATCTCCGGCGGCGACCCACGTCCTAAGTGCGCCGTGCATAAACCTTGCTGGCAGATAAGTGACGCCTCCTCTCTAACCCGGCGTTATGGAAAATGGATATCTGTCTGGCAACGTTAAGATCGCGAAGCTGCCTTCTTTAAAATACTTTCCGATATTACCCCCCCCCCCCCCCAGTTATCTTTTTTCCCCGCAGCATTTGAGTAACGTCACCTTAAACAGAAAATATCGCTACGCTTCTTTTACTATATACATCGCGTAGGCGGTAAGGAAAAAAAAAAGTATTGTAAAGGAAATGTGCGTAACTTTATTTAGCTTTTATTTGGATTTGTAGCACGCACTTGAAAACACCGAAGCTCTAATAATTTAAACTGCACAGTTTATTTGCGTGAGATTGGATTCGGTTAGCACTAAAATATATATAAAAAAGTTTTATTCCCTTCAACCCACGAACAGAACATGTGAACTTTTATTGAAGTTATCTGCGTCCCAGAAGACTAAGTTCACGAATGCTTGGCTATAATGTTTTATCTATTAAAACACATTTTTTGTTGTTATCGTTTGTAAACTCTTTTTCCCAGACAAAAGTGTCAACCTATAAAAATATGTTCATTGTTTATGGCGCTTGGGATTCACTGAAAATACAGCGGTGACATGGATTGTACGTTGTTACTGTGGTTGAAAATTAATGCTCATATGAAAAATACATTTTTTTTTTAATTTTAATATCTCTAACATTTTAAAGTTTAGATGAACGGGGCTTTTATTTTATAGCGGGGCAACCTGCGTGGCTATATCCCCAAAGGCAATATTATCAAACCGCCAGATACCCGGTTCTAATTTTAATACAGCTGTGGATGTGAATGACATATTAGTTTTAATTATATATGTTAGTTAAGCACGTTAATCTTCCTCCTTTTACCGACTCATTGTCAATAATATAAATAAACTTTATTGTTCCGAACACCTCCTAAAATATCCCTTCGCGTCCTTAAAGGATCCTTGAAAAGTGCCTATTTAGGTCTGTCAGTCAGATTTGATGACCTTCCTAAGATTGCAAAGATCCTTGCAGAATTGTTGATGCAACCTCTCGTGATATTACGATTCAGTCTCGTTTTTTCATGCATTCTTGAGGTCTTATGAGTGGTTTGTGGCATTATAGTTGAATAAAATTGTAATTATTGTATGTTTCTTACAGCCAGCCAACTGCTGTCTACGTCCTTGTATATCACTGTCAAAGGATTAATTTGAACGTATAAAAATTGAAAATTGCCTGTCCGTATTGTGAAATTTTTTGTAAACTTAAACAATTGACTGCCGAAAAAATGTAGCTTATTTTTTTTTATAATACCAAGTTCAGAAAGCGTCAAAAATTGTTAATATACATACTTTCACGGATGGTGTCTCATCGAATTCAGCTTCAGAACTAAAGGAATATTTCGTTACATATGCATCAGTAAAGGAAACATTCTAAAAATTCGGAAACAGCAATCATTTTCAGGATATGCACAGAAAAGTAAAGACGAGGGAACATAGGGTAGGCTCCGAACCAATTAACACATTCTCGAGGACCAAAATTAACCATAACCATGCCAATATTTCTGACTTATTAATACACTCCAAATACTGCACCACGTCACAATAAAACCAATTAGTAGAGTTTATACTTATTTCTTAAAGAAAGAGTACTTGAACGATATCATGAAGTGGCTAAATGAGGTATATGTCTATGAGTTGGGTGTCTGTTATAATGTTTAAGTCACTCTAGTTAGCAATTGGTTAGCAAAACCAATTGTAGCTGTCTAAAGGCTAGCGATAAAAATGCTTGTTTAAGGGAGTATTTATCTTACAGTATTTTGCTTCACTATTTCGTATTTTCGCACATGATTTTTAATAAATTTATAACATAACTGTTTTTTAGAAATGGTGTTTTCTACTACAAAAAAAGTATTTTCTTTAATGATTTTTATGATCTAAAGACAAATGTTAATGTCAATCGAAGCATGTGCTGAAAGCACAAAATCACGTGGTATACAGTTATGGATTATCCGATAGCATGCAGCTTATACTTCAAACACTTTATTTTTAGCGTATCATTCATAAATCAATTAAAACTAGAGTTTTCCAAAAACCTGAGTTTTTCAGAGATTTGGTAAAAATTATTTTTTATTTATTTATTTTTAAATTATGTACTAAAATAAAAAGTGTTTGAAGATGGAGGCTATATATTAACTGTTAATCCAAAAGAGTGTATAAATTATTTCATTCTTTCAATACATTATATTTTGACATAAAACTTTACCTTTAAATTCATAAAAAACATTAAATAAGAATATGTTAGTGGAAAAAACAAAAAAATTCGATATGGTTATATTATGAATTTATTTAAAATCATATGCAAAAACACGAAATATAATATGCAAAATAATTTAGGATACTACCTTCTTAATAGCTTGAAAGTAACTCGCTAGGAAAAATTGTAAAAATGCAACCATGAAGTGATAATTGTTAACCAAAGATGCAACAACTCGTTGGCATATAATTAGCGTTCAACTTAATTATGGCCAGAATAAAACTGTTTGATTATTAAATGGGACAGGGAGAACAACCAGTTCTCATTTTGACGTTAATTTATTAACATGTCAAAGATTGCACATACCAACCCCCAAACTTCTTACCTTCACGAGTGGCTCTGAAGCACCTCCTTTGAAGTGCACACACTTTTAATAAACCCATACGACACATCGTTCATAATAATTGATGCATGTGCTTCTAGAGCATAGTAAGTACCTAGAACGCAGAAAAAAATTCATATGATTTTATTTTAAACTGTAAATCTAATTCAGCAATTATTCAGGTACTTAAAAGGCATCATATTATTTTTGGTACAAAATTATGAAAGCCTTAAAATGTATTTATCGATATCTGCTTGAATAATAGATACTGAATTATCAAAGGAAGATTAATATTCTAAAGCCTTATGAGAAAAAAAATGCTACGACATGATAAACTCTTGATTATATATATATATGTGTATATATATATATATATATATATATATATATATATATATATATATATCAAAAGAAGGGAATTTAACCGCAGATGTCAATTACAGTCAATAAATAATGCGTTCACTGCGTTGAGAATGGAATCGCATAATAGCTCCATTACACACACGTGCGCACCTAAATGAATACGTGATTATCGAGTTCAGAGAACCGCGAATCATTAATTTACAGCCACGTGCTTTCACCAAATGTTTGAGCGTGAATCATTCGAGTTATAATTTCAATCACCGCGTGTCAAGGGAAATCGCTGGACATTTTATATTTTATGTTATAAAATGCATTGTCAATACACTCTTCCCAATGTTTTTTTTTCCAGCGAAATAAAAATAGTTTTATAGTCTTCACCGACTTTAAAGCTGCATCCAAATTTTTAAATATTTTAGAGGTTTAATTAATTATGGTGAAAGGGGGGGGGGGGGGGTTGGTTGTATTTCTCTCTTTGGTGGCAGGCTACAAGTTACAGACTTGTAAAATTTCAAGTATAGAGCTCCATTGTGGGTTAGAATTTATTTAAATGATTGATTGAATCAGTCAGTGAGTCACAAGTCGTGTTGTAAATATGTTTGAGAAACCACTTTACTTATTTATATTAGTAGTTAATATTTTTATTTATTTGTAAAAAATTGTAAATGGCTTAACTAACTCTTCAACTTACATTGACGGTAAACTGGTCAGGATTGGCCTACAAACTCAACTTAAGCATGCCTCGAAATAAGACCGCCCCACATACACATCCAAGTCATTCTCGAGATACGAACTGACACCCTCGCGTACTGAAGTTTGTGCTTCAACCAACTGTGGCATTGAGTTAAGCAAATAATTGTTTAGTTACCTACATGAGTTACTTTTATGTTGAAATGTTATTTGTTTAGTTTAAAACTTAATTTCATTATAGTGAATAAAATGTGTCTCATTAGGACAAGAATAGTCATTTAAAATGGCAGCAGTTGTTTTGACTCTTTTGAACCAAATAAATGAAAAAAAAAGTTTGTCTGTGAAGTCGGTTTACGGACGATAGTTTAACGTGACAAAGTCATAACAAAACATTGATGAAATGATTGCATACTTTTATAAATAAAATTGAATCATTTTTATTGAATTATCACTATTTTGTATGGATACAAAGATGGAGTGAAATGAAATCTACAATTTAATTGATGAATTTACTTATATTTGCACTCATTAATTCAAATATGTTTATTACTTTAACGAAGAGATTATTTTAACTATAACTTTTATACATGTTTGCTATTTAACTTCTTCGAATCTGTGTTATTCTGTTAAGGATAGGACGATGATAGGAAAAGTAGGAAACGAATGGGAGTGTTTCAAGTTTAATGTGCCTCGAAAAAGTCAAATCGATGGTTGTTCCAATCGAGTGGAAGACAGATAGATGCGGCGCAAGCGTACAATGAGCGTAACAGGACACAGCGTAACGGAACAATGTGCGTAACGGGAAACTTTTTCGTGCGTGCAGCCGGCGTTCATCGATTTATTAGACGTTGTCACGTCAAAAATGTATTTTTTAATGTATCTATAACGTCTTAGCTCTCAGTGGGAGTAATTTCGCGAATGCAACGAAAATGTGTAACAGGAAGTATGGAGCGACGGTGCTGCTATCTGTGGTGGATGGCGCCAGCCAAAGTACACAAAGACAAAAATGAACGTTATTATTTTTTACGGTTTCGTCAATTTTAACAAGATGTACAGTATTTTAATAAAATTCGCTGTGGAAATGAAGTCCAAAGCTGGGGTTTAATATTTTTAAAAGTGTTCTTCACTTTTGACGGAGCCACTTCAAAATAGTTTAAATGTCTGTCTGATAATCGAATGGTTCAATTGTCAACGTATCCACTGTTAAGATTCCGGCAGCGAATTCTAGTAGTATAGGAATGGGGCCCCGAGCGCACGGGTTCTGGGTGTGGTGCCGGTGTCCGCCATATTGGATTGTGACGTCACGGCGGCCATCTTGGATGGTTGTGACCTTGACCTTTGACCTTGACCTTGAATTTGATCCTCAAAATGTGTCAAAATCCGCCAAAATTGGGCAAAATTTGCCCAAAATTCCTCAAAATTTCCATTTCTGTGGAAAAACATTCCGCCAAAAAATCTCAAAAAATTCCACAATTCAAAAATTCCCGTTTTCGAGAGAAAAATTCCCGTTTCGAGGGAAAATTTCCCGTTTTTAGTCCTTAAAAATCCCAGCGGCTAGAAATGTCCATATGTAGGCTTAAGCATCCATGTCTACAGCCTACGATAAGCCTCTGACGTCATCATGGATTATGACGTCACCGTTGCAATTTCGGTTACGGCCGCCATCTTTAACTTTTTTATTTATTATCCGATTTTAATGAATTTTTTTTAAAAATTAATAAAAAATTTACTTAATAAAATTTTAATAAAATACTTATAAAAAACAAACATTTACGACACGGAGTTCGAAGTCCTCGGTTCGAACCCGACGAGTGCAAAAAAAATTAAAAATGGCGACCGATCCTTCCCCCGTGGTGGGTGCTAGCAGACTGACTCCCACCACTTTTTTTCAAAGCATATATATCGTCACCTAGTATGACGTCATGTCCGCCATCTTGTCTTCGATGCTGGAAGCCATCATCAATGTATCGTCGGCTAGAGTGCGCCGATAACATGTTAGTTTAATTCGTATCCGCTAGAGTGCAGTAATCATTTATTACTGTGACACCCGCCATCTTGTCATTTGGCCGCCATCTTGAAAATCCGTAATTATTTAGCTAGAAATTCGGGAAAAGTTCCAAAATTCATTAAATAAATCACTCATTAATTTACATATTGATTCGATCGATTCCTGTCCTCGGTTCGATACCCGATCGATGCAAATAATCTTAATTTTTATGTAAAAATACCTAAAAAATGACAGGTTCGAAAATAAAAACACTGCAAGTTCTTTTACAAACATAATATTTATTACATAATTTCTATTTTACTACAGGATCACCTGCGAAGGTTAGCAATCTTACAAACATTTAGGTCCGCATAGGCGTGAAATGACTAATTCTTAGCTCCAATCGGTTTATACAAGACAGAGTCCAGCCAGATCCTTTACAGACATAGTCCTCCTCTTCTTGACAGAGTTTCTGGATACCTTGTTTAACAGTTTGCTCGATATCGTTAGAACTGTAAATTACTGCAGCCGATGTCTTGAATGCACACTTCTTCACTTTGTCATCGAACGGATAAGGCTTTCCATATATACAGTCCAACCACAAGTTATATTTCAAAGGTCCGTTTGTTGCTACGTCATCAGTAAGCTGATTGATTATGTCCTGTCTGATATCATCAAGAAAATTACAAATGTCCTTTGACTCACTTAACGTACTTGGATAATAGTAGTCTTTCAATGTTCCACGAAATGCAGACTGCGCCAAGTAGAAGCCATTATCGTTCACTTGTAATGCTCCGATCACAGTCTTATGTTTATTTTCATGTTCAGATGCCACAGCAATCGGTTGCTGCACATCAGTTTTTTTACTTGTACGCTCACGAGTCACCAATCTAAACTCAGGAGTCGTAATTGCTGCAGGTAGTTCAGCAGTAGGCGCACGGACTTCACCTTTACAGTTTATCGAATGTTGGCGCAAATTATCAATTCGAGTAAACCATTTATGACACTCGTCACAGCGAAACTTCATGCGAGAAGGACTCTTCGTACATTTACTCCTCTCATGTCTCCGTACATCATGTGCAAATGCAAACGTCATGTCGCAGTAGCCACAAGGATGCCTAGTTGAAGACAAACCCGAACCAGATGTCGCTGTTACTGCAACTGAATCATTTCCAGGCATACTCTTATGCACATCAATGCATCGTTGTTGTATAGAAACCTTTACTTTCTGCCGCACTGCAGGTCCTTTACATGTCTCCAAGTGATGCTTCAAATTAGAATTTCTTGTAAATTGCTTGCGACACTTAATACAACCAAACATTTTACGATAAGGGTTCTTGGCACATTCTCTCTTCTCGTGACGACGAGCATTGCTGATGTTTGAGAAAATCTTGTCACAGTAACGACATCGATGTTCGTTAGTTGACGATTCGCCATCCATTGAAGTCTCCATCGAGGGCGAAACAGCGTTCGTCGAGGTTTCCTGTACAGTCAGCACTACCTGCATTAAAGTCTCTTCTGCTGGTGGTATCACATCTGTTGAAATCCCCTCCAATGTTGACGTCATCGTTACCAACGGGATCTGCTCCTTCTCCGTCGTAGCTGTCGATAAGGTTCCCGTAGTCGATGGTACAACCTCCGAGTTCAACGTTAAAGACGGTAAAGATGCCATCGAGTTCGCAAGAACAGGTAATTACGCGATTTATGCACCAGATTAAACAATCTAGGTGATCCTTACACCGCCGTCGTCAGAAACAAACTGAGCGTCCTGCTGTCTAGGACTCGCTTATATACATGCACCGGATGGAATAATACGCTAGTCAAATCAAGAACAATTTATTATAATACTAGAGTCAAAACAACATTAAAAAAATAGAAGCACCATCAAAAAAATAAAGGAAGCACACTTGGAAGCACCGACAACGAAAAGGCAGCACATTTGGAAGCACCGACAACGAAAAAGGCAGCACCATCATCGAAAAGACCGCACATTTGTCATTGGCTCCAATATTCATTGGTTCCATCAGTCTATTGATTCTATCAGTCTAGTGACTCCAACAGTCATTGACACCAACGGCCTTTTTCTTCATCAGCTCCAATGATATTTGGCTAGAATGCTACGAGTCTAAGAGACCATGAGGCTACAATTCTACGAGTGTACAAGACTCCTCCAACTACCTTCAAGTGTATAAAGCTCCAAATGCTCCAACAGCTCCAACACGCAATGTACGCGCAATACATGTAATTTACACACAATAAATGTAATGATTACACAGTACACACAGGAAACGGAACGTACACACAGTACACACAGGAAACGGAACGTACACACAGTACACACAGGAAACGGAACGTACACACAGTACACACAGGAAACGGAACGTACATACAGTACACACAGGGAACGGAACGTACACACAGTACACACAGGAAACGGAACGTACACACAGTACACACAGGGAACGGAACGTACACACAGTACACACAGGAAACGGAACGTACACACAGTACACACAGGAAACGGAACGTACACACAGTACACACAGGAAACGGAACGAACACGTAATATTCACGCAATTGACACACAGTACACGCAGAGTACACGCAATTTACGCAAAGTACACCCAATGTACGCAATGTACGCAATATATATATATGTAATGTACACACAATGACTACGCTTCGTTCGCGCAGGACAAACATTTAATGAAAACTAAGCACGTTTGGACGGAAATTCTATAAAACGAAAGCTCATTTAACGAAAAGGAGGCGCATTCTCTCGTTCATTCAACTTGGTAGGATACGATCTTCAATGATAAGTTAGGATATAATCTCTCCATCAGTCTATGAATCCAACAGTTTATATTTCCATTAGCCATCGACTCCAACAGTCATTGACTCCAACAGTCATTGGCGCCAACAGTCATTGCCTCCAACAGTCATTGTCTCCAACGTCCTTTTGGTTCATCAGCTCCAATGATATTTGGTTAGAATGCTACGACTCTAAGAGACTATGAGACTACAATTCTACGAGTGTACAAGACTCCTCCAACTACCTTCAAGCGTACAAAGCTCCAACTACTTCAGCAGCATTATGTTATAATAGTACAAGGCTACTTGACTACGAAGCTACAAGTCTACATGGCTCCAATTGCGGCATCTGTCTTCGTCTGAATTTTCTCTTTGACTCCAACTCCGCCCGCCAGCATCTCTTCGATCTGCACCTCGATTATGTTATAATAGTACAAGGCTACTTGACTACGAAGCTACAAGTCTACATGGCTCCAATTACGGCATCTGTCTTCGGCTGAATTTTCTCTTTGGCTCCAACTGATACAGCAGCATTATGTTATAATAGTTCAAGGCTACTTGACTACGAAGCTACACATCTACAAGGCTCCAATTATCACATCTGTCTTCGTCAGCATTTTCTCTTTTTCTCCCACTGCTCCAACAGCATTATGTTATATGATTCCATGGATACTTTGTTACGTAGCTACAGGTCTACGAGGTTCCAATGCATCATGTTTACGAAGCTTCCAGAACACAGGGTTACGAGACTGCGAGGCTACAGGACTACGAAGCGTCCAGGACACGAGGCTACATGGCTACGAGACTACATGACTCTAACTGATTACAATAGCACCACTCAGTGGTGAGAGTTAGGTTATCTCATGCAAAAGTACTTTATGCATGTAGTTCTGCTTTTCAACAACAGATGTCGCCACATGTTGCTTGCAGGTAAATAATATTTAGTTCTTTTATGCGGGATGCGGGATGCTCACTAACGATCGCAAAAGAAGGATGGCTTCGCTAGACTCCAAGGAAAAGGAAGTTCGTCTTGCATGTTGGTGCTCCACAGATGTCTCATGGCGTAATATTAATTTGACTGAGTAATGATATTTGTCAATTCCACCTGATAAAAATATTGCAAGTTTTGATTTAGTAGCAGAAATTATCGAATTAAATGTAACTCCAATTAAAATGACATGTCTCAATAGACAAAAAAAATCCATGCAGAGAGTGGTTCCTCAGAATAGTCAGAAACACTTGAAGAAACCACAGGAATGATTGCAAGAACACGGGAAAAACCATCAAATTATTGACATTAATAATCAGGAGCACACGGAGAAAACCATCATAATATTGGCAAGAATAATCAGGAGCACACGGAGAAAACCATCATAATATTGACCAGATTAATCAGAAGTACTCGGAGAAAACCACCACATGTTTTCCTTGATATCATAAAATTACAGGAAAAAAATATTTAAAAACAAAAATAAATTAATAAAAAAATAAAAAAATAAAAAAATAGCATAAACAGTTTCTGCTAGCTTGTAAACTTATCATTGTTGAGCAAAGATAGAGTTCTTGTACAAGCCAGAAATTTATGCATTTTTTTTATTTTTTTATTTTTTTATTAATTTATTTTTGTTTTTAAATATTTTTTTCCTGTAATTTTATGATATCAAGGAAAACATGTGGTGGTTTTCTCCGAGTACTTCTGATTAATCTGGTCAATATTATGATGGTTTTCTCCGTGTGCTCCTGATTATTCTTGCCAATATTATGATGGTTTTCTCCGTGTGCTCCTGATTATTAATGTCAATAATTTGATGGTTTTTACCGTGTTCTTGCAATCATTCCTGTGGTTTCTTCAAGTATTTCTGACTATTCTGAGGAACCTCTCTCTGCATGGATTTTTTTTTGTCTATTGAGACATGTCATTTTAATTGGAGTTACATTTAATTCGATAATTTCTGCTACTAAATCAAAACTTGCAAATTTTTATCAGGTGGAATTGACAAATATCATTACTCAGTCAAATTAATATTACGCCATGAGACATCTGTGGAGCACCAACATGCAAGACGAACTTCCTTTTCCTTGGAGTCTAGCGAAGCCATCCTTCTTTTGCGATCGTTAGTGAGCATCCCGCATCCCGCATAAAAGAACTAAATATTATTTACCTGCAAGCAACATGTGGCGACATCGTTTGTTGAAAAGCAGAACTACATGCATAAAGTACTTTTGCATGAGATAACCTAACTCTCACCACTGAGTGGTGCTATTGTAATCAGTTAGAGTCATGTAGTCTCGTAGCCATGTAGCCTCGTGTCCTGGAAGCTTCGTAGTCCTGTAGCCTCGCAGTCTCGTAACCCTGTGTTCTGGAAGCTTCGTAAACATGATGCATTGGAACCTCGTAGACCTGTAGCTACGTAACAAAGTATCCATGGAATCATATAACATAATGCTGTTGGAGCAGTGGGAGAAAAAGAGAAAATGCTGACGAAGACAGATGTGATAATTGGAGCCTTGTAGATGTGTAGCTTCGTAGTCAAGTAGCCTTGTACTATTATAACATAATGCTGCTGTAGCAGTTGGAGCCAAAGAGAAAATTCAGCCGAAGACAGATGCCGTAATTGGAGCCATGTAGACTTGTAGCTTCGTAGTCAAGTAGCCTTGTACTATTATAACATAATGCTGCTGAAGTAGTTGGAGCTTTGTACGCTTGAAGGTAGTTGGAGGAGTCTTGTACACTCGTAGAATTGTAGTCTCATAGTCTCTTAGAGTCGTAGCATTCTAACCAAATATCATTGGAGCTGATGAACCAAAAGGACGTTGGAGACAATGACTGTTGGAGGCAATGACTGTTGGCGCCAATGACTGTTGGAGTCAATGACTGTTGGAGTCGATGGCTAATGGAAATATAAACTGTTGGATTCATAGACTGATGGAGAGATTATATCCTAACTTATCATTGAAGATCGTATCCTACCAAGTTGAATGAACGAGAGAATGCGCCTCCTTTTCGTTAAATGAGCTTTCGTTTTATAGAATTTCCGTCCAAACGTGCTTAGTTTTCATTAAATGTTTGTCCTGCGCGAACGAAGCGTAGTCATTGTGTGTACATTACATATATATATATTGCGTACATTGCGTACATTGGGTGTACTTTGCGTAAATTGCGTGTACTCTGCGTGTACTGTGTGTCAATTGCGTGAATATTACGTGTTCGTTCCGTTTCCTGTGTGTACTGTGTGTACGTTCCGTTTCCTGTGTGTACTGTGTGTACGTTCCGTTTCCTGTGTGTACTGTGTGTACGTTCCGTTCCCTGTGTGTACTGTGTGTACGTTCCGTTTCCTGTGTGTACTGTGTGTACGTTCCGTTCCCTGTGTGTACTGTGTGTACGTTCCGTTTCCTGTGTGTACTGTGTGTACGTTCCGTTTCCTGTGTGTACTGTGTGTACGTTCCGTTTCCTGTGTGTACTGTGTGTACGTTCCGTTTCCTGTGTGTACTGTGTAATCATTACATTTATTGTGTGTAAATTACATGTATTGCGCGTACATTGCGTGTTGGAGCTGTTGGAGCATTTGGAGCTTTATACACTTGAAGGTAGTTGGAGGAGTCTTGTACACTCGTAGAATTGTAGCCTCATGGTCTCTTAGACTCGTAGCATTCTAGCCAAATATCATTGGAGCTGATGAAGAAAAAGGCCGTTGGTGTCAATGACTGTTGGAGTCACTAGACTGATAGAATCAATAGACTGATGGAACCAATGAATATTGGAGCCAATGACAAATGTGCGGTCTTTTCGATGATGGTGCTGCCTTTTTCGTTGTCGGTGCTTCCAAATGTGCTGCCTTTTCGTTGTCGGTGCTTCCAAGTGTGCTTCCTTTATTTTTTTGATGGTGCTTCTATTTTTTTAATGTTGTTTTGACTCTAGTATTATAATAAATTGTTCTTGATTTGACTAGCGTATTATTCCATCCGGTGCATGTATATAAGCGAGTCCTAGACAGCAGGACGCTCAGTTTGTTTCTGACGACGGCGGTGTAAGGATCACCTAGATTGTTTAATCTGGTGCATAAATCGCGTAATTACCTGTTCTTGCGAACTCGATGGCATCTTTACCGTCTTTAACGTTGAACTCGGAGGTTGTACCATCGACTACGGGAACCTTATCGACAGCTACGACGGAGAAGGAGCAGATCCCGTTGGTAACGATGACGTCAACATTGGAGGGGATTTCAACAGATGTGATACCACCAGCAGAAGAGACTTTAATGCAGGTAGTGCTGACTGTACAGGAAACCTCGACGAACGCTGTTTCGCCCTCGATGGAGACTTCAATGGATGGCGAATCGTCAACTAACGAACATCGATGTCGTTACTGTGACAAGATTTTCTCAAACATCAGCAATGCTCGTCGTCACGAGAAGAGAGAATGTGCCAAGAACCCTTATCGTAAAATGTTTGGTTGTATTAAGTGTCGCAAGCAATTTACAAGAAATTCTAATTTGAAGCATCACTTGGAGACATGTAAAGGACCTGCAGTGCGGCAGAAAGTAAAGGTTTCTATACAACAACGATGCATTGATGTGCATAAGAGTATGCCTGGAAATGATTCAGTTGCAGTAACAGCGACATCTGGTTCGGGTTTGTCTTCAACTAGGCATCCTTGTGGCTACTGCGACATGACGTTTGCATTTGCACATGATGTACGGAGACATGAGAGGAGTAAATGTACGAAGAGTCCTTCTCGCATGAAGTTTCGCTGTGACGAGTGTCATAAATGGTTTACTCGAATTGATAATTTGCGCCAACATTCGATAAACTGTAAAGGTGAAGTCCGTGCGCCTACTGCTGAACTACCTGCAGCAATTACGACTCCTGAGTTTAGATTGGTGACTCGTGAGCGTACAAGTAAAAAAACTGATGTGCAGCAACCGATTGCTGTGGCATCTGAACATGAAAATAAACATAAGACTGTGATCGGAGCATTACAAGTGAACGATAATGGCTTCTACTTGGCGCAGTCTGCATTTCGTGGAACATTGAAAGACTACTATTATCCAAGTACGTTAAGTGAGTCAAAGGACATTTGTAATTTTCTTGATGATATCAGACAGGACATAATCAATCAGCTTACTGATGACGTAGCAACAAACGGACCTTTGAAATATAACTTGTGGTTGGACTGTATATATGGAAAGCCTTATCCGTTCGATGACAAAGTGAAGAAGTGTGCATTCAAGACATCGGCTGCAGTAATTTACAGTTCTAACGATATCGAGCAAACTGTTAAACAAGGTATCCAGAAACTCTGTCAAGAAGAGGAGGACTATGTCTGTAAAGGATCTGGCTGGACTCTGTCTTGTATAAACCGATTGGAGCTAAGAATTAGTCATTTCACGCCTATGCGGACCTAAATGTTTGTAAGATTGCTAACCTTCGCAGGTGATCCTGTAGTAAAATAGAAATTATGTAATAAATATTATGTTTGTAAAAGAACTTGCAGTGTTTTTATTTTCGAACCTGTCATTTTTTAGGTATTTTTACATAAAAATTAAGATTATTTGCATCGATCGGGTATCGAACCGAGGACAGGAATCGATCGAATCAATATGTAAATTAATGAGTGATTTATTTAATGAATTTTGGAACTTTTCCCGAATTTCTAGCTAAATAATTACGGATTTTCAAGATGGCGGCCAAATGACAAGATGGCGGGTGTCACAGTAATAAATGATTACTGCACTCTAGCGGATACGAATTAAACTAACATGTTATCGGCGCACTCTAGCCGACGATACATTGATGATGGCTTCCAGCATCGAAGACAAGATGGCGGACATGACGTCATACTAGGTGACGATATATATGCTTTGAAAAAAAGTGGTGGGAGTCAGTCTGCTAGCACCCACCACGGGGGAAGGATCGGTCGCCATTTTTAATTTTTTTTGCACTCGTCGGGTTCGAACCGAGGACTTCGAACTCCGTGTCGTAAATGTTTGTTTTTTATAAGTATTTTATTAAAATTTTATTAAGTAAATTTTTTATTAATTTTTAAAAAAATTCATTAAAATCGGATAATAAATAAAAAAGTTAAAGATGGCGGCCGTAACCGAAATTGCAACGGTGACGTCATAATCCATGATGACGTCAGAGGCTTATCGTAGGCTGTAGACATGGATGCTTAAGCCTACATATGGACATTTCTAGCCGCTGGGATTTTTAAGGACTAAAAACGGGAAATTTTCCCTCGAAACGGGAATTTTTCTCTCGAAAACGGGAATTTTTGAATTGTGGAATTTTTTGAGATTTTTTGGCGGAATGTTTTTCCACAGAAATGGAAATTTTGAGGAATTTTGGGCAAATTTTGCCCAATTTTGGCGGATTTTGACACATTTTGAGGATCAAATTCAAGGTCAAGGTCAAAGGTCAAGGTCACAACCATCCAAGATGGCCGCCGTGACGTCACAATCCAATATGGCGGACACCGGCACCGGCACCACACCCAGAACCCGTGCGCTCGGGGCCCCATTCCTATACTACTAATTCTAGTGGCGGGTGCGGAAATTACGAATTAATTCTGGTTCAGAAATGTAGGTGGAAACACATTTTGCGTATATGTATCACGCTCGGCATTAATTTAAAGAATTCTACGTTATATTTCGTGTCCGAGGCCCGAGTTTTGAATTATAAGTGTATTTGCAACATGAGAACTCATAAATTTTTTGTTGCCGAGGTCAGATATTACACAACACTAGCGAGTTAAGTACTAAAAGACTCGCTCACATTTTTTTTTAAATTTTATCACCGAACATTCTCATAGAGGTAATATTTAAAAAAAGGGAGAGTATGACCTTAAAATACTTTTTTTATGTCGTACCTAGCGTGTTGATTTAAAACAATTAATTTCATGAACATGCACCATTGCTTGTTTGCACTGGTTGTCATAGAAAACTTCAAGAATGGATGTCAAAGATGAATACGTAACAAACGAAGAACGAGCCAATATCACTCGATGTCAAGTGTTACATCCTTAGACAGCACCGATAATTACGTGAAAGGTATGGTGACACACGTATGTTCAGCAACATAATCCAATAATTCTTAATTTATTGGTGTAGTGAGGCGTTAATCTACTTTTTGAAGGCTTTTCACAGCTGGTATGACATTTTAATACCTTGGTATTTTCAGAAAAATTCACGAGGCAGATGTCGTGCGGCTAATATTGCACACTTGCACACTGTTAAACCCGTACTGTTGGCTCGGTGGTAAGGGCTTCCAGCTGAATATCAGAGGGACCTGGGTTCGATTCCCAGCCGTATCGGAGGATTTTCCTTTAGTAGGGAATTTCCTTTCCGGATTCAAGACCTTGGGTTATGTTGTCCATGCACATCCATTCCTGAGAGAGTCAGCGGCAAACTCCCGCATTATCACCTCCCCCGTGGATATTACCAGACATAAACCAGCCTTCGGTTTATAAATACATCTTTATATACACGGTAGGGATCACTTCTGGTAGTATATTGTTACGAGGACTCTAGCGACGATGCAGGCCAGTCAGCTCACGCGCTGTCTGCCGGTGGGGCGCAATAAATTACTGCTACACGCCTAATACGATTAGCAGCGGCGCCTCGCTATTCCTCCTCCTCCAGCGCGTTCCCATTGAGCCTGGAGAATTCGTTGTGGCTCTTAGAGCCCTGTCTACGTGAAGTGTCATAACTATAATGCCACAGGAGCGTGGTGAGACACTGGCAGTAGAGAGAGCAACTGTCGAACCGAGCTCCAGGGGGGAGAGTAAATTGTTGACCTTATTAAAGAGTGATTAATTTGTCGACAGAAACTAAATTGTTATATTTTAATTAATAATATAGATAAAGGTAATAAATAAATCAATTGCGTTTTTTCCTGTGTGTTAAATCTGGGAAAATTACCAGAAACCCTGTTAGCGGGTATCGTCAAAGGTGCAAAGTACTGTTGAAGTAATTTTTCGAAATACGAAACCATCCACGTTGTGCGGTCGCATTTTCATGGCATTATCTTTTTGTTATCCAGAACAATTTCTTTGGAGGTTCCACTACACGAAAATTGCATTTTGTGTTGTCGTAAGATATATACAATTTGTCATATAATATTTGTAAAATTTCAGGTTAATAGTAATAATGAAAACTGTTTGCCTGACTAACTACATTGTGGTCATTCACTCAATGTTCGTTATCTAAGTCTACTCGGTAACAAATACGACATTGCTTCTATAATCTCAGTTTAGTCATAATTATTAGTATATATATATATATAAATATAGAATTAGCAAAAAATGAGACATTTAATAGACGGGGCTAAAGAAATGTTTTCGTAAAAACCTCTATCATTTGCCAAATAAATCTAAATTATTGTTTGTTTGTTTTCTTTCGCTAAGCTTTTTCTTCAATCGGTAGCATCGACTCTTTTATGTTTTTTTTTTTCGATTGTGTCCGGTTTAATTTTTTTTTTTTCAATTTGTGTTTCAAAACATTCTACTTCCATTTACTTTTCATGTTGGTACTGCGACTTTTTATTTTCTGCATTACGGTTTTTTTCCCTCAGTTTTAATGGTGAATACTTCTAGATAGCCGTAAATATCCGCAGTACTGTACTCCACAAAAATATAGTTTAAAAAACTAAAGAAACATGCTTTTAAAGATTATCAAACTAAAAAGTAAAAAATAATTTTAAAATTTCATTTATGACAATAGTATATAAGCAATACTAGTATAAATGAGAAAAAAGCTTGAGGTGCTTTGTGCCATATTTTTTGTATATTAAGCGCCCCATGATTTTTTCTCATTCATACTAGTATTGCTTATATACTATTGTCATAAATTAAATTTTAAAATTATTTTTTACTTTTTAGTTTGATAATCTTTAAAAGCATGTTTCTTTAGTTTTTTAAACTATATTTATTTTTAACTTTTTAGTTTGATATTCTTTAAAAGCATGTTTTTTTTAGTTTTTTAAACTATATTTATTTTTAACTTTTTAGTTTGATATTCTTTAAAATCATGTTTTTTTAGATTTTTTAAACTATATTTATGTATAATTATCATAGGGAAATGAGTTACTGACACTACCTATTACCATCTGAGATAACTATTTGGAGTTGCTTCACAAAGAAATGGTAAAGTCTCTCCGAATCATTTACAGTTAGATGTATGGATATAATCTTAGAATTTACCGGAAAAAAAAAAATTTTTTCGGCCTGGCCGGGAGTAGAACCCACGATCGCTGAATTCGATAGCTGACATCACAGAAGTCGCGCGCCTTAGACCGCTCGGCTAACGAACTTAATGAAATATGTGAGACATTTTACAGTGATGAGTTACTCACTCTTAGTCAAAAAAGTTACAGACGGACAGACAAACATACAGGTGAAGCTAATATAAAGCATGTAAAAAACAAGTTGTTTATTCTTCCCGACCCACGCAATAAACAGCTACTCCCGCTCCAAGGTCTGTTTCCACGCCCGACTGGACACGCCCCTCCCTGCAGCGCCCAGGGGCGGGGGGTGGCTCATCGCTGCCAACCTTCCTCTGCCAGAAGCTGATATCCCCGGTGTCCTTAGTCTCGTGGTCTCCGAGTTATAGTCCCGTCAAACCCTGCAGTTGTGGTGTCGCTCGTCATTTCGGAATGACACCCAACGTTCGGGCCTAACTTAAAAGAATTTTTCCGTGCCGAAACAAAAATCAAGCATGGTGGATAAAGCTGAGCTTAAACTGGGTCGCCTGGCTGGCCGCACGATCTGTAAAGACACAGGATCGTTAAGGGCAGCACTGATTCACGCATCACACACCTCTTCGCCTTTACGCGCTATAAGCATTAGTTGGCGTGCAGTCTTCTCGTCGCGTCGGTAAGGTAGGACCTTAAGCGATGACCCTATCATTTTATGATGGAATATCAATACCGCGAACAATACTTCGTATCAAATTATTCTGTGCAAAAAAATAGATATGTTAAAAACTAAACCCTATACAACGAAACTGGTAGGTAATGCTATTGGAAATGAGACACCTTGAATCAGTATTGAGTGATTTGTAAATGGCGCGTTAAGACCCCCGCATACCTAGACACACACACGTAGTTCCGTTAGCGTATTATTTTTTTAAAGGGCATTTTTTAAGCGAGTGAATTTGACTAAAATGGGTTTTCAGATTCTTGAAAGCACTCAAGGTACTTGCATTAAAAGTTTATCTTCATTTATCCGCCGAATGATGTATAATGTTACTAGCTGCCCGACCCGTCTTCGCACGGTTGTATTAATTGGGGGGGGGGGAATGAGACCAAATCTCTTATTTACAGTTATAATAAATGAAAAAAAATGAAAATTAATTAATTTTGACAAAAACTTAATACAATGCTTTGTAACGTACCGAACAAAAAACTAATAGCACCGATGGTTTCACGAATCTCGAGCACGCAACGTTGTCATGGAAACGAAGTACCCACTGTTTCCCGGGCTTAAACACCAATCAACATTGATAATCAGTTTATTATTAATTATAAATTATTAAGACCATTAATCGAAATAAAAACTATCCTATCTCTCAAGTTGGAAAAAAAATTACATATAAATTCTAATTTTCATCGAAATCGGTTGACTTGGTGAAGAGTTCACTGGAAACAAACGTCAGGACAATGGATTTATATATATATATATATTAAGATGGTCACCGCTCAGATATCATAGCTGCCCTATGCACGACCACAAGTCTGCAATAGAAGCACCAGCGAGCGTCAGCAGCACAAGGTACCAGGCGGGGGCCTCGGGTGTAAGCTCACGTGGCTCGTCCTCGTGGTCCCAGATGCCGGGGGCGGCGGCGGCGGCGGCGGCGAGGCAGCAGGCCGCCAGAGCGGCGGCGAGGCAGGTCATCCTCGGCCCGCTAGTGGCCGGCGCGCAGGGCCCGCCTCGCTCCCTCGCCGTCTGCGTCCACTCCCGCCATCGCCCTTGCCACCGCGCGGAGTCCAACTTGCGGTCGCGAGGGGAAAAACCTGCACCTCAAGATTCCGGAGGCCCGTTCCAACTGGTGGCCGTCAAATAGAAAGTTCCCCCCCCCCCTTCCTTGTTTTACCACGATTCACGTGTGTGTGTTTCGCTTACAGCAATGGCTGCAGGAAGATAAAGTTACTTTATATTATTAAGTCAATGTTTTTAATCGTCATAAAACCACGTATTTACATAATTCTAAGTAACAAAAAAGATCGAATTTTTATTCACAAATAATATTTGGACATGAGTTTGTATAAATAAAAAAAAACTTTAATGAAGCCACTCCCTAACTTCGTTTAAGATTTGACGGAAGAAAGAAAAAAAATATCGCACGGCAGAGTTTGTAACGCTGGCGGCTCGCAAAGCCCGGGTGTGTTCCCCCGCCCGCGCCACGACCGCCCTGTCGACCCGACGACCCGCCACTGGCGCGCGCGGCGCAGAGTCGCGGCCCTGCCGGCCCCGCTCGGCTCTTCCCGGCTCTTCCCGGCAGTCTCCGTGCCGCGCGCGGTGTGGAGCGGGACACGATGAGGGGAGTTAGTCATGGCGCCAATCGCTGCCATGGCTGGCCAATCCCCTCCTAGCACATGATGCATGCGACCCTCTCCCTGCATGGCTAATCCCAGCATGACTAGGCGTATAGGCTTCGGCCTGAGACGCACCTAGGTCCCTCCCTAACCCGGACCCCTCCAAAAAACACTTAGTTTTAGTTAGGTTAGGAAAAAAAATATATGGCCTCGTGGGCGTGTGGTTAGCGTACTCTTCAAATAAAAAGCGGGACACGCCAACTCTCACTAACCCTCACACACGACACAATAATCCGCTTTCGCAACTTTTATATTTTTCCTGGTGTAAAATAAAACGTAAGCTAGGTTAAATAAAATTATTGTCTAGGAAATCGAAACAAAAGCAAAGGGTTGGTTTGAACAGTAACTTTAAAAATACTTTAAAACGTTAAAAAAGTTTATGAGTTCTCCAAGAAAAAAATTGGTAAATTTTTTTCCTAACCTAACTAAAACTATGTGTATTTGTAGGAGTGTTTATAGTTAGGGAGAGACATAGGTGCGTCTCAGGCCGAAACCATGGCAATAACTGATGGCATGACTAACTCCCCTGTCTTAAATCTAGATTAAAACTATGTTAAGTTTGGCCCAGGAAAATCCTGCACAGACACAGATAACACCATTAAGTGTAGGAGAATACAGAATACAGAGGATGGCCTGAATGAAGAGTTGTTCAAAGCAGAAAAGAGTCTACCGTGCGGAGGTTGGGGAGAACTTTGACGCAAGGTCCACTTTCATATTCCAAACTCACATCTGAGTTTGTAACCAGGGACGCAGGCGTCCCTGCTAGGTTTCTTGGTAACACTCAACAGCATGTGCATTGCACTCTCGTTTCTTCTGTAAGAAAAGATTAGAATTTCAAGCATATAAACGCGCAGTGAAAATTTAAAGATGTGACTAATGGAATCTCTTTTAAATGTATTGTTATAAATACAATCCTGGACAGTAAATAAAGAGACGCCCTGGCGGTGGATGGCTACACCCACAACCTGCCCGGCTTACAGCAGCACATAAAACCAGAGAAGGAAGAAAACAAGCAAAATTACGAACCAGGAACTTGATTAATACCTGTTACACTATGTGTATGTCTAGCAGTGACCACCTCTGGTTCTGAGTCCATTTTGCCCATTACTTTTACAAGGGCGTACATGCCTTAACTATTATGTTATTGAAGTTAAAATTCTTTAGGTATGTTATGGCAAAATGAAGAGAGTAGATTTTTGCGATGCGCGCGCACATTGCAACGAAATTTTTCAGGAAGATGGCGGATCCATGTGTATGAACATAAGCCCGTATAAATAGTCACTGTCATAAAAAATTAGAGGGCATGCAAACGTTCCAAATGAAACTTTATGATATTGAAACTATCTTGGAATATATTTGCTAAACTAAAATAGTCATAGTAAAGAGTAATTTTAATTTAAAAAATATATATGTTTTCTGGTATTACAACACTTATAATACACATTAACCATAATGTCTTCTGTCAGACTTTGTAGCGCGGAGGTTATAATGTGCGGTTAATAGGTTAATTACAATGATTCAAAACTCAGTAGTGAATTTTTTTTTACTTTTTTAAATTACAGATTACTGCGTCATACAAATTGTGCTTTAAGCCATTATGTATGAATAAAATTTATTTGTTTATCGTATTGCTACGCTATAATTTTATACACATGTTTATATTAATATTGAATCCTGAGAACTTATTTAATTAATTTTTGTTACAGTAAATTTAAAAATAGTTGTGTCTTAAATAAAAAAGAAGTATAAATTCTAACAAGCGTTATTGTACAAACACCATTTTTTTAATTAATTATTCTACGTTTTATTATTGCGTTGGTATAGGTCCGTGCACTTAAGTTATTTCAAAGCAAGCGGATTTTTGATAGTTCCAAGCAATATGCAGAATGGACTCCGACGGAGAGACCCCCCACAGACATGGTGGACTCGGAAACCAGATTCACGTCTGTTCGGTGCTCACAGATTGGGAGGAGTCAGTAGACCCAAAGTCATTCGTCCGAAATGTCGGAGAAAATACTGCCGGTCCAATGACGTTGCCTGTTTGTCAAACTATTTTTCGATGTACTGCAGGATGTTGGCTGCGAGTCATCTTCGATACGGACTTCTCGTCTGACAAACGAGCGCACAGCGACTATGGCCACCGATTAGTTCCGTGTAAAATGGCTAATTTTCAGAAGTCTGATACTGCAAAGATAAAAAAAGTTTCAAATTAGTAAAATTTTCGGCCGTTTTAAAAATTACTTTTTCTTTGCGTCACCTCATAATTTTAAACAGATTTCGAAGAAAGACTACCTATTGCAGTCGTTACCATTGTGAGATTTCCGGAAAAATTCTATCTATAATTTCTAATCCTAAACCACCAGTATAAAATCATTTATATATTACTTTATTATGTACGCGATAACTGCCGCAATTTTGCGCAACTTACTTCCAAACTCATACACAATTTATCGCAATGTAAAATATTGACTTGAGTTCATTAATGTAGGAAATTGGGCCAAGAGGCTAGGAAAGGAGTGTTCTAAAAAACTAAAGAATCATCGTAACTCCCTTAATATGAAAAATAATTAAATCCGTTTGAAGTTATTATATCTCCTAAGGATAGTACCAAGAATTTTTGTTCGAAAGGTTTTTGTTATATAAAATTGCTGGATGCATTAAGTATAAAACATTCGAATAATTTAGCTGCAAGGGATATTCGAAACTATTTGATTGATCCTTTTAGAGTATTCAAAAGCATACATGATTTGTAACAAAACAATTTCCAGAAATCGTCAAGAGTTTTCTAGGGTATTATAGAAGTCTCTAGAATGTTTCAAAATAAATTCCAACTTTAAATCTACCAGCATCTGTAGGCCGAGCCGAAATGATTTTTTTTTCTCAAGATATAATAAGAATATACACATCAGAATTTAAACACTCTTTATTTATTGTCTATAATTTCGTTTTGATGATACATCTCGCAGAGGGTTTTAAAACCGTGGCACGTTTAAATTTTCGAAATTCTAATTCTGTTTTACCGAAGAAACGGGAGTACAATGCACATGCTGTTGGTTGTTACTAAGAAAGCTAGCATTTTTATGCGACAGGGGACGCCAGAGAAAACTAGTAATGAATGCAAGGGGTGAGTGAGAGGAGGGGTGGGAAACGTTTTCCCATCAGAGTTAAATTTTGTACGTAGTTTGAATAAAATTTGCAGAAAAAAATGTAGTTGTTCTTTTCTCTCAAACTTCTTTTGAAATTTATGAAAATCTCAAGTACTATGTAATAGCTGAAATTAAGAATAAATAAAGTAATGAGACATAAATGCATAAGAACAACAAAAAAGTGCAGACAATTTTTTTTAATTCCTAACATTCAGCAACAACTTTTAGCAATGGTGAAAATATTCTAACGGTGAGCTGTGCTTAGCTTATTTTAATGCACTCTCTCTGTGTTTATGATTACAGTGGATTATTTCAAACCATAGAGTCTATGAAGTAAAATTCTGTTTTAAAATTTGTCACTCTGACTATTAATTGGTTAAAAAAAATGCTGTAGCTTTGTAAAGGCTAATATTATTTATGTTTAATTGCCTGTAAGGGACTGACTAGGAAGAATTGTAAAAATTCCGTGATGAAGGCTGTTGTCCACAACACATAAGCACGGAATTAGCCTCAAACGTTTTTTTTTTTACCGGTCATATTTTTGCTGAGTGGGGGTGTTCGTTGTTTCTGACACCTCCAGAGAAAGCTCTGTGAGGAAGGGGTTCATGAAGGAGGGGGGATTAGGTGGGCAGAAGATCAGGATCGTATCGAACGAGACTGTATCTTCGTACTTATCGATTAGGTATAGCGTTAGTCCGGGATGTCGTCAAGTGTACTAAAATTTTACCTCATACATTTTCGGTTCATTAATCACTATATTAATCGCGTTTGACATGGATGTGTCATTTACAGATTTGGTCGCTGGTTTACTCCTACTCTCTCTAGCTTTGAACCGGAGACATTCGAGACCCGAGGGCAGAACATCCTCACTATCGAGTATGCAACCTGCTCTACACGACTGCCCTGGGAGCGACGAACTCAGAGCTGGCGTTGCGAATCCACACATTTGCAACGGCACAAGAATACCTTGTAATAAGTCCTATATTCATTTGCCTTAATTAAAAATACGTTTGTATATTCTCATTCAACTTCAATTTATTAACATGCCAAATATTGCAAACGACCTCTCCCTAACTTCTACCTCCATGCTTCAAACATGTTATAATGGATCTAATATAATCACAATACTAAACTATATAGGTTATTTGGAAATTTCTGGGCAGATATTTAATTTGTGGCAGGGAATTAAAAAAAAAATGTTTTCAATTATTAAGGAACAAATGTCTGCAAAATTACAGGCCCGAACTGTAGTACGCGAATGTGAATTTAACTCCTATTTAGTCGTTACCACATTGGCTGAGCGAACGCGCGGTTGCAGCGCTATGAGAACAGAGTGGTGTGGATCGTAAGCTTCTCGGCGCAAGGGCGATTTCGCGGTAACAATAAGGAACGTCTCACCTTTACGACTGATGTTCTAAGGGCCCTCCACCCGTCCTCTCAGCCTCAACCCAGGCGTTCCAACGATGGAAGCATGCAGTCAGACACAATTGTGAACATTTGTGGTGCATCGTTCATGTGTTTACAAGCCACCCTTATGCTTTGTTGTATTCCGCAACCGTCTCAACCGGAGTCACATATCACGTAGACGTGGCGCTGAGTATGGCCCCATGGGAATACATCCAGAGGTGCGAGGTCTGCCGATCGAGGCGGCCACGCGACTGGACCGGGTTGCTGTCATAACTTAGAAACACCTAAGATAGAATTTTCTAAGTTATTTCTGTTATAATTCAAATGATTCTAAGTAATTTAGTTCGGCGTTGTGTGTTTCTAAGTTAAAACAGTTCTACATTGTGTGTTTTTTAAGTTATGAACGTCCTAGGTTATTATTTTCTAAGTTATGACGTTTCTAATTTGTGTTTTTCGGTGTTGTGTTTTTATAAGTTATGTGTTTCTACATTATTATAGTTCTAAGTTGTGCGTTTTTAAGTTGCGAAATTTCTAGGTAATGTGTAACTAAGTTATGTCGTTTATACATTATGTGATTCGGCGTTGTGTGTTTCTAAGTTACTCTTTCTAAGTTATGAAAGTTCTATGTTGTGCATTTCTAAGTTATGTGTGAATCCCGAATGGACCAGCATCGTCCAAGAAATGTATTGTTGAGATGGCGCACAGCACATATTGAGTGGGCTCACAGCTTTTGCTATAGGACGTCTAAGAACTATGTGAGGTTTTGATGATAAAGGTTAAGGTGGCGTTACTTTACATTGCGTTAACAGCTCAATGTCAACCATCTATGTGCTGTACACCAGATTGCTGGTTGCTAGTACGTGTGATTGACTCTAAACTTCTGTGCCATTTCATTCGCCCTGATTCCCGCGGAGCGTATGAGAATTATCACGCTCTCTCTCAGCCAGTGGAGTAACGCATAGATGCGCGCTACTATGTGAGCCTGTAACTTCGCACGATTGATTTTTCGGACATACATTCCTTAACAATTAACGCTAATTTTGCTATTCCTTGCCACATAGTAAATTTATCCCCAGCAATTTCCGAGCATTCTGCATAATTGCGCTTTTCGTACTTTCGGTTTTCATAGTCATTTTTGTTTTATGCTCTATTAGTAAGCAATTATCAAGCCATTATTTTTAAAATGATAACATAATTAGGAGCGTGAAATGGTAAAAATGGACCATTTAAGTGACGTTAGGACTTAACTGTCATTTATTTGAACCTACACTGAGGCACAAATCATTTGAGAGTTAAAGGGGATGTCCAGATGAAGTTGACTCGTTAAAATAAGGATTTCCCGTCATATAAATAAATTCATGCAACGTATAAACCAAAATCACAACTTCTTACCACTGGCCTTGCTTAACCTCTTAGCTCTTGAGTGAATCCCTGCAAATTAATTTTCTATAGTGGTTGAGAAAAGAATTATTTTATACCTCTATGTAATACCCGAGTGCATTAATACACGATTGAATTACTGAGATTTTTTTTGTTATGTTTTTTTTTAATAAAATGTCAAACTAATGCATTTAAAAAGTCATCTTGTAAAAAAATTGTAAAATGTAATATGATCTAAACAATATTGTAAAATAGGGAAATTATATTGTATAGTTACGAACTTGCCAGTAATACTGTGGTTCTTGCATCCGAAAACGATTACATGTTATTTCTATAATCAAATGCCTAAGCCTACCATAACTTTCGATAGAATTCAAATGAAATAGTTTCAATGAAAGACATACTTACCTAAGTAAATTTTGTACTAGTTTCAGCGTATTTCATTTAACGTTACGAATATTCCTCACATATAGGCTAAGGCAATGGACTTAAAAATAAACGTAAATTTTTATTGTTAAAAATAAACGTCAAAATAAACTTTACTATTTTAGTTGGTTTAAAAAATAGTGGATTAAAAAAACTTTTTTTAAAATATATAACATAGCTCATTACGTAACCTATGTGAAATCAAAGGAAATAAAAAATATTACTTTCATAAAATGTTTTCATATAGTAGTATAAAAGAAGTGAGGTATAAACTCACTCCTAATATATATAAATATATAATATGCTGTAACGTTACCATTATCGTTCTATATTATATTATTTTTAAGGTTTGATTCGTTGTTAAAAAAGAAACATTAAAGTTTATCTTCCAAAACTAAGAAATTAATTCTCCGGGGCACGTTTTCGCAAAGTTCAGAGAAAATGTGGGGTTCTATGAAATAAAAATGGCTGAAATGGCAACACCGTAAAATACAATAAAAAATTTAAAATTTTTGGGAAATTTTCGACTGACGAAAATTAGAAAAAAAGGCTTTCAACAAAGCGTTTGATATAAACCACAGCTGTCAGTTCTTGAAATGCTCCGGAGTTTAAAACATCTGGCTGAAAAATAAGAGACTGTTTCTAAGGAAAAAGACAAACATGTAGTAAGGTTTAAAAAATGGATATTAATCAGAACAAAGAGATTTTTCAGAATTTTTTAGAGAATTATAATAATCATGAAATTAAATACTCTTTTTTAACGGAAAATGGTAAAAATTAAAATAATAATGCGTTGAAATTACAATCAACTTTGCCTGAGGCATTCCTATTTCATGATGAAATAAACTGCGGTGTCAAGGGATAAGGCAAATACTAAAAAAAAATGAGTTAGTACTTTTGGCTGATATGAATAATTTTACTTTAGATTTCATAATGATAAGTTCTAGATTTGGTATATATCAGAATAATTTTTAATTGTAAGTGGTTTAAAATGGTTTAAAATGTTTTAATATGCTGCTTCCTTGCTAAATCAGTGGATCTGTTTGAAAGGTGACAGAGAAAATATTTTACGGATTATACGTTATACCTAGTAATTTGGCCGAAAGGCGCTGTAAAATAAAATAAATCCTCGTGAAGCCATTTATAACTTCCTTTCATACTTCCAAAAAATAAACGTTGATTTATCAGTCGGCATGGTTTTAAAAGATCGAAATGTTTGAAATGTTTGAAATTCTGTGAAAACACAACCAGCTTCTCGAGAAATGAAACAGAATTTTTATAAATGAAAACATTCAAACATTAATTTTGTATGAGTACGTAAAGTTCAGTTATACACTATTTCAATAAAATGAATAAAGCCGGTTAAAAAAGCTGAACATACAAAATACTTAAATTGTTATTTATTAATTGTTATTTATTTAGGTCTACTTATATAATTATTCAGGAAAAATATTTTATATTAACAAATATGTCAATACAGAACAACGCTACCACAGTTTTTAGTTGAATTAATGGAAATGCGTTGAAACTAGAAATAGATTAAACAAGTAATTCTACATTCCACTTTAAACCACTGATTGGGAATGTTAAATGTTGTATAATTTTATTTTATATAACTATTATCATTGACAAAATTTTTATGATGTGCTCCAGTCGTTTCAGATTTTCATTTTTGTAAACGTATTTATGAATTAACAATTCAAACTGAGCGTTTTTGGTTATCATATTACCTCAATATAATAAAGCTCAAAAAATATTCAAGGCATATCCAGAAAGTAAATACCGTTTGGTCATTAAAAAAACTCACGAAAAAAATGTTATATTAAAAGTTTTACTTTACTACATATCTACTCACATTTTCACATAGTCACCATTCAGTTCCCAAGCACTTTTCGCTACGCTTTATCAGTTTATTTAATTCCTCTGCATATAAGTTTGCCGCCTGGAATTTAAACCAGTTGACAATCGTAATTTTGTACATTTTGCTGTAATTGTTGACTCACGTTTCATTAAATCATCCAAAATAAAGCCCTTTTTGTCCCAAAAAAAATGGTAGCTATAATCTTTTCGACTCGAGTACGGAAATAGATTAAATTTTTTCCGAATATATTTACTAAGCGCCTGTACTTAGGCTACACGCATTGCGTATTCGAAGTCCGTGATGCCTGTGGCCGAGGCGTCCGTTCCATTCCCAGACGGCGAACTTCTATGCAGAGGGGCTAAATAAACTGGTAGAGCATTGAAAAAAAGTGCTTGAAACTGAATGGCGACTATGCGGAAATGTAATGTAGATATGTAAAAAAACTAAAACTTTCAATAAAACTTTTTTTTCGTGAGTTTATTTCTTTTTAATGACCAAAAGGGTCTTATTATACGAACACGCCTCGAAGCAATTCATTTTGCTAACGCCATGTTATTTGCAGTGGATTTGGGAACACGGCTTTTCTCTTCCTTAATTACCATCTCATTATGTGCAGACCTTTAACAGTCATTAACTTCGATTGGTAAACACCTCTGACAGTATGCCTACATAATAAATTGATTATTTAAATATTGAGCTCTTGCAACTCAGTACACGTGATAGAAATGAAACTTCTTTGGCAATTCAGACCTCGACCCGTAGGTATAACCTAAAGGGTAATACGGCAGAGATAGTAGAGAGAAAGAGAGAAAGAAGACTATTTTCTAAATAAACATGAATTAACATAATTATTACTAATATATATTATTATTGAACAATCAGTAATTATTAATTAACAGTAAATATTACTCACTGTAGAAATACTCACACCAACTCATATCATAAAAATAACTATGCGTGTTAAGTGTTTCTTCAAACAACTCTGCCATTTGGAACACGCCAAATCTCTGAACGAAATATGATATTCATAACAGGTAGCACTATCTATCCATGCTTGTCTAGCGCTATCTACGCAGAGACTGTCTCAACAGCGCTCTCTACACTTCTGGTTGAACAAGGAGAAACGCGAGCGCACTGGTAGCAAATATAAAGTTCAAGGCACTCATAGCTGACACTATAGGGTACCTATATCTATTTTATGAAACAAGTGCATGCTCATAATCACTGTCTTATTCTTTCGTTCATCTATCACTCCTTTTTTTTAGCTGGGGACGAATCATCTCACAAAGAGGAGATCGAAAATGAGCCCAGAAATGTATATAGCATAGTGCTCTCTTTATATATGCTTGGCCAAGTACATATTCTCTGTCCTTTAATCGTCAGAATAATGTTTCACGAAAACGTTGCATTAAAATTCGACCTTGAAATTTTACTCTCATCACGCCCAAAGAAGTTTCACTTTCATGAATGTTATAAACAATATTTTAGTATACAGCACTGAATAAATTTTTTTATAACTTTAACTTGGATTGTGGGTTGAAGTAAGGTCTATTGAAATGATTGATTGCCCAATGTTTCGGCGTGCCTTGCTTCAGCCATTCTCAAGAGGAATTAACAACTCAACCCCAGAAGCCAAGATTTGTTTATTGACTATGCCTACGAAAGCATTCGATCTACACTTCAATTTGTAGAAATCACCTGGATCAAAAAATAAACAGCCTAAGGTATGATATGTTTTGAAAGATTTACTTTTCATGAGGGAAATTTTCTTCTCGTTTCATTAGACATATAAGACTTAATATGAAGAAACAGGATAAGCATCAAAAAAGTTCTTAGTCTTTTTTTGCTGTAACTGTTTCAGAAACACAGGCCTTACGCAGTATTTAATTTCCCCGAGGAAGATTTTAAAACTCATTATAAGTTAATACATTTACATATTCCAAAGATTTTCATGTAATAAAATATTCTTAGCCGGAGGGTCGTTAAGAAAGTAGTAGCCACCAACTCAAAATAATCGGATGATGTGCCTGATCAGCGTAAGGACTACCGAGTTCTTAAAACTAATTACGAGAGTCAGCGTCTTATATTGTTATCCGGAGTCAAACGGATTTTAAAGTTGAGAGAATATGTACTTTATGCCACTGAGAGGAATGATTTTAGACATAGAACATATATGTATATTTATTTATAATGGATGACACTTCTTTACTATAAAACGTAATCTATTTCTGTTTCCCTCGCGATATTGCGAGTGGTTTAATAACGTACTACTTGTCATCGTCATGTGAAGCATTTTTATTTCACAATAACTTTGTATTCCTACGATAATTATTTATGTGTGGAAATATTGGCAACACAAATTTAATACCTCAAGGCTAGTAACATTCCGTACCTAATATTATAGTCATTACCTACTTTATTTTAAATCCTTAAACCTACGCATCTGAGATTTTATGCTTGTATTGCGCTTGAGTGTTAAAAACGACCAGGTGTATAATAATAATATAATTGGAACTAATACCTATTATAAATATGCGTATTTATGTACATACGTACATACATATTTTTCTATAATTGGTCATGACTAACATCGGGCAAGCGCCTTATTTTCGAGAGTGTTTTGTAGGATAATTTTCCAGCTCGTCAGAGAAATATTTTCTCATTTCTTATTTAGTTCCTCATTCGTTTGTTCCATGACTTGGGAGCTCTTCCCCACTGCTGCCTTGCAATGCCGCCGAGACGTGTTTGTTCGTGCTGAAAGAGCATTTTCAGACGTTTCACAGAGTTAATTAATTATATAATCATGATTGCTAAGTGTTCAAGCCCTTCCGTTTCAGAGAGTTGCTTGTTTTGCGTAGACGTCTTCTTATCCTTGTGATTCCTTTTTGATTCATATAAATTTTTATCGAAAAGGGAAGTTTGTAATGGATACGGATAAATTTTAAATAAAATATTAAGCAGGTTCTGGTTCTGCATTTTTTTTGTATTTGTCAACTTATTTTATGGATAAGATTCTTCTTCCGACCGTTATTAAAATTCAAAATGCATTGATGAATTTCACATGCGCTTAAAGGTTCTACGAATAAAACGGAAAAAAAAATTGTTTATGATACATAGAATGTTTTCTTTATTTAAGTTTGTACGAAAAGTATAATTACTGAAATATTATTTTATTACCATTAGTGTAACGACTCGCGTTTTAAGTATTACGAAAGGGAAAAAAACTTTAATATTACAGCAGTTGTTTCATTGATCCAAAAATATGCAAATCGTTCCACTCTAATATTTTAGAAATCACAGTTACACTAAACAAGAAATTAAAGGCTTGGTAAATAAACTATACATGTTATTTGGTCAAAGCTAACTGCTAATATATTCCAATAATTGTTTCTTTGTAAATATGGCAAACACATACCTAACAGAAACATTCTTCCTCATGTGCCGAATATCCAAGAAGGAAGTTATTGTTAGTGGCTAAAGTTAGTATTAATATCAAGGATATATTTTTTACTTTAAAAATAAAATCAAAGAAAACTATTTTTGGTAATTTTTTTAGAATATCTAAAAAAATTACTTATGCTAGATGAGATTAAAATATTTTTATAATTTTAGTTTCTTCTCTTCATAATTTTTGTATTTGAACTTAAATGCGATTTATTGGTCATTAATGCTTGTCAGTATTTATTTTCCATCGTAATGTACCTCTATGTGAACGTCAAGATGAAAGTAGTTAATTTAAGAGAAACTATCCAATAAGTGTTTGTTTGTCCATTAAAGGCTCTGCACAACGCTGATAAATTAATAATGTCATTAAATTCTATCAAAATGACCTATTGGAAATCGGTAAATTCACGGACATTGGAATAAAGAGTGCACCTAAAATAAACATAGTTCTTAGTCTTAAGTAACCGAAAATTCTTATAAACTACGCCATATTTCGACTTGGTAGCTCTGTATTCTGTAGTAAACATGGCAATCATACATGCTGCAGGAGGAAAGGGTGGTTCTGCTGTATACTTAACAGTTTTACAAGGTATTTTTAATACTCGAAGATGATTATTGTGATTTCATATTCGAATAAGGTGCAATTGACACTTAAAAATGTATGAAAAAAGGCGCAAGTTACGAAGATCCCTGTGTAATTTGTAACCAGCGTTCTACATAAATTTTAAAGGAAAACATTTAATTATAGTAATTAATTCGATAATGTTCAAATTATATAAAAATGTATCTTAGGTTTTGATGATCGTGTTCTTATAATGTTTCTCCTGTAAAGCTACCCGACTCTGTTACGAGTGCATCTGAGAAGTACTGTCGGCGATTGTTTAATAACACTTGGTGAAATTTTGCGAGGCGATGGTGGATTTGATGGTGCAAATCTTTTCACTCCGACAAAATGCGGGGAAATAACTGAGATACGTAACGATGGATTTCGTAGCAAAGCTGGTATATATCCGATATGCTCTTGTTTTCCTCGGATACGAGCTGCCACGGAGCGAGAAACCCAAGATTCACCGACATGGAGTCAGACACCCGAATAATCTGCGTTCGTGCATCATTGGATTATTATTGTTTTTCTGTTGTAAAAATAAAGGCTATGTTAGGTTATGTGTATTACACATAAAAAAAAACATGTGAGCAAGTCCTTCAGTGTTCGCCAGTGATTAACATCTAACCTCGGTAACGTGCAAATTCATGTGTTCTCATTTTGAAAATAGACTTAAAATACGAAACACGGACACAAGATTATACCGTATAATTCTTTAAAATAATGCCGAGTGTGATAAATACGTATCGAAAATTGTTTTTTAAACTAAATTTATTGACGCGAATCACACGTAGTTTCCGCACCCGCCGCTAGAATTCGTTGCCGGAGCAGCTACGTACACTATCGAATCAATAGATATGCACAGCGAAATTTTAAATATATAATGAAATGGCTTCCATAAACGTGAAAAAGACTTGAAAAATACCAAACCCCGGTATTGAACCTGATTTTCGACCAGGATTTTTAATAAAATGCTGCCCATTTTGTTTAAATTTCCTAAACAGTTTATACCTACTATAAAGTTTTCCTTTCTGAACTTTAGTTCACGCCATCCGCCACATGTGACAGCACCGTGGTTATGCATTTCCGTTCCTTGACTCCCGTTTCATTCACGAAATTACTCCACCAAATGCCGTATACCGAGAGCTAAGATGTCACTCATCAATAAATTTTGTCGAAATTCGTTTTTTTATTTATTTTTGGGAGTAGGTTTTAGCATGCCTAGGTGATAGTAAATGAAATTCAAAATTGATTGTGTTAGGTCAGCAATATTAAAAAACAAATAAAAAATAAAACCGCGTAGTTGCACGAAAGAGCGGTGAACTTCGGGTGTGTTCGGAACTATTCGCTCGTGTGACTCCATGTCAATGAACGTTAGGCTTCCCCCCACGGGACACCGAGCGGTAAAGGGAAGCAAACTTTACGACGAGCCGTGATGGGGAGATTTAGAGCGAAACGCGAAACGTCTCCGGGTGCAAGAATAATGGACCGTATAACATTGCACGCCTCCTACAAACAGTTGAAATAACATTAGAACGAAACGGCCGGCGCAAGGACGTAAGTGGATGTAGAAACAAAGAAAGATTTATATAAGGCAAGTATAAACTCTATTTTTACTGATGATACTAAGGATTTGTTCAGTCAAGTAAATATTTGCACACACATACTTTAAAACAAATAAAATACACATTAAAAAATCTTTATAACTCGTTCAACTAGTTTAGTACATTTTTTTATTCAAGTGTAAGTATTCATCAAGAATTCATTTGGAGTAGTCTAACTAAAACAAGTTTTACGTCAGTCTCTTATATGTTAAATGTAATAGGTTCCGAAAATTGCACAAAGAGTAGGATATGATAGAGTACGGTTCGCTCTTCGAATTTCAAAAAATAAATAAAAAGGTAGCAAGAACATCTCCTAACAAATTCACGGTGAAATTTCACTGCTTGTTGCCAAGACAGCTCCAAACACAGTTCCATTTCGTTTTGTGCAGGACATGTTTCAATATTTGCCGGTAATCCATTAGAATTTCCCATGAAGTTTGGATATTTTCTGTGCGACGGGGGATGGACATGCCCAGGGCTGTGAAAATTTAATGACTCCTCCCTCCGCTTCTGCGAATCCGCGCGTGCATCGCTCGGTAAATAATACACGCGCAGTTTCCTGTGCGCGCGGCGACCGGCAATCGAACCCGGCATTTCCAATGCGTGCGCTTCGCTTCGTTTGAAATTGTTATAAACGAGTATGGTGCTGAAGCGTTCGTTATTGTTTAAGCAAAAAAGAAATCTCAGTTTAAAGCAGGGGTGATGGGTGTGTGTATCCCCTCTCCGAATCCTAACAAATACTGAAAAAATCAATGATTTACACCAACAAAAGGAACGAATTTGAAAGTACACAGCAAGAAAAGAGGTTTATCTCCCCATTAACCATCCTCCCCTCTCCAAAATTGCATTTTGCGTACGCCCCTGATTTAAGGGGGATTAGGCCTCTCCATCTCGCAATTTCAAATACTTTATACCGCTTGCAATAAAGCTTCCTCGCTAAATATTTTGGTTTGACATGGCATAAGACTTATCTGGTGTGATTATCATGATAGTTGTAGTCGCCCTCATGAAATGATAAGTATTTCCTTGCGGCGCTTACAAACTAGAGCCTGTTAGTAAATGTGTAGTTGCAACAAGTTACATAAAGTATGGGAGATTTGATTTATGCCTTGCCATGTCAAAAATTTGGACGAATAGTTCAAAATTAAAATTATAGAAAAAAATATGGAAAAATTCAAGATGGTGGGGTCCAACCCATATGCAATTTTGGCCACGTTTTAAAGTCGCTTGACCTGCTGTGAATTAATGAGTAGGCCTAGCAGAGCTAGATTTTGCGGGTCCTTGGGCCATTAACAATTCGCGGGACCCTAATATTTTGGAAAAGGGCCCTACTGATTAGCCAGGGTGAGGGAGTGTGTGTATGGAGTATTATACAGGAAAAAGGGTAGTTTGGGTGCCCTTACGCCAGAATATTTGAAGAACCGACTCTTTAAAACCACGTTTTCAAACCAAACCAGAGATTTAAATTCCAAAGATAGTTTTGCTAATTTAATATAATAAATTTTTATATACTTAATTCAATTCGAATGAATTGCGTTTGTACTATGAAATTAGCCCTTCTTGACCAGCCCTGAAGCTACCCAACTTCATGTTGACTTTTTCATATTTTAACATTACTTTTATTTAAGGGCTATCTATACAATTGTAACTTCATACCTCACTTGCATGTGCTGTTCTTATGTTCAGCAGTTATCCACTTGGTCTAACATCGATTGTGTATAAAAGGCGCGCAAGTCATCGTAATCATCATCACTTGCACGATATTACACTGAGTGAATATCTGTTGAAAATATTTGTAGCAGAACAATAAGTGAGTGAAGTGTTGAGTTGAAATTTTCGAAACGGCCGTTTGAAAAAAATAATGACGAATGAAAGAAAAAAATCAGAATGGCGCGCGAGATCGAGTTTTAATGCATGTAGATCTCATATCAGAGTGCGTGCGTTCCCGAAGACCATGCTTTTCTCATTCCAGTCTGGTTGAGGGTAAGGTGGCCGCCTGGCTGGTCGTCATGCAGCGTGCATAGCTCCATGTGTTAACGCGCCATTTACAAACCGCTCGATATTTATTAAACGTGTCTGATTACGAATAGCATTTAAGAGTCATCGCATGGGCTTATGCACGTTTCGACCCACAGTTTCATATATAAAGTGTATTTTTTGGACAGTGAAAAAAAGGTTGAAAATGGTGTTTTCACGTAAATTTTTAAGTATGAAGAATTCACCACGCAGTATTGTAAGTGGTATAGGGACGTAATATTCAAGCATACAATGATAGGGTCGCCGCTACAAGTCTCATAGAGGCGCCTTACCGACATGAACCAGTTCTGTGCCTGGCGCGTAGAGGCGAAGAGGCGTGTGCTGCGCAAGCCGGTGTCGCCCTTAGCCAACACCGACCAGACTTCAAGTCGGTGTTGGCTCAGGCCTTGTCATCAAGTCGGTGATGCCTTAGCGCTTTCAGAACTCGTGCGTCCGACCAGCCGTATCTCGTGTCTCGAAGAAGACTACGTTCCTTCGGATCACGTTGTCGGGGGAAAACCCCACTCATGTTAGAGTAGAATCTAGGGATGCGACCCACACCGTCGCTGGTCCAAGGGCCTAACGCAGAGCCTGGCACGGCTCTCGTAGCCAGCCACAACGAGCGGCGATGAAAGAGCCAGGGATTCTCACCGGTCAGCCGAGCTTCCTGCGACTGTACCCTGCCCACAGTGTCCTCACCCCGGCTTGTCCCCGCTGCTCCAGAGGACACCAGACAGCGCCCGCCAGAGACCTACCAGCCGTAGTCGGCCACTGCTTGGCCCACTGCAAGGACTCCCGCCTTGCGCACGGTCATGTAGTCTGCAGACAAGGTCTCCACATGCAGTGAGTGGGTAGTACCTTCTCTAGTACCCTAGTACCCAACCCATTTCCCGCTGGCTTTAAGTAGTTCTTCGGAGTCCTTGCTGCACCTCGTAGCAAGGGAAATAGATTTCAACTACAAACATATTTATAGCTTTGGTTGTTAAGGTTTCTTGTCACACACACACACATATATGTTTAGAAATTTTTTGTTTTTTGACAGTTTATCTTTGTATGTACGCAAAATACAAACTACAAAACATGCAGAACTTACAAAAAGCTTTCACCAAATTACCATAAAGAGACCAGAATATAATTTTCAAATTGTGTGCAAGACAACAAAATGTATTTTATAATATTTAAAAAAAAAAATCCTTTCAAACCCTTCTATTATGCTTAAAATAATTTGTAAACAGTATAAAATAGTTAATATTATTTTCTATAGTTTAAGCTAGAACCAATTTGTTTCGAATTTTTTTTTTTTACATTTATTAATCAAAAACGAAAGTTACGTTGTAATACTATCTCATTCCAAGGGTGTGATAAATGAGTGTTGGGGGGGAGGGGGAGGTAACGAGGGTGTCCGTTAGAGAGAGGACGGAGAGGACTTGGCATCGAAGCAAAGGCAAGCCCTTCTACCGAAATAAGGGTAAGTGACAGCACTCTGCCCCTTTCTTTAACATAGTTTAGGTTATTACCATAATATTTGCAATTATTACTTCTTTAAAAATTGTTCACACTAAAACTTCAAAATAAAAAATATATATATAATTTCAGAACAAAATATTTATTTGTTAATAACATTTTTATATATTTTTAATAACACGTATTATTAATAAAATTTAGTGAATATTTCAAATATCCAATGCCGAAAATTTTCATCTTTGTTTCCAGGTACATATAGGGTTTTTGTTTTTGGGATCACGAGAACCGTTCATAAAAAAAAACTTCTTAATTTTTATCCGTTCTCCTTCCTCTACCGACATTGCAAATTTGCCAAAGGTTGCTGATTAATAATATCGTTTAAGAACCATTGAAATTTTCAGTGGTAGTTCTTTTCATAGTTATTTTTATCGAATACTTTTTTCGACAGCGTAAAAGGCTAAGATGATGTGGTTTTGTGCTTGAAAAATTTGATAGAAAAAGTACTTGCAGTGAGGCTCTAAGCTTTAATATTGCACCATAAAATGACATTGTCGCCGCTTTAAGTCTCTCAGAGGCGCGTTACCGACGAGAAGACTGCATGCGAATATGCTGCATAGCGCGTAGAGGTGAAGATGCGTGTGTTGCGTGAGCTAATGTCGTCCTTAGCGCTCCTTGCGTTTTTTTGAGCTCGTGTGCCCATTCCACAGGAAACCATATAACACCAAGCGAACAAGCACCGGCCATATAGACCACGCGTCTAAACTGCATAAACGCGTCTCTGCCTGAGTGCCATATTTAAGCAAATGCACATGGCCTTGTTTTCAACGGATGATTTTGACTGTTTTGGAAGTAAATCTTATGCCAATATTAGCCTTATGAACAGAATTCCAAAATCGGTCTATATCGGGGTGGGGGGGGGGGGGGGGGTTCCCTGAATACCTTCATAAAGTACTCTTTATTCTGAAGGGCCCTTTCTTGAAAAGTCCATCTTTAAGAATGTCAGCCGTTTTCGATGACCTTTCGAGTAGTGGTAATGATCCTTAAAGAATCGCCGATACAGCCTTTCGTGAAAGGACGAGTCTCTTGCATCCTTTCATGATTTATGTGGCTTTTTGAAGGGCTTGTAACACTATATTTTGTATGAATGTGTTATATTGTTTTGCTTATAGCCAACCAACTACTGTCGACCACATTGTACGTTTACTGTTACTGTCAAGTTATTAATTTGAACGAGAGAAAAAAAATTCAAGCAGCCTGAAGATAGTGTGTTAACACTTTTAGACAAAACTGCAGGGGAAAAAAATAATTTCTTTGTTCGTGCACCAGATTGTGTTAGCGTCGAGAAGATTCAGACATCCTTTCGCAACTATACTTCTCACTGAAAGCAGCTTTGAAACTCAAGGATTCTTATATTTAAGGGTATTAGGCCTCTCCAACTCGCCATTTCAAACATTTTGATACCGCTTGCAATAATGCTTCTGTTTGAAATATTTGACATGGCATGGGACTTGGCTTTGGCTACTTTTTGAAGTCGGCACTCGTGAACTGGTGTGATTATCATGACAGTTGTCGCCGCGTGAAATAAGTTATTTCCTCGCGGTGCTTAGCTACAGACTAGAGCATGTTAGTAAATACGTGGTCGCGACAAGGTAAAGAAGGTCTGAGAGATTCGATTTATGCCTTGACGTGCCAAAAATTTGACGTAAATAGTTCAAATTTTGAATTATAGCAAAAACAGATGGCGTGGCCGAATACCCCTTAAGGCTGCCTCGGTTAAGGACTCGTCGTCGCTCAGCGGGCCTCGGCACATCGCCGGCTGCTCGACCCCGGCCAAGGAGGAAGATGAGGAGGAGGAGGGGCTGTAATCTCTATGCCGCCGGAGCCCCGCCGCCTAATCCGCGGCATTAAGTCGCGGCAGAGCGGGCCACTACTGCTCCGAGCACTGGCCGGGCTAAGCCGCGCTCGTAAGTTCCAGATATACGTCTGCAGTTAACCTCGTGTCGTCGAGGGGGAGGACTGGCAACCATTATGGCCCCAACAGTTTTCACGCCATGACAGATTGGATCTTTTAATACTGAAAGGTTTCCTTATTTAAAAAATAAAAATAAAACAGATATCACACATACAGAGATGTTAAAATGCCGTGAAATATTGTAAAATGACAAATTGTTTCATAACCCATCAACTAAACGCCAATGAACTGACGGGGAAGACTATCTGTAACACTACTTAACTTCAGGCATGCCATTAAACTATATACCATGCTTTAACGAAGCCACATTTGGATAATTAAACTATAGAAAATATTATTGGCGTAACATCCCGATGAAACCAAGATGATATCTTTCAGTTTATATTCCTCGCCCCTTAAATTAAGGTCATTATACACTTCGTGTGTGTGTGTGTATGTGTGTTGTGTTTTAAGCTTGTGTTTTAGAGATTTTTATTTTATTTTTTAGGTCATGATGTAATGCGCTTCAGGTCGAAGTTATGGTTCATTTATAAAAAATTTATATTTTTTATAAATTAGTGTCCAGTATTGTACAGAAATAAATTAGACCAACTTTGTAAGCCTATATCAGAAAAACTGGTGTTTGATTACTAATTATCAAAAAAATATTTACACAATGTTTTCATTTGATGTGATCTATTCTCTTACTGTGGTCTTTTTCAACATTTTAACTCGAATTATATTTTTATTTAATGTTTGAAATTATTAAGTGTAATTATATAATTGTATTTTCTTGCGTTAATCGTAAGATACATCGATCAGCGCCTTAACTGTTCCACGCGTAAATACAAGACGAGTAAATAATTGAAAAATAATTAATCCCTTGTTGATAACAAACTGCGTATTTTTCTTTTGTACAGGTAATATAAATCTCCGGAAAAAATGAAACGCACTTATGTAGAGCGAAGTTTTATGGTTCGATCGCACAACACAGCAATGTAAGTTTATAACCATACGATACTTAAGTGTTTCGGAGCCTCATGTACTTTAAGAGGTCTCGTCTTAAGGGTCGGTATTACCTGCCATATTGGTTATTTCAATTTATTTTTAATACTATATTATTTAAGGGATATTTCTGTAAATTTACCACGAAAGTTCTCTTGCATTTGTTGTTTTGACAGAAATCTTGTCATCAGATATTTGTTAACTGTAATATAATTGCGTTGATAAGTCACTCAAGTTTTCATAACTATTGTCACTTTCATGACGTATTGTTAAAAAAATAAAATTTATCATGCTTATAGTGACAATTTGCGTCCAAACAACTCGTGAAAGGGAGCTATCGTAGTAAATTTACATAAATTAGCCTTTATAGTAAAATAATGTCACAAAAAAAACAAATCATTTAAGTGCCGCGTGAGACCAAGATTAAAGTACCAGTCTCACCTGCCATGTTTGAGGTATTTTTGTAATTGGATGATTTTATAGTTTTTTTCCGAAGTAATTGTGAGAAAATTGGGCTTCAGAAGCTAAGTAATAGCTTACGCGTCAGCCAGCAGTGAAAACCCAGGAAACAAACTTCTTGTAACTGACCATTATGCAGTAAAAATAATAATAAATGCGAGCCCCGGTGGTTGAGCCGACCTCGGTAGAGCAATCGAACTCACACCAGCTCACGATGGGAGGGGTTCAGGGCCCGAGTCCCGAGTAATGCATGGGTGTTCATTTGTAAATGTCCAAGTACCTCACAACACTTGTCAACGCCACTGAAATTGTCAAAATAGAGATCAGCAATGTCACTTATTAAGAAAAAATTTTCAAGACTTCGGGAATGAGAAGAATAACGGGTATATATTCCAACACACAACCCCCCCCCCCCCTTTTTTCCCCCTCCAGCCCCTGAAATTGATTGATTCCATCAAGCAGTTCAATGAAGGACTGGAATATTTCCCACACTGAGCAACTTCCGCGCGCGGTCTGCGTCCATACTTAGTCCGCGACGCTGCCGTCTCGACGCGACAGAAGCGACAGACGCGACAGACGCGGCAGACGCGACAGACTCGCGACGCGGAGGTAACGCCAGCGGCCTTCGGGACGCACTTCCTCAGATTATTCATGGTTGGTTCGTTTGTAATAAAGAGTTTACCAACAAGCCAATTATTAAAAAAAAAATGGCTGAAGTTTTGTGGTGATGTTCTTTAGGGGGCAAAAAGGTAAATTCCGAGGTCAAGGTCACTGAGTTCAGAGTCCAAGATCAAGTTCATTAGCCTCCAGACTCCAGTGTTCGGTCGTTCTTTATTTTTACGTCACGACTGCCTTGAAATGTGTGTGTTTAACGACAGATACAAATACAGCAGTAAAACTGAGTCGTCTTAACGACTTCGCTAATTTAGTTGTTTTAAGAGTGACATTAGTTTCCACTACAAACGCAGAAATATTGTCGTCTGGACAATCTTAGTTACTTGTTGGAGGTCGCGAGTCACCAGTTCTCTGTCAAGTCGTCCATTACGAACACTTTGGTGTAAGTTGTGGAGTAAAATTACGTTTAATCCTCATTTCCCTGCTAGGGAGGGCATAGCAAATTGCGGGATATCTGTTAAAGCGCTGAATTCCATAACTCTTGGCTCCGGTTTCCTCGTTTTAATAACATTTCGTCGCCTTTTCCTCCGCAGCGCGAACCATCCCTTAATTAGGCTGTTCTTTTCTTTAATGCTAATTTACGCGCGGCGCGGTGTTCCTTATTCTTCATCTCTTGTTCGCCGCACAGAAATGCAGGCGCAATTAATTAGTTTTAGTTCGCCCTTGCGCTCTTTCCGAGGAAACGTCATCTTATTTATATTTTCTTTTCTGTTTTTTTGTCTGCCTGAATTCTTAAAATATGATCAAGTAACTTATTTAGGATTGTCATTTGCCTATTACTTTATGTGTTGATCTATTTATTGAAGACCAAAATCTCTCTTGGCTGTTTACAATTGGTGCGTGACAAAATGTTTTCACTATGAAAACATCACTTTATGAAAAACAAATACCAAAATATTAAATATTAGGTTAGTTACATACAAATACGATGTGCATTTTAGATATGAAATTTTTTAAATACAACAAAAAATAGAGAACAGATTTTTAACTTTGCTTCAATTAAATTGGTTTCGAAGTAGGACGGACAATTTTTTTTTCCCCTGAACGCGACACGTGAAATATTTTTTACCTCTCCCGGTAGGTTATTCCTTATCTTACATGTCATGTATGTACATTTACAAATTTGAGTAAATGTTCAACATTTTTATAACGTTCGATGTAACTTTCACTAAGTAAAGTTCCGACACCACAGTAAGTTACCTTTCTAACTTTTATCTTGTACATCTGGATTATGTAGCATCGTTTAGTTCTTTTAATTATTGCTGCGATATGATAGTAATATTAATGAAGAATCATTAACATGTATTAATATATGGAGATGCAACTTATTAAAGCCTCTTATGTATTTTTCTCATCAGGTTAAAATGCTCAAATATTGCATATGTCCATATTTCTTAATATGTAGTATTGAGAAGCTAGCATGCCATAAGATTACTTCCAGCTTTAAGTTAAGGACTAACGAATTTTCGTATACACAGCTTAGCTATGAATTTAAATATTATATAAATTTATATATTAGAAGTGTTATTACAAGTTTACCCAGAGTAATGTGTGAACTAACATTACCTGTTGTGGTCTGAGGAAATTGAAATCAATTACATCAGAACAAGAACATTCTAAACTGAAAAGTAAACAAATACTAATACCTATAATGACATATTACGATTTTTTATTAAATAAACCAATATAAATAGAATACAACATAAAGTTTGATGCATGTATATATAAATAAAAGTACTATATTTTTTTATATTTAGCTCTTATGTTAAAAAATTTAATGTCTAAATAAAAGTATAAGAACTTCCTGAAAATTAGGTTTCTTAAAAATGTTAAGTATTAAACGCATTGCCATATGGTCTGAACAAAAGAAACATTGTCCGCAAATATATCAAAATACAGTTGGATTGTTTTTTGCAACTCCGAGTAGCCATAGTTACAGATTTAATAAAACAATCTTTTATTACACGCTTTTTTATTGTATTGCAGTTTAAACCACTACGATGAGTCATAGACTACATAAAACTTTTTTTTATACTTTTTCTCACAGGGGAAAGGCAGGTTAGTAACAATAGACTATAGGATGGTCGTCATAGAGTATAGAATAGAAATATAGAACATGGAATCAATTTTGTAAAAATAAACGAACTTACCGATCTAACGAACTATTATATATTTATCTATATGCAAAAAGAATGCGACGTGAAACGTTAAAACAAAGTTTATATTTGCTATATACAGACCAACATCTACATGTTTGTGATAAATTTATTTAAAAAAACTTTTTTCATCGCAGACCTGTGTAATCATTTCCTTTCCTATTGCTTGCGTATTAAAACTTATGTTGGAGGCATCCCCCCCCCCCCCAATTTATATCCCCGGGATAGTATTCTGGGAGTGTTAGATGGAATAAAGAACTAAATCGCATTTTTTTTTATTCTGGTAACTAGAATTTCTCAGATATCAATATGTAAACAATAAGGATATACATTTAATATCAATACCTAGTTGATTTTAACATTAGAATTTTTTTCAGGTATTAAATGTCTCGGTATTAATATTTTGTAGCTAGTAATAAGCACACTCGGTTAACCTTGCCACCTCACGGCTGTTCACCACATCATCACAGACATAAAACATAATAACATATATATATAAATTATCATATCTTTTTGTCTGCGAACAGTTGCACTTTGAAGACGCACATTTTCCGAGAGATATTTTACTTTTTTATATAAACAGTGAATGGGATGGACTCAAGATAATTCGATGCCCAAGTGCCTCGAATGTCGCTTGTAAGCGGTCGCACAGAAGACGCCCCAGTTCAACGCCACCTCACGTGCTGTGGGTCGACCGCGGTAATCGATGTCGCTAACAAGGTGGTCGATCCCTCTGTGACCATCGTGCTGCGGCCGAGCGCATTGTCAAAACAAAATTGCGGGAGGGGACGGGTAAGGGATGTTGTTCTTTTGAATTTGCCCTTTGGAGTGCGTGCGTGACAGCGGAAGCCATAGACTAATGATGGACGCAGACCGATTCTCGTCTCCTGCGCGTGGCCCCAACACTGGCTTGTCGATGCGTCAACAGCTGTCCATGCTTGAGTTTGCTTTCATATTGCATTCAACGTTGTTAAACGTCGAGTTGTACCTCAACGAAGAAAACTGCGTATTATTTGCTAATACATCCGAGACTTCATAAACACAATTCGTGAGCTGCGCTTGCAGTGAAGCATTGCTTTCGCGATTATATTGGCCAATAAGTATAGACCTGCAAAATTCGCGGATTCATTGACCTCTAGGATAGACTCCACAGTCCTTTAAATACTCGCGGAAATGACACCTGTTCATTGGCTACTGACGCGTGAGACGTCTCAACTAGGCTGTCTGTAATTCGGCACTTTCTTGGTTTAGTGTTTCCCATTGGCTCACAGTTCCCCGGATAAAATGTGGGCCAATCGCAGAAGCGGTACGAAGGTATAGTTGTTTTGATGCTAGCCTATCGCGAAATGAATCCGCGAATTTTGCATGTGTCTACCAATAAGACGTTTAAGTGAGAAGCTTGCCCACGCGTTCTCTGTTCGCACTGCCGAGACACGCGCGTGATTAGTGCGAGTGACGCCATTTTGTCAATATTTCTATCTTTGAGATACGATGTACCATACGAAAGATGTGCAAATTAGTCCTTAACGTCTCGTCCGCTCCGGGCTCGTCACGAGACGACGAGAGGCAACTAGATGAGAATGGAGCATTGGTGGAATGCGTTATGTGAGGGATAAACAGGAGTACCCCGAGAAAAAAAAAACCACAAGCTACGGCAACGTCCACCGCGTTTTCCATTTATGGAAAACTGCATGTTCAACCCCGCCGGGAGTCAAATCCGTATCGCCTTAGTAGGAGGCGGGTGCTCTTACAACCGGTACAAAAAATTATTTCTTAAATTATATTCCCGTTTATAAAACGGAATAAAAAAAATTGGTTGTCTGTAAAGTCGGTTTACGGACGATAGTTTAACGTGACAACGTCATAACAAAACATTGATAAAATGATTGATCCAGAAGAAAAGTAAATATCATATACGGCCTGAGACTGAGCCGTAATAGGTTTTTGCAACCAAACAATTTAGGCATTAAAAATATTATATTCTTTGAGGAAGAAATCTTTTTTAATTTTTTTATCTTTTGTATGATAAAATCTACCTCTGCATACTTTTATGAATAAAATTGAATCATTTTTATTGAATTATCACTATTTTGTATGGATACAAAGGAGTGAAATGAAATGTGCAATTTAATTAATAAATATACTTTTATTTGCATTCATTAATTCAAATACATTTATTACTTTTGAAATGTTGCGTGCGCAGTTTTTATTTTTACAAATACAAAAAAAAAAACCTCCGGAGCTGCCGGGATTCGAACCGCAAGCCCACGAGGCCATATCTAAAGACATGTAGTTTCAGATGTTATATATAATTATAAAAATTTTGTTCACGATAGGGGAATAATATAATTTAGTTTTTATAACACGATTTGATAACAAATACGCATCCCAAATACACCAAACTTATTTATAATGTGTTACAATATTTTTAAAACGTTGTGCATAAGATCCTGGGTGTAATTTGAATTATTATGTGTAACTGTAAAACACCATTGTTGGTTCAAAACGTATTTGAATTTTCAACATTACTTTTAAATAACCCTACCAATTGTGCTGAAAATCGGTGGACGATCGTTAAATTACATAATATTAATAATTCAAAAGACAAAAATATGATTGAAAAGTCAAATCGATGGTTATTCCAATCGAGTGGAAGAGAGATGCCACGCATGCGTACAATGAGCAAACAGGACACATCCGTAGTGGGACATCTGTAGTGGGACACTTTTTCGTGCGTGCAGCCGGCGTTCATCGATTTATTAGACGTTGTAACGTCAAAAGTATAACACTATTTCTCCAAGCCCCATACATATTTATAAGCCCATACAGATTATTAACCCCATACAGATTGTCCTGGAAATTTGTGATTGTGAATTTTTAATACCCAAGAAAATACTTGTAAGATTTAAAAGAAAAAAAAGTGGGGCGTATGCAATAGATAATTGATGCATGAATAGTTCACCTAAGTAATTAACAATTATATTAAACTGCAAATGATATTGTCAATTTTCTGAACAGAGCTACTCCCTGCACTCCTTACTATTATCTATTACATGCGCCCTACGTTTTTCTTTATAAATCTTACAAGTATATTAACAGGTTTTAAAAATTAAGAAACACGAATTTTCTGGACAATCTGTATGCGGTTATAAATTTGTATGGGGCTAGAAGAAATTATTATATACTTTTTAGTCCATTTTAAAACCGTGGTCCAATCCAGCGCCTGGAGCCGGAGCGTGAAGCCGATGTCAGCCATCTTGAATTGTGACGTCACAGCGTCCATCTTGGATGACCTGGACCTTTGTCCTTGGCATTCAAAATTTTCTAAAAAGTGCCTAACAAAAACTCAAAATTTGCCAAATGACTCAAAATTCGCAAAAATTTCAATTTTTTAAAAAAAAATCTGCAAAAAAAACTGAAAAAAACTAAAGAAAAAAGTTTTAATTTTCGAAAGGAAAAATACGTCAAAAATTCAAAATTTTCAAATGAGAAAGCCTCGAAATAGTTTAACCTTTAAAACTGCGAAAATCCCCCAAAGCTGCTTAAATTCCTCATCGACTAGCCGCCCTACGCCACCTAGGTCCTGACGTCGTCCATTATGATGTCATAGCAGCCATTTTTATTTATGACGTAACCGTTGTAATTATCTTTACGGCCGCAATATTGAAAATTCATAATTATTATCAAAACATTTTGGAAAATATTTAAAATATATAAAAAGTACATTTTTTTTTAAAATAAAAACATTCCACCATATTGGATTATGTCGTCACGTCCTCCAACTTGAAAATCCGCTTTCAATTGCTAAAAAAATTGGACACTTTTTTAAAATTTACGAAAAATTTAATTAATAAATCTGTAATTAAAAACGCACATACAGCATGGACTCCTCAGTTCAAACACAATGAGAGCAAAAAAAATGGTGACCGATCCTTCCTCCATGGATGCCACCGACAGACTGACCTCCCACCACTAATGCCAAGGTAGATGTTATGCCAGCCAGTACGACGTCACGTCCACTATCTTGGATCCGCCATCATGTTTTCGTCTGCTAGAAGCCGCCACATTGTATTATGACATAACAACCACCATCTTGGTTTCGTCTGCTGGAGACTGTCATCTTATATTATGACATCATAGCCACCTACTTGTTGTCTGTTGGAGGCAGCCATCTTTATTTTCAGTACATGTTACTAGGAGCGCTTGTGATATGTAGAGCACACATCGTCTGCTAGAGAGCACGGCCGCCATCTTGTTTTCTGTACTACTCTATACCTACCAGGAGCGCTAGTTCCATGCAGTAAATATGCCAAAAAGGTCGCCTCCACCATATTAATTTAATTTTTACCCGCTAGAGTGCTGATCACCAGACCGTTGTGGCATCCACCATCTAGTCGGCCGTTTTGGCCGTCATATTAAAATCTGTATTTATAAAGCTAGAAATTCGAGAAAATTTCCAAAATCCATCAAAAAATTTGCAATAAAAATAATGGTTGTTTCGATCGTTTCCTGTCGGTTGGATTCTTGATTGATACGAATTTCTCGAAATTAATATTTTTATATAAAATTATTTTTTTACATAGAGCTACGTATAGCATTTCGGGGGCTCTACGTGCAATGTCTATATACATTCAAAGCTCAGTGACGGACGACGATCAAGCACTATGACTAACTAGAGCTTGTAGTTTCGTATCGTGTCCAGGTTGCCGGAAATTACACCGGACTTCAAGCTGTACTGCGCTCATAGTCTCAGGCGAAGTCCACGAGCCGTGATCCATACAGTCGGTAATTTAAAACAAGTACTTGGGCGTTTATCTGTTATGGAAAAATAAATAACGCCGCACTAACCATACGAAACACGATGGTGATAGGTTCTGTGGCGAAAACTCGGAATGGCCATCTATCATATTTACGCGTCGCCGTGTCAACAAGAGGCGATAAGCGATGAACCCATGGAGAACCCGTCAGTAGAAAGTGGAAGGGCCGATCATGCAGCAAAAATAAAAAAACAACAGTATGGACAGGTAATAATTAGATTTATGATCAAGTAAATGCAAGCAAGAAAAACATGTACATTCAAGCGTACGTTAAAGCGCTTTCCCCGACATTATTTACGGCACTGCGTATACTTATCTCTTATCTCTATTTTACCAGCTTAGCCTTCATGTTTTGCACAGATTTTTTTACGCAGCTTTAGGTTTTTTTATTGCAAGCCACTTCCCGTTGAAGCAAAATGCAAAAAAGCGAAAACGTTAACAAAACCGAATCTAAAAGACATGTTATAATAGCAAGATATGTTTGCCATGTAAATTTCTTGTTTGTATAATATGTTGTGTGTAAACGTTTAAATAATTATTTTAAAACATGGAGCTACCATCAAACAGAACTAAAAACAATGTTCTGAGAATGCCAAACCAGATGGTTTTTGTAAAGGGTAAAATGTCCAGAAACGCAACCATGCAGCTTTACAGGTACGAACTGTGGCGGGCAAAATCGAATTTCAAACGCATCTAGGCGTCACTGTGGCTGAGTTTCCTATATGGTGCTGTTGCTAACACGCATTTTTCGCGACTATGGACCGGGTTTTAGCTGCCGCCTGTTAGGACATGAGATCCAGGACATCTTCCTATTCGATACAGTTCTATTGGGAAAGCGCCCTTTGGGAAATGCGCTCTGATTACTCTCGCCTCCCCCGCGCACCGACTGCACATCGGACGTATCTGCGAATGTTGAATCTGACGTGCCTTCGCTGTTCGTCAAACCTGTAATCGCAGCATCGTACTCACTAAACCGTCAACACTGCGCCAATCACTTCAAGTCACACATGCAGGCTAGACGTACCACGACCAGCCATCCGCTGTGCTGCGCACCAGACTGCTGGTTGCTAGTGTGTGTGGCTATTTCTAAGGGCGGTATTCCAAGAAGTTCGGGTAAGGTAGCGAATAAGCACGCCTTGCTGGGATGCAAACGTACGTAACTTAACTCGCGGGCCGTATTCCAGAACTGAATCAAGTAAACAAACAAATTGGCAACCGTTTTAATGAACTGTGCCCTGCGCGAGACTGGAAACTGGCTCCAACGCATTCTAGCGGATATTTCGTAACCATCGATACAATTGTTACTGCAAAAATCATATAGATAGCAGCACCATCGCATAAAACATAACCTCCTTTCTTATTTTCTCGAGTACTTTTTAAGTTGCGATTATTTCTTGTTACGACCATTTAAGTGTGCAAAACGTATTCCAGAATAGTTTCGTTATCGTATGGAACACCAATACACTTCGTACGTCCCCCGATGATCATAAAAGAGACTCTGTACGAGTTAACGGCGCAAGACGCGGTCCGCCATCTGGACGAAATCAACGAAAAAGACGGCCCTGCGCAAGCGCGGAATTGGGGACTGTCTGAACAAAACGCCCCTCTGAGCTGCAACAGCGCGTCCTCTGAGTCTCTGTATGCGCGCTACTGCTCGCACCTGTACCTTTGCAGGTTTGCGTTCTCGGACATACGTTACTTAACAAATAAACGCCTCTTTTAGCGTTTCCTGCAACACATCAAATTTACGCCCTCGAGTTTCCGAACATTCTGTGTAGCACAATAAATTCTCGTTAAATAGTACAAGATTATTTATTTTGTACGTTTGTTTATGCAGTTACAAATAATTTTTTAAAAAAAATATGTGAATGGGAAATTCCTGGGCAATCGAGATTGAAATATTCTTTTACTTTAGTAAGCCAAGTAAAACTCAGTATCAACAAAATAATTTTCCCTTCACAGTATAATATAAAGTATACGACCGATAAGTCAGGCCTACAATGCCTCATTTTCTACACCGATCCGAAATAGCTAACAATGGCATTAAAAAAAACTAAACAAATGTGTGATATCCAGCCAAACGGTACAATTGCATTAATCAGTTTTAAAACATTTGGGAGCAACAGCGCCAATTCACTCGTATAGGTCATGGATGATTCATTTGAAAAATAAAAAAAAGAACGAAATCGATATTGATTTAGTATACAAAACATTAAAAATGTTACCTAATGCTCGCGCGAATTCGCATTGAGGCAGAACAAAAAACACCTCGCGCGCATTTGCGAAACGCGTCGAAGTGCGGCGAGTTCACAGCGGGATGAGTTATTATCATCGGTGACTCGCGGTGAATTGGAGTCGGTATCGCAAACACAACAGCGATGAATCCAGGATGGAGGTCGCGACCTTCCGGCCGGTTGTTCTGCCGCGCGGTCTCCGAACGCCACGGCGCGATAGTCCTCCCCCCTCCTCCCCGCCACCACGGGGATGACGACGACAGCGTCGACGATAAGGCGTAATCACGATGACCGGCTACTGGCCGTCATTATCAGCGCGTTTGCAAATGCCATTTTCGTATGGGGTTTCAACACGCTGCTTCAGATCGAATTCGATTTAAATTAGTTTTGCTAACAAACAAACCATGTCTTCCGTGGGCGCAACTTCTATGGATGTGGGCCTTTTTTTTTCACATTATTTGTAATATGTTCGTATTATAACTATGGGTTGTTCATTATAAGTGGTTATGATTTTAATAAGTGTTTATTACATGGTTTTAAAAAAATCTTAAGCGATCTTAAAGTGTGTTTACTGTTTTTCATTAAATGTTTGTATGTGTTGTTTGTCTTAAAAAAAATTTTTACGGTTTCATTCGTATATCGATTTTTACAATTTTTTTTTTTGGGAAAAAAATGTGGTTACAGGAAAACTGAATTTTTTTTTATTTATGAATATCTTTGAAATAAAAATTTTTACAATGAAGGCTATATACAAACACGATTTATTTCAAATTGTATAGAACAAGATTTCATACTAGGTTCTAAATATAAGATGGCCTTTAAGGTCCTCAAAACCATTCAATAACACATGTTGAAATGATAGAACCATTTATAAACTATATACTAATGTTGTGTAATTGATTTAATTCAAATCCCTGGAAAAAAAATGATAGCTCAAAAAATTGTATAAATATACCTACTTAATGCACTTCAGTTGAATTAGCAGGTGCGCTTCATGCAGTAACATATATATACATACTAGCGACCCACCCCGGCTTCGCACGGGTGCAATGCTGATACTAAATATACTACAGAATGTCTTTATTTACAACGTTCACAGCTTTTTTGACATTAGACAATACAAACATGTTTTCTTTAAAGGTTACTCTCGAAAGAGAGACATATAATTGGCCATGTGAAAAACACTCAACGTTTAAATCTAAGTCTGCAACGTTGAAAGTTTGACCCTGCGATTTATTCGTATTGATCTATATTAAATGCACAATGTATTTAAGGTACTTAATTGGATAAGGATTAATGCTGTATTGCTTAAATTCGCTTCGTAAATAAGCCATTATTTCTCGTAAAAAGTAAAGGATAAAAAATGGTTATTGTGGGTTATCCCTAAGAGATAGACATATACCACCGCGGACTTTTTTGTAGACCTTTTTAAGGTGTACAATACTGTAGTACATTATTTTGATCTATCTCGTAGGGTTCAGCCAGCGTTTGCAATGTAAACGCAAAAAAATGTGTTTATTTACAACATAACATTAGAAACCTATAAAATTATCAGTGTTTCTCTACTATATTATGCATGTATTATACATATAAACCTTCCTCTTGAATCACTCTAGCTATTAAAGAAATCGCAACAAAATATGTTGCGTAGTTTTAAAGATCTAAGCATACATAGGGATATACAGACAACCGAAACCGACTTTTATACTACATAGTGATACATACATACATGCTGTTACTACAACCAAACGGGAAGAGATAAACGGGTGTGGTTTTTACTAAAATGCTGGGGAAGGTCCGTAGTTTTTGTGTGTAACAGTTTTTCTTTTGTTTCAGGAATGACACATTATGGCAACACCACAACAGAAAGCTCAGTGTGTGATGTGGTATGCGGAGACCCAGTCGCCGATCACAGTGCAAAGACGTTATTGGCGTCAATATGGAACTGCATCCCCTAGCAAGCAGTTCCGACCACTTTTTGTTAAACTTAATAATGAATTTCAATATCTATTTCATATTATTTTAAAGCAATACAGGTCACAGCGCATTACACTGTGAAAACAAATGTACCGCACTGTGAAAAACAAAGAATATAAACAACTGTAAATAAATGAGAAATTGAACAAACGATTTCAAAACGTAATAAATGTTAACGAATTAAAAGAGGAATACAGAGAAAACCAGTATTGAAATAAATCAAATTGAAACATGAAGTACAAATATAAAATAATAACATTGTATAATTGTATACATTACGTTTTGCAATTTTTCGCTTATTTTCTCGTACGCTTTCTCTGTGACCTGAATGAATTTAAGCAACGTTTAATTTTATGATAAATGGCTGTATGTAACCGTGTTTATTTTCTCTCTCTCTTTTTTTTTTCGATACGTAAATTTTAATGAAACGTAGTTTCATGTAACGCTACGTAAAAATGTCCCTTCGTGCATTCAGAACTCTGCGGTATCTGCAGTGGCGCGCGCTCAACCGTGCTTGACTCGTCCCGATGCAGAAACGAGAAAGCTCTTAACATGTTCTCTCTTCCACTTTTTTTTTTGCCTCCCTTCCGTATGAAACTCGGTTCGCTGGAGACTTTCAGAGATGCCATCGGACCTTCCTCGTGGGGGAGGAAAAAAAAATTCCGCTTTGTTGGACATCCTTGCCATTCGTGTTCGCCTCCGCGAAGTCGTGGCTGTCCCGTGCTGGCGGCCTGTGGGCGGAACAAAGGAACGGCGCGCGGCTGCAGGAAAGAACGCCAAGTTGCATCGTAAAATGAATCACTCGTGTAAACACGTACGGGAATTTTTTTTTTAATTAAATGTTCAGGACGTATTTTCTCTCTTTGCCTTTCATACGTGTGAAGATTTCTGACCTGCTACACCTACTAATGCGACAGAGGTGTTTTAAGAAAATAGCCGATACGAATTAAGTTTTTGTTTTATTTAATTCATTATCACTGCTTCATGGCATTTTTTTTTTCTGTAAAGTAACTTGTAAAATATTTTTCTGCGAGCTCGTATGCGCATAAAAATATGCAATTGATGCAATAAATTATACTAAAGAAGTTGCTTATTTTATATATTTCTGTTTAGAAAATTATTTAGCCGTTTTGTTGTTTTTGTTCTATACGTCGGTCTCCAGACTGGTCTGAACGTAACTCTCCACATCCTCCTATCCTACGCTAGTATTTTCATCCCCTGATAGCTACAGACCGGAAAAATTCGCGGATTCATTTCGCGATAGTCTAAAACACAAATACAATGTATCGTCAAGCTGCTTTCATTATATGCTCACTAATTATATTGAGAGTTCTGGGTCAATGAGAAACACTCAACCAAAGAAGCATTCAAACAATGATAATCCAGATGAGACAGCTCACAAGACAGCAGCCAACGAACTGGCGTTATTTGCCCGACTATTCAAATAACTGTGTAGTCTGTCATGAAGGTAATCAAAACCGCGAATTTTTCCGGTCCCTGTGTGAAAATACATCCTGAATTTGCTACTATCTGTTTCACTCAGTATAGTTTCCTTGACTGAGTGTTTATGCTGTCACACTTAAACTTTTCTGGAAGATTTTAAGTTTAAAGCGTGGGCCTGGTCTCCAGTGAATATGGCCGCTTGTAGAGACATGGGCCAGATGAATATGAGTGTAACTATACCTTGATGATGGCGACTGCAACGTCAACCGAAACGTCGGTGATATATTCGCCTTGGACGTTGCTACAACTCAGAAGCTAAAAAAAAATCATACTGGTATAGCTCTCGGTTGACTGCACTTAATATTCTTTTCTATAACCAAAATGGCTTAAAATCACGCGGTGAAAAGGGCGAAGAGGGTTGTTTCCCCGAGAGGATAATACAGGACACAAATTTGCCCGCTATATATTCTTAATCTGTGTAACTGTCCCTCGCCAGTGAGAGGTTGGTCAGTTCTGAGGTAGGCGTTCCGTAACTAAAGCAAGCGCTTCGTCATTTCACTTCAAGCTAACCCCGTGCGGCGTCCGTGCATGGGCTCACTTCAAGCTAACCCGGTGCGGCGTCCTTGAAAGGGCCCTGCGCTCAAGTGAGCCAACTGCTGACGTCATAATGGGTGAACATTTTTTTGCTAGCGAGTTTGTCCCGTTTGAACAGTCAGGCAAGTGAAATTCAAGCAAGAACTGTGTGTAAGAACACTTTCCTTTGTCTTAGGCCACGACTGTACAAGTATACATGATTATTCACAAGGAATTATACCAGTCACATAGCTTATTTCTTACATCATTTCATCAAAATACGTAACATAAATTTGGTTCAGTTCCCAATATTGACGGAGTAGTTGGTCAGATTGGAAATGCTTTACGATAACCTGCTTATTGCGTACAGGGATCAAAGAAGTACTTGGTTTGCCAAAGGACTGCACACACGCGTATCATGTATGCCTCATCAAAGACAGCCGTGTGCAACCACATAGAACAACACGTGTGGTAAATGAGCGTGCGGCCCAAGTGTGTAGAAGTAGACAGAAAAATTTCTAAATATCTTTTGTGAGTTTGTTACACGCAGTTGTGATAGTCAACTGTAAAAAAAAATACGGTCTGATAATACATCAATGTATTTACCTCTGTTGGGTTACTTTTTCATTCATCTCTTATTGTTTCAAATTACTCCGTCAACATTAGGATGACGACCCACATGTATATGACACATTTTACTCCAAATTACGTCATTAATAAGCCCTGTAAGAAGTGGTAACTCCTGGTTTATTACCATGTATAGTCAAATGTATACTTAGTAAGTGCAAGCTCGTAGCTAGTTTATGCTGAAGTTGAAGCACACTATTGAACTACTCTGGAGCTAATGGAAGAACGATCAACCAGTAATGTTTGCGGTACAGGTTTTAGTGAAGTATTTTGAAGTGTGCGCGTCCTCCATTTTGATGACGAAACATCCAAAGCGCGAAAGTGACTTCGTTCACTCTAAATCTGATATATATATATTTAATGTGATATGAAAACTGAATTTATGCTAAGCGTGAGAGTAGTAGGAATATTTTGGTATTCCTGCTACTGTGTCCCAGACGAGGAGTTGGAGTCGGTGCTCGCCATCTTGAATTGTGACGTCACGGAGGCCATCTTGGGTGACTTTTACTTTAACCCAGGCCGCCAATTGAAATATAAGACGACCTTTGCTCCAGCCGTCATCTTGGGTTCCGCCATATCTGATTATGACACCGCAGCAGCCATTTTGTTTTCGAGAACTTTCTGCCCTACAAATATTAATAACTGAAAAGCTTTCACGATATTGTGAAACATTTTCGCTCAGGTACCGGGTTTGATTCCCGACCAGTTCCGGGATTTCCTTCCCGAGTTCAGGAATGGGTGTTGTGTTGTCCCTCGAACACCGCACTGCGGAAGGCAGTGGTCATCCAAAGCGGAATCATCTCGTCTAGTACGCCCCAGTCACACCATGATTATTCCCTCGTGGCGATCACGAACCAGCTTCCGTGCCCATCACCATCACTGTGAGTCAGTGACAGTTACTCGTGCCACTGAAGTAAACAATAATATTTCACTGATTGCTGATTTGCAGTCGGATTTTGTTTTCTGACCGGATCAATATCACTATTTAAAATTTAGAGTGCGTATTTACATAGGTACCTTAAGAACTGTATGATTGCTTACAGTCTAGGATGGGTCAGTGATACACTGGAATGTACTTAATGGAATTGGGAAACAGAGTTTACATTCTCTTGTGGATATTGCATTTTAGCAACGTAAGTGTTGAGTGAGCATGTTTGCTTGTTGGGGGGTTTACGCGGTTATTTCAAATGGCTGTTTAATATTGGAATTTAAATATAGTTTTATATGCGTGTATCTATATCTACATATACGTGCACCTCAGTCATCTATAAAGTGACAGGGTGTCCGCAAGACACAACATTTATTATTCGTTATACTGCCGCTACGTTCCAACTGACACTACGAAACAAGAGCTGTATGATATTCACGTGGTCGGAGACACAGTGGGTTGTCACAAAACGGGGATCGCCTCAAGGAATACAAAACATGCAGCAGCCACTACACACGTCGCCAAAATTGTCATAAAAATATTGCTGTTCAGGCTGTGTGTGAGGGGTGAATATACATATTTAACTACACTGTAAATTATTCCCTGTCAATGAAATTTTATTCAGATGAAGCCACTCTCGATATAAATATCGTGGTCGGAGACACGTGGAAGATAAAATAATAATTGTTATTACTTTTAGCTTTCATCCTGCAGCTGTTGGAACTGTATGAGCCATAATTAGGCAACTTAGCGAGTTCGCTAACAAGAACTTGACGAGGCTAAAAGAGCAGCACACTGCCTACGTAGGCTACACTGCATTGCGCTCTCGCATTATCGGCTGCAGTGCCAAGGCGACGTCATGTCAGGAGAAAGTCAGGTGGAGAACATTAGCAAGACTTCACCTGTTTATCTTCCGCCATGGATGAGGACCCTCTTTTTTGACTCCAACAAGGTAAATAATTCACACATTCTCTGCCTAATATCTTTCCTCCGTCGTTTTAAACATTATGAAAAGCTAGAAACCAAAATAATACAAAAAATTGCAAAACTGACTAAAGTAAAATGAAATTTTGAGAAAATGGCAGAAGATGAATGGTAATTGTGTGCTTAATGGGAGTTTAATGTTTCGTTTGCATCGAGTTTATTCGAGATAAATGAGCGGTAAAACCATGATGTGAAGCAGTGGCGGATTGCACGTAGTACCAAGAGGAAACCCGTGGGCTCACAGCAACATCAACCCAGTTTATTACTTGTGGAAGGATCCGTTCTTGAGCCCGCCGGAAATCGAACAGGACCGTCGCCAGGATTTTGTGAAGGAGGGGGTCCGGTATAAGCATTATATTAATTTTTATGTGTAAGTATTCTTTGTATTGAATATTAAATATAATTAATTATCACACTTAAATCACAGGGAATAGTATATTTTTAGAACTCCGTTCACAGATATAGAAATTTAAGAAATGATTTTGCTTGAAAAAAGAAAATTTAAGTTTTTATATTTTTGTTTTTATTTAATTTTGAATATTTGGCTCTTAAGTCAAATGTTTGTCTTTGTTAAAAACAAGGAATTATATATATTGTTAAATACATGAAACACACATATTAAGTTTGTATGAAACACATGCTTACAGTAACACGTCTGCGAACCGGCATTAAAAATAGACTACGTGGGAATACATTTATTGTAACTTTCGTGTATGGAGGGCTATAAAGGGGAGGAAATGCATTATTGTAGCCCACTAAGGTTTACAATAGCCCTTCCAAATAATCTCTCTGTAACCTTGTGTGTTTAAGTTGCTTGTAATTAACTTATTCTCTCTTCTCTCCTTTTTTTTTAATCCTAGAAGGGAGGATACCGCAACCCTCTGACGTCACCCTGGGTACGCCCTGCCCCGTCTTGGTAGGAAAAAAGTGAGTGGACTAATCCACAGATTTTTTTTCTTTTAATGGTAGGCTCATTATTAATTTGTATTACAAACGATGGTTTGACAGTTTGTTTTGACAGTTTCATTGACGACATTTTTGTGACAAATTTAGGCTATATTAATTGACACCCACGCGTTTACCCGGGACTCGAACCCGGAACCCATCGCACCTGAAGCCGGCGTGCATCCGACTGAGCCCCGGAAGTCGGCAGATACCCAACGATAAGTGAATTAAATAATTAATCACTCAGATAAACAGCTAAGGGAAAATATACAAGATGGGCAGGAAGCTATAACACATAACATTATTTTAAAATTTTTATTAATAAAAATTAGAAAAAAAATTCTTACACGACAGTTCCTTAAACTACAATCCGCATTGTATACTTGCGCACTTCTATACTTTCACAACCGAACACATTCTTATACATTTTTAGCCTTCTATCTGTGAAGTTTCACTTCTTAAGTGCATGGCTGCCAGCAACAATGTGGTGTATGTACATGTTTTTTTTGTTTAGTTGTGCGCTAAGACCCATCGCTTATGTGACCTGTTGATGGTTTGTGTTCAACCTCGTAATTTACCGGCACAGAAGCGAGTGCAAATGTATTCCCAATTTTAAACCGTTGTTAACTCAAAACTGTTATATATCATATTATAGTTATAAACACGATCGAAAAAGGAAGAACAATCGGAAAAAAAACTTTCAAAAAAAGATAGCACAGTCGGAAGCACATTCAAGGAAATAAAGCACAATTGGAAGTACATTTGATAAAAACGCAGCACAATCGGAAGCACAATCAAAAATGAAAGCACACGCGGAAGCACGATCAACGAAAAGGAAGAACGTTTGGAAGCACAATCAGCAAAAAGGAAGTTTAACGGAACAATTTTGAAGCACAATCAGCGATAATGAAGCACAATCGGAAGAACAATCAAGAAAATAAAGCACAATCGGAAGTACATTTGATAAAAACGCAGCAAAATCGGAAGCACAATCAAAAATGAAAGCACACGCGGAAGCACGATCAACGAAAAGGTCGGACGTTTGGAAGCACAATCAGCAAAAAGGAAGTTTAAAGGAACAATTTTGAAGCACAATCAGCGATAATGAAGCACAATCGGAAGAACAATCAAGAAAATAAAGCACAATCGGAAGCACATTCAAGAAAAGGAAACACATTTGTACGAAAATTCAACTTGGTAGGATACAACATCGCCACAGGGATACGATCTGACCGCAAGATGCGACAGGATACAATGCCTACAACAGCCTTTGGCTCCAAAAGTCATAGATTTCCAAAAGTATTTGGCTCCAAAAGTCATTTGGCTCCATCAGTCATTGGTTCCAACGTCTTTGGCTCCAAAAAGTCATTAGCTCCAAAAGTCATCGGCTCCAGCTGTCTTAGGCCTAACTACTCCAGCAAACATTTGGCAACAAGGCGACTTGGCTACGATGCTACAAGACTACAAGACTATGAAGTTACGAGACTACGAGGCTGCATGCCAACAGGCTACGTGACTACAGGGCTACGAAGCTACAAGACTACGAGGCTACGAAACTGAGGCTACAGAACTACAAGACTACAAGGCAACAGTACTATGAGATTACGAGTCTACGAGGTTCCAACTAGCTACGACACTACGAGGCTACTTGGCAACAGGCTACGAGACGACAGAGCTACGATGCTACAAGTCTACGAGGCTAAGAGCCTACGAGTCTACAGGATGACAACTGGCTATAATAGCTCCATTCAGCAGCGAGAGTTAATTAATCTCATGCAAATAACTTGTTGCAAGTAGACCCGATTCTGGCAACAGATGACGCCACATGCTGTGTTGTACAGGCAGTCGCTCTTTCATGTAGGATGGAGGATGCTCACTCATGATCGCAAGAGAAGGAGAGCTTTGCTAGACACCAAGGAGAAGGAAGTTCGTTTTGCACGATAGTGATCCTCAGCCGTCTTACGCCATATTATTTGTCTGAGCAAAAAAAAATTTTGTTTGATTTTTATCTCATTAAAATTATTCTAAGCGCTGATTTAGTCACAGGAATTCACTCAATTAAATGTAACTCTGAATAAATTTGCATGTCTCATTAAGTAAAAAGTTTTTCATGCAGATATTTATTTCTTAGAAATAACCAGAAGCTCTCAGAGAATATCAGTAGAAGTATCGCCAGGAATAACTAGAAGAACTAGGAGATAACCAACAGAAGCGTAGCCATGAAAGCCCAGAAAAACTTGGACAAACAAAAAAAAATTGATAATGTTCGCAAGCTTTCACGGCCATTGTCTGAAGTATCTTGGCTTCTGGGTTTTAGCCGTGTCCTTGGCGAATAATTCACCGACGTTTCTGTCGACAGTGCAGTCGCCATAATCAGGGAGCAGTTACCTACTGTAGGTAGATATTGCTCCCTGATGAATTATTACGAATTATCGTTGAATTATTCGCCAAGGACATGACTACAACCCAGAAGCCAAGCTACTTCAAGAAAAATATATATTGGCAGGAATTTACAGGAGCACATGGAGAAAACCAACAAAATATTATTACGATTTATATAATGTGAGGAGAACTGGGTTCGTAAGGGATAGCCCAATTAATTTTTATTACAGTTTTATTGATTACTAATATTTACATTAAACACAAATCACCGGCACTTAAAATTGTTTATCAAGTCACTCAATATCTGTCAAGATCCGCAGTTCGTACTCCTCACTGGAGCTAGGCTCAACAGGGTTCGCCCCTTACCACGCGCCTGTTCACACATGCAGTCTCGCGCCACTCAGTCGCCGCACTCTCACGATCCAGTCGAACTCCGCGTCACGCCACTCTCAAGGCAGGTCTCTCACTTCTTCTGATGTTCTCCGAGTGCTTCTGGTTATTCCTGAGAAATCAATCGCTGAATGAAAAATAGTTTACTTAATGAGACATGCTATCTTATTCAGAGTTACATTTATTTAGTGATTATATATTACTAAATCAGCACCAACAATAAATTTATCAAGTGAAATTTAATAAAAACATTACTCAGTAAAATAATATGTGTTAAGATGGCTGAGGATCACTATCATGCAAGGCGAACTTCCTTCTCCTTGAGGTTTAGCGAAGCCCTCCTTTTCTTGCAAGCGAGAGTGAGCATCCCACATCCCATCTAAAAGAGAAACTGCATGTGAATCATATCAAACAAAGAGATTCAATACTCAGGCGATTACTAAGCCTTCTGAAAGATGAGAGACACTCACTGACATGCTAGACCAATTTCCTTCTCCTTGATGTCTAGCGAAGCCCTCTTTCTCTTGGCGATCGTGAGTAAGCATCCTGCATTCCACATGATAAATAAATAATATTTACATACATGCAACATGTGGCAAAATCTGTTGTTTAAAAGCAGAACTAATTGAAACAAGTTCTTTTGGATGAGATTGATAATTTCTCGCAGCTGAATTACATCAAAGACAGTTAGAGCCATGTAGTCTCGTACTCTCGTAGTCTCGTAGCTAGTTGGAACGTCGTAGACTCGTAGTGTTATAATCACCTTGATTCGTAGTCTTGTAGGCCTGTAGCCTCGTAGTCTCGTAGCATTTGTTGCCATGTAGCCGTGTAGCTTCGTATTCTTGTAGCATTTGTTGCCATGTAACCCCGTAGCCTCATATCCTCGAAGTCTTGTAGTCTCGTAGCTTCGTAACCAAGTAGTCTTGTAGCAAAATTTTGAAAGATCAGGTACCTAAGACAGATGGAGCAGATGACTTTTGGAGCTAAAGACTGTTGGAGCCAATGACTTTTGGGACCAAAGCCTATTGAAGGCATTGTAGCATAACGCTTTCTGCGACCGACGAGGACGAGATCGTATCCCTGCTGATATGAGGGTTCTTGCATATGTAGCCTATGTCCTTTTCCTCAAATGTGCTTCCTTTTTGTCGAATGTGTTTCCGAGTGTGCTTTATTTTTTTAATGTGCTTCCTTTTTTCTATATGCATCGACAAGACTGTAGTCAGGCAATGATTTTCCTCGTGTTTCGGAGATGCCTGGTCCAAATGCTTAAGACTGAACATGACCGGTTTGAATGTTCGTCGAGTATCGGCGAATAGCACCTCTTGGTTCGGAGACGCTTGGCACTTGCACAAGATTTTGAACATAAACTGTTTAAAATGTTCGCCGAGTATCGACGAAAAATACCTCTTGGCTACTGACTGGACGTGTCTGAACACCCACTGGATGCGCCTCGCTACCAACTGGATGTGGCTGGCTACTTACTGGCCATGCGTTCCTGGCCACTGAATAGACGTGTCTGGCCACCGACTTAGCCCAACTTGCCACCAACTGGACGTGATAGCCTTTCCAACCGACTGGTCGTGCGGCGTGTCTGTCCAGTAATGTTCATAGTCACCAACTGGACGTAGCTGATTAATCGACTTACATGTGGAAATGTGCTGAAAACACATATCTAGGCATTCAAACGACTCGCTTCACCTTCTAGGAAGACTATAGACAGCGAGTAACGTTAGTACTTTGTTTCTTTTTTTTTTTGTACTTGTAGAATTTCTGTAATAAATTTTTTATTTGTAATTTTTTTTTTTCTCAAACCTGACTTTTTTTTGGTAATTCTTATTAGATTATATTTTATTCCATCATACAAGGATCGAACCAAGGACAGAAATCAATTTAATCAATCATTATTTTAACAAGTGGTTTTTTGATGAATTTTGGAATTTTTATTTTCCGATTTTCTAGCTAAAAATTACAAATCTCCAAACTGGCAGTCAAATGTCAAGATGGCGGACGCCACAGTAATAAATAATTACTGCACTTTATCGGGCAAAATTTCAACTAATATTGCCACAGCAAACTCTAGCATAAGAAAATGAAAATTCTCCCTTCACCAGATGCAAACAAGATGGCGGACATGACGTCATACAGGCTGACGTAATATCTAACTCGGCATTCGTGGTGGTAGGTCAGTCAGCCGATGGCTTCCGTGGAGGGAGGATCCGTCGCCATTTTTAATCGAATGACGCCGTGATATAATCGAGGACACCATGATTTTTAATTAAAATTTTATTTCTTTAATTTTTTAACAATTTTAAATCTTTTCCCATTAAAGTAGGATAATAATTAAATAATTTTTTATGCTGGCGGCCAGTTTTCAAATTGGCGAAAGTTCTTATTATTAATAACTTTTTTTATTAATTTTTAAAATGTTCCCGTTAAAATCGAATACTATTTACGGATTTTCAAGATGGCGGCCGTAAAGAAAATTGCAACGTTGACGTCATACACATAGGAGATGGCGTCAGTGGCAAAAAGTGCAGCGTTATAGAATCCAAGATGGCAGGCGTAACGAAACGTGCAACGCTTTTAGAATCCACTATGGTTGGTATGAGGTAAATTGTATTTAGGATTTTTAAAATATTTTTATTAAATTACATGTTTACTCTCGCCGGGAATCGAACCACGTCTTTTGATGTATTTCAAATTTAGAATTTTTCATTTTCTGAGGAATAAAACGAGAAATTTTTCCTCAAAACAGGAAATGTTTTAGGAATTTTGAGTCATTTTTGAGGAACTTTGATGAAATTTGACACAAAAATGGCCGCCGTGACGTCAAAGCGATCGGTCTTTGACCAGTACCTCCGTCAGAAACCAGCACTCGGAGCCCTATTTTCATACTACTCAAATATTACATTAAATTTTATCTGAAATAATTTTCTGTACAACCAACAGATACTGCAAGGAGCGGTATTTGTTTATTATACACTTGAGTCCTTTTTGTTCCAACATACAAAAAAATGAACTTTTAACTCTACCGGCACCCTAGGCCGACCCTAGAGGGATTATTTACCTTCGTAAAATACTTTAATCGAAATCTTTTGTGTTTGCATAACAAGACTGACAACGCTTTATAATTTAAAATTGTATTTTTTTTTCTCTGGCGAGTTTAATTATTTTGAAACTTTTTATTGTGAAGTCCGATTCTCTCTGACTCTTTATTTCCTTTGAGAAACATTCACAGGGCCGCGATCAGACTGTAAATAAAGTTTGTTCTGACATCGTTTCTCGAGCGATGTATTTCAAGGAAATACTGGTCGATTTCACTATCAAAAGAGACATCTGTCAACAGAAGAAAAATAAATCAGTATTATTTTAATGTTTGCTTTCACGAAATCAGCGTAACTTAAAATAATAATGTTTACATTACGATTCAATTTTAAGGTGGTGCTTACGGTATGTTGTAACACTCACTTGAAATTTAGGAAGTTTATTGTTATCCTGTAATATTTTTACGTGCCAGTGTTAATTTTTTCATGAGAATAAATCATTTACACAAAAAATTGGTTGTCTGTAAAGTCGGTTTACGGACTATAGTTTAACGTGACGTCATAACAAAACATTGATGAAATGATTGCATACTTTTATAAATTTAATTGAATCATTTTTATTGAATTATCACTATTTTGTATGGATACGAAGGAGTGAAATGAAATCTACAATTTAATTGATAAATTTACTTTTATTTGCACTCATTAATTCGTATATGTTTATTACTTTAACGAAGAGATTATTTTAACTATAAATTTTATACATGTTTTCTATTTAACTTCTTCCAATATGTGTTATTCTGTTAAGGATAGGACGATGATAGGAAAAATAGGAAACGAATGGGAGTGTTTCAAGTTTAATGTGCCTCGAAAAAGTCAAATCGATGGTTGTTCCAATCGAGTGGAAGAGAGATAGATGCGGCGCAAGCGTACAATGAGCGTAACGGGACAAAGCGTAACGGGACAGTGTGTGTAACGGGACAATGAGTCGTCCTTTTTCATGCGTGCAGCCGGCGTTCATCGATTTATTAGACGTCACGTCAAAATATCCAACATGCAAATGAGGCCGAGCGTAAATATTCAACTTTTTTCAAACAAAGCATTTTGGAATCAACAGTCAATGCACAAGCCCCAAGTAAAAAAATTGCCTTGTTTACACCTGTCCCAACCAAAGTGTCCTGATGGAATACGTGCCAGTGAAAGTGAAGTCAAACAAACTTCCCTGTTGCCAGGCAACGACAGGACAGTTTCTCTTTCTAATATGGTGGTTCTAATGTCCAATAAATGATTCCTTAGGTAAAAAAAAAATAACTCTTCTATAATCCGGCTTCATGCTATACCCATGATCCCAACAGAAAAAAATATAACGATAAGTAATTTTATGTTTCAGCATATTCTTTAACGAAAAAAAAACACTCAGAAAGCCTTTAAAAAAATCAGATTAACTTAAATACACTATGAATTTTTTTCACTTGAAAAAGACTTAAATTTTGCTACGAACGTTGGGTGTCATACCGAAATGGCGAGCGACACCACACCTGCGGGGTTTGACGGGGCTATAACTCGGAGACCACGGGACTGAGGACTCCGGGGATATTAGCGTCTGGCAGAGGAAGGTTGGCAGCGATGAGCGAACAAGCCGGAGCCACCCCCCGCCCACGGGTTATGCAGGGAGGGACGTGTCCAGTCGGGCGTGGAAACAACAGACCTTGGAGCGGGAGAAGCTGTTTATTGCGTGGGTCGGGAAGAATAAACAGCTGTTTTGTGTGGAGTACAGTACAGTAATTCCTCAACTCACGCTACCCCTCCTTACGTGAATCCGGAGTCACGCGATTTTTAAATCTTCTCCCGATTCGTTCGTCTTTTGTTTTAACGTCTCGCGACTCACGATTCTCCACTCCGTCCACTCTTTCGTTAGCGTGCTACGAGCAAATTTTACGTGAGATGAAAAAAATCTTCGATCCGTCAGACGACATTGTGTGAGATATTATGAAGCCCTACGTCAAAATAACGTCGGTTTACAATTTTTCAATTCAAAGTAATATAATTTGTTGTACAGTAACACATTTTTTTTCTAAATTATTGTTTTCTTTAGTTATCGGTTCCAATTAAATATAATTTCTATGTATTTATATGCAAGATTTCAACTTACACGGCTGTCGCTCGGTCTCGCCTATCGCGTATTCAGGGTATTGCTGTACTGCGGGCATTTAAGGCTGCCTAGAGCTAATCACTGCTAAATTTGGAAAGGGAAAAAAAGCTGTGACGCAGCACAATGAGCGAAACGCAGGTAGGAAATAAAAATCAGACGCAATAGGAAATGCGGAAAAGGTTCGCCGCTACCGATTGAAGAAGATGGCTGGGCGAGATGAAACGTCGTGCGGGTTGCGCATTTGGCTCAATCGTGGATCAGCAGCGCCGAGATTTCGGCGTATGTATTATTGGGGGGGGGGGGGCAGGCGCGTAAGCATAATTTAATTTTCGGAGAGGGGGAAGATAGAACCACTTTTCCCACTGTTATGCTTTCGTGTTTTTTTTTTTTTTTTTTTTTTTTAAGGATTTCGGGAGGTGGTGGTTGGGGCCGGAGGGGGGGGGGGGTAGTGGTGGAGTTACCGGAGTGGAACATCCTCCGATGGAAGAAGACTTAGCGTGGACTACCTTTCCATTTTTTTTTTTACTCGCATTAGTAGGAGCGGCAAGAAGAAGCGTCGATCGACGACGGAAAGGAGCACTGCGACTACCTCTGCCCCCGCCTGCACGGAGCGAGTGGTCATTGTGCGGGAGGGGGGCGGGAGGGATAATTGATAACCGAGGGTAGCCGGGGATCGCATTAGTGACGGTCCGCCCCATCCATCTTCCGGCGCGTCACGGCTTCCTGCGCGCGCCGGCCGCCGTCGACCGTGGTGCCGCACCGCGGGACCAACTGGTACTAAATGTAGTTCGCGCGGGAAGCCTCTTTCACTCGCTGCCGTTCTGTCCCCGAACCCAACCGAAGTTCGCAGCAACTACGCGAACAAGTTCCCGACCCACTACCGCCCCCCCCCCCCTCCCCACTTAACCCAACCCTCCCGCCTTTTAGATCCATTCTACTCTGTCCAACTCTCCATCCATACAATCCTCTATATCCTGTATTCTCCCGTATAATTAATGCATGCCCTTGCATCTCTCATGTGCCCAGGTTTTCCCTGTGTCTATGCAGGCTATACTTGCGCCCGTCTTAGCATTTATTTATTTATTTAAGTTAGTTTTACGATAGGGGAGTTAGTCATAGCGCAAATCGCTGCCATAGCTGGCCAATCCCCGAACAAATCAATGCATACGAACCTTACCTGCATAGCTAATTCCAGCATGACTAGGCGTATAGGTTTCGGCCTGAGACGGACCCGGTACCCTCCTACAAGTACACTTAGTTTTAGTAAGGTTAGGAAAAAAATCGTTATTTTCGAAATTTCATACACTTTCGTGATTTTAGAGTATTTTAAAAGAGACTCACCTAACCAACACTTAATTTTAGTTACGATGACCTAGACGAGATAGAGGTTAACTTTGCGAGAAAAAACATATGAATATGTTTTTCAGAATCGTTAGACTATGTAAAAATTAACTTATTATTTATGCAAATGACTTAACCTAACCAGTATTTTATTTTGTTGGTATCAACTAGACGTGTGAAAACTTAACCACCACCACCACCACCACCACCACCCCCCCCCCCCCCCCTAAATGAAAAATAAAAAAAAAATCCCTTTTGCCACAGTCTGCAGTCGTAGGTAGATTTCGAAGTGGGTACCTATTTCTTCTGGAAATATTTTGGAAGCTTGTATAAAATTCTGGAACATTTTAAGAACTTAATGTACATAACATATTTATGTTCTCCAATATTACAAAATTATTGATTATACATTTTCTCATTTTCTATGCAGTAAAAATATTATAAGTGTTTTTTAACTCAATGCATCCAGCATTGACTAGCTTAGAACGAATTATATATTATGCCGACTAAGGTCATTATTATTATTTTTTACCTTCAAAATATATTATCCTCCCTTGTACTAATAACTTGGTCGTATAAAAGTTTACTTTGCACCAAAGTTTAAGATAATAATAAGATGGTTTAAAATAAATTCAAACGGATTTTGTACTAAGAATTTTTTTTTAAACCTCGTTTTTTACGGTAATAATTCGTTTCTTAAAAAATTGTTTCAGACAAATTTTTAGATAAAGTTTAGGATCTAAATAATAAATTATAACGGATTTGATAGTATGTATACTTTCAAACCTTGTTATTTCCACCCCTTGCAGTAATGGTTTCTAAGATAATTTATTTAAGCAAAAGTTTTAGACAATAATTAGAAAGTTAAACAAAAATTAAAATAGATACGATAGCGTACATGGTAGTGAAGTTTATTTATATTCTTATACCAACCCCAGGTTTTTTAACCCCTTGCAATAATTGTTTGTATTATCAAAAATTGTTTCGGACAAAAGTTTTAGATAAAAAAAAATTTGCAAACAATTTGAATGGATTTGTTTTTTTTTAACTCCTTTTTATCCACCATTGTCAGCAACATTAAGTTGTATCAAAAATTATTGTTTCCGACAAAAGTTTTAGATAATATTTATTAGGTTTACAAACAGTTTGAACGGGTTTAATATTGTTACGAATTATTAAAATAAATTAATAAATCGTCTTGTGGGAAACTACTGGGTTCGAAAAGGATAGCCCTTTTAAAGATTTTATTACACAGTTTAATTGATTGCCAATATTTACATCACTAACAAATACTCTTCTAAAAAATGCCTAATAATCAATTACACTTAAAAATGTTTATTTCCCAGTCACTCGTTCCGCACACCTCGCTGGGCCGCACCCCTGGCGCAACTCTCGTCGCAGCACCCCTCGTGGACCTTCGTCACGGGACTCCGTCGCCGCAATCCGCCGCCGCCGTCGCACTTCCCTTTACCGTCCGCTCGGCGCTTCGCTCGGAACTTCGCTCGGGACTCTCGCCACTCAACTATCGCCGAGAAACTCGCTCGCTGAAGAACTCCTCACTCCGCAACACCCGCGGCTCTATCGCCCGGATCGACTCAACTGCCTCGGAGCCCGGTGTCCCGGGCTTATATTTGCCCAGGCGCCACGTCTAAAAGTCGCGAGCGCGGCTGGGGCCAGTCGCGTCATTCCGCGCAGACCCGACGCCAGAAATCTCGAGACACGCGTCGGCGGCTCGCATGGCGACACGCGGAACTCCCCAGCTGCCAGGTGTCAGATAACGGCACCGAGACAGAGCGCCGCGCGGGGAGTGGTGGGCAAGAGGGAGGGGAAGCGGCGACCCTTGTAATCCACCAGGCGCGCGCGGCACGTCTCACGTTGCGGCGGCCACGTGACGTGCTGGGCCGCCAGCCAGCTCCGAACCTGCGCGCGCCGCGGCCCTGCTCACGTTCGTAACAATATTGTAATTACCTACTAAGGGAGTTATTAATTTTTTTTTCCTTTAATCCCTTTTATTTTCCACCCCTTGCAGTAATAGTTAGTCGTATGAAAATTATTTCAGACAAAAGTTTTAAATAATAATGTATGGTTTTACAATAAATTAGAATGGAGTTTTAGATAATAATTTATGGTTTTACAATAAATTAGAATGGATTTAATAGCTTGCACAGTACGGAATTTATGGGAAAAAATTTATTCTACCTCTGTTTTTTAAATCCAGTTTCTGCAATAGTTCGTTTTATCAAAATTTATTTTAGACAAATGATTAAAATAAAAATTATACCATATAGGCCTACAAACAATTTGAACGGATTCAATGGTGTGCTTACTTATCCTCCAACCCTTGTTTTATTCGCCCCTTGCAGTTATGTTTGATCGTATCAAAATTTTATTTAGGCAAAAGTTTTTGGTATTACCCCTACGAGTTATAATATTTCAAACGTATGTGATATCCATTATATAATGGGAGCTATAGCGAATTTTCCTTGTTTTCAAAAAAAAACCTTCCCCGTTTCTACCCCTGTTGTCGGATATTGCCCATTAATGAAATCGATCGAGTTTTTCCATGGTTATATTTTATGTATCAGGTTGGAAGTGATTTTGTGAAAGATTACGGCAGTTATAGCCAGTTATAGTGTTCCTAAAAATGTGATACTCGCACACTTTTGAGTTGACGATGGGTTTGGGGCCTATGGACTTGAAACGAAAAACTATACAAACATTTCCCGTAAGTCGCACACTGGTAACGGCTACAATAGGCCTAACAGAAAAGGTGCGTGGCCGCCACAAGCGTTTTAAATGAAACTTCACAGAGTGGTAGGAAAGTCGTAATGCACATAAATATTTGCAACACAAGCGCACAGGCGAGTTCACAGACGTGCAAGTGTGCAAGTATCCGAGGGCAGAATCAGATGAGAGTAGTGCGCAAGGAAGAAAGCGTTCTATAATGCGAACATATGGCATCGTGATCTACTGCTGCTGCCGTCTGTGTTTTCGGCGAGTGATATGAATGCTGAAACACATGTAGATTCGCCGTCAATAAAGTACAAAATTGAGGTTTAGGCCCAATTTTCACGATTGTTAACAAACACAGCGACGAAAAACCTGCAGAGTCTTACATTTGTGATTCTCTCCTCCATCCCCCTCTCCCTGTTCTCCACAGTCCTATGGGTGAGATGGTCCACGTGGCACGGGATAGCTGAACCAGGAAATATAAAATCGTATTATATATCATAGTTTCCTAAATAAAACATTTCACTTTATTAACTTGTTTAATTTAATAAAGCATTGCTGGGAACAGTAAAAAAACTTAAAAAATATTTTAGAACAATATAACAAATATTATTTTAGTAACTAATTTCAACTGAAAAGGATAATGGTATCAAAAATAACTGTTAACTATAAAACTAAATATTAAATCACTGTGTTTCAAATTAAATATTCACTCTGCCCTTTGTTCCGGAAACTTCTAAAGATGCAGAAGTCATTTGTTAGAAGGGTGCGATTTTCCTTTTATCAAATTCATAAGTTCTTAACTTATTACCTATCGTTCACTGAAAGCAAGTGAGACTTTTAAATAAAATTTTAATAATTTGACAAATTTTTCGTTTAAAAAACGTTAAAAATGAAAAGAGTCTGTGTAGAATTTTTTTGTTTACAGTTTTACAGTTTCGAGTTATAGGATTGGTGACGGCTTGCAACTTGCGTATTTCATAAAATACCATAGTTTCCTTTTTTTTTTTTTTTTTTTTTGCATGTTTCGTCCTACGCCCTCGCGTTTCTTGCGACTGGTGCCGCGTACCTAACCTCGTACCAGGAAGGATGGCCACAAGGCCGACCAACGCCCTTTAAGTAAGCGTATCTTCGCCTCTGTGGCTGGCCTTCGCCTAGGCTACGGGTCGACAGACTTTCGAGTGAGATGAGCCAAATATTAAGTAGACAGATTCTCCAATTTTTTTTAGAGAGCCACAACATGTATTTTATCAGTATTTACATGGAATTTTTAGACGATAAAAAAAATTAAACCAAAATATTTTATTCACAAATCAAACATCGTCTTAACAATGAGGACTACTTCGGAAAAAAAAATACACGTACATGTAAAAAAAATGTTAATCATTAGTAGAGCTCTCCTGATAAAACAAGAAAACCTTAATTATTTTAATGAATTAATTATGAAAATAAAAAAAAGCACCTGGCGAGTGCGGTGGTGCGATGGTAGGTGAGAGCGCAGGTTGAGGACATGCCTTGTGATTGGGCCGTTTCATTTTGTTCTTCTTTTTATTTTGTGGTGTGGCAGCGCAGGGAGTTGCAGAGCCGTGCAATCGAGTGAGGAGAGCCGCGGTCTGCCAGCCCCTGGCCCAGAACTATACAGCTCCCACACGATGACGTTTGAAATATGTCGATGACAGTTGGGGGTTCAGAGCAATAATTTTCATCGCAAAAACAGAGTTCCAGATTTTGACTGATAACTAGCTCAGCCGTTGACTTTATTTGCATGGACGTAAAAATTCACAGTAGATAATTATTTGGAAAGAAAAGATGGACGATTTGTTTTAATAAATATGTACACTTAAATTGACGTTTAAGTTTCTTTTTAACATTTTTTTTTGCCCTCTGTAAAAAAAGCTAAAAACTAACTACAATAATTAAATCATTCACAATTATTCAAATTATTGAACGAGGCGTATTCATCAAACTTACAAATCATTTTTTTTTATTATTGATTGATTTGAATGTATTTATAAATGTAGTACCTCCGTGGAATAAGGTTGGAATGTTACACTTAAAACGTTCAATCTTATTCCATGGAAATACATACCTACTCAATTTAAAATTCAATATTTTTTAATTTTAAAATCGAAAGAAAAATAATTATAATGATACCTGCTATAAGTTTTTGGTGTATAACCATCATATCCTCTACTGTTAAATATGTCACGATTAAATATAGTCTAGACTAATCCTGGGGTTATTATCTAAAAAAAAAAAAATTTTATTTGAAGTCGATAGCATGAGCAGTTTTTTTTAGTTAATTTTGTATAAACAAACATGTTTAACGTTATATTTGGTTTTGTATATAACAGAAAAAAATATTTAATATATAATGCTTCTAAACTCACATGATACTTAGAAAAAATTTAGGTTCCACTGTCGATTATCCGAAAATATTTTAGCACTAATTTAAATAAAATTAATAAATCCATACGACCCTGGTGACATTCTTTTCTTTTATTCCTGAGAAAAAAGACAAATTGTCTCAAAAACGGTGTTAGGTTGAGAAACGTTGAAAGACGCAGCTAAGTATGATCAGTTTTCAAATTTCCCAAGTTAAAAGTCAATGCTACTGACTGCTTCATAACATATCTGTTATTTACCTCACACAAATGTTACTTAACTGAGATGTTAAATTTATCCGAGCTATGAGATTTCACAGTCGCAAAGTATAGGTTTTAGGCAAATTTCACATAAAATCTATCTTTTTCTTCCTTTGTCATCGTTTTTAAAAGCTGTAAGTAGTTATTTAAAACAATGTTCGTGCCGCGTGCCCTCATATTAACTAACGAATTTTTTTCGAGAAAGATTTTAAGTGAATTTTAGTCATAATTGTCCTGTAGCCTATCTTACCTTGGCTATTTTCTAATACGCTCTTAGATTAAGATTCCATGAAAAGTGTATTTTTGTTGACTTTCCGAATGTTTGAAAGGATCCATACATAATCGTTGAAGCAGCCTTTCGTGAAAGGGAGAGTCGCATGTCCTTATATGGAACTTGTAACATTTCTGGGGCTTGTGACGCTTCCTTTAGTATCTATATCTATAATCGTGACGGCAGTTGAGTGTTGGACCGACGAACTGCTGTCCGTATTTTTCCTCTGCATTTACTATTCAGAATTTATCAACTTGGAGCACGTATAGATTCAAATTTGGAATTTATATTATAATGGAGCACTTAGAATCTTTAAACAATCTATGTATTAATCTTATAGGCCCTACACCAGGCTGTATTGACGTAGAAATAATTCAGACATCCTTTCACGACTAGTTTCTCAATAAATGCATCATTTATATTCAAGATCCTTTTAGTTAAAATCTGATTTAGTAAAGGACGCAGCTACACTATTCAAAAGCAACCAGTTCCTGTTATTGACAAAGGACTTAAATTGGGCCTCCGAATATTTTTTTTTTTCCTCCTTTAATCCCATCAGAACAAAGTAGATCCGTTCCCGATAAGCGTTTCACTAAACCTACGTGGATCTGGCACTGTCGGTAGACATCAGAAGTTTTACTGTAATATTGGATATTGTGCAAACAGATTTGCTTTGGATTGCGACATGAATATTTCAGCCGTAATACATTCGTTGTTTGCGTATACTTCCGTTTAGTTTAATCGTGGTATAAAATCCATCGTTTCTTCATTGTTTTAAGGATAATAAAAAGCTTATAATAAGGCGTTTAAATTATTTTCTACATACATTCTTCATTAGTAAATAAAAGGGGCTCCTGAGGGTCATGGGTCTGGAGCCGAGAACCGGCTGTCATCTTGGATTTCTGACGTCACGGACGCCATGTTGGATGAACTTGACTCCGACCGTCATAATGGATTTCAGAAAGTTCCGGCATATAATGAATTCTAGAACATTCTGCCATCTTAGATGTTAATTAAAATTTAATGAAACAATCCTAAGAAGTAATTTAACAAACGTTTTACTAAAATAATAAAAAACGACATCATTAACTACTACTACTACTACAAAGGCTACTACTACAAAGGAATGAATGAATATATATATATATATATATATATATATATATATATATAACTACAGCAAGTGTAATAGAGTGCGCTACTGCCAAGTTGGTTAATTTTTTACCTGCTAGAATGCAGTAGTTTCAATCACCATATCGTCAGCTATTGTCGCGTCCGCTATCACTGTCGTATAGATTAGAGGTGGGTCGAAAAGTATCAATCTGATACTTTGTAACTGATACGCGCCTGTATCAGTAACGGCAAACGAGTACACTTGAAAAGTATCAGAGACTTTAGTATCAGTTCAGAATTCACCTGGAACAACACCACGGCCAATGAGCGCAGTACCCGATCGCAGATGACGGTCACTTGGGCGGAGCTTGTGAAAGGGGAGGGAGCAGGAACGACGAATAAGGGATAAAGAAGGGAAAGAATGTAGGGGAGGAAGCGCAGGGGAAGGCGTTGAAGCCTTGAAGGAGAGGCGCAAAGCGATATTGTTACAAGCAGGGCTGCCACTCATGGTTTTTTCCACCCAGATCTGGGTTTTTCCAATGGTGTTTGGGTTTCTGGGTTTTTAAATAATGAATTCCAACAATTCTAGGTTTTTTATAATTTTAATTATTTTTATACCTAAAACAATAATAAAGGTAGTAGCTACTGTATCTGTTGCAATATCTGTTTGATAAATGCAAACAAGTCTGTGTGTTTCACACACAAAAATACATATAAACACAAAACTAGTTTTCAAGAAGCTAAGTCGAATATTAAATTAGACACATTCTTCAAAGAGGCTTGCAGAACACAAAACCAATGCAACAATTAACCTTCAAACCAATCTTGTAGAATCAGACTCTGAATAAAGACTAACGTACATGATGCAGTTTTATAAAAACAATTACCGGTTTAAAGAATGCAGTGATGGTGTTTGTTTTGTCACGTATATATTTGTAGGTTTTTTTATGATATGTGCTGGTCCAAGAATTACTTATACAGCCATTTTGCTGCAGTGTAATTTTCTTGTATTGGTTGTATTTAACCGTTTTCAGTCTTGTAAGGTAATTAATTGTTTTATATTAAAACCAGTTATGTTTATATTTTTGAATTAGTACGCAAACATTTTCAACGATAGCATTTTAGACGCATCTGGGTTTTTTACCCATGTGTCTGAGTTTTTTTGTAGGTTATCTAGGTTTTTCATGAATATCAGAGTGGCAGCCCTGGTTACAAGTCGTTTTGTTTATTGTCCTACTTCAAAGTACGCTCAGTGCGCAGTGCGTGCACCGTCTCGTTCAATAATAAAACTAATGAAATTTTAATATTAAAAAGTACATTAATACAAGATATAATATTTATATTTGTGCACCTAACAGCTATGAAAATGCAAATAAATTCTCAGTTGACACTAATAACAGATGTAATCAACATATCGACTTTCTTTTTTCGAAAACAATTAGTAACTAGTGTTTTTATACATTAAAAATTCACGATTTTATCAAAAATAAAAAATAAAAAAACAGATAGGTACATTAGTGAGCATACTATATCAATGTTTTTTCAAATGTTTCTTCAGATTAGTCGATGATTTATAACTCAGTTTTTGTTTACACAAATTACAATTAGCAAACTCATTATTTTCCGTGAAAAAATTCCACACAGATGAAGTCTTTTTCGTGCACTTGTCCATTCCTTATTTCACTATAAAGATACTAACTATAAATAAAGCATGACAGCCCGCAACATGGTGATACACGGCCAGGACGAACTGCAGTGAATGTTGAACTGATTGATACTGGTTGTATCAGGCGGGCATGAGAGTATCAGAGGTAGAGAATTACCAGGCGTGATAAATAATGTATCAGATTCTCCTTCCGGTCGCACGGTCTGCGTACGCGGAGCTTTGTTGCCTCCTGGGACCGTCTGATACAGAAGTATCAGAGACTTGTAACATGGTACAATGCTGTATCAGTATCAGGTTGGAACAGATACCGAAAATTGCTGTAACAAACCACCTCTAGTATAGATAGGTCTGGCAACTTCCTATCCTTCACCTTGGCGTGTCTCGTCTGTTAGTGAAGCTTGCGCCGGCCTGTGAAATAACGGCGCTAGTAGCAGTTGAACACACCATTAAATGGGAGTTTCGTATAAAATATATTATTCCTAATTCAGTCTGAATTTTTGAAAATGTTCCCCAGATAACTATTGACGTGATAACGTCTTATAAATCGATGGACGCCGGCTGCACGCACGAAAAATTGTCACGTTCCGCCTGAGCCGAGCGTGCAAGAACCGGCCAACCACCGTGCGAGAAAATCTTCTATAATATCACATAGGTGCCCACCCCCCCTAACCTAATGATGGGCAAACCCCCCCCCCCCCCCCCCCCGAAATTATTTATGCAATTTTCTCAATGATTTACTCAATTATTTTATATTATACTTTTTTAGTATTATATTTTGCCACATTTTGCATTAATTAAAACTGATTTTCTAATAATAATTTTGGTCATATCAGGTAATATTTCCATCCTGAACCGACAGATGCCAAACTGCTTTTGTTGAGGAAAGTGCGGGGTTGCCAATTTGATTTACAAGATCCCTTTCAACTATCAAAGCACCAGAAACGTATTTTCACATTAGAAGCTATAAGTATGTAAATAATAAATACATTTTTCTCGTCTTTTAACCACCCCCCCCCCCCCCCCCCCTGAAATTTTAATGACGCAGTCTGCGTCGGCACCCCTCTATAATATCAAATACGTTAAGGCGGGCTTTTTAACTAATTGTTCGTGATTAAATTTAAACAAATTATTTAAATTTAATTTGCAAAAACTGTAAATAATATTTGAAAATTAAAAAGAATGCAATTTTTCATCAGTGTTTTCATATGATGTTATCATGTAAAATTAACGTCCATAAACAGACTTCACAGACAACCCCCTTTTTTTTTCATTCGTTTGGGTGCGTGGTAAATACCTAATCTGAACCAATGCCTTAAATTTTTTTTTCCTATTTTGTAAGTTAAGTTGATGTGATATTTCACATATATGTTTGAAAAAATAATTAGTCGGGAGTGTGGCGTAGAGGTCAAGCGAATGGCTAGGCAATCTGCCCGCTTGGGTTCAATACCCGTTGGTAGTACATATTTATTTTTATATTTGAATTTTTATTATTTCTCACAAAATTTAACTATTAATTATAGAAATTGAATATATTCAAACATTTATATGCATATATTAAAATTAATATATTCAATATAGTAAAGTTTACTCTAAATTAGTCAATATATTTAAACAGGAATTGTTTTAAATTATACAGTTTTGAATTTATTGTATTTTCTCTAGAGTAAATTATGTAATGAAACTGTTGGCGACAAAAAAAAATTACTATAAAAGTGTAAAGCTGTATGATTCTACGTCGCGCTTCACCTTGGCCCATTTACAAAATACTCATAGTTTTAGTTAGGTTAGGAAAAAAGGATCAGTGCATCTAATAACTTCCCGTGGGGCCTCACACTCCACCAACGTAACGACTGTCGCCGACTCCACACGACTGTGTCCGATCGCTTAGCGTCGCGCACGATGCCCAACTCAAGACGAACGGCGGGCGAACGGCGCGAAACTCTGCGACAACCAGCCAGGGCGCGCCCTTGTCGTCTGCGCGCGACACGCCAGAACATACAAGATGAGCCAAAAGTCACAAAGGAGTTATAACTGTGAATAACACTTTTATTATTTCTCCAGGGATGACTAATTTTAGGTCCTGTGAGCTTAATGTTGAGAATGATAATGTAACTGTCCATACACATTGTTGATGTAAGATTTATATAAAAAAAAATGTAATCCCATTTTGAAATAAATTCCCACACATGTATGTACTAAACATACATGTCCCACTAGTGGATCCTGTATGAGTGAGCAGTGTTATCGTAATATGGATGTTCCCATGAAAATGAAATAACTGATCATTTTTTGCAGACAGACACTTAAGTAGATTTCCTTTGATTTTTTCAGTTTTAAAGGACAGATACCTAATTACAGCAACAATATTTATGTTAAAAATAAAGGTATCATGTTCCCTTGGTTCACATGAAAATTTACTATATTTACAAAGACTTATAAACATTTGGAGTAACTGTATGTACACATTACACGGAAAAGTATTTTTGTTTTTTGTTTTTCTACAGTGATGAAAAGTTTTGTATCATAATTTTGTTATAATATGTTTTAAATAAGGTTTCAGGAAAGAAAAACCCTTTTTAATATTTTTGCATGTACATATTTTCACAGGAAAAAAAATTAAAAAAAAGATTATTATTCTATAGAGAGGCTGCTGTAAGTTCAAAGTATGTCACAGTTTTAAATGGTCCTCCTATTTTGGAACAAACACACAAAACAAATTAATTTTTCCACTTAGTCAAGATGGCTTGTCATGAAAACCAACCTGAGTTCATGCTGTAAGAAAATAAGAAAAATACAATACTCTGAATAATAAATTTTTTATTCAGTCAAAATGAATATTGAAAGTTCTCGACCCGATCACTTCTAGTCTTTAGGTTCTGTAGATATGCTCCTATAGCTTGTATTTGTTCATTTATTATACACATGAGAACATTGATCAGAGATGAACTTCCTGTGGAAAAATTTAAATATTTCAATAAAATATTTAAATCAACATAGCCAAATGAACGATAAGCATGTGCAATGAGCAGCATTAATACACCAAATAGTTCCGTAAATCAATCATACAGCCTCTGTCATTGCCAATTATTTATATTTTTTTTTTATCTATTTTTATATTTTTGTGTAAAAAAAATACTGAATCTCAAAAGCAAGTTACAAGTAAATAATAATGGCAAATGTAGGTGTGTAATAAAGATACAATAATTTGAAAATAAAACAATTAATGAATTACTATCATCCATAAGACTAGAGCTTCAAACACTTTAGTCTGTCATTTATTGCACATGTTCATTTTACAGAATACTCCTGGTGCTGAAACAGCAAAAAATCAAAACAAATTGTTTGAAAACAAATGTATGATATTCTATTTTGTATGATTAAGGAGATCATCAGAATGTACATGAGAAAAAAAATGTTATACACTCAAATAAACACACACAGTCTGACATGAAAACATTTGTTTTAAACTATATGTCACCTTTGAGCCACAGTCACAGGCCTTGGTTCATTTTTATCACACTTTGTCAAGCTTTTCTCATCGTTAACATGCACATGGGTCACCTTACTTTTTACTAGGAATTGCCAAAACTTACTACTCTGGATGCTACCGACCTGTGCGAGTGATGTTCCTCATATAGAGAACAAAGTCTGTTTAAACCAATCACACTTTGGCTCAGAAGAGCTATTTATCATGCACAGATCATCAAGCTAACACAAACGGTATCAATTACATATTCCCTTTCAAAAGGGGCAGTAGTAACATGGATTGCAGACAATCATGCTTAAAATATTAAATACACAAAAATTATAATGTATAAAACAATGAAAAACATAAATATTACACACACAATCAATCATCCATTCTGAATGTGCAGTTTTAAATCATCCATAATTCTACAAAACATATTCAAAATTGTATCACAATTTCAATAAATATTTTCGTAAACTGTGAATTACAAAAATACAATACAGCTTTTGTGAGCAGCATTAAGACAGGTAAACATTATACTTTAGGCAACATACAATTCCTGGGTGATGTTATTTCATTCAGCACATTAACTGTGAAAGAAATCCAATATTTTTACTAACAATCATTTTTCAATCAATTTTTAAAAATCTCATAACAATTTGCAAAAAAAAAAAAAAAATATTATTTGTATGCTTTTCAGCCATGATTTATAATTCTAAACTAGCGTTAATTTTTCCATTTTATAATAAATTTTTGCTCTGAGAATGTAAATATGCTTGAAAATGAACAAAAAAAATTTTCCTTATTAACAGATTGCAATAGAGTAGATGCCTTTGAGCAGATAGTACCAAAACAATTTTCACACTCGCAGTTACATAATAGAAAAATTTCTAAATTGTTCAAAAAAATTCATAGGTGACACTATTTCAATAATGTGAATTGATTTTATTTCATATTAACTTTCTCCCAGCTGCAATGTACAAATCTTGTTACTTGTGCTAAGACATCAATCATGATGGCAGTTTATGAAAGTACATACAGAGAAGGAAATAGATATAAAATCACTTGAAAAGGGACTCAACATTTCCTATATTTTATATTAAATTTAGTTTTATAAAATGGAAGAACTGACAGTTTCACCTTGTAGAAATGGCACACTTCATCTATACATTTGAGAGAGTCATGAAAAAAATTATGTCGACAATATTGGGAGAAATGCATTCAGTTCTATTCAAAGAAAAAAAGAAATGTTTTAAATTATTTTATTACAAATCATTACTGAGTATGATTCTGCACGGTGCTGTATACAAACAAGGAAATTTAGGTGAGTATGTACAGTAGTTTATAAAGACTCCACAACATTTTTGTATACAATATGCACGAAGCACAAGTTAGTGTTTGGTCTCTGACAGTCCAAAAAGAGAGCAAGAAGAATGCAAGCATGCAAGCTGAATCAAACTCAACTCCAAAACTGCACACTTTTTCACTACAATTTGTCCTCCAAAATATGACACAAAACACACCTCTGCACACAAGACTTTTAATACATCCTAAGTAAAATGAGCATTGCGCTGGGTAAATAAAATCTCAAGGAAAAGGTTAGATGTAAGGGATGTAAAATATACTATGCTTCCAATTTTCCAACTCAGGGTTATTACTAACTTTAAAATTTTGGAATTCTCTGACTTTTCTTCCAATCCCAGACTTGAGGTGAGAATATTTTTGTGGTATTTCATACAAGCTTGGTATACGTCTTTTGGTGATTATTATTTCCTTGGAAACCAAAGAAGGTTGTGTGTTCATTCATTGAACTAGTATCTAGTGAAACTACATAGCAATTGTCTTTTAAAACCCTCTGCTAAGTCAACACTGAAAATGGATTTGCCTGCATATCTTGATAAAAGTTTAATTTTTATGCTGTTAAAAAGAGGTTTTGTGTGTATGTTAAGATAATTTCACTCAAAACAAATAAATTGATATTTTAGTAACAAAGCATATTATTTTTATTGAAGAAAGTAAACAAAAATAACATTGTAAGCTTTCACAAATACAATTTGGTGTAGTTGCATTTTACGAACACAAAATAAGGCCATAAATGCCCTTTGACGAGTATAATTTCATTTTAAAAATGGTGTGCTTGTTCAAGAAATTCATATGCCAATAAAAAAAATAGCTTATCTACCAGTAAGAAAACATGTATATGCATCACTAAATGTGATGCAGCGGTTGATGTTAAAGCGTTTCTTAGTGATGATGTCACAAACATCCTTACGGGTAATCACTTTTAAATTCAAGCTACCTCTAGGTGGCTTGTAAATGTTAAGTGCAGAAATCAAACTGCATCAGCAATGACAACCACTCAGGTGTCTGTGAACTAAATAATTGTGGACACTCAAAGAAAACAAGGAAAGTATTAGAAAGCAAAGCAGAACTTCTACGTGACATTCATATACAATTCAGGCAGCTTATCCAGTTTCTTTTTGTCAAAAAAAGTTTCTTTTTTTTTTTTTTATAAATTTCCTGACATGTTCAAATTTTCTATGCTTTTTACAACAATGCTACTAACTGGACTATGAACACTTATTTTCATAAAGCTATCCACAAAGTGGTAAGCAAATAGAGTTGTTAAAAATCATTTCATTAACATGATACCTAGTACTTAAATTTATAAAGTTTTGCTTTAATAAAACATTATTATTTCTGTAATTAGCTTAAAAATTATAGCTCAAATAAAAACTCGTTCCAAAATAAATTATAAATGATGTACCTAGAGTACAATTTATTACTTTTAAAATTTTTTTTCAAACATCATTTTCAAAATTTACTTCGCAAATAAACAATTATTTAACAAGTATTTTCCTACAAACACTACTTGGACACAATAAATGTGGCAACAGCCTTAAGGTATTGGTGCTTTTATTATATTTAATGTTTATCAGTTTAATATGATTACCTATGTCTCTTCACCAGTGATGACTCAATGTTTATGCAGAGTCTCCTATACACTCATCATGTTGTGAAGTGCAGTCACTTCTAAATCCTTGGGCACAGAGGGGTTCAGAGAGCCCTTAGCGCGTTCTTGTGCAATGCTTAGTTCAGGACAAGAAATACGCCTCTTGCACCAAACTTTGAGTGTCAAAAATGTGTCCAAACAGCTATGAGCATTTCAATCGGGTATTTATATGTATTTGTATTAATATGTTTTTGGGAAACTTTACTACAAATTCGTAAAAAAAAAAATAATTTTTGTTTTTTATTTACTTAAGTCAAAATGCATCTCCCAACACTTGGCAATTCGAAACGACAACCTAGTTGATGAAGGGTCGCTCCATCTGTCTGCAGCTTGCTTGAAGTTGGGAAGCACATGACAGACCGCAGAGCCTGTTACCTTTACCTACGTCTAATGCATAGTTCTGGCTATTTCAAAGTGGCTTTCCGCTCTGCTCCATGGCTGAGAAGTGACTAAGTCTATGCAGCCCACTGGCAGCTATATTAATAATTCAATGTGCTTTGATCACATTCCCCAATTATTGGAATTATTTCTCCAGGCACTGGAAGTGACACACACCCAACATTAAGCCAATTTGTGCCACGTGGCTTTTAAGCTATAATCTATGCAAAATACATTTTCATACATATGTTCAATGTGCACTTTTCATGTAATTTTGAGCTGGAGCCATTGTAAAAAATTTTTTAGAAGGAAAGTCTTAATATCTCTAGTGCAAAAGAATAGAAAATAGTTTATATGTTTTGACTTGCTAAGAGAAAATTTTGGAACCCAAACTGATTATAATTACCTAATGAATTTAAATATTTCAAATTATATGAAAGTTCATCAACTGAACCATTAAACTGCCTTTTTTACTTTAAATTATTAATACTCAAATTTTGTTACTCTGCGTTCTTTTTGTACTGTAACAACTGAAACATTAACTATTATTTTATTTACAGTTTTATCAGCCTCCCATTTTGCTTTTGAAACAATGACATTTAATGGTATGAACAGTCCCGTGTTCAAATCCAGCATAACACATTATCGCGAGTATAAGTCTTTTTTAAATATAGTACATAAATAATAACCTGAGATAACCTTTCTCAAAGAAGTTTAAACACCTGCCCCAAGATATTCTTTCCAGCGCTATATTCAACTTCAAAAAGCCAAGTGAATCATAGATGTTATTGACAGTGTTGTGTATGCTTTCGTTGTTACTGTCTCTGGGCAGCAATGCATAAGTACTTGGACTTTGGTGAAATTATTTTATGTAGATATCATCAGTATAAAAGCTCATTTACTGTACAAAAGTACTGGGAAAGAATTTACACTGAAAAATAACCATGATACTGTGGGTTGTCAAACACTTTTCGTGGTATTTTTTGTAACTGCACAAAAAAATACCTAACTAGAAAACAGACAGTACACATGATTTTAAAATTTTAGTTATTCTACAAAATAAGAATAATGTATAAAAATTGGTGATTCTGAAACAGAACAAAGTGAATTGAGTGCCCTGGATATATAAGGGATTTGATGACAGTGAAAATTACCTGTTTGATATCTCTAGTTCAGAAGAATCAGAAAAGAGCAAGTTGTCTGGCTGTAAGTGGTGCAAAATAAACTATAATGAAGAAACTTGAGATCTCCCAAGAGTAAGTCTGGAGCGAATGTGGATTTAATAACGAGAATGATGTTTTAACAAATATAACCTTGCTTTTCAACGATCAATCTCTGAACTGATAAAAAGAGAAACCAACTGTTTGGCCTACCCATTCATTCAGAACCATCCGAAAACTAAATGAAAACCCACATCAAAAGAGGAAAATTTTTTTCCCTAGCACTCCAATATTTGGTACCCATTTTTCAAAAACCCATGCCATTGTGCAGATTTCTGCGGGAAAAAAACTGTTTCTTCATTATGCTGAAAATGAGTCATATAACCAAAAATCCAAAAATTAACAAGATCTGGCCAATAAAGGTGTGTTTTCAGAAAAAAAACATTTCCGAACTGTACACTCCAGAATGAGATGAAATAACTGTGTCAATGAGATAAGTATGTAAGATATCATTTTCTACAGTAAGCTATGGTATTTATAAAACCATGACCTTTTTGCTAGACTTCTTTTGTGCATAGTTTAAGTTAAGGATTAAATCACAACTGCAATGCATTAACATTTGTAGATGATGTATTGATTTTTTGGTTTACAAACTTTGAAGTTAGGAAAAAAAGAAACACATAAATAACAGCAGCATTTGAAGATCAAGGGCCACAGGAAGGGGAATTGAACTTGATGGAACACCTACCATCCCCTGCCAATGGCCAATTTGAGGCCCTATGAAGGAGAAATGATGAAATAAACAGGCAGCACAGATATCCATCACTTTTATCACACAGAAACACCTGTGACCCTGCCAATGAACACAATGATAGTGATTCAAGTACTTCTACTAATGCTTCCCTCCAAGCGTTTAATAATCAAAGGACCACGAAAAATAATATTAAGGCACTGTAAATACAAGCTACGACCATACATTAGTGAACCAGTCAATAGCTGGACCTTTTAGTGTGGGAAATCACTTAACATGCAAGTAAGCTCTAGTCTGTACAAATGGTAAACCTGCAAGTGCGATACCTCAGCATTCGAGGATCTTGCACTAATACAAAAGTACTGAGCATTAGCTGGAAATATACAGCACGTAAAAATCTCATACATTAAACATAATAAAGCACTTACAAATAATTAATTATAGAATGTAATTTTTATAAATGGTTATTAATCTAGTATATATTATTATATAACATTTCTTATTCTGTAGTCAACTTTCACACAGAAGATTCCTGATATGTAATAATAACAAAGATTGAACAAGCATAGAAACTGCCAAGTTATAATAAATTTCAATATGTAACCAATGTTGTAATACTTTATTTCTATAATAGCTGATCCTGCAACTTTGCTCCCGGAGACAGAATATTCACATACATTATTTACATTAAAAAAACCATTGATATAATGTTTACTGACCAACAACTTAAAAATATGCAATGTCTCAAGTTATTGAATGGAATTTATTTATGAACTTACAAATCAATTGCCATTCATATATATTTATAAATTTGACTTTATAATCAAAATAGATAAAATGATAATTGATAACATATCAGATACATTTTAACCCTAAAAACTGAGCATAACTTTTATGTCCGCAAACAAATCATGTGACGCCTTGGTGCTGTTGTTGCTACTAAGTTTAAAAAATATGTTTCCATTTGTAGAGTGTTTTCATGTCAACTTAAATAAGACACAGTATTCAGTAGTTATAACACCACATTGTAATTCTTTACAAAAATGAACTTTTTGGAATAACTATACCTATAATAACTTTGGAATTGCTCGATATATCACAAAAAATTAAGACTAAATTAATCCTGGGGTTACTATCGAAAACTTATGTGCATTTCAGGTCAGTATCATCAGTAGTTTTTGAGTTATATAATGTAGACACAGAGAGATCTTTTAATGTTATATTTGGTTTAGGTATCTAATTTGCCAACAGGAATATGCAATTTACATCACAGACATACACTTCGATTTTATTTTTTGTCTAGATGTCTAGATATAAAAAAATATTTTTGAGTTTTTAAACAAACATGGGCTAAAATTTGTAAGTTACGAATTGCTTCTAGTCTTCATCTACATTAAAAGGCAATGGGACCAAGAAAAACTCTTTCTTGAAACTGTTAAATAAAAAATATACATCTGTAAAAGCCTTAATTTTCTTTTGCTTCTTTATGCCAGTTTGTTTCTTTGCATTGTGATAAAATTCAAACTATAAAGATTAATCATTAAAATATGAAAATACTGTATTACTGACCAATATTTAAGCACAACATCAATTAAAGTGGTTAACAGTACATTCTTAAATCCTAAATTTTAAAATATTTTTTACAAAATTATTAGTCATAGCTAAGAACAAGATTAAATGGTTTATTTTTAGTTCAACTTTGTTTTTAAAACAGAAGATTTCTGTGTTATTGTTTTTAATTTGACATAATCTTCATTCACAAAAATAATGTACTATTCAAAAAATATGAAACTTAAATATTTCTTATCACTTATTTCACCAAAATAGTCTCATTTTGACTGACACAGTCAAGATGCATTTATACAACAAAATCAATAGAAATAACAATAAGCATGTGTAGAACCGAAAAAACTAAGAAAAAATAGATGAAAATTTGCCAACTTCATTAATGTCATAACATGTTACTAATAAAAAGATATGCACAATCAAGTAACTTAATATGTATTGTTATGAACGTGAGAGACCAGACTGCAACGCCAGGTTCGAAGCTGGCTGGCGGCCCTGCACTGCCTCTGGAGTCACGCGCCGTGTCACGTGGCCGCCACTGACGTAAGGCATGCCACGCATGCCTAGCCGGATTACAAGGGTCGTCTCTACCCCCCTCCCCCCTTCACGCCCTGCCTCGGCACTCTTGTCTATCGCTGAGAGCTCTTGGGAATTCCGCAGGCCGCAGCGCGGAGGAGTGTGAATTGACGCAACCCTTCTGGACTATTCGGGTGTTGGATCGGCCCGGGATGACGCGACTTGTCACAGCCGTTACTTAAGCAGCGACGCCCGGCCTCCGCAACAGTTCTGCGAGGAGTTAGGCGAGAGACCCACTCGACGGAAGCCGTGAGAGTTCCGCAACGAGTGCCGTGTGAGTTCAGTGAGGAGTGTGGTGAGAATCCCACGACGGAGTCCTGTAATGAGAGCCACGAGAGTTTCGTCATAGTGCCGCGCGAGTGCCGAGTTCCGAGCGAGTCCCGCGACAGTGCCGAAGTCCCGAAGTGCGACATTGGTGAAGAGGATGAGAGACCAACCCCTCCTCCCCCAGAGAGTGGCGCAATGCGGATTTCAACTGGATACGAGAGTGCCGCGAGACTGTGTGTGTGGACAAGTGCGAGGTAAGGGATGAACCGCTGTTGAGCTCAGCTCCAGTGAGGAGTGCGAACTGTGGAACTTGACAGACATTGAGTGACTTGAGAATAAACATTTTTAAGTGCTAGTGATTTGTGATCGGAAGTTTTGGAGTACAATTATTTATTGTCAATGTAAATTTTAGTAATTAATAATACTGTAATAAAACTTAATTGGGCTATCCCTTACAAACTCAATTCTCCCTGTACTAGTTCGTAACAATTTTTTATTCTCCAATCAATTTAGTTAATCTATTTTGTTACAAATTTCATGCTAAATACCCTGTTTTATCGCATGATCGTCACACCAATATTTCAGGGTGTCAAAATTTTTAATAAAAAAACCTCTTGTGTAATTGTCGCATGATGTTTTTGGTCCCGCTATTAGATTCCGAGCACTTTGTGTAGGTTTTTTTTTCGTATAAAACTATGTATTTTGAAGTAGAAATCTAACATTTATTCGGAAATTACCACTTAATTATTTGATTAACGAAAATACAAAGTTGTCTGATGTGAAAATTTTCTTTTAAAGACGTTTTTAAACATTATAACCTTTATCTGTTCGTCTGCGTCGCCGCGGTGTACCACTTATAAAAATGTAGCCAGCGCTAGTTGGCATCATTCATGTTTGGTTTTGTTGCTTCCCGTATAGTGTGTGCACACGTAGTCGAATATCGATATCACGGTGATTGCATACAACGCGCGCTCTCTGTCAAGTGCCGAGTTAACTACATTTGGTGGCCCGCACTCTTTCGTGGTAAGTATGTACTACGATGATAGTTATGCGTTAGTTCAGGTTCGCATTCGGGTCACTGATTATGTTTTTCTATTTAGAGTTGAAGAAAGGTTTTTGTTGCATGACTTGTTAATTTAAATTGTTTGGCGTGCTTTTGAATACTCTACTTTTTAAATAAATGCACATTCCATGAATGGGTTTGGTTTGTATGAATAATTTTAACTCTAACAAAAAAAATTTTTCTAACAAAAGTCACAACCCTACTTTTCAAACTTGATTTTAGTATAAAACGTGCAACGATTATGCGATAAAACACGGTAAATTACATCCAATGAATTAACCATTATACAATATAAAATATTTGTAATTTGAGTAAAGTTTTGACACATTTAATATTTTTAGGTACATTTTGGTGCTAAAAGGTGTATTAATTTGCATTTTGGTGAAATATGTGTATTGACACTGTTTGTGTGTTATATCAGTTTTATCACAATTCAACATATAATCTTGTTCCTACTCAAGGCTTTTAACCTTTATAGCACTATAAAGAAAGAAATTTCATGCATTTTAGAATATTTTATCCTAAAAATTTTTGACAAGCTTAATATTTAATTATAAACACAATAAATTTGCCTCCATGTTGAGATACTGTCCAAATTTCAACAAACCTACACTAAATAATGACATGTTCACATAACACTCTAATACTTACGAAAGGGCCAAAATAATGTTTACTGTAATTAAAAATCTATGACACAAAATTTATTGCATCTAGTGCAGGTTTTGACTAATTGTTTGCCCTTCATGTTTAATTTAGGTTTTTAATTAATTATTGTTATAAGAATTAATATTTATTTAAGAAATACGTGTCATGTTCCGGCCCGAAAGTTTAAAGTAGTTGACACCATCTTTGCTGACCCCAAAGTAAGTCATACACACTACCTTGTACTGGAAAGTTCTTATGGTGAATTTAGTATTGGAATGGTTCCAAATCTGGAATCTGTTGATTCCATGCATTCTAATGGACTCAAAAGATTCAGAATAAAATATTTTTGGAATTAAACTTAGTTAATTTTTCCCTTATAACAAATCATCAAAATTGTATGGTCATAATATTTGAATAGGTCTATGATAGTAGATTCCTCCAAAATCTTACTATAGGATTTTCAATATAAACTGGGTTTTCAGATTAATTGGAGGTATTGTAATATAAATGAGGTTTTTGTCAATCAAATGGAGTACTCATCTAATTGGGTATTGTCCTAGGGATTTGTTTTTAACTATTGTAGATTTTTTGTCAATTAATTAGGTATTTAGTGCTATAAACATAGTTTTATTGAGTTAATAACTAATATATTCCACTAATTAAAAATCTTTACTATTAGCAATGGATTCTTAATTGATGTAGTGGCAGTACATTTTACGAAATGAACACACTACTATTTTTGCTTTTAATTTACATAAAATACACCTGACTGATATTTTTTTTACAATTAACTACATCCCACAACTCTGGCTGAGATTGGCTTACATTCCCATTCTTAACAAGAAAAGTTTGGTGTAAGAGTGCCATTAAAACCACATTCATTTACTACAAGTAGTATCATTACAATGAAATTTGATAATTCCAAGGGCTGCTATAGAAAGATTCCACCCTATTTTAATAAAATCACCAAATGTGTTTATGTCACACTAAAAATTACAGCTAATAAAAGTGATAAAACTGTGTCTAATATATTCTTAAACAAAGCTACATAGGTTTAGTTTATCTGTATAATTAAAACAATACTGGCACATGAAATTTAACCTATTATGTGGCTCTCAGATAACTGAAAAAGTACATTCCTAAATTTTATATGCGTTCTATAAAAGAATACGTAATTGTAAATGTATAAACATTCTTACAGAGTTACATTGGTAGGATAAAAAACAAGTGTATACAAGCATAAAAATAACTTTTCATGAAGTCATGAGTAAGTACCTACCTAGTTTTAAAAGCATTGTCATAAAAAAAGGGTACAAATCTGATGGATTTGGAATTCAACTCAAAGAAGATATGAGTATCAAAGCTGTAACTGGAGTTGCCACATTTTAGGAACCAACCCAACACTAAAAAAAAATTCTATATTGTTTCATCATTAACACTACTTTATAATTATTAAATTAGTATTAAATGAAGAGATTGTTACTATTATGAATAATCCAGTCCTTAATTTTATACATTTATTTAGGGAAACCTCAGGCATATACAATTTTCCAGTTAAAATACTACCTCTACAAGAAAACAGATATCAAAATGAAAAAAAAAAGTTTTTCACATTACAACAAACTAAATATGGATTTGTGAAGAAATATATAACAGTATTATTTATGTGATTAACAAAGCAAAAGTATAAAACTAATTTTTGAGTTTACAGGGTTAATGTTTGCAATGATTACATGAAACCCATAAGTAACCTCAGATTAGGTCATTTGAGAAAATAGTCCCTGTACTAAATTGTCAACAAAAAAGTTCAGCATGAAACTAAACCATGTTACAACTTGTTAAAACAGTACACATGCATATTTTGTAATTAACACTATTCTGAAGGTGTTGAAGTGCATTAAGACAGCAAAAAAATCTTTTCAGAAAGATGCTTTGGCAGCCTTGCAATAAAACAAAGGAACTTAAAACCATTTAATGTCACAATGTATCTAATATTAAAATTACCTTTTTACGCAATCCTTCACAAATATTATGGTTGCAGCCGTAACTTCAAAACATTTAATAAAATAACATGTGATACTTCTAGTATCAGTTATGGGTAGGGCCTGGAAAATTTCGGTGTTTTCAGTATGCAAAAAGCGGTACTTTCAAATTATAAAAGCGGTGGTTTAAAGTCGTATTTTCGTTATGCAATGGAAATTTTACCGGTATTTTAAATGTTGACTAAATTGTTCAGTTATTGAATATAATAGTTTACATATGTAATAAACAATCCATGTATACTAGGAATAGACTAATATGCATAATAACAGCCAATTAAGTCCAAAACAGTTACACAAAACAGACACGTTGCTATAGATGTTTGCAACTACAAATTTTCTTTTTTTTTTTCGGCTGCCGATGCCACATGCTTAGCCGACTTTAGGTGTTTGTCAATGGAATATTTTCTTTCCCATGAAACTTAGTCTATGGTGTAAAGAAAACAACTTTTTAAATTCATATTACACCTCGAACTCGCATACCCCGAACAATGGGTTCCGATAAATACTCGTGCTAAGTGAATTCGCGTCACGCGAGTTCGGTTATGCTAGCCGGCTGGTGGTTATTTTCGTTCAAAACGTGGCGAAGGAACTTGTGTGGATCAGGTAGAAAACATTCGGCTATAAACGAAAGATATAAGAACAATGCTATCTTGAAATGCTGTGACATGTTTTTGGAGTAGATAATCACAGCGACAGACCGACAGGATGCGCTCCCGCCCTTGCCTTCAGCGATGTTTATTTTGACAGCTCAAGCAATTATCTTGTCCACGTCCCTTCGCAGCGTAAAAAAAAAAGAAAAGAAAAAAACACCTTGGAATGCAGACGGAAAAGTAACTACAGTATGCAGTAAAATAAATATATTTACGGCCCTGCTAAATTTTTCTATTCAATAAAATTCGAGGTATTAGTGATTTTTCAGCAGAAACTGCTGTGTGACTAATAAACAAATTGTATCATAATAACTTAAACTTATAAAGTATTTATTAACGGCGAATGACAGTCGTATAAGCCCATAAAAATATTTATTTTACCGAGAATGGACTATACAACCTGGCTTTTGTCGCACGCGGTGTGGGAGAGGAGGAGGATGCTGACAGTTTCTCACGCAGAAGGTTGAAATAAGGGAGGGAAAGTGTTGAAATGTTAGTTGGGAAAGGAAAGGGGGTGTTTTTACATGATTTGTGACTCTGGGAGTGGCCGGAGGAGTTTCTTACGCTCTCGCAGAAGCTACCACAGCGGCTTTTCGTGCAGGCGGGTAAGATAACATGACAGCTGAGACGGCTTTTCGTGCGATAGTAGACGTGCCGAGCTCGGCTAGACACTGCCGCGTGGACAGTCTAGAGGGGTGGTATCTATTTTTAGCCGTCTTTTGTATGCCTGCCTGCTTACAGTACAGCTCCCGCCAAGATGAACGTGAACACACAGCGCCCAACAAAGTGTAACAGACTTGTTTTTCAGCCGATTTTACTCAAATTTTCGACTTTCTCTGCTCAAATTTTTCACGGTTTCTCAAAAAACGGTCGTATAAACGGAATGGACGCATCAGAGGGGGGTCGCATCAGCGGGATTCTACTGTAACGGTACTTTTCGGGGATATATTCGCAGTGTAATATAGAAATGTTGTGGTTTTTGCGAATTACTTACTTTTCGCGTTTCAATGCGAAATTCGCGATCGCGAAAAATTCCAAGCCCTAGTTATGGGCCTTGTGGTAATTTTAGTGGAAAAAAATTATTTGAAAGTTTAAGCTTAAAATATAAGAAAGGCATTTTAATCACACAAACATAAAATAAAAGTATGAATTACTATTACGTAGTATAAGAGATTCAGAGGCAACTATAATTGGTTAATAAGTTTTCATCACAGCTTAACAACCATGTGCAGAATCTCTGATGGACAAAATGCATATTAACTAGGTTTCGTAAGAGGATATCAGATTAACACAACTCAATATTCCAAACCTGCAACACCAGTTATAAAATTTTTGTCTTGTCTTGTGGGGTCACCATATATATTAGGAAAAAAGTAATCTTATAATCAACCACACTGAAATAAGACAATGAAAATTTTTGCTGATAACTAATGACATCATCTTAATAAACCAGAAACAAAATTATAATCTAGCAACAAGACCACCAGTACTGCAGTATAAAACATTTATTTAAAACTCTCCAATATTATTTTCAGACATTGAAAAAACCAATTAAAAGTTTCTCTAAATTACGGGAATAAATTTTCAATAGTATGTCAGTGCCACACACTGCATTACATCAACTGAAGAGTTTTTGACTGCATTACAACAAAATCATTAAGGTTACATCACATTTAATAAACTGTAAAAAAAATTTATTTTAATTTGTGCATAGTATTACTCAGAAAATATGATTATCTTTTTTAAGATAATGTAATTACCAGAAGAGCTAAAGAGACTGCTTCATATGACTTGCATGGCCCATTTCATCAAAGGCAAAACTGATATTAGTTGTTATAAAATTTAAACATTTCTGTGTTGTAGCCTTACTGTAATATGCTAAATTTATGAGCAGGTTTAGGACAATTTGCTGAAAATAATAGATTTTATAAGGCCTAAATTCAACAATAGTACTGTTGTAAAATGGATACAATCATTTTCAGAAATCATCTCAAAAAAAACCTTCACACACCGAATGAACATAATTTATTGCAAGGTAGACTAAGACAACTTAGCATGATGATGACATGCCACTCAACATGATGGTAACATAATGACAGCTATGGAACAGCCTTAACACAGCTCTATCAGCTACTGAACTGTCTGAAAGGTAGGGGTCTGCGAATATTCGAAATCAAAAAAATATTCGCGAATAATTTATTATTCGATTCGAGATCTCGAATTGAATCGTTTATGAAAAAAATCGAAATACTTGTTACTTTTTATCTTGCACATTTTTATTGGCCGGTATTCGTAGGACGTAAATATTAAAATCCCGTTAATATAACAATAAGAATTTGGTTACATCTATTATGAGCCGCGTTTTTAACTTTAGACGCATGCAGCCAAAACTAAAATAAGCAGAAAATTACGTATTGTTTGTTTACTTCATTCATAAGTCGATTCTGCCAATGGTTGAAAATGATTATCGAACGCACGATTGTCACACACGAATCGACTTAGTATAACGTCACGCATACTTCACAAAATCTTTAAAAACAGTGTGTAAATATTGTGTTTTATTTGGGAATTCTCCAAATTTGGCATATTTTTAGTGAGCTAAATTGGCAGACAAAGCAAAACGTAAAAGAAGTGGTTTGTGATTATATTTTGAGCAAGGTGACGGCGAAGCAATTTGCTCGAACAGCAACAAACGGTTAAAGACGCTGACAGGTTTGTTGGGCCAGCGTACATTGGTGTTTAATAATGCGTCAATGTACTCAGGTCGTGTCCTAAATATCAGATTTTACAAACCAAATTATTATGTATGTGACACGATATTGTGTACAGATTTATGTCATGTTGTGCTGTATAAATCAATTTGTACGTCCAGTTTTGTATGTAGCGGATTTTTTTTTGTGGGGGGGGGGGGATAAACCACGCCATGTTGTTAACCTTCAAAACACATATACGGCGGTAAAATAAATGTGTTTAGGAGTAAACCGTTGTTTGTCTTGTTCTTAAGCCTTGTTAATAATTAAGTGTTGTAGTAAATTGTATACCATGTTGTTGTTTTTTTCCTAAAAATTATTGTGGTAAATGTATCATTTTCAAATGTAGACATTTTTGGATTTAGGGGTCAAATTATTATTATAATTAGTGCTACGACGAGTGCTAAAAAGTGACTTTCAAAATACGTCCACATTAAAAAAAAAATACATAAATACCGTGTTTTACGCATAATCGTCGCACATTTTATACTAAAATCAAGTTTGAAAGGTAGAGGTGTGACTTTTGTGCGAAAAAAAAAAATTGTTGGGTAAAGTTATTCATAAACGTAAATTACGTTCATTTAAAAATTAGAGTATACAAACTCACGTTAAACAATTTAAATTAATAAGTTGTGCAACCAAAACATTTTGTTTAACTTTAAATAGAAAAACGAAAACCATGAGCAGCAACTAACGCTAAACTTTTGTTGTAGTATGCACGGAGCAAGAGTGTAGAATGTAGTTAACTCTGCACTCAACAGAGTGCGCGCGTTGCATGCATTCGGCGAGCTATCGATTTCGATCTTCGACTACGTGCGCGCGCTCTATACGGGAATCAACATAACTAAACATGAATGACGCCAACTAGCGCTGACTGCATTATAAGCACGGGGGAGAAACTCTAATTACCGAGACTGAGACCTAGTTTTTTGAAGTAGTTATGGGCCCGTCCGCTTGATAGTAGTAGTTTTCATAATATATTGCTGACATAACTACATTAATTTATTAGGAGAAGTAAGGTATAAGCTATTATCAGGCAAACAAACCAGTGAAAATTCACTCTATTTAGGTAGCCACTAATTTTGTGGTGTGTAATACAATGAGTTTTTGCACATCCTACTCCTTTATTTATTACAAAACAGCATTAAGTATTTTCACATTGATTAAATTAGTTTTGCACCGCCAAGAAGATAACTTAATATAACCAAAAAAAACGTATTAACTAAAAAAACTTTGTATGAGAACCTCTATTCCGATTTTTTATTTGCTGATAGTTATGGGCCCGCTCAATAGATAGCGACATATGTCACGTGAAACATGGTTTCAGTTTCCACTGTAAGAGTCGCACTTCTTTACTTCCCTCCTTGTTCTGTGATTATAAGCTGTATCCAGCTGCGACGAAGACGGAACACACAAAGTGCATAACTTTTGAACACGTATTTTACATTTTTAAAAGAAAATTTACACGTCAGACAACTTCGTATTTCTATTAATTCAATTAGTAAGTGGTAATATCTGAATTAATAATAAATTTAAACTTTAAAGTACATGGTTTTAGACGAGAAACCTACCATCACAAAGCGCTCGGAATCTAACAGCGGGACCAAAAACATTATGCAACGTTTATGCAAGAATTTTTTTCTCCACATTTTGATGGCCTAAAATTGTTGTGCGACGATTATGCGATAAAACACGGTACTCATAACGAATCAGACACAACCTGAATCTAGGCACACTTCATCTGGGGGTCCACAATTACCCTTTTTCATTCTTAAACTCAATTGAGGTGTGTAAGAGAGAGGTAGTAGGTACCATTGTATGTATTTTTTTTTCTAGGAACAACCACCACCCTCAAGAGTCATTTGTCCAGGCATCATGTAACAGTTTATGAAGAGTACCTTAAATCACTAGCAAACCCAGAATCAGAGTCAGTTTTACCTACAAGTAAAAACACATTAAAACAACAGACAGTGTCACATTTTTTCCAAGAAAAACTACCTCTTCCTTCCCAAGGAAAAGAAGCAAAAGCTATTTCAGATAAAATTGCAAGAATGTTGGCATTGTGCCATCTGCCATACACTTTTGTGGAGGAAAACAGTTTCAAAGATCTGATGAAACACTTGAAACCCAACTGCAAAATAGGTACCTGTTATTACTACATTTTCACGGAACATTATTCCAGAACTTTACAAAACTGAACACAAAAAGCTGGAGGACATGCTACACAAAGATTTGTGTTTAGATGACGATATGCAAGCCACATGCTGCCAATGTCTTGCATTGACTACTGACAACTGGTCATCCAGAGCAGGTGCTGGGTACGTGCCCCTTACATGTCATTACCTGACACAGTGTTTTCAGTATAAGTCTTTCACTCTGGGAAACACTGTTATGAAAGATTCTCACACAGGTGAAAATCTTAGACATGTTCTATCTGACATGTGTCAAAGGTGGCATATACCACCTCCCATGCAGAATAGCAATATAAAGATTTATATTGTTACCGATAATGCTAGCAATTTGCACGCTGCAATTTCTGGTACTCAGTGGAACCAAAGACAATGTTTTGCTCATACGTTACAGTTGGCAATTCATGACGCAAAGAGTTCTACACCTAATGTAACCGGTCTCATTTCCCAATCCCGTGCAATTGTTGGACACTATAATCGAAGCCATGCTTCAACAATGAGACTGAAAACCCTACAAGAAACCATGAACCTCCCACCATTGAAGCTCATACAAGATGTTGAGACACTGGTGCAATGAATTCATGATGCTCGAAAGATTAATATCTTTGAAAGAGGCAATTGCTGCGGAACTGACAGCATCTAATTCAGACATTGAGGGCCTTTCTTCGTCACAATGGAAATTAGCTGTAGGGGTTGTTGAGGTACTCAAGCCTTTTGCTGAGGCAACACAAGAATCTAGTGGAAATTCATATCCTACATCATCAATGATCATACCAATGATTCATTGCTTGGAGGCATCTACTAAAAATCATATAAGAAGGAATGAAAATGGCACCGGTATACCATTTGCTCGAAATTTGGTGAAATCATTAAAAAAAGTAGATTTCCTCTGTATAAAATGGACACTGTAAATGTTCTTAGTACATTCACAGATCATAGGTACAAACTTGCAGTCTTCAGTGAAAATGAAAAAGACAATGCTATATCTTTAGTGAAAAATGAAATATCAAGGTTAATGAAAGTAACTAAAACCTTATGCATCGAGAAAGTGTCCCCTCAGCCAACAGAACCAACAACATCTTCAGCTGTGTCACTGTGGGATGAGCTAGACAAATTGCCTCTGACATCACACAAGACAGCCACAGATGACATTGAAAAAGAAATTTTGGAATATTTGTCAGCAGCTAGTTTACCGAGGACCACCAATCCATTTGAATGGTGGGAAAAAAACAAAGATCACTATCCACATTTGGCTGCTGTAGCCAGATATTACTTACATATTCCAGCTACACAAGTGGCAAGTGAGAGAGTGTTTTCCACTGCAGGGAACAAAGTCGCAGATCGTCGTGAAATGCTTCTGCCACAGCATGTTGAGCAACTCACATTTCTCCATGATAATTTAAAATGAAATCACAAAAATTAATCTAGGGCTTGTTCCAGTTTATTTTGTTTTAAGATATGGATGGCATAAAAATTATTATGTATTTTATGCCTATCATTTAATTACATTTTACTTTGTGTAATTTTTTTAAATATTTTGATAGGTATGTGAATTCTTGTTAACTTTTCAGCAAATAACATTTGTACGGATCTGAATATCAGTGTGCTTAATGTCGTCATGGTTTCACAATTCATTGCTTGTGTACATAAATGTGTGTTAAGTGTTAAGCTTCAAATAAAGCTTCCTTGCACTAGTTAGGTTGTATGTATATAAGGTCATACATGTTAAATTTATTAGGTACTGACTATTTACCTAAATAATTAATATCACATGTCTAAAAATAATTGAATTTTGCTAACCGTGTGGAATTAGTAATCCTGGGTCAAACAAATATTTTATCTACAATAAGTAATACAATAATCAATTCGAAAAAAATTCGAAATTCGGGAATAATTTTGCATTCAATTCGAAATTCGATTTGATTTTTAAAATGCTGATTCGCAGACCTCTACTGAAAGGTGTCTGCTTCAAGGGGAAGTGAAGTTAGCAAAATACAATCCAAGGCAAGTTGCACTGTGCACACATGAGCCACATTTATATGCAATATGCATACTTACAATGAGGATAACGTAAGCACTCAATTGTAATGTGAATCATGAGAACTGATGTCATACTGTAGTTATCTACATAACATTTCATTTTAATCTATGAACCCAAATTTGTAACAAATACATAATACTCATTTAGTATCTTTACTGAGCATTTTCAAAATAAATCATTATAACATGCAATTTATTCTAAATGCTAGTGGTTTATGTCAACAGTCAAAAATTCACACTTTTTTTGGATCCGTTCTTTTCCAATTTCCAATACTGCTGTAAACTTGAGTAAAGTATGGCTATATTAAGACCACTGCTTAAATACTTTATACAGTACGTAAAAATTAAGTCAACTTTCACAGACGAACGTAACATTACAGCCAGATAAAAAGCTGCAGACTTTCTTACTCATCGTTTATAGAAGTTCCATTACTCACTAACTGCAACAGGAATGTGGGATTGTTAGCTTTGGCTCTGACAAACATACCAAAGTGAGCTCCGCTCGATGCTCGTCTCTTCACAAAACCACATTGTACTCGATCACAGGGCACCTCGCGACATCGTCCCTTCAAGGGACAAGGACAGAAGGTCTCCAAGACCATCACAAGAAATAAGGCGTGGTGGTTTGCGGGGGGATCACCCTCTCCGAGTCAGGCACTGCATGGAAGAGTTTCGGCTCCCGCTGATCGAGGCCGGTGAACTCCAGGATGGAGGCAATGTTACCACACCGATAGCAGTAATTGGGTGCCGACCACACTGTCACCAACTTGTCGTCGAACATGTACTTGTAACCTGCACTCAACGAGAACATATCACTATTACCATTAAGAACTGATCATGAAGTTTCTTCTAAAAAAAATTTTCTTCTTTATAGAAGAGAATGCAAAAAGAAAAAAATATTTCACCTAAAAACAAAATAGTTTTGGTCATAAAAAAACAGGCAGCCAAATTCATGAATCATATTAACTGTTTACAAAATATATTTTAAAAAAATATATAAAAAAATGGTTACGTATAAGGAAGAAATAATGGACTAGACGTAAACATACAACTCAAATATATGTATTTTTTAGTTAAATTTTATAATATAGTAATATATTATTACTTTAGAAGAGACACAGAACTCAATTAAAAAAGCAATCCCTAAAATTTATAACAGGTAATTTTTTTTTATGTTCAGTGAAATAATACAAGTTGTTGATTTATTTTATACTTTATAAAGTAATATCTAAAACGTTTGTGCTCTGTGGGTGTGTCTGGCAACAGCAGAGCACAGCGCTCACCTTCGTGCACCAGCTGGTGGGCCCTGCAGATGAGCTGCAGGCTGTTGATGGCCATGAACTCGTGAGCCACCTTCGCCCCGAACAGCCAGCCGGCCCCCCGCGGGCTCACCGCCCACGTCTCCACGTCTTCCGGGTCCGACCACACCAGGTCGCAGAACGCACCTGAGCGCAAACCACAGCCGTCACACCGCCGGCAAGCAAACTGGAGTCATTACATCTGGTGGCTGACTCACACTTTTAGCGTATATCATATTGGAAGTTCAAAAAGGTGAGATATGAAGTCGGGTACAGCCTGGAGTCAAATGAATTCGCGGAATAATCGAGGCTCTGGGAAAAAAAAAAAAAAAGGGTGGGGGAATTTATTTACTTTTACTATTTAACAACACCACCCTTAACTTTCAAAATAGCCTACAGTTCACAGGGATGAAAACCACAACCACAACCCGGAAAGTTCCTAAGTTTACCGAAGTAAAAGACACTGAAATCCGACTAACTACCAAATACCAGAGAGTTGATAAAAAGCCACGCAATAAGTAATAATACCTGATAATTAACTGTGAGTGAGATTAATTTCAATAGGGGTGGTTTTTTAAAAAGGTAAATGCATACACCTATTTGATCCCTAGACCAAATTTAAACAACTCTTATTCCCTTAATTATCCTATGCTTCGTAGGTGGCAAATACTATGACTTCTACAGCTTGTATTTCAACTTTTGTCTTCAGCTACAGTCATTATGCTCTAATTTTCTACAAGTTACTTAGTTTAATCAACCCTGAATGCTTTGAAATATGGCCAAATAAACTAAACCTATATAAAGTAAAACTTCATTTATCCGGCCCTCGTTGATCTGGATATCCAAATAATCTGGATCAGATTTGCAAACATTTTATTTGATGTTTGCATAATGATGACAACTGAAGTCTACATCTATGAAAATAAAGACAGTTAGCACACGTAGCCTGTATAAATGTAGGATATCCTCGCAAAGATCACCACAAGCAGCAAAAAATACCTACCAATTAATTTTTACAATGCTACGTTTGAACAGCACCCACAGTATAGTACAAGTGTCATTCTAAAAGTAAATAACATTTTGATGTGACGAGCCACACAGTTCTGTCACCACCCCCCCACCACTGTGTCATGGACCCGCCCACTTTTTCGCATCAGTCTGACACTAACAGCGCCACAAGGGGTTGACATGAATTGATTCACCAGCTGTAAACAGCACTGGGAGTGTGTGTTGACCTTAATTCCTACCCCTCACTTCCCCTCCCACAATCTCTTCAGTTTTACTACTGTTTTCAAATGGCACTTTTCACTTTGTTTGTTGTCTGTACAATTCAGCAGGATTGTTTTTGTTTTTAACTTTATTGCTACACATGTTGATTTTGCTTATTATTAAACTCTTCGGGAATATAGCCTTAAAATGGCATCAAAGTGAAAGAAGGTTGTGGTTTCAATGGATAAAAAGTTGGACAGCATTAATCCAATTGATAAAGGAGAAGCACTGAAGAAAATAGCTGTGGAATAGGGAGCTAGAACATCAACAGTCTCTGACTGGATGATGCAAAAAAAAAAAAACTTGAAGATTTTTAATGTAAAATGATAAGTAATGACTGTTTGGAAGGCAGAGGAACTACAAAAAAAAATGAAACATTGTCTGGACCGCTCTTGGCCCGAAAAACTTTGAGCTTAAACAAAAAGTTACTTAATCCCGAACTAAAATTCACTGCTAGACAAGGGTGACTAGAGCATTGGAAAAACTGGCACAACATTCACTAACTTACTGTGATTGGAGAGAGCTTGCCTAGTGATGTTCTGTTCCTGAAATATTTAAAATGGACTTAAAACAATTTTTTTTTATCTGAGCAATCAAATTTATAATGCTGACAAAACTGGGCTTTTTAATTGGATGCTTCCGAGCAAAAACGTTAGTGTCAAAGCTTGAAGACTCGGCTAAGGGCCACAAGTAAAGCAAAGATAGGCTAACTGCTATGGCTTGTAGTAATGCATCAGGGAAACATAAGTTTTCTCTTGCCATTGAAGAAAATTCAAGAATCCCCGATCACTAAAAAATGTTAATACAATTCATTGCCAGTAATTGACCACCACAACAAAAAATGTGTGGATGGGCAGTTTTTTTGTTTAAAAACTGTTTTTGATAACTTTGTTCCTGTACTACAAAAATTCCTGAAAGGAAATAGTTTACCAGAAAAATCAATTTTACTAAACGACAATGCTCTGCCTCATCCGGAAGAGCAAGAACTCGTAACTGGAAGAATTCAAGAGAAATTTCTTCCACCAAACTTAATCCCACTGCTGTAGCCTATGGACCAGGGAATCCTTGAAACCATCAAATAAGTTTATAAAAAAACTGCATGGTAAAACAATTAAAGAGAAAGGAGAAAAAAAATGACATTTACGTAGTTGCTAATGCTTGGGATTGCATCACAAAAAGCTCTTTGAAAAAAATCATGGAAAAAACTGTGGCCTGCTATTGGTGCGAAATGGCACACAATGATTTGGTGCAAGTGGCAGCAGATGACCTACAAATGTTAGGAACAATAAGTGGGTGCTCAGACGATCTGGAAGACGCCAGTGAATGGCTGAAAGACAACAATGATGGTGGCTCAGGAACTATGACAGAAGAAGAAAATGAAATGGTATGCACATCTACAGCAGACAGTGAGGAAGATGGCATGGACAAGGAGAAAGTGATCACATCCAACAACAGACAACACAAGAAGACGCTACACACCAGCTGACTAACATCATGGCGTTAATGGAGCGTCAGTCCGACATCCCTCCAGCTGAACTATTAATGATAAAGCATTTGTGTGACCAAGCTTCATTCAAATGCCATATATGTTTAAAACAGAAGAAAGTGAACAAATTCTTTGTCAAGAAATGATGTATTAAGTATTTAATTTTTTTTTCTTGTAAACAATATTATATTTTGTTGCAAAACATAGTTTATCGTAATCAATGGTAAATCTTCTTATTTAAGGGTTTTGTTTTGCTATTACCCATACTGCCCAGTTTTTGATTGTCCAGATCGCTCTTGGGTTCCAGTTAGTCTGAATAAACTAAGTTTAAATGTATATGTTTTAAAAAAACCTTATGTACTGTGTACTAACTAAAACTAAATAAATTTTAATAAAAAGTAATTTTGAAACATGTTACCTTACATACCAACTCATTTTCTGCTTTTGTCTAAAACACTATACTTCAAAAGAATATTTTTTGAGGTAATAATAACAGTCAAAAGTTTTTAATGATTTTTAAAAACCATTTGAAAATATGTTACATTTAAAAAAATTTAATGGAGCTACTGGATATGTACAAAATGTTGGGTGCACTACTCAAAATAATATTAAGCATTTCAAATAAAATTATTAATAAAACTTGAAACACTTTATCAGAAAATAACAAACCTTTATGAGGAATTTCCTGATTCCTTTCGATGCAACGAATTTGGTCCAGTGTTTTTATGTCTGGAGACAGTCCGCCGTGAACACACAAAACATGTTCGTCAATGAGCTGTTAACACAAAACAATTCTCAGTCATACAACAGAATAACGTGCAGCATATAACAATGAAAGTAATGCCAGCAGGCAAAAGAAAACATACCGCAGCCACTGTGAGAAGGTCAAACACTTGACAGCAATACCTCCAGGCATTGGCGTTTCCATATTTGTTTTGACACTCATCTGGAAGAAAACAATAACAATCATTATAAATACCACTGCATAAGGTTGGAGACTGTAACAAATTTTATTTTTAACAATGCTCAATAAAGTTTTTTTTTTTCTCATTAATCTACAAGTGATGTACAGTATAAGAGTAATTTAATCAATAAACATTACATCATCAAAATATGTGATTTCAGTCAAATTCCTTCAATCAACTTTCAAGGTAACTGGGAAAAAAAATTTTATGTAAAATGCTGTAGCATTTAAAAATACAGATATTTTACTAGATGAGCATTATGTAGAACCCCAAAAAAGTATAAATACAGAAAAGTGTAAAATGTGGGACCATTCAAAAGGTATTCCACAGTACAGTGAAAGGTGTTTAATCCGGCATTCTATGGTTCAGCACAATCTGTAGTCCAGCAAAAGTCGAGCCACTCACGTACGGATTCTCTCAGGTGGATCAGAATGCTGACCTCTACCACCAGGTGGCATTACTATGTCATCAGTCTTTTTAGTTCGCTTAGAATTTATACTTACTGTCTGTTTTTATTAAAGTACAGTGTTTCCTCTTTTCTAGCGTGTTACATTTCACATTTACACATTTTCACGTTTGGTATTCTAAAAAAAAAAATACACACATATTGATGTTTAATCATCTGGAAAAGTCACTAATCTGGCATGGCTGCAGTCTCAAATGCACTGGATCAAACACCTTTCACTGTACTTATTAAATTAATCAGTAAAATTTGATGAACACACAAACCACCCTAAGTCTGTGCAAAGCTTAGACTAAGCAAATCAAAGTTCTTTTTAATATTCTATATGACTTCGCCAACAAATTTACTTTCTTTTTATTTGAAGCTTCAGTTGTGATGCAAAGATTTGTGTCTAATGTGAAACTTTGCGTTTGTTGCAAAGCTTTAAAAATTAAAACATAAACGACTTAAGATTAGCTCATGAAAAAAATTAGCTTTTTTCTGTGTTGCATATGTTTTGTTTGAATAAACTTGGTTTCTTAAAAAAATCATAAGGTGGCACTCAGTTTGCTTTTATGAATGTTCAATATTAATGTTATACATGGTTATTTTATTGAATGATATTATATGTAGGGCCCAATTTAGTAATCACTTAATCAGTTAAAACATTACAAACCTAAAATGATTTTTTTTTAAACTTAAATCCCGTATTTTAAAAAGTAAGTGTAATACAGCTTTGCCGAGAACAATATTCACATTCGACTCAACTTCGCGAATATTTTAATATTTTAAACGTTCAATTTGATATTCGCTTCATATCAAAAAACGATTATGCACAGACCTAAACCACCCTACGGTAAAATTACAATCTCAGCAACAGATCAACAGTGGTATCGTTCGAAAAAATGTATTTCAATACATTATAAAGAGTAACTTTAGTATTACTTCTAAGATAATAATAAAGAAGTAAAAAATTTTTTTAGAGTAAATTATGTTTCTTATCTTCCAAGAAACCAGCTTCCTGAATGTCAGCAAAATAAACAAAAACAAGTGTGCACACACACGCACGCACACACACACACACACACACACATCTATATCTGAAAACATGGACATTAACTAAACTAAGAATTAAAAAAAAAGGGCAAAACTACTTTTGAAAATTCTCTGAGCTCAATGAAATTAATCAACCACACATAAGTCTACATATTTTAAATTTAATTAAATGTTAGAAATATTAAGCAAACTTAAGCAAATTTCATAGATCACAACACAGTTCACAATGTTAAAAATCTCACCATAAAATCCGTAAACCTGGGTTATTTGCCTTGACTCATGGTTACCTCTTAGTAACGTAATGCGGTCAGACCATTTTGCCTTTAACGTCAGTAACCTAGTAAAGGTCTCGAGACTGTAGTAGCCCCTGTCCACAAAGTCACCCATGAATATGTAGTTTGTATCCGGGACAGGGCCACCAGTGCGAAATAGTTCTTCCAAGTCATAGAACTGGAAAAAAAATTATATATATATATTAATTTGTCGTAGTAATCGAAAAGTTCATACATTTATAACAAAACAAATTTATAGACAATGATGAGAGTAGAAGATACCTTTTCATTGAGGAAAAAAAAATCATTTAAAATAATGATTTTGTGAATAATATAAAAAAGTATATTTCTACTAAAATTGAGATGTGCAAATTAATTAAAGTTTAATGACTTCTCGACAGAGGTTGTTAGAGTATGATATGGAGCAGCTACGAAATGAATTTAGTTGGGGAAATCGAGGTAGTCTGAGGAAACCCACAGGCTCATGTAAGCCCTCAGAAACAATTTAAAAAATTGAAAAAAAATTCAGGTTTGTCACATCTGGAAATCCAAATCTGACAGCCTTGGTGATAAATGTGGCCCCCATACCTGTTAACATTCATCATTTGATATGTTTCCATAATAATCATTTAAACACAGGATAATTCAAGTACCAGTACCACAAAATCCTAAGTTAAGATCCTCTTAGCATCAGCAGGTTAACACTTGGTCTAACACGATACATTGGCTGTTTTGTTTTTCTGTAATTTCTATTTTTTAAAGGCTTGCCTGTAAATTCATCCATTTTATATTTCATCACAAATTTTGCCACTAGATATTTACTAAACATCATACGCTAGTTATAAAATGCTGAGTGATTTTAACAGCTTCTAGTTAACTCTAGATAAATATAAATATCCTGTCACAAAAATTGAGAAAAAACATTATGTGCAAGAGATTTGATGAGATGAATTTAGGCAATGAACTGTAAATCTCTATCCAATGTGCAAGACCAAACCTTACGTGATCCACCTAGCAAGTAATGTATTTGTGTTAGTGATGATAGTGCAACACTAGTGGTGTTTCTAGCACAGTCTGTATGTAGTGCATACGGTATGAAAACCGTACCATTACACTGTAGAGAAACAAAGATGAAGATAGAAGATATATTGCAAGTCCCCATAGTGCTTTCAAGAATCTCTACCAGAAGTTTCATACCTAATAAATATTATAAAAAAACCTGATTTTAGCCATTTCCACGCTCCAAAAAATACAGTTTTTTTTTGTGACCGTCACATCCCTACCAACAGCCGTTGGCTTTAGCGCTGGGCACGACATACACACACAAGGACACTGGTCTCTGAAGGTACATACACACTTCCCTCGCGTCAGCACCAAGAAACGGCAAGCACTACCTGAGGGGAATCCACAACAGGTAGGCATAACCGCCAACGTGCGCAAGGAGAGAGCATAATGTACCTGCAGAGACAAGATAAAACAGAACAAAACACAAACACATATATTTTACACAACTTATCCACATAAAATAACAAAGAAACACAAACAGAAAACGAGACACAAAATAAAAAACAAGAATCTATCAATGAAATTATCCACAACTTTATATTATAAAAAAAAAATCTACCAATATTATTTAACACAAATTTATCAATAATAAAAAAATTGCAAGAATAATTAGAATGAATAGAAAGTAACCAATAATTCAAGATGCGTAATTTACTTCACAAGTTTGCATGATAAAAGAGTTCAAGTATATTAAAATTGGAGATTAATCTATAAATGGTATCAATCTTATTATGCAAAGTACACAATGTGGAAATCAAACGGCTATGGAATTGAGTAATTCTAAGTCCTGTATTATCAAGACCATGTTGAGAAATAATTTTGGAGTTATAACAGTTCTTGATAAAAATTGCATCAAGGTAGGCTCTACGATCTAAGAGAGACATACTTAGTCCGGAGCTTCGCAACTTTCACGTGTGATGAATTAAGTTCTTGGTGATGTATGAAACAATCTCCTGTTCCTGAACAGAAAGGTCAAGATGAGTGACAAACAGTGCCTTTGTTTTTTTGAAGGCAGGTTTCCCAACCGGTTTTAATGTCTGAATGATCCTTTTTTTACATTATTGAACACAATTTTCTTCAGTGTTTACTTTAGGCCTGGATGTGCATGTGTTTTGCACTAAAATGAATCCATCTTGATCTTGGTCGATGTGTTGTCTGGTGAAGTCATTGCTGACGGCGTTCTTTTCATGGCGAGCCGAATGTAGGTCAACGATGCTGTCACCCTCAACAACTGCAGTTGCAACATCATCACGTGGCACATTCTTACCTTGCAAGGCACTTGATGAATTTTTAACAGATTGGCTATAGGTTTTGAGATTCTTACTCTGAGATCGCAAACTTTGATTTCACGCAGTTCATTCTTAATATCTACAGTTTCATAATGAGAGTTCATCAAGAGGGTTTTAGAATAATATATTAATTCTTAAGTTCATCAACCTTTTCACTAAGGGCAACAACCGTTTTAATTAGATCTTCCATCTTCAATACATCAAATTTGACGTCTACAGTCGTGGGATGACAATGAAATGCTGTCTTATCAGATTTTTAGTGTGATCGGTGCGAGACGCACTTAAAATTGAAACATTATTAAGGGATACATTGAACCCCAAGAAATTGGATTGATTCAAAAATTAAAAATTATTCATGAATTTTCATCATAGAGATGACAATAAGATGAAATAGAACAAACAAGCCGACCGTAGTCTACGAACGCTCGCAGTGACTAATGAAAACTAAATACAGAAACAGTACTACCATTGTGACCTCACAATACTCTTAAATGCTTATCATTGCCAGATGCAATTCACATAACTTCAGCATTTTTTAAATTGCATGGATTCTTCTGAAGCTCTGCACAACATATTCGTGCACAGGTAAGCGGGCCCTTAAAGTCAATTTGTGGTACTGTTGTTTTCCACAGAGTCAGATGTTATCAATCTATGGCCACATTTCAACTGAAGTCGTATAAAAATAATAATTCACTCACATCTGCTGGGTTTATGACCAAAGAAGGCTATTCATAGAGTAACAACAAACATAATAAAAGGAAACACTGAAATTTTCAAAGGATTTTTAGACTCAATTAATTGGAATTTTGTTTACAGCTAAGATTGTAGCAATTTTTTAAGAAAAAGTATAAAAAGAAGACCTACCTACTAAAACAGTGCAAGTCCTGACTGAAGTGGAAAAATTTCTAATTCCATATTGGTGCTTCTTACAATACATTTTCTACTTCTGCATTAAGAAATTCAAATCAGGACACATACAAACAGTTATGTGGTTAGCTAGTTTATTGTCATTCTTATAGAACATATTTGTAATTTTTTTTTATATTTCCAATGGATCTATTTACTAACTTTTTGGATGACCTTATCTCCAAGCCATGCTACTGACCTGAAATATTTTCAGAGCGATTCACTATGCCCTATGGTGACCTAATCTTGCATCATACTGGCTGGGCCGAAGATGATGTTAACTAGCTATCAACAACATCCGGGACAAATGGCAGACCGAAGAAATTAATTGTATGAAAATGAGATTAAAAAAGAAGTGAAGTACAACATTATTATCAAATGTTACTAAAACAACCTTCAGGACTTGAATAAATAATTCATAGATCCTGCATTTTTTAAAACAGAGCTATAAATTGAGAGGTAACTCATTATATTTGATTTTGTAATTCAATTCTCTTATATGTTTACAGCACATCTTTGTTTCTTTATATTTAGTAACATGAGAAATTTAACTGATATGTTTTAACTATGCACACTATTTTTTATAAAGGTCATTTGTATTTTTCTATTATGTAAAAGAGAATAACTAGCAAGAAATCTGTAAAATATAGCTTACAAACTGAGAGAAACCTTTGAAGTCTTCGCAAAAGAAATATTAAATTTTGCGCATAACCTAAGTACCAGCATTTCAAAAAAATTTAATTTATTTTCTTTCAATGTTTCAAAACAATTGTGGCTTTTATTGAGCTAATGAAAGGAAATTATAAATGTGGAAAAATAAATGTGGCCAAGAATAAAGAAAATAACGTATTACATCTTTGATTTTTTAGAATTACAAATGTTACATGTAAATGAAGCCAAAATGCTGTGTTGCCAAGTCCTCTGACCTAAACTTTTATTTCATTTACAACAGTGCTTACAGAATACCAAGATATGGATAGTGTTGATAGAAGACGCTGAAAGTTAAGGCTAGTGTTGTTAGCTGGCGAAAGTTAGCGAACAGTCCCCCCCCCCCCCCCTTCCCCCCGGGTAGTCTGAACTACTGGACTACGGACCTGCAACTCAATGTGTTTACTGGCCTGAAACTGTGGGATCAGGCAACAGTGCACTGGAAGATGGGTAGGCCTACTTGAAAACAGGGTGTCTACTAATACCTGGTGATCCATTATCAGAACTTTTTCAGAACCTTTTAATCACATGTTCTTATAACTTTTTTAATCACAAGATAATTTATACATAAAAGCAAAATGAAACATAATATAAAAAAGAGCAAGAACATGCTCATTTTTATGCTAATACAAAATAGATGTTACATTCCCAAGAACACGCCCATTTTTGTGTCAGAAAGCTAAAACCTTTTTAGATATAATTTCCACATGATACAAGTGGACCGTCTCCAAAAATTATATTTAACTATGACCCGAAGTGAGGGGAAAAAAAAAGTCAATTAGTAAATGGGCAAAAGGCTACTGCAAATTAATGTGTTGTTACACCTAGGAGTGTAACTGTTTATTTCATCACTTTTCATTCCTTTCGGGACCAGTCCTAAAGTTTCGTAACTTTTTCATAAGCTCTGTGACCTGACCCACCCTGGAAAATTTGCACCCAAAATAAGCAATGCTTGATTTTAACCAGATCCAACTTTTTTGTTAAATTTTTAATTTGGGAAATGTTCACTTCAGAATGAACCTAAGCTTAAATTTTAAATTTCTCATTCAAAGTCAGGCTATTTTCTTATATTCTTAGCAAAAATTATTTTATGAGAGCAGCATTATTTCCACTGTGTAATGCATTATTTAGAAGCCCTTGAGACAACAAGACAAATTTTACAGTTTTGCTTACTTCTGCTAGGAAAAAAAATTGAGGAAATGTTTTTTGAGTGATAATTGTTTGTAAAAATGTGTTAAGTAAAATTCAAGCAGGGTAAAAAAAAAATAAAAAACCAGGATTTTTATTACCTACATTAGTTAATTTGGTTCTCAGCATGTTCAAATGAAAAACATACAACATCCCACTTTCTGCCACTCATATTGAACCAGAAAAGTTATAACATCAAAGAACTGAAGTCCAATAAATCAGAACATCTGACTGGGACTTAGCCACAGAAAGGGTATCGACATATCCTTTCAAAGAATAGTTACCAATACCTAACTACAGAAAGTAACTACTTAATAGCTACCATTTTCCGATTTTCAAATTTTTTTAGCATGAAGCCTTATTTGTCTGGTATAGTATCTTCTAAGTATGTTGTGATAAGTAAAATACATTATACTCCCATTTATTCTAGTACTAGTTTCTCTGGAGACCTACAAGGATAATAACTAATTTTTTCAAATGATAAGTTCACTATTTTATAAAGGAGCATTCCAAAGCTATCAATACATCATAAGGTAGTGTATATTTTTTTTGTATACTAATACATATATAGTTTTTAATTTTTGTGTTACAAAGTTTACTAGTACTTAAGAAAATTATGTAAAAATGTTACCAAGTATAGCTCTCTATTTATTGTACACTAATGACTAGATGCACTACTATCTCACTAATATTAAAGTTAACTTTGTACTATACTGATATTGGTTTTGCACTAAAGCCTAAATGTTATATGCTTGAATTTCAGTTATAGGTATTACCTACATATATTAAAACCGTATTTGCCCATTCATCAGCATTTAGATAGTTCTAGCCACCTCTACATCATCGCAAACAAATGCACATAAAAATTCCATTACTGTACTCATTGTATTGTACAAGGTCCCTGATTGAAACAGTACATCTAGCAAAATACACCTACAAAAGTCACAATAAGAGATAATTATCAGACGTTAAGGCTTTTTAGAACGGAAAGCAAAAAAAAACTGGAAAACATGGTTTTCACACAGTACACACATCCCTATATTTACTCCCAAGGGATGGTTCCATAATTCCTACTAGTTTGTGAAAAAATTTAAATTTTATATCTTACGTTACAATACCTGTGTTTTTATGCAGTCGCCACAATTCATTATTTACCCGCGATAAATAGGAATGTATGTTTTTAATGTACTAATGTACTAAAGATGTTCCTGAATTAAAATTACAAGGTAGGTTTCTTAATTCTTACTGGTTTGTGAAAAAATAACAGTTTACAGATCACATTACAATACCTATGTATGCAAGCAATCACTGACATTCATTGTTTATGTTTACCCTTGTGGATTTTTTTTTGAGAACTTTAGTACTTAATGTAAGTGTTGTAATAATTAAATTTGTCCAAACAACAACTGTATTCATGTTTGTTTTATTAGAATAACTAATTGTATTACGAAATGTTTTTTTTTTGCTACATTTCTTTAAAGTACGTAATACTATGAGTCACACTGTAATGAACGAGTTTAATGGGATCCTAAAATTTGAACTGAATTTTTAACATTGTTCATTTTCTGTGAGGAATACGTGCTGTGCACTGAAGTAACTGACACATTGAATTTAGCTGTCTTTGCAAGGAATTCTTTGATTACAGCCATCGTATATTGTGTGTTTGATATGACTGGTGTTTTATGTATCCCAGTTTAACCCTGATCCAGATGGCATGATCCTGTCGGCTTGATGCTGTGGTACTTCATGCTTGCTATTTTATTCAGTACGTCGAAAGATCCTGATGGCATGATCCTGTTGGCTTTATCTTGTGGTACATGATGCTTGCTGTTTTAGTTCAGTATGTCAGAAGATCCTGTACATAAAAGAAATTGGCAAATAAGAAAGAATTATGATAGTAGGTTGAAAAAAAAAAAAAAAAATCTTTTTTATTCGACTTACGATCATAATTTATAATTAAATGACAATATTTTTTTTTATTTACAAGATCTTCCCAAGTATTGAATTAAAACAGCATCAAGCATCATGTACCACAGGATCAAGCCAATAGGATCATGCCATCAGAATCAAGTCTTCGGGATCCAGGGATAAACTTCAATATATGAAATGCAAGAATTAGAATATTTTTAATTCTCTATAGTTAACTACAATTGTGCCAAACAAAGAGATACATGATCACGGGTAAACAATGAATGGCAGCAGCAGTGTGAAAACACAGGTATTGTAATGTAAGCTTTAAACTGTTATTTTTCACGAACTAGTAGGAATTAAGAAACCATGTTTTCACTGTAAATTTAGGGATGCCTCTAGTACTTGAAAAACATATTTTCTGTTTTTATTTACTTTTCATTCCCTGAAGCCACAATTTCCGATGCTAGTATAGTATTTACACTATAAACTATTATTTTTCACGAACTATCATAGGAATTATAAAACCATCCCTTCAGGGTAAATTTAGGGATGTGTGTAGTCCATGTTTTCCAATTTTTTTCTATCCGTTCTAAAAAGCAGCAATGACCGATAATAAACAATAATCAAACTGCCCCATTTTAAATTGCCAGCAACTTAGTAACTTATCCACTTTTAAACATGTGATTGGTGTTGTTATACCTGTCCATGTATATCACCGCAAACAGTAACTGGAGTCGAAACTGGTTGGACATTTGATTCTTCCAGCAGAATATCACACACGAGATCACACAGTTTCTGTAAATCAAAAACAGTACCAGTTAAGTACCTACCAACACAGTTAAACAGTACACATCTGCACAAACATTTTTGTTAAGTTATGTTATATAAAAAATACAATAATAAATAAAACAAAATATTTCCAATCTTTTAGATTGTCAGTCTGCTATTGCCTCTGAAGTGAGTGGAGCCAATCATTATTCTCTTCATGTGAGAAGAGTACTTCTCTACAAGGTATCAAAAATGTTGAAAATCCTGAACACACCTAAAAGTTTTCCATTTAATCCTTCTCTCTCCTGCTCCTGGTTTTCAATGAAAACAAAAATTAGAGTCGGCAAATTCATAGGTTATATTAATTACTACTCAAGCCTAAATTTAGTCAAGTTTCCCTCCTCAGAATTAAGTTGTCAGAGATTTTCTTTAAAAAAAATGGTTTTAAATGACATGTTGATTTGATGAATTACTTAATCACAAAAACGTGAAAGGTGTAACAGAATGCCTGATACATCCATTGAATATAAACTTATATTTTAATTAAATTGTATAATCAGAATTTTGATAAAAATTATAATACAATTTTTATCTCAGCAAACCTGAAAGACGTTTTGTCACTGATGAGTAACTGACAGGACAACAGAAATGTACTATTTAAGGTATATGTGAATAAATTGTGTTACGTAAATACCGAGGGCACAGCCTGGGGTGGACAACCCATAAGATTTTTGAACAATTGACAAGAAGGTGTGAGAGCGCGAATATTGAAAGTCAATAATTCCCTTTGTCGAAAATAAGGCATACCATAAGGTTTTCAAAACATTTGCACTTAAAAACCTACTACAGCTATTCCACAAAAAAAATAAATACAGGCTTGAACTAAAAAAAAAATCGATAAACTCATAAACACGGATAAATATCAGATTAAAGATTAACACTACCTTCAAATCATTTTCAGGAAGATATTTACAATCCCTTGCGATTTCTATCCACTTGTCAACATCAGACTCCGCCATTTTTCCCGTTCCCTTGGATAATTACATAACTAAAGGTGGGAAGTTCGAGCAAATTATAAAAGGGAACAATAACATTTTGGTCTTAAAAAGGAAGACATATAATTTTGGGTAGTTATTAAAATTACTGGCAATTATTTTGTAAAATGTTTGCACTTTAAAAGCAAAATAATAAAAGAACAGCTCATTAAAAAAAGTTAATTGACATGTGATATCGTTCATTTTTAATCTGGTGCTATAAGTTATTAAATGTGTATTAATATGTTATTAAAATGTGTCTTAACCAAGACTACTTGATTATTTCGTTGCTGAGGTAAATAGAAGAAGATTGTTGAAACAGAACAAAGACCAAAACATTACATATAATAGAAGTAGTACAATCATGCAACCACTCCATTTGCTTCCCAATCTATATCGACAGTCAGGGGCGGAACAAATAAATTTACAAAGGGAGGGGCAATATACCTTTTTATAAAGAATCATCGATCCCCCCTATTGAAGCGTGGGGTCCGGGGGTCCTCCCCCGAGAAAATTTGTATTTCAAGGTGGAAAATGGTGCTATTTAAGCAGTTTTATTATCTAAAAATTAATTACATAGCACTTTCTTTGCCCCCGTTTGCCCCTATTTCAAGCTTTCAGAGGGGGACAAAATACCCATTCCCCACCCCCCTGTTGTTTAGCCCCTGTCGACAGTCAATTGCAACACTGCTTACCCATGTCAACTGAGAAACGAATATGAAAGTTATTCATATTGGTTTTATTCATAAAGGTATTCATATTTATGTCTTGACCAATTCCTTCGTCAAGAAATTCTTATATGAAATTCTTATTTAAATATTTGGGTGCCATAGACGTTGCTTGAGATTGTCTCAAGTGGTCACAAATAAGACAGTCTTGATGAAGACGATCCTACGATGGTCCCATATTTCTCATTTCTGAGAGGACTTTCTCCTGTATCATAGTCGTAGTTTGAGAACACCAACGCACAAGCATGTTTCATAGTCACTGCGACTGTGCTTCAGAACACGAATAAGACAGTCTTTGCCAAGACAACTGCATACATGTCTCAAGCAATTACTTGTTCAGATCGCACTGTAGAAAATGGCTGATTCTCGTAAACCTCGTATTTTTAAACTTATATAAATCCTATATGAAGAGCTGAAGCAATTTGATATGTGTTTTAAATGAGTTTAGTGTTTCTGACTGGTGGTTACATTTTCAAGTGCTAAACAGACCCTTTTATTTACATTTCAATTACAGAATGCGTACAATGGATGTAGAAGACGATGAGTTTGATGATGGTTGATAAAGTTCGTATCACCATCAGAAACATTTAATCTACATTCGTGACACCCAGAATCCATTAAAAATAATAAAAAATCTGTGGCATTCAAAGTAATGTTCATAATCTCCCTTACCAGTTCTTTAAAGCTTTATAGTGTAATGGTTAAAACGATAAAATCGGACAAAGATTGGAAGTTAAAATTGTATCTATGGTCCAATTTTTGTCATATATCAAATTGTTATTTTTTTTAGTTACAGGTTATTGGACTGTAAGAATCTTCTTTTCTTAACTCCTATAAAGTAATTAAAGTTCCAAAAGATAAGTTACTATTTACAGGATGTCAGTTGGAGAATAATATACAACTGACTGTGCTCCAGCACACATTAAAGACACGAGACTACTCAGGGTCAGGATTTCGACACCTAAAGGCTTCGTTAAGGTGTTCTGGAGGTACGATGCACGGTTAACTCCGGTTGTTCTGGCCATCGGAAGGCCATACTGACAAATAGCACACATGCAAAGACTATTAAAAACTTTCATTACGTACTACCGACCTCACTATCAACACTACATACAAAGATTCCTTGTATAAGCACCGCACGACCGCTCGTTTTCAACAATGCTACTTCAGTTCAAATGTCCATGTCTGACAATATGTTTGCTACACTGTAGAGCTGAAGGTCAGCCAAATCTCGCTGCCTCACCACTTCAGTACCGAGCTCCATCCACCGGGCACCAAGGTTAGCTGCCGACTACCTCGACTTTACTCCTCTACTCCCCTCCATTGTGCCTCTAATGATCATGTGCGAATGATGTTGACACTTACCTCGGGCAGTGCGCTCTCTCTCTCTATACAATAATATGGTGCTTCATATTACAAATACATTTATAAACTGACGCCGTCCCCGCTACCTCTGACTATTTAGACGTGATTTTTGCTCGGGTTCGTGATCTCAGGGAAGGTTCGGCCTTGTGGCTAGAGGTAGGGGTTAACGCAGTAGGGCCCCCCGAGCTGTTATGGCCACTCGGGACGCCTGAAGAATAGCACAAAGTGATGTCGTACTGACCATGGCCTTTAAGCCCGTGCTCCGCACCGCCAGTACCGTATCCCGTTTTCGGAGCGCGCCCCTTGCCCAGCCGGATTGAGTCAGGCGAGCGCCTCGGTCGTGACCCCAATAGACAACAAACCAAATTAACAGTCACCGCGGCCACTGGCCTTAATTAAAATGCCCGTGAATGTCGGAATAGGAGAAGTCCCTCTAAAACAATTCACAGTGGGACAACATTGTAGTAAATTTACAGTCGCCAACTTGATGTTTCATTTTAAATAATTAAATACATTAAAACTATTGTTAAGCCTTAAGCACCCAATTACCAGGTGCTACATTTTGATTGGGCACCTGGAACATGTTTTAACTGGTAATATAGTAAATTAAATTAATATAAGTTTTTTGACGCCGACTCACAAAGAAGAGAAAGTTTCTCTTCCTTGCGAGGCGGCCATGTCCGGCAGTCTCGAACCACTCCGCGCCGGGAACAGACGTGTGTCCGTGGGCAGCATCCAAGTTTCTTTCATTTTATTACTTTTTATTCTGTACTAAATCTTTAAATTTAAAACCTTTTGTTAATTCACCGCTGCCCACGTCGACTCGGCGCGTATTTTGCGGAGCCGGGCCTATCCCGACCGTCTTAAGTGTGATACCGCGATACGTATTGTAGCACAAAACGTACGGTGCTGGCCGACTCCAGCGAAAGTGTTTTTACTTAAGGACGCCGTGCATATGCCTGCCGGCTGCACACACGTAAGTGTTTCGCCGAATTTAGGAGCCCGCTCATAGAGCACCCCCTGCACCCGTTAATGTTCGGCGCTGGCCGTCTCCAGCGAGCATCGACCCGCATCCCGCGAGACTGCCGCGGTAACCATTAATGTCGAGTAGCGTTGTTTTTTCTGTGTTAATCATGTAACGGCTAGACGTCGCCAAGTGTTGGTGAGAGTGTTTTGTAGCGGGACTAGATTAAAGGTAATTCTCACCAACTCGTGTATACTAATTTTCCGGAGTCTCCCGTCCTCCACACGGCCGAGCAGCCTTCACAGTCAAGGGAGAACCATTCAGGGTAGATTCAAGCCGTGTACCTGGCGGGGCACGCGGGGGCAGAGTACCCACGACCCAACATCAACGGCCTAGCAGTCCGCTAGCCTGGCGCCCCTCCGGACAACAAGAGCACCGCGACGCCCGTAGCGCCCGTCAGGTACCCCCCGGGCCTTTCACATAGGTCGGGTGACGGCAAAAGTTTCTGAAAGATAGTTGGTGAATTTAATACAGCACAGCCCAATACATGGTGATGCCCGTTCTGGCCGTAACGGTTTGCCCGACGCGACTAGTCACATGCGCAGCTCACTTCCTCAGTGGCGGCTCACGATTTTAATGCGCGTGAGGGGCGGACTTGTATACGTGATGCGATAGTTACAAAAATACACTCTGACATGGCGCACGATATCTTGACGAACAATACACTTTACTATTACCTAACACTTAATAAACTGGGCTAGTGGCATGTAGGCCCGAGTCTCCGGCGACTCTACGTGATACCTAGATGTGTCCCAGGGACTGAATCGTTATTATGTTTGGCGGCACAATGCCGTACAACGGTGATACATAAACCCTAACGTGACAGATAACACTTTGACGAGCAACTATTTCACTAATACATAACACTTAATAAACTGGGCTAGCGGCACGTAGGCCTGTGTCTCCAGCGACTCTACGTGATGTCTAAATGTGTCCCAGGGACTGAATCGTTATTATGTTCGACGGCACGGGTCGCCTGCTGGCTGCCCCGTGCGGGCCAAAACTAAGTAGCCTGTAGGCTAAGTTGGGGTGTGAAGCGCCGATGTAAATTTACATAAACTTCCCACAGTACTTACTTATGACGTAGAACACTCATCTTGGAGCACTGATTTAATTAAGTTAAATACCTCATGGTAAATTGAGGCCGACCGCGGAAAAGATTGAAAAGATATTACACTATTGAAATCTACATGTCGGTGAAAGCAAAGGTTGATGGTTCCGCGTTGCGCGCAGGCTGCCGGCCTGGTTGAGCTCTCGAAGGACACTGCCGGTGTCGCCGCGCGCGACCCCCTCCCCTCGCCAGCCCTCCCGCGGAAACGTGTAAATTTCGCGGGAAACTGAACCGGCCAGGTTCGGGACAAAACGCATAGTGAGACATAATTTTGACAGGACTGAATTATTAATTAATGAAAAATAATGTTTAATAAAACCCTGTGGAAAAATACAATTAAAATAATTTGTTTTAGTGCGGCGGAAGGATATGCCACACCCGGCCGGATCCTTCCGCCGGCGCAGCACTCGTTGCATGGCGTTCGCCTCGTCGCACGCACTACCCTTTGCTGCGCGCACGGGCGCGTTCGGTGCACACGCTTTTGCGAGACGTTGATGAGGCATAGCGGTCTATGCGACAGAGAAGCATTGGCGGTCGGCGTCAAAACATACAAATACCGTCATGAACTTACAAATATACAAATACACTCTTAAATAATGTTACGATTTATATTGTGGGGGAAAAACTACTGGGTTCGTATAGGGATAGCCCAATTAAGTTTTATTACACAGTTTTATTGATTATTAATATTTACATCAATGATAAATAATAGTACTTATGACGTCGACCCAAGTGTCTCCCCTGCTCATAAAGACCATTATGCTGCGCCAACCCCTGATCCACCCCTGCCTTATGCGGTGTGTTGAGTGTTATTGTGTTTATTTGTTTCATAAAACATTACGACGTGACAACATGAACATAACGATATGTTGTCGAATTTTGGGTCGTTCCCGTGGTTCGGAGTCGCTGCCCAGCTGTTCCAGCAGAGAAGGTTCGTGCCACGTGGCAAGGGAACTAGCCTAACTCGGGTGAAATAAAAGAGTTTATAACGATAAGTTGTGTTTACTGCACACGTCACACACTGGGCTGTCACGGCTCCCATCTGTGACAGTCCATCAGGGCAAGGCTTGGCTCCACACACTTTGAGCACGACACCTCACTAGCAGTGACCTGACTGGTGGTGACACGACAGTGACGCGACTGACAGTGGCGTGAATGACGGTGACACAAAGGACTGTGACGTAACTGCCGACGCGAACGACGGTGACGTGACTGACGGTGACGTGACTGACAATGCGAATAACGGTGACATGACCGACGAAGACGCGAATGATGGGGACGTGACAACGGTGACACGACTGACAGTGTCCGTTCGACTCTCACTCACAACTTCGCGACCGCACTCTCTCATCCCACTCAGGCGACTAACTCTACCCACACTCCGCGACGTCTCAGTGGCCTCCCCCCTTGCCGCATGCACATTAATCCCCCCTCTTCCCAACGTGTGCGAGTGCGTGGAGCCCACATGGTCACAGGCGGGGAGACGCGACTCAGTCGCCGGGAAACACATCTACAGGTACACAACACAAATATATATTTACACACTCACATAATTATATAAACAAAACCCTTATGAAAAGACACATCACTCTGCAGGGCGTTCCTCTCTCAGCCAAGGCTGTTTGTTACACTTTCGCTTTCGCGCACGGGCGCCGGCGCACACTCAAGCCTGAAACAGCAACGGGCAATAATGGTCTCAGCGAGCCGGAGGAGCACTTGGGACGACGTCAAATGCCCCCCCTCTTCCCGAGGCCATTTTGCCCGCTGATGCTACGATCACACGCACTTCACCATTAACACTTGGGCACTCGGGCGTTCATATTGGCATCCCATGGGCAGAAGTAGGAGTAACCCGCTGGGTGGGTACCCATGGCCAATAGTCTAGCAGGTAGGATGGAGGCCTATGGCGACGACTGGAACGGTGGGCTATTTCCGGAACCTGTGAATTCGGGGCGGTGTCTGGGTGCATAGGTGTGGATCTGTCCCCTTCCTTCACCTCATCAAGGAATTCAATGATGACCCCTTCCTCGGGGCCACAGGGTCCTTCAGGTGGATAACCTATGTGGTGGTGGCACCCATTCCCGTTTAACCCTTTCATTACTTCCTCGGGGAATACGATTTTAGGTATGGTGTCAATGGTTGGTAACTCAGGGTCCTCTCCATCAGGGATTGGGGTAAGGGATGTGTTAACGACGGAGTTTTGGGCATCCCTGGAGTCCATCCTGTCAGCAAGCTCATCCAGGTGGTCCATGATGAAACCGTTGGGCTCGTACCTTCTCGGGAAAATACTGGAGCTTCGGGGTTTAAAGAAACCTCGCAACCCGCTGGGTTGGTATTGCCAGTGACCATTTCGTCGCCGAAGTTCGTCGGCACCTGAGGTGAGTCCGATCTCCTTCCTTCTCTACTGCAGTGGTTTCTTCCAGGGTCAGTGTCTAAGGGCATCGGGTCAGAATTGGCACAACGGCCTCCCCGCGGTGTCTCTGGTTGGTCAATGTAATGAAATCTAGCGTTATATAGGTAATATTTTGTTTGTAATAATAATTAGATGTTTTTTATAAATGTAAAATATTTGTACAACATTGTCCACTGGGCGACGAAGCCGAGGCCAATACCCAGAAGCACCCGAGCGCTGCATGTGTCGCGTGGTGGGTGGAGGGCGGGCAGACGAGGCGCGACTGGAGAGGGGAGCAGTGGTCGTCTAGCGAGCGAAGAACGCGGACGTGTGCAGAGGACCGGGTCGGAGAGCAGAAACTGGTGAGACCAAGCATGATAAGTGGGGAGTATAGCGAACTATTTAGGACAATCAGGGACATATTCATTAGGACCAAGCGACTAGTGGATGCTGAGAGGAGTTGAGAACCTGCGAGATGTACGCGAGTGGACTGTGCCGAGGGCGACGTCGAATCATGATTACGTGTAGTACATCGCGAATCATACCTGTAAATGTTCATAATTGTAAATAAGGGTTTAAGTGTCAAGACATTGCGTGTACCATCGGGTGTGTCACCACAATAGCGGGACGGACATAACGCCTCAGTCGCCAACACCTTAATGTAACTTCATCACAACTATCAACGAGAGGGGACAATAGCTAGAAAATCTTACAAACATATCACTATACCACGGAGGCAGCCCGCACTAGATGACTGCCCACCGAAACACGTACAGCCGAGCCTCACTCTGCGGGTGCACGGGTGTTGTGCCTCAGATAGCCCCATGTAAAGAGACTGTGTGAGGAGTTCATTAAAAAACTGTACACTGTATTAGTAGTGTGGATAGGAGTTGTTCCCCCCCCCCCCCCCCAGCCCGGCCGCAAAGGCCTAAACCCCGACCCTAGTATTGAGATCAGATAAGCTTTGCATGGGGGGTGATATCTGCTACTAGGACACTTATAAATGCCTAATCACCAATTGATCGCACTTATTCACCGCGAAACTCTGTCACCGAACTCTTCGCTGTGTGACGAAGTCTTCCCTCTTGGAAAAAAAGGAAGTTTGTTTTGTAATGAAAGAAAAGGGTGTTTGACTGCCAGCCAAGGTAATAAATAGAATAATAACCATGTACGGCTCACAGTCGAAGGAACATGAGACATCTCAGAGCGAAAACACTTTCCACCTAAGATGCTGTAAGATGTATTGCACAATGGACCTAATCCTGACTACAGGACTTCAGGATGTTGTTTAATTAAAACTTACTCGTAAACGTAGCACATGATTTATTGAGGAAACAAGTTCTCAACCTGCGCCTTGCTACCGCCTGTCGCGACACAAACACTAACAAAATGTATATATTAAGCACAATTGTTAAGCATATGCCTGATAACCTGCTACATTGCTAAACAGAGCTTAGGGCATGAAATACTGAAAGATAAAAGTATAGAGTAGTAATACACTACAAGTTAAAGAAGCACAGCCTATGTATTAAGATGCACTACTAGGAGGCTATCGTTGGGGAGCACCCAGACAATGATCATTGTAGAGAGGTCGCGCAACATGACCATCCACCCTGTGGGCCAAGAGTCGACTGACACACCAACCTCTACAACTCTATGTGCTCGTCTCACATGCAAATACAAACAACATACCCTAGGTAACAACTGGGCAGCATGACTATTCACACAAAACTATTGCATTATGAAACATTAAAAATTAAAAAATAAAACTATGCGCAGACAATCTTTATTAACACAAATCTGATTCTAATTAAATGACACAAGTTTAAGCAGGAATTGTTTGCTCCTTTCAATTTTAGACTATCTTACACTACTCAAGCTTGTGTTAAGTGGTGACGTTTCATAGCAATTTCAAAGGTAAAGAGGGCAATGAAATTGCACTTCAAGTGATGTGCCACTTGAGAAAATGGAGCAATGAAGTATTTAATTTTCATTGCCAATATAGTTTTGTTGCCAGTTAAAATAGGAATCCGAATCTATAGCTATACAGCAAGAAAACAGATACTGCTTGCTACTTTAGTTTGTTTATAACTGGTAACCATAATAAAAATGAACCCTACGTAGCTTCAAAAATACTCAATCTCACGAGTGTACCACGAATTCACAATTTATTTAATATTTCTCAAAAAAATTAAACATTTTTCACTTTAAAACTTAAGAATTTTTCTGTTTTTAGATATATTAAATAAATTAAATTTGTATTTCCAATTTCTACCACTTTTGTCAAGTGCTTTTATTGTATTTCCCATCCTCACATGTTCAGTGATAGCAAAATTAACAGAGGAGCTGGCTTGTAGTTTTAGCATAACAGAAAGTAGACGATAATAAGTAAAGTATACTTTATTGAATTCGGAAAGTGGCCAATATGAAAAATATTCAATGTTACGATATCGATCTACGAAGTCATACGAACGTACAATCGGGTTTGTTCGTGCGTGTGGCACCTTCCCAATTTGACGCGGTGTTGACAGGCAGTAGTTGGCGGTACTTTATAAAGCATTGTTGTTTTAATTGCAATGGCTGTGTGTTAGTTTTAGTGCGATTGTAGTTTAGTACGCATATAAGAAGTTACAAATTTATTAAAATATTCCAAAATGGCAGAAGTTTGTAATGCGCATAAAAAGTCTAACAATGTTCGATTTAAATGCAAGATTAATGGCATGGAAGGAAAAACTCCGTTTTTAATCGGAGTTGCTGGCGGAACAGCGAGTGGAAAGGTTATTATTTTCTAAATATTTGGGTAAATATGTAGTATAAGTTTTATTAGGCTTTTCGTGTAACGGGCAAGGGCTTCTTTCATTTTTAAGACAGTCTTCACACTCACGCCGTGTAGTAATTTAAGCTTTCTTGAGAGGTTTCAATTTCCGGCGGAATCATTCGATTATTGCAAACGGTAAATCTGTATTGTACGGATTAGCGCCAAAAAAAATCGTACAAATATGAAATAACTTTCATTATATGCTCTTTTACGTCCTATTTTCAAAACTGCCTGCGGAGATTAAAAATTCCAATTACTTTTGGAGATATCGCCGTTCTTATTTTGCAATACAAGCCCTATGTAATCATTCAACAGACGCCATTTTATATTTTGCCGTGTGTGCGTGAATGCCTAAATAACAGAAATTTTCCATTAGGTAAGGTTAGTTACATGATAAATACTTCAAAATAAACGGAAATTAAAAATAATATCAATTAATTTTACTTGTATAGTTTTAAGTATTTATAATGTAACTGACCTGACCTAACAAAACGGGACAAAGGTAGATTAGGTCAGGTCAGCTACAGTATAAATACTTTGAAACTGAACGGTCATTAAAAATAATAAAAATTAATTTTAATGGTTGTTTAGTTTTAAAGTATTTATAATGTAGCTGACCTGACCTAACAAACCGGGTAAAAGGATGAACAGTAGGAACTCACGTAATTTTCATTTTACGTGATGTAGTCGTTCAACTACGTCGCGAAAAAAAAAAAAAAAAATCATACTTGTAAACAAGCAATGGTGAAACGCGGGAAGCCTACGATTCACTCATCCTTCTGGACATACCCGAATACTCACGTTGGCAAGCCTTTCAACAGACGAGAGGCAAACGCCCGATCGTGCATCTTCTGTTTTTTTTGTTGTTTATTGTAAATAAATATGCAACTCATGAAAACTAATGGTGAATTAGGTTGTTAGCAACATTATAAATACTTCAAAACATTGTGGATGGTTGATTTGGTTAGGATAGCTACATTAAAAATACTGTGAAATCATGTAAACGGTTTCCTAGCGCTGGATAGCTACATATTAAAATGTTATTTGCTAAGCAACCATAAAATGATTTTACAGTTTTTTTAATGTAGCTATACTTACCTAATATAACCAACCATCTACAATGTTTTAAAGTATTTTTAATTACTTCTTGCTAATTTTAAGAAAAGAAGGCTTGCCAACGTGAGTATTCGGGTATGTCCAGAAAGATGTGTGAAATGTAGGCTTCCCGCTCAACGCTGCAGCAGTGCACAAAAGGAAATTAAAAAATTCAATATCTCCTAAAGTATTTGGAATTTCTGATCTCCGCCGGGTTTAATGAAAAGAGGACGTTAAAGAGCACAGAATAAAGGTATTTTCGGATTTTTAAATTTTTTTTTAAAAAAAAATCGCCAAAAAATGAATATTAAAAAATTCGATATCTCCAAAAGTAATTGGAATTTTTTATCTCCGCAGGCGGTTCTGAAAAGAGGACGTAAGATAGCATATAATGAAAGTTATTTCATATTTGTACGATTTTTTTTGGCGCTAATCCGTACAATACAGATTTACCTTGCAAACTGTTAACGTGTACTTTGTGGACAGGTGTGTTTTCCTTGGAAACTCCCTTGTTTTTCTCAGAGCAATGCATTCCGTCTGGATTGGTGACTTCGTAAGCAACAGGACATAAAGGGTACGTGTGGAGGAGGAGATGTCGGAGAAAGGAAGGGTTACGTCAGGGGTGCCGCAGGCCAGTGTGCTCGGCCCACTGCTCTTCACTATAATAATGAACGATATAGGTGAGGAGATAAAAGGCCATATCAGGCTATTTGCAGACGACTGCGTAGTATACATGGATGCTGAGAGGAATGGGCTACAGGATTATTTGAAAAGGCTAGAAGAGTGGGTGGAAAATAATGGCATGAAAATAAATGTGGGTAAGACAAAAGTGGTCAGGTTTACCAGGAAAAGGAATATTGTCAGGAGGGAATATCGCTGGAGGGGAGACGTGATAAGTGAAGCCACAAGTTATAAATATCTAGGGGTGGTGCTGCAAGGTAACCTGGGGTGGAGGGAGCAGGTAGACAAGGTAGTCAAGAAGAGCAGACAGACCCTGGGCATGCTGGGACGGGTGCTCAGGGGTGGAAGCAGCATCTTGCGTGATAAGGCCTATAAAACTATGGTCCGCCCCATTCTGGAGTATGCCGCAGCAGTGTGGGACCCATACACGGCAGTACTTGAGAGGGAGCTGGAGGGGGTGCAGAGGATAGCAGCTAGATGGGTGAAGGGCAAGTGGAGGAGAATGGACAGAGAAGGGAAGGGGGAGTGCAGTAGGTACCAACCACAGAGATGATGATAGGAATGAGATGGGAGAGCTTAAAAGATAGAAGACAGAAGGAGAGACTGGTCAAGATATACCAAGTGCTGAGTGGATTGGGAGGATGGGGAGAGCTGGGGAGACAAGTCAAAATGGGAATGCCTAGAAGTAGAAAGGAAAATACTAGGAAGGTTTTCAAAAAGAGGAGGAGAACAGAAAGGGTAAAAATATGATGGTCGTGAGGACGGTAGGGGGATGGAATAGGCTGGAGGAGGAGTGTATATCGGCTGGGGGTGTGGATCAGTTCAGAAGAAGCGTGCGGGGAAAGTAGGGAGAATGCTTGCCACCGGGCACTTCTGTTCCCAATTGCAGCTATAATAATAATAATAATAATATAAAAGAATTTTCATTAATGAAGTTGTACCTACATGTTTCCACAGTTATTATTATTTTTTTTTTAAAGAAAATGGCTTTGCCAAATTAAAAAAATTCAAAAATAGTATTTTTGTGTATTTTTAATTGTGCTTGGTTATCCGGTAAAATGGCGTTCTTCAATTTTCACTTGGTTTATAAGATAAGCAGACAATTGTGATGCTTTCTGATGTTTATAGTGCGGTATTGTCCCTAACCGCAATGTTCTGTAATGGCAAACAAGAAATATTTTCATTGTCCATTTACAACTATGATGTGACACCGTCCCCACTACCTCCTATTATTTTTACGTAATTTTTGCGTGGGTTCGAGATCTCAGGGAGGGTTCGGCCTTGTGGCTAGAGGTAGGGGTTAACGCAGTAGGGCCCCCCGAGCTGTTATGGCCACTCGGGACGCCTGAAGAAGAACAGAAAGTTTCTGGAGGATATTTGATGAATTTATTACGGCACAGCCCTATACATAGTGCTGCCCGTTCTGGCCGTAACGGTTGTCCCAAATCGACTAGTCACACGCGCAGCCCACTTCCTCAGTGGCGGCTCACGATTTTAATGTGCGTGAAGGACGTACTTTTACACACGATGTGGCGGTTACAAAATAAACTCTAACAGGACAAATTATACCTTGACGAACAGAACAATTCACTATTACACGATACTTATTATACTGGGCTATCGGTACGTAGGCCCGTGTCTCCGGCGACTCTACGTGATTCCTAGATGTGTCCCAGGGACTGATTCGTTAGTACGTTTGGTGGCACGATACCGTGCGGCGGTTACAATTAAACTCTAACATGACAAATTATACTTTGCAGAACAAACACTTCACTATTACACAACACTTATTATACTGGGCTAGTGGCACGTAGGCCCGAGTCTCCGGCGACTCTACGTGATTCCTAGATGTGTCCCAGGGACTGATTCGTTAGTATGTTTGGTGGCACGTGTCGCCTTCTGACTGCTCCGTGCGGGCTGAAACTAATTAGCCGGTAAGCTAAGTTGTTGCATGAAGTGCCGACGTAACGTTTTGTAGACTCCCCACAGTACTTACGTAATATACTGAACACTCATCTTGGAGCACTGATTTATTTAAGTGAAATACCTCATGGTAAATTGAGGCCAACCACGGAACTGTACGTAAAAGATTAAGAAAAGATTATGACTATTGAAACTACATGTTGGTGAAAGCAAGAGTAGATGGTTCTGCGTTGCGCGAAGGCTGCCGGCCTATCCGAGCTCCTGAAGGACACTACGTGTCTCGCCGCGTGCGACCCCCCTTCCCCCCACCAGTCCTCCCGCGGAAAGGTGTGAATTTCGCGGGAAACTGAACCGGCCAGGTTCGGGACAAAGCGCACAGTGAAACATGAATTTGAAAGGACCTAAATATTAATTGATGAAAATAATGTCTAATAAAAACCTTTGGAAAAATATATATAAATTAATTTGTTGTAGTGCGGCGGAGGGATATGCCACACCCGGCCGGATCCTTCCGCTGACGTAGCACTCGTTGCCTGGCGTTCGCCTCGTCGCACGAACTACACTTTGCTGCGCGCACGAGCGCGTTCGGTGCACACGCCTTTGCGTGACGTTGATGAGGCATAGCGGTCTATGCGACATAGAGGAGCATTGGCGGTCGGCGTCAGATGTTTGAGTGGGAAATGTAGATAAAGATTTAAATGCAAGTTTCTTGAATTATTTCAAAAAATTTATACTGGATTTTAATGTCTGAAAATTATTCTGAAAATGCACTTTATAACCGTATTCACTCTTCTAGAAAATACATTTAAAAACAAAATACAGGGCCACTAATTTACTCTCAAGGTATTCTTAATCAAATTTTGTTCTTAAACAGGCACCACTCCGATATCATGAGCAGTTTTCACATTGCTTTGGTTTATTTTATTTTCTGCACACCTTGTGTGTGCCCAGATAGGTGAAAGCCCTATAAACTTAAAATCTCTAAATACTAATTTAAAAGTTCCTTTAATTGCTATAATAAATTATTGAAAGAGATCAACAATCCTTTTTATTGATAATTTATATATTTTCTAACTCATCACCCCAACATATTTCTAGAATTGAAAGGTCTTAACTTCATTTTCCAGGATCTAGCTGTAATAGAAATTTAAAATTTGCAAGATTTTATACCTTTTTAAATGTTTTTTTGTAGGCTTTTATGTTGACCAGTTATGCCCGTAGGCATATAGTGACTGGATCTTCAAGGGTAATTTTTTAGAGTAAATACTCATCTGAAAAAATAAAAATGAACTCCTGAAAATGGTATTTTTTAGTCCTTACATTTTTTTTTAGATATTTTTTTTACAGCATTGCAATATTTCAAGTACGTAGTTTACTGGTAGTTAAAAGTTTTGAACAGTTGTTTAGGTTAGCTACACTGGAAATAATGTAAATTTGTGTAAACATTTTGGTTAGGTTAGCGACAGTGGCGAGGCAGGTTTACATGAGGGGAAGCAACAACTCCGTTCACATCAAAACATGATTGGGGGGGGGGGGGGGTCGGGGGGCCCTCCCCCGGGAAAATATGGATTTCAAGGTACAAAATGGTGCTATTTAAGTAGTTTTCTTAACTGAACATTGACTATTCCACAGGTAGAAAAATTGACATTTTTTTTAAAATAAATTATTTTTAAAAAATAATGTTTGACTTACATTATTCTGATAGTAAAATACCTACTCTACATTACTTATATACTAAGTGGGTGTGTAGTATCATCAATATCTGGTACAAAATATATAAACAGACAACACATGGCAAAGTAAGTACTTAAAGTAAATTATGATTATAATTATGATTTTATCTGTCTAACTGAAACCTGGTTCAACAATCTTAGCATTAATTCCCACTACTTCACAGACCAATACTCAATCTACAGAAATGATAGAGACGCCTTGCTGACTTCTAAAGATCGTGGTGGCAGTGTTTTGATAGCAGTCAATAAGTTTAAATTCACTTCTATTCAGCCTATTTTTCACCTGGACTACCCCGGAATTGAATCTGTTTGGTTAAAAGTTAAAATGTCTCAGAATAAATCCTTTATAATTGGCAATATATATTTTCCACCCCAAACATCACCAAATATTTATTCATCTTATTTTGAGACTTTAGAAGATAAACTGGCTGCTTATCAAGATGAGTTAGTGCTACTTGGTGATTTTAACGTCCCAGGTGTTGATTGGACCAATAATCTAACTACCAACATCGTGCACACGCACATCAAGACTAAAGCACAATATCTTATAAACATTTTTTATCTAGTCTTGGTCTTTTTCAGTATAATACAATCCTATCATCCAAAAACCTCTTAGACCTTTGTTTTACAAACATCTCACAATGTTCAGTATCTCATGCGGATAAAGCACTTGTCACTGAAGACCCATATCATCCTGCCTTAATTATAAAAATAATATCTGACAGCATTCCTTATGTGGTCAGTTCTACTAGAGTCTCTAGGTCCTATATAAATGGTGACTATCTTGGTCTTTACAATGCTGTTAAAAACTATGATTGGTCAAATTTCTATGAATCTACTGATGTTAACTGTCTTGTTGATCAATTAACTACTTGTATATGTCACAATATTAATGAATTCATCCCCGTTTTCAATAGCAAACCATCTAAATACCCTGTTTGGTTTTCAAAAGACTTAATTCAAGCTTTAAAATCCAAGAAACATTTTCACAAACTTTACAGAAGAAACAAAAATATGTACTATTATACTAAATTTTCATTCTTTCGAAAACAAACCAAATATCTTATCAAATGTGATAAAATAAATTGGACCAGAACCACTAACAATAATATCAAGAACAACCCTAAGAAGTTTTGGCGCTATGTCAAATTAATAAAAAACGGTTATCATGAACAGCATTCGTTAAAAGTTAATGATGATGTATCTAGTGATCCAGTGGTGTTGACTAATGTATTTGCTGAATACTTTTCAAGTGTTTGTGTCCTCTAATGTCAATTACCAAGTTCCCACCTTAAATTCATTCGTTGATACAATATCTGTTCCCTCTGTTTCTGACAGCCTTGTGCTTTGGGGCATAAGGGCTCTAAAACCCTCAATGTCTACAGGACCCAACGGGATTCCTAATTTTATTCTTAAAGGCTGTTCAAATATATTAGTACCCCTATTAAAACATTTATTTAATACTAGTTTAAGAACCCAAGTTTTTCCAAATAAATGGAAAATTGCAAAGGTCATTCCAATTCATAAAAACGGTAGCAAATTAAATGTGGTTAACTATAGACCAATATCACTATTAAATTGTCTCTCTAAAAATTTTTGAAAAAATAGTTTTTAAAATCACGAATTTCCAACTAAAAAATCATTTATCTTGTAATCAACATGGCTTTAGATCAGGAATGATCACAGCCACCAATCTAATTACTTTCCTCAATCCTATTTTTAATGAAGTCATTAGCAGGGGTCAGGTAGATGCCTGCTATTTTGATCTTGCTAAAGCTTTTGATACTGTAAACCATTCTTTACTATTAGGCAAGTTACATAATTTCGGTCTTAGTGACAATTATGTTAATTGGTTTTCTAGCTACCTTAAAAATCGAACTTTTTTTGTATCTATAAAAACTCCAATTCTTCAAATTTTATAGCTAGTTCTGGATTTCCTCAAGGTGGTACCTTGTCTCCTTTACTTTTTAACATATTTATTGATGACATTACTCAAATTCTGAATCATTCTTCTGGCACTCTATTCGCAGATGATCTAAAAATAAGTAGAAAAATTTTCTCTTTTAATGACTGTTTATTATTACAAACTGACATTAATGAAATTAATAACTGGTGTATAGCCAATCTTGTGACCCTCAACAAAGGCAAAACAAAAATAATATCCTTTACCAGAAAATACCTTCCTATCAAATACGATTATAAATTGGGCAACACCTTAATTCAGAAATCCTCTTCTCTCAAAGATTTAGGTATCATTCTAGATTCTAAATTGTTCTTTCACCAACATGTTCAACATTTAATTTCTAGTTCCCGAAGAACATTAGCTTTAATTAAATATGTCACATGTTATGCTACCAAAACTGATTCTATCTTCTCACTTTATTTAGCATTAATTAGGTCAAAACTAGAATACTGCTCAGTAATTTGGAACAACATCAATATGTGCGATAATATGAAAATTGAAAATATACAGAATAAATTAATAAATATTATTATTCAAAAACAACTTCCTCTACCCAATCTGATATCTCTCTCAAGTCGAAGAGAATTGCTTGACTTTATTTTTATTAAAAAATGTTATACTAACAAACTGTAAATATATACTTGACAACACCGGTTTAAGTACCTCCTTTTAACAGTCGTTTAACTTCCACTTTATGTACAGTTAACAGAAATAATGATATTATCTTTAGGCTAATAACCAATTTTAATAATTTTGATAAAGACTTTAATTATTTTCCATAGTTCCTAATGATCATATGTGGTTTAGTTCTGTATTGTCTAAATTGTAACGTTTGATTTTTGTTTTATTGTCTTTCGTTATGTGTGTTTTGTTTTTATATGTATTATATTGTATTGTGTTTTTCATTTATGTTTATTATTGTGAGTGTATATGTATCTAATTATGTGCCAACCATTAAAGGCTTTGTCCTGTTGGTTGGCATGTTACAATTACAAATAAATAAATAAATAAAAATGTACTAGAATAGTAAAAATTAATTCTTGGTATTTTTCGTACCAACACAAAAGAAATTATCTTCATACGTGATCAGAAACTCTGTTAACTGGTACGTGTACCAAGAAACTGGCACGTCAATCATTCCTGAAATGCCACAATTTTTTTCCTAGCCTAAATTATTCTAAGTGTGTAAGGGGAGGGTCCAGGTTAGGGGAGGACCTAAGTGTGTCTCAGGCCTATACACTCTTCCATGCGGGTTTTTAACCATGCGGGACAAGGGCGCGTGCATCGTGTGCTATTGGGGTTTACTGGCCAGCCATGGCTGCGATTGGCGCCATGACTGACGCCCCATTGGTCGCCTAGCTTAAAAGCTAGCTAATGTGACCCAGGTAAAACCTGCATAGACACAGGGAAAACCCTGGGCCGGGTCATGCGGGGATCAATTAACATGCATTAAGCAAGCAGGTAACTACTGGACAAGAGGGAAGAGTCCAGGTAAGAAGAGTTGGAGGGGCTGAAAAATCGACCATGCTGGAGTTGGGTGCTTGGGCCTTGCGGCCCGCATTTAAATGTTGGGTACTCCTGGGTTATTATTAACCAGGGGCGAATGCGCCCCCAGGGGCGGGCGACTTCACTCGTCAGCCCAGCCCAGCTGCCCAGGCAGCCACAGTTAAACCAGATATGGGCAGACGAGCCAGTAAACCGGCTCGAACTGCGGGCGTACGGGGCGAAAGGCAGCCTGACATTGCACCATCTTCATCTTCCTTCTTCCAGTCAACAGCCAACAACCTTTCAAGCCAGGGTGGGGGTAAGTCGTTTAGGCGAATTAAGTATCTTGCGAGTCGGACCCTCTTGTCCTCCAAAATCCCGGGACGGTTGAAGGTCGCGCCGCCCAGGCTACCACTGGCTCCAACAGGGCCCCAACTTTCCTTCAGAGTTAAGATGCTGTTCAGTTCCGTTGCGCGCGCGGCAGTTCACAGCTCCGCAATTTCCAGCCCGCAGTTCCTCTACACTTCGCATCTAGGGCACATCGAGCTCCCCTGCGGTGCCTTCACCGACGGAACTGCTTTCTGCCACGCGCCGAGCTTCATTCAGGCTACCTTTCACCCCGATAGCCGTAATAACGACTCCACAGGCCGACCATTGGTCCACGGACTGCTATTGGTTATTCACAGTCACCCCAGCGAGATTGCAACTCTCGAGCTGGGATCCCGTGTCCGCCACCCGCGGGACGCGTACGCCCACAAATCCCCCACGCACTGCCAGCTAACAGCCCGCGGGAGAGATGCGCGCGCCCCGAGAGACGACTGCCGACTGAAACGCGACCTCGCCACCTGCCCTGCCGAACTGTGGCGGACATAGCCGAAGCAGTCGGCGGAAGAATTCCACCGTCTGCTTCGGCCATGTTCGCTTCAGTTCGGCAAGAAAGTGCTACCTTCGTAGCTTCTACCACGTGTTTTTACAGCCAATCCCCTCCCTGAACCTTTGTACCATGCCACCCCCCCTTCCGAAAGGAAACTACTGCGGCAGCCTTCCTCCTGAAAGCGGTCCTACCAGCACTTCTAAACCTAGCAACGCTTCTAAAACAGCATGTTTTGTGTGTCAACGAGTTCTTTTCTTATAGCGCACAGCGCACAGTACTGGGTCCCAAGAAGATAGTGTAAAAAATACATACACCTAACGGCACGAGCCAAAGTAAAATACTATTCTGAATAAAATATTTATTTAAAAAATACAATGTCTGGAAACTGCCTGGGCAAGCACTGCTTGCCTTGCTTGCCCTGACGAGATGCCACTGGTTAGCGACAATTAAAAACTCAACAGCATATCTGGGGATAACTAAAAGTCAAAAATACTATTTCTGAATTTTTATTATTTTTGGATAAGCACCTACTCTAGGAAATCATCTCTCCAAGTTTATAGTATGTATACTAGGAACCACTTGGGCACCGACTCAATGCTCATGAATTTTAGTCATATTAGGGTGTTGTGATTGAACTTGCTGCCCTTACTATGTTAGCTTGACGTAATGGTGATCACAGCCATTGAGGACTTAACATTATAATGACTTAATGTAGCTTGTTTAATATAACCAACCTTTCACTTTAGTTATGATCACCCAAACCTCTAAAACCTAGCTGCTTTATAAAAACATAGCCTCAAAAATATATTTTGATCCCTTCAGTTTTTCAACTAAGATGGCACTTTTGTGAGAAATTAAAAGTGATTAAATCACAACAATGAGGTTTGCAGTGTGTGAAGTCTGGTACAACTTGTAGTATTTAGGTAGAATTCTAATATGCTATTTTTGTAATAAATCAAGCAACATTTGTAAATCTAAAAATATATAACTTTAAAGTTTTTTTTTAAATTTTTTTTTTAAATTTTCTTGGTGAAGGGAATAAATTTAATAGGCATACATTCATTGTAAAATATAGGTTTCCTAGATGCAGTTGAAATAGTAAACATTAGTTTTCTGTTATCATTTAGGTTGTCTAATAAAAAAATTCAGTTGTGTTATTTGTGTCATTAAAAAATTTCCATATGAAAATTTAATGGACTAATCAGTTCAGTTCTGTCATAGTAGGCAACTTTATATTTGTTAATTCTGGTTCAGTCTACAGTCTGCAAACGCATAATGGAAAAGCTTGGGCAAGCTGATATGGACCACACTGAGAGGCAGGTCGTCTGCATCAGCCAAGACAGTTTCTACAGAGAGTTGACACCTCAAGAAAAAGTTAAAGCAGAGAAGGGCAATTTCAACTTTGACCACCCAGGTAAGCTTTACATTTAGAGATACGGATGGGAAAAATTTTAATTTTTTTTAATTACCAATGTATATTTACATAATTTAAGACACGTTGCTATAATGTATACAATAATTCCATTTCTGTGGTTGGCAATGTAATGACTAATTTTACTGTTATTTGTTTTTATCGCTATTCACCATATAATCTTGCTTCTAGCCATTGCCATTATTAAATCAACCATCCAAATTGCACCAAATGTTCAAGTTTTATTTTCTGTAGGTAATTAATACAAATTTATTTTTATCTTTTATGATTTCTTGATTATTAGAAAATGTATGTAGCAAACTTTTGTTTGTGTTAAAAAAAGGGAGTAATCCAATTTTCAGCATCCAACAGAGTTTCTAGATTAATTTTCTTAGGCAGCATTTACCAAACAGGGGCTCCATTTGCAGCAGTTAAGAAGCTGACTAAAATTAAGGGGATCACTTTTAAAAAAGTGAAAGAAATTAAAAAGTCAATTGATGTTTTTTATGATTATTATTCTAGATCGATTTCCATATTTTAGACATTGCAAGCCCCATATTTTTTTATAAGTAATGGAAGTGATTTAAATTTGAAAGCGAAATTAGTACGATGAACAGTCTGCGGCCACTACAAATTTCACGGGGCTCCACGAGAATCTTTTGCTTCGGAAAGGACTCAGTGGCTGAAAAAGTTGGGGAACCGATAATCTGAGTTATGTAGTTGACGTAAGAGATGTGGGCTAAAGGATAAGTTTACAGGGTGTCTACAGGTCATAAGGGACCCTAACAAGTAAGGAAACTGAGAAACTTGTCATAAAAGTCATAAAAGGTCTGTAAAAATAGTAGAAATGTTGCTGGAAGTCATTAAACTTTATTTTCCAGCAGTTTTTTTTGCTAACTTACCTACATTTGATTTTGACGCGTCACCTAAGTTTATAGTCACATGTGAACATTATCTTATATCATTGTTTCTGTACATGATACAAATTACATTGGTATTGTGAATTAGAACAACGTCCCCTGTTAATTAGATAACTTCATGATTCTGAAACATAAATGTTGCGGGAAACATAAATTATAAAGAATTAAAACCAATATTGCAAAATACACTAGAATGGGTGGGACTGAAGTCTACTTTGAGATAGTGATAATTTTTTTCTATTATTTATAACGTTCAATAAATTATTTACTGGTACTGCGAAATACAATCAACTAGATGGGACTGTACGATACCGCTAATATTATATTGGAAAATGTCTGTGTTTCACCACATAAACACCAGTATCCCCTAAAGAACTTTGTTTGAAATTAAATCTACTTTATGATTACGTAAATCAATATTTCACCCAAATTAAATACGCAACTGTCACCTAACGCATAACACAACATACACATGAAACAACTACAAATCACAAAAACTTCACTTCCATTGATCCCCACTTAACTTTCTTGTTTTTACTGCAGTGATTCTATACTATCAATTTTTCTCTTACAGTTGCATCATTCACTCCAAATCTAATTGCAGTTTCTCCATTTCATTTTGCTATCTTGCGAAACGTTAACCTTCGTTCGTCCATTTACTAATATAATCTCAGTCCACACATTCTTTCCCTCCACTGCACCTTTATAACAAACTGTTACAAGTACACTTATTTGCACACATTCACTACAATTATTATAACATTCTTAATACAGATTGTGTAGACCTACTTATTTACTCAATACAATTTTTTTTTGTTTTCATATGACTATTTGGCTTTTTAATGTTTTCTATATTTTGTTCTGCATTTTCATTTTTCCCGCAATTATAACTATAAACAACTACCGTTCATCTCTACTAAATGATTTCAATGTTTCCTCCTCTGTTAATTTCAACCAATTGGAATCTGGTATCGTAAAATGCACTTGAACCAAAATTAGTGCATTTCTGGGCATTGTAGAAAATTTAATAATTGCATTTTCCCATGTTTTATTTCAGTTATGTAAGTAGATTTAAAAAAAAGTTTGCATTTACTTATTTTCTTTATTTTTATTTTTTAAATTTGTTTTTTATGAGTGATTTAGACATTATACTTACTTGGCATAATGAAAAAATTCAATTTAATTTTGCATGCAAATTATTAATAGGAATAAAATAATAGGATGACTGGGGTGATATAAATATGGTTGGTAAAGTATAAATTCAATCAAGTTAAAAAAAACCTGGTATTCAATATTAATAAAAACATGCGTATAAAATTAATTTTTAAATTTAGTAAAGTAATCAAGATAAATTTTAATTAATAATGAGAACCAATAAATATGCTGAATGTTTGTACTAATTTATTAATTTTAATTATTTACTAAATAATGTATAATTTATATTGCAAATAAATTATACATATGGGAACATAACCTCACTTATATAAATACACTTGAAAATACACGTGAAAAAGTTTGTAAACATAATTTCTATCACTAATGTTAACAATAAATAATTTTTTTTTAAAATTATATTGACCAGTAATCAATATCAATCACTAAAGTATATGATTTAGAAGCACATATATAATTGTTATTTGTAAGTAGCCTTTTTTCATTCTATCAATTTTTGTTGCATGTTGTGTGTAAATGATAAAAATTTGTTCTCATAATTTTTAATAATGCACTTAAAGAAGTATATAACATAACCTCACTTGTATAAATACATTTGCAAAAGTTTATAAACACAATTTTTATCACTAATATTCACAATAAATAAATGTTTTTAATAATATGGATCAATATTCAATATCAATCACTAAGTTACAAGATTTAAAGGTCATATATAATTATTATTTGTATGTAGCCTTTTTTTCATCCTGCGAAAATTTTGTTGCATGGTGTGCATGCATCGTAAAAATTCACGCTTGTCAATTTTTCATAACTTGCCTAAAGAAGTATAACTTCTAAAAACCCTTTAATAAAATCCTCGTAAAAATATTTTGTCAAAAGGTTTTGAAAAAGTTTTGTAATTGATTCAATAGTATTTTAGACACCCTGGATTATTTTGAAATAATTAGTTTATAATGGAATTGTGTACAGTACTGTACATTCTGCAACTATGTGTTACACTGATTTGTGCATTGTATGTATGATTTAAATGTATTGCAAAATATGTATTGTGCCTTTGTCAAAATATTGTGTTTGAGTGTTGAATGATTGATCTTTGCTTCGAAGAAGTGAAACTGTTAACGATATTAAAATAATCAGATCACTTAATTGAAAATGAGGATTTCTGTAACATTCGATATGGCACACCTTGTTTCTGGTATTTTATACCCTGCAAGAAGTGGATTATGTCTTAAATTTAATTAAGGAAATGTTTTTTTATTACTGGGGTATCAATAAAAAAATAGGTTTTGCCTACAGCTTTTGTTTATTTTGAATTCAACATAGTTTTTTTTGTGAAAATGTGATGCTCTATTGTCTAAAAAAATTTCTGTTGCAGATGCTTTTGACAATGAACTTTTGTTGAGGATACTCAAAGACATTCTCATAGGAAAGAAGTGTGAAATACCTGTGTATGATTATGTCACTAGCTCAAGGTATGAATGTATATTAAGATAACATCCCTCTTTGGTTTTCATTTTATATTGTGACCCAAATATAACTATTAAATAAAGCATACTGTAGGGGAAAAAATGTACCGACTCGATCCCCTGTAGAAAGCAAATGATAAAAATAGGACTTTGACCACCATATTGCTTATTAAATGAAAATCTTAAATTGTTTCATGTACCATCAAAATGTTCTGTCTGCTCACATTACATTCTTATGCATCTGGGAGGGTAATTAATAATGATATTATAAGCTGTGTATATACTGAATATGGTTGTTTATGCAATCAGTGGATATTTTTGTACATACAGTCGTAAATGACAAAGTACATGTTACGTAAATTTAGTGTATATTTTATTCAGGGTTTCCACATTCTAGAAAGTCATTTATTTTCTTTGAAATCCTGGAAAAGTTGTGGAAATTTCTCAATGGCAGTAATTTAAGTAGAAAATTTCATGCTCCAGTTTGTCAACACCCAGATATGAAAGATTTTTTTTGAAAATTCTTTAGTGCATAGTTGTACATACTATGAAAATGCATAATATGTAAGGTTCTGTTTGAATTTTCATTTTTAGGCCACCTACAGAACAGTGGAGGCCGAATTTTTATGTCTTTCAGAAAATCGCAAAATAAGTTAATTATTTAAAAAAAATCAGGGTAATTTGAAGTTTTGGTCATGGAAAGTCAGGGAAAATTTGGGGAAATTTTATCATACAATATTAACATACAGAATGTGGCTTACATGATTGTTGAGTGGTTATCACTTGCCTCCCACCAAGGTGATACCAGTTAGATTCCCGCTGGGGTCAACCTGAATTTTCTGCAAGTGAGAAACATGTAAAATTTTGCCATGAGCCAGTGGGTCTTCTCAAAAGTAAGACACTGGACTCTTGCTCTTTTCCAGAGAAACTGGGTTCGAAACCCAGCATCTTGATTCCAGTTTTCCATGGTTTCCTGAAATCACGCAAGGCAATTGCTGGGATGCTTCCTTACCATTGGCCAGTGGTTCTCAAATCCTTTTTGGAGTTGGGGGTGCATTTAAAATCTTACAAATTTTCCTGGCACCCCATACACATATTTCTGGAAAATGCATTACACATAATAATTAAGTCAAATATTCCTACAGACAAAAAATGAAATTTATTCAGGATTGTTTACAAACAGTAAAGAGCGACTTCAGTGCCGTACTGTAGTCACTGTTTGAGCAAAAACCTGTTGACTCGTTCAAACATCTTAAAATAATGACATGTTAACAAAAAGTGCAGAATGAAATGGTATAATAGAGTAACTAAATTGTTTTTATGAGTGGAAAAATATTTCTATGGAATAAATACCAGAGGGCACACCTGGAAATCTTGAAGGGTGAAGACTTTGAGAACCACTGCTATAGGCCATAGCTGCATCATCTATTCATCTCAAAATAGTATAAAACAAAGTAGCTATCTGCGTCTTCTCAATTATACAATGGATTTTGATGCGGTTTTCACCATCATTTAGTGAATTTCTTATGGAAGGTTTATGTGTTTAATACATTCATATTAAATACTAGCGTTTGCCCGCGGCTTCGCTTGCGTTAAGAAGTATTATTATTAATTAGGTATAGTTTTTGCGGCTTTACTTTTGTTTAGCGTGTGTAAAAAATTAGGACCTACAAAACTTCTTTGTACACAATATTCTTAACTAATCTGTCATTAGGTGCTAAAACTATCAAGCTATTGGGTGAACTTACTCGTGTGCAAGCAACATAAAACTGTCCATGAGAGAAGCAATGTTCTCTCAAGTCAATACCCGCAAATTTGAGAGTTTGCCCCTGAGACTTGTTTATTGTCATGGCAAAGCAGACTTTTAGGGGAAACTGTAATCGCTTAAATTCGAACGGGATATCATTAGGTATTAATGGGATTCGTGGTATAAATACAGTTTTCCCTTTCGCACACCCAGTTAATATAGTGGCTTCCACTATATTGCAATGTAACGCTTTCACTTGCAGTCTCGTACCGTTACAAAGTTTTGGTGGTTTTAAATTTCGCAACAAAATAATTGGAACACCCACACACAGAATAAGCTTATGATAAGGCAAACCTGGCGGTTTCAATGAATTAAAAAATTCTACAGGGAAATTAGTAGCGTCATCTGTATTAACCACCGTATCAATCGAAGTATAGACCTTTTCTTCGCCCTCAAACGACATGAGCAGGATATCGTTGATAGCTGCTGCTTGATCGTTCTTTGGAGTAAGTATTGCACGCTCACATAACCATTCAGTAGGCTTGTCATGTATATGAATAATGTCTGGATAAACTTTAGATAGCAATTCTTTAACCGTAGTAACAACTGTGCACAATTCTTCCGAGATGGTTATGATTCCATCAAACGATGGAAAATCACCATTACTGATTTTAAGTAGATCTGAAAATCTACCAGCAGACTCATCCCTGCCGAAATGTGCTGTCATATTTTTAGAGAGCTTAAGAATATTAACCTGGGGCCACAAATTAGATTTCTTAATGCACGACTTTACTTCGTCAGCTCTGGTTCCTTTTGGCACCACTGGTAGAGTCTGCCGAAAGTCTCCAGCCAGCAAAACTGTTAAGCCACCCATTAATTTTGTATTACCCCTTATATCCCTTAGTGATCTGTTTAAGGCTTCAATACCACCTTTATGAGCCATCGTTATTTCATCCCACACAATTATTTTCGTACTCTTTAAAACTTCAGCAAAATTACTTTGTTTGGAGATGTTGCAAATGGGAGTCTCGGCAGTGATTAAATTGAGTGGTAACTTAAAAGTAGCATGAGAAGTTCGACCACCTTCGAGTAATGTAGCAGCTATGCCGGACGATGCCACAGCCAGGGCAATGCCGTGAGTACTTCTTACTTTCGCCAAAAGTAAATTTGTAAGGAAGGTTTTACCAGTTACACCTGGAGCGTCTAAGAAGAATATTCGACCGTCATTTGCTTCTACACTTGTGATAATTTTATTGCATACTTCCTGTTGCTCGTCATTCAAGAATGCTTCATTTTTTCTAACTGCGTCTTCTAAGGCCACTGTATCGTAACTGGTCTCCTTCACGTACTCTCTATTTTCAAAATTTATTGATGTTATTGACTGAGGTAATCCATACTCTTTAAGAGGACGGCCGCCTAATGATAATACTGCATCCTCTAATACAGACAGGCATTAGTTAAATATCAGGTCCGATGAGTGCTCTACATCCACGTCACCTTGCCTTTCCAGTTGTTTTTTAAAGTCTTCAGAAAGGTATTCTTTGTATTTTTCCCAAAGACATAAGGGATCGGAAACCTGGCAGAACAATAAAATGATAGCAAAAAGCTCTCGAATCATATGCGGTGTTTGACAAAGTGCTGCCTCTTCAAGAGCTGAATCCAAATGCCGATCATCTTCGAGTAGACCTAGAGCCTTGCACGCAGATTGGAAAGTGGGATGTAAGTGACCATCTACAATTTTCAACGCTTCAAAGGCCTCTGATCTCATGTAGAAGCATTTGAAGGTGGTAGCATTCTGTATTGTTTGGATGAACGGTATAAACCCTACCTAGAACGTGTTCTTTTTTGACCCCTGACCATCCGTCAACATTCACTCCTCTCTTCCTTCTCTGAAACGATCACTTGTTCCAAACGTAATACGCAGGGACTTCAGAGTATAGCAATGTTTTTTGCTAAGTCATCCACGTTACACAGATAGAAAAAGGAGAGGAGTGTAGTTGTAGGAGGACTACTCAAATTGTCGTACAAGTTCTGCTCATTAAAATAAATTCTCTGTCCATTTTCTAAATGGACAGCAAGGTGCACTACAGGAGGAAAACGCTCATGTATTGGGAATTCAAGGATTCGCCAAACTGCTTCAGCTGAACTTATATATCGACCACTTGCGTAGGTTGTAACTTCATCCTTCCCATCCTTCCCATTCTCTAAAGTAAACTTAGCCTGATCTGACCCTTTATTAACATATTTGCAAACTTATTTGATTGACTTCACAGAATGGCAATACTCTACGTTCACGTGAGCGTTACATGTTCTTAATAGCACTGGATTATAAGGAACCACCCAACGATTATCTATTGTAACACCCTTGATATTGACAGAGAATCCACCATCCTCCAGAGAACGTCTCCTGTACATCATCACCGGTTTGAGTTTCCTTAATAAGAGCCTTAGGATAACGTTTGCTGCACGAATTATCTTTCATGCATGGAGAATTTCGGTTTAAACTTCCACAGGGTCCATGTATCATATTACTTTTAACAATTTCGTAAAGCTCAGGATCACGATCGGGGTTAGGTATTTCAGCACAAATAATATTGTCAATTTGATTCGGAGTGATGCGATGTTGAAGCCATAAAAGTATATGAATATGCGGAAGACCTCGCTTTTGCCATTCCGTCGAATACATATAGCATCTCACTTCACCGAATATTTTCCCTTTTATCAACAAATCCATGACCTTTTTTACCTTTAATCGAAAAACACGCGAAATAATATCGTATCGATCATGAGATTTTTGTCCTGAAAGTAAGTGCTCATTTATGTCACTCCAGCGTGGGTTACATGTAAAAGTAATAAAAAGGTCGGGACGACCGTAATGTCTAACATAGGTAATGGCGTCTTGCGTTTTTTCATGCATGTATCTTGGTCCACCAGTAAAAGATGATGGAAGTACTACCATTTGTCCCAGCTGATTTGCTTCAGTATCTTGCCGTCCAATTGCATCTTTTAAATGAATATAATTATCTGCGCGCAATTTGGCTTGATTGTTTTTTATGTAGTTTAGTCTTTCAGTTTCTATTTTTGCGTATTCATCTACCAAATATTGACTAAAAAGAGCTTGATATTTAACCAAATAGTTATCTTCTCCTTCTCTGATCATTATTCTGTATGATTAAAAACTTACAGCAGAGACTGTTTTTTTCAAGGGCAACTTAGTTGTGGGATCGCATTGTGGTATGTTGATTGAATAGCCATCATCCCCCCAGCAAAACATCAACGGGTACTGCAGCGCATCATAAGCTCGATGTATCTCACTGATACGCTGAAGTGAGTTACTTCGGCTTTCGAGGATAATGTCTCTTCGGTCAAAATGCTGATCTACCAATACAACAGCCACTTCATTTGCCGTTGGTGCATTAAATCTGCCTCTGTGTTCTCTTTGTGGTTTTTTATCTGCATGTATTACGACCTTTAATGACTCTGAAGGCGATATTTTACCAATGGCTGTTTTTAGATCTTTTATGTATGGGTTCACCTCATGTAACATAAGCTGCAATTGTTTGATTAAATTTGGTCTCAAATCAGGAAATTTAGAACATCGAATTTTAGCTTCTCTATCATCTTCACCGACGAAATAAATTTGCAGAAACTGTGCATCCTGCCCAGGTTCCGGTAATATACTTCCAATTAAATGATATACTTGTCCTTGAACTTTAAACGTTGGTGAAAAACCGCCTTCTTTTATTTGTTTTCCACCAAAGGAAGTCATTTGAAAACAGGCATTATATTTTCTGATATTATCCATGAAGTGTACATGATTTGGGTGTAAATCATTAACCAGACTGTAAAGTGGTTCAGGCAGTTGTTTAAACGGCTCAAGTTGTACTTTACCGGCGCTACAACACATGCCAGGTGTCTCATCTTTCCACTTCAAGGTGTTACACCACTGACACTTGTACATCATAGAACCTAAGACTACGATGCTGTCAGTTCCATAAGCAATATCTGGGTCATACGCCAAACCCGAAAGCAACTTGCTTCTCCATACACGCTGGATTGTATTTTCTCTATACCGTGACTGAATCACTCTATGCACATCGGTATTCCTGGCCTGATAGTGCCGCATATTGCCTATGTTTTTCAGGGTTTGCAGCCTGGTAGGTGGCGACAGATTGCCTGTGTTTTTCAGGGTGTGCAGCCTGGTAGGTGGCGACAGCTTGCCTCTGTACATCAGGTTTTTTTTCTTATATTCAGACACAGCTTTACGGTGGGATTCAGGTAGAGTCTGTCCATAATTTTTTTGTGCCTTTTTTATTTGATTTTTTCGTGTGTAATTAGTAAACCTTGCCCTACGTTTGTTTTTCTTTTTTTCTATTAATGTCACAGACTCAGATTGGGACAATAAACTTTTTATTAAATTTTCATCATAATTTATTAAAGATACCATAGGTGAATGTTCACGTTCTAAAACAGGTACCTCCTCCTGACAACCCTTATCAACTTTAAGTTGCGAAGGTGTATCAATTCCAAAATCATGTTCTTCTACAGCTACCTCCATACGACGCCAAGTAATTTTCTGTGCTGCTATGGGAAGATAGTCATCAAAATGCCCTCTGGACAAATCTTGACTGAATCGTAATCGCCTTACCGAATAGTCGTTAGATCCAGATTCCGTATATATGAGACAGTTTCTATAAACTTCAAACTTAAATGGGAATATTAATCCTGCTGCTATTAACTCACAAAATCCGCCATAAGTAGTATTTTTTATCATATCAGCAAAATATTCGTCAGATGTTACGTAGTTATCACCATTCCTGTCGTGGGTCATAATTGAAAACTTGCTCCAGTCATTAACCACATATCTGACAATTTCTGAACGTACCTTCATCGCTCTATCTTGTGTTCCATACATTAAATAAGAGAGAGCACGAAACAAACATGCACCGTCACCAACAATAGGGACGACAGTACATTCTTCAACTTCTCCATTAACGTTCAGATTTTCTTTAGCCATTTTAAAAAAAGTCTAACCGACAAAACCTATACTTAAACCAAACGAAAACAAAACAAATGCCAAATACAAAGCAGAGTCTATAACGATATATTATCTATGCACTATGCACAAAAATGGTTAATTCAAAGTTCTCTCCAAAATAACTCAATGTAGATGGCGCTAGCATACAGAAATGCGTATATTTTAAACTGAAAAGTTACTAATCTTATATAGCCTGCATCTCAAAATCCTTTCTTAGGGGATGCCTACGTCATAGTAGCTTTATGCATGCAAAGTCTCAGCCCGATCGGTTTAAAATTGACAAATTTTCATACAAACTTTCATCCCCTATTTTATCCCCTTGGGGGTAGAATTAATCAAAATCCTTTCTTAGCGGATGCCTACATCATAACATCTACCTGCATGCCAAATTTCATCCCGATCCATCCAGTGGTTTGGGCTGTGCGTTGATAGATCACTATGTCAGTCAGTCACCTTTGAGTTATATATATTAAGATAAAGATAGAGAAGTATCTGTTTTGTAATCAAGTCATATAAAAGGTGTTTTTACGGTGTTTACAAGACTTATGCTGACTTGTACGTGACTTTTCCATTAATGTGCCACAGAATTTTAGGAATAAAAAAAAGAATAGATTTGAGCATTGAGTGCTTTTTACATGGACAGTTATATGCAGCCTTTTGCATGTGACTTCTAAACAAAATCTGTTTGTGTTGTCTCACGAGAAAAAAGCTGTTAACATTGTTTACAAAGAAATTCTTTAGTTATGGGCAGTACATTTTTGTAGGTTCATAATTTTCAAAAATGAGAACTCGATACTTATAAGTAGTTTATTTATTAAATTTAAATGACGCTACATTAGTCGATCGCAACTGTGCAAAGCCAGAGCGGGTCACTAGTTCTATGTATTCTAAAACACAAAGAACCATTGAAATTTGTTTAATAACTGTCCTCGGTGGTGAACCTAAAATACTGATGGCGTGTGTTTTGCGACAGGGTGCAGAACCAGTTCACCTCGATATACCCGGCTGACGTCGTCCTCATTGAGGGCATTCTGGTGTTCTACTTCCCTGAGATAAGGGAACTATTCCACATGAAGCTCTTTGTGGATACAGACTCGGACACACGTCTGGCTCGAAGAGGTAAGCTTCAGTGTTCAAATATACGTAATATACTTGCATGATTGCTGTGGTAGCTATTAATTGCCTTGTTTAATTTCTGTCAGAAGATCTGGTTTAGAGAAATAGTAAGCTGTTGTTTCACGGTATTGACTTGTAATCAGCATTATTCTTCAGGAATTAATTTTTTTTTTCCTCAAGGGCAACTATTGTATATTTAAAAATTTTCTAAATGTGTATTGCAGTTCCTCGTGACATAAAGGAGCTTGGCCGAGACTTAGATCAGGTTCTCAATCAGTACATGAACTATGTGAAACCAGCTTTTGAAGAATTCTGCTCACCTGTGAGTATTGATTATTTCCTTTGTATGTGTTTTTGGTATGATTAGTGTGATAATTGAATGTCTGTAGTACATAGTGTAACTTATTAAGGATGGATACTAAAAACAACCAGTGGACTTGAAAGATATATTTGTAAGTTATAATTGAATTTGCATAATTTGCAGATCAGGTCATTCACTGCAGAGTATGTGGTTTATGCTTTTACCATCTTCAGGCATTAAAAAAAATAGCATAAATTTTAAACAATATCATATGTACAGTGAGAGGTCTTTAATCCAGCATTTTTTGGTTTCTCATATTCTTTTATTCAGCTGTTGATCTTTGCTGCCAAGTCATGTTACTGCCCTGCTAGCATTTTTAGTTTGCTCTGAGTTTATCGCTAGCTGCCAGTTTTTATTTCAGTGCAGTCTCTCTTGCACATTTCACGGGTACGTTTCTGCAATGATATTTTTAAAATGACCAGAGATAATCTGTATTTTTCTCTGTTTCTTTGGAGTAACTTATTACAACTCATTTTAAATACTACTGTACTGTATACTAATTTTTCTTTGGTGTTCCTGTTAAAACTATATTGACGTTTGGTATTACAGCAAAATCACTAATCTGGAATCTCCATGCTCCAGAATGTGTCAGATTAAAGACAGTTCACTATTATTAAGTAACTGGGATCAAACATGGAAATATCCCAGCTCAAGTTACAAGTTTTTTTTCCTGATTAAGTTGGATAAATTTAGACCAGAGTTAATTCAGTTTGGCGAAAATTCTGTATTTGGAGGGGAGAGGCAATGCACTTGCAGGAAATATCCTATAGCTGTAACTCTGCCTGGTTTGTTGCACGTGTTACATATTACATCATTGTGTACAGTTCCAGCAATTAAAGCAATTGTTCTGCCCTCAAAGTTATTCTCATCTTGGACAGATTTCCTTTTTTAAGTTCCGAAATAAAATGTTTGTAACTTTTAACTCTCTCTGATTATTGTGAAGAACTTCTTTATTTGCCTTTTTGTTATTTGATTTTATTGATTTGGTTTGAGTTATTCCTAAATCTGAGTTAAAAGGAGAAGTTTTTATATTCAATGCTTAGGTTGTTATGGCACAGTCATCAAACATATTTTTTTAAATATTTGTAATGTGAACGTGAAACTGTTTCAGACAAAGAAGTACGCAGATGTTATCATCCCACGTGGAGCAGACAATACTGGTAAGCATAACTTTACCTTTAACATTAAGAATGTTGTACTTGCTTCTTGAACCACTGTCACACGTTATTTTATGTTTCTTGAGTTGGCATTCATGATCATTTTTGGCTAAGGATCCGCAAACGCCCTGATGCATAAGAGATGGCCGCCTCGTAAATAGCTCACCAACGTAATGTAGAATTATGAACCAATATGTCGAGGATCTTCATTGATGCTGCCATTTCCAAGATTAATAATATTTTGAGCCCTGTGTGTGAGGCTATAACTGGTGTGTTCAGCTCTTGACTGCCGGCTTATAGGACACCACAAAATCATTATTCAGTTCAAGGCAGAGCTGATTTTTAATATGTATTGTTAGTGGATAAGTAAAAAATAAGTTGTAAAAAGCATTTTCGTAACTGCTTTGTGATTATTTGGTGTGTGTGACAACAGCAATTATTGCACTCTTAGGCATAGAACACTTCAACTGATGAGCTGTTAGATGCCTTTGTTTATTGACTGTGGCACTATTTGTTTTGTGATAGGAGTAGCTTGCAATTTGGAGGAAATAATCTCAAATACATGTTTTTAAAAGTCTATTAACTACATGACATATACATAATAACATTGGTTAGCATCGGGAATTGTTTGTTTGTACGTGTTATTTATGCTGTATGATGACTTGATGTACGGGATGAGCAAATTGATAGGAGTTTGGCCTTGCATGGTCATACGTAAATCATTTGCTCTGAAATAGATAGTGCATGAAATATGACCAAATACTAGTTGCTAGGTCATTGACTCGTGAAAAGTCAGGGGATTTACTCAAAATCCTGGAAAAGTCATGTAAATCCTCCAGTGGTAGTAATATGGGAAGTTCCATGCTCCAATCTGCCAATGCCCAGACTGTGAAAGCATGTTATATAAAATATTTTTTGCCTAATGCAGAAGAATTTTTGTAAGCAACATACGTATTGATGTGTTCACCAGGTACAAGACAATTAGCAGTTAAGCTGGGTTTAAGGGGAGGTCATAGCAGCTCTTAGCTTTTAAGAGCACTCGCAACCACATTGAAGCCGCAAAGCAGTTAGCAAATCTTATGTCTTTCTAAAACAGTGCATGTGGGGAATGCAGCAGAAACCTGTCCTGGTAATTGTGTTTACGAATTATGCTGTCAAGTTGAGTGTTTTTCAGTCAATAATGTATTTTTTTAAAAAAAAAATTAAATTTAAATTTAAATTGGTGACTACAATTACAAATGTTCAAAGTTATTAACTAATCAAAAAATACTGTCCTGTAAGATTTTCTCATCTCCAATTACATTTGTATTGCAATGGAAATGCTCAAACATAAACATAGACTAAACTGTAGTAATTTAACCCCCCCCCCCCCCCCCCCCCCCTCCCCCAACTCCTTGGAAATAAATATTTTCTGTCAATTTTAGGTCCCAAAGTCAGTAAGGGTCAGAAATAAATTAAAATACTTAAGTTCACACGATAGTCAGGAATTTTTCATGAAAATGTAGTTTTGATCAAAAAATCCAACTCTGCATCATTATGCTGTTTTCCCCCCCCAATAATATCATTAAATGTACAGTAAATTACTCATTTATAATTTCTAAAAATTCTTAGTTAATTTTTTGCATTATTATTTACTAACTATGGTGGGTAAGTATTCAATTTTGTCACAAAGAGTTTTGATGCACTCTGCTCTGTATATATCTGTATCGCTGTGAAAATAACTTAGACCTGCTGTATCATCACCACATAGTGATATGAAAAAATAAAATATATATGATGTAACTCCTTTATAAAATTGGAACTAAATGTTACTGCTTAAAAATTGTTTATTGAAACTTTTAACATTGGCAGTAGGCTACTCCTTATTGCTATCGCCTCCTGTGTCACCATGCGTTAGCGTTGGAAATGTATTTTAGTGGCTATTCCATAAGGAATTATGCTTTTATCGGGATAAAATATGCAATGTGGTTTAATACAATATTTCATTAAAATCGGTTCAGTAGTAAAGAAGTGATGCACAGACATCCTAACTTTCACATTTATGTAGATTTATTAGGTAGTAGGATTACGTCTTGTCACAAAACCATAATGAAATTTGCTCTAACAGTAACACATATTTGTGAACTTGTATCCTACATAAAGCTTTATGAGAATCACTTTTAAAAACTGTGTATGGTAGTGCATGGAATTCTTTTTTTTTTAATCTGTTTGTTCAAGAAGCTTGTTATATAATCCCTGCCGTTCATTTGTGAAGGCAAAGAAGTACTTTGTGTTGGAGAAACTGCTGTGGTATGTTATGTTTCTGTGCTTCATAAACAAAACTGTGTTGGAGTGAGTTTCCACGAAATTTGGTGTGCACACGTCGCCCACCAGTGTCACACTTGAAATCTGTTGAAGAAACTGAAGAAAACTAAAGGTATAGTGGATCTAGACAAATGACTGAAGATAAGATTCATTCATGACACAGGCTATGAAGCAGCAATTATTGTGTTATTGTTATCTTAATGAAAAAAACTGTTTACAGGCTATCCTAAGAGTTCAGACAACCAAATTCAGCTATCTCGGAGTACAACCATAAAGACAAAAATCAAGCAATACTCATCTTTACCACTCAACCATACAAAGAAAATTTCATCTTGTCAATGGTCACAACAATTTCCATTGGTAAAACTTTTTCTTGTTGGATACATTGTTCACTGACAGTGCATGGTGATATTATCCAGCTATGTAAATTTGCACAAATAAATGGATTTGGGCCATTCAAAGTCCCCTCACTAATCCATGAAAATCCTTTGCACCTCCTAAGACTTGGTTAATATTATCACAATATTTGGATTTTTTTTTAATGATGCTGTTAATACAGATTGAAAATTGTCCATAGTTACTGAGTTTGCAAATCAATTAAAGGATCAGAAACTCACCTTGGGGTTGCTTTCGACTGGATGGTGCCAACTTGTAAAACTTCTGTTAAGAGCACGGAAAATTTTTACATCTTTTTCTATGATAGGATGGTCTCCAAATTACTATTTTTCCCTACTTGGCACATTCAGATTTCTTTCTCTTGGGACTCGTGCAGGCAAGATATACTAAGGAACTGAAAGTTTTCAGCAGATGTGAAATTGTACCCACCAATGGTGCTAGCTACGTTCCCGATTTGTCAACATGAAATACACGCTGAATGTGTGTGGACATACATTCATCTTAAATGTAACGTTCACAAGGCAGGATGGATGCTGCGAGACTGTGAAGAGTGGTGTATTGTGAAGACTGAAAAACAGTGCGTACGCCTTAGCGGGGGTCAGTCACATCTGAAGCAGAGTTCAACCATCATCAACCCAGGGACCATGTTCTTTAGCAGCAACATACATAAGCACCATGTTCGTTGAGAAGAACTGTTTCAGCGTGGCCAGGGTAGGATGTTCCCGCGACGAGAATGGCGTGGTGGTATGTTTTGTGAGCATAGATGAAGTGTTGTATGGTGAATGGGATCAGGTCAGTATTGACAACCCAGCGAAAGGATAAACATTGTACTGCGTGATTTTGGTGTGCATCTTCTTGCATTAAAATTTAGCCTATCATTCGCCTTTTTATTGTTTCAGCATAACTTTTCATTGTTAGGATAGCAGAGAATCTTGAGTTAGTGTGTGACTGTTGAGTAGTTGCTGATTTGCTTTAGGTAAAGAGTAGTTAGAAACCATTAAACAAAAATGTGCCAGGTGTGCACTTTAGTCTTAACCTCTTAACACTTTCCTCAAAAATACACACTGTTGTTGACAACTTAACTACGTATTTTATTTATACAAATATTTTTTTTCTATACAAATATATTCCAATTGTTAGGATAGGAAAACCTAAATATAGGCATAACATATTAAAAAAACTAACATCACTACTACCTAATGTATATTTATATTAATAGAGTGGAGACAGTAGTTAAAAATTATATTATAATGTGATATGAAGCAAAAGAGCCTTCTCAGACTTTCCTGTACGCATCAACAGTCTTCCCCTACCATGGTGGGTAGGGATGTGCGAGTACCCAATATTTTCGGGTACGGTTCGAATCTACAGTTACCCGAACCCGGAATCGTTATACGTACATGGATTCGAACAGTATTACGAATATTCACAAAAGTTATAAATTAATTTAATACGGCTCAAAAATACTAGCAGTGAAAAATAAAATTAGGCTACTATTAGCTAAGTATTTATAATATGTATCAAAGAAAGATATGTAAATTAAATAATTAACACAATGCCAAAAGAATTTCAAGATTTCGAGGGCTTAAACTATAATTACGAATTTCTTTGTATAGCAAACTATAAACTAAAAACAATTACATACCTACAAGAAAAAAACATCTTGGTTATTTATTGGAGAAAAAATGGTTTCGTTTGCTGAAACATTTATAAAACTGAGATTTCCCTGTGGCGTGCAGTTTATTACGATTGAGTTTGAGAATTGAATATGTTTGGTTTTCATATTTTAAAGTTTATTATTAATTAAGTTTACATAATTATCAACATTTCAATCTGTGTAATAAATAATTGCCAGTAGTTACAGTTAGAAAAAAAGAGAACCCACATTATTTTTAAATTAATCAGTTATTTTTAATTAATCTGTGCTTAATATTCGGAATCGGATTCATATCTAAAATATTGCCAGGGATTCGATTCTATTCGAACTGAAAATCAAAGAATTCACACATCCCTAATGGTGGGAAAGGAGGGGTGGCAAACCAAACTGATGCACTTGAGTCTTGTCTTACACGAGCAGCAACGGTGTAACTCATACATTTCATTTCATCATTTGACCAACTCTTGGTCACTTAATCACGGCCCAGATAATGGAATTGGTTTTTATAGATAATAGTCAGTCCAAACAGTATTATGTTCCTCATGGTATAGTGGTATTTTTTCCTCCCATTTTTATGTTGACCTAATTTTATAACGGTGATTTGATTGAAAATTCATGTAACAATCCCTTATTTAAAACACGAATTATAAAAATTTTAAAATATATCTAAACTAGCTGTGCCCGCGTCCTTGTCCGCGTGGAATAATGTCTTTGGTTAGCATTTTTAATTATTTAGGCTAATTATTTTACAAATAAGACACATACGTATAAATGCTTTAATGAGCTATTTGCAGTGTTTCACTGCAAAGAGCTTATTAAATTATTTAAGTATATAAGTACATAAGATATAAAGTATTAATGAGTTTATTTAAGTACATTTTTATAAACTACGTTATTACATGAAAACATAAAGTTATTTGTATTTCACGAAGAACATTAATTAAATAAACAAAAAATTGTGTAAGCAAATCAAATTGTAATCAATTTGCAGTGAATAATAATGAATTTGCAGCGGAAGAAATCAGTATTCACATGCGTGTGGCACAGTCTGCCATCACGTGTCTGCCCGTTCGGGTAAGCACACTTAAGCATATTTCCCCACCCTACACCGCGCCGTACCACACCGCGCTCCGCCCCCCCCCCCCCCCCTCCCGCGTATGTGCACAGCGCTCATTGTGTACGGCGCTGTGCTTGGCAAGTTTCTTGCGCGCGTTAACTTCAGTTTCACATTTTGTAATGACTCCGTAAATGTTACATCAGAATAGCTCTAATATTTTGTCTCTTGTAGCAAACTTATAAAACATTCACATAAACCTTACATACTTCCATACAACTTTTCATCCCCTATCTCCTATTCTTATTTTACATGCTTGAGGGTAAAACTTTTACAAACTTAGAATGTCATATTTATTTATATCGAATCAACAGCCTAAAAAATAAGTTTCAATCTTCTAGCTCTAAAAATGACTATACTTCCATACAACTTTTCATCCCCCCCCCCCCCCCTTTGAACCCCTTACAACCCTTTTTTCACATTAATAAGTAGTCTATGACCGTTCTCAGGCTCTAGACTATCTGTGTACCAAATTTAATTTAAATCAGTTCAGTAGTTTTGGCGTGAAAGCGCGACAGACAGACAGTTACTTTGGCATTTATAATATTAGTAAGGAAGTAAGGATTTAAAGGCTCATTCAAATGTATGGCTGAAGAAACTTAGATGCACAGAGTATAAAGGTAGTTAAAAAATTATATTATCCCAAGATTATCCATTGTACGCGTATGTCCCGCTAAAAGCATTAAAACAGATGTAGAAAATTACCACTGACCGTAAACAAGGAAAAAATAAGCTATAAAACAATTAAATACTCACCTATTGTGAATCACAAACACTGCTTTCCCCACTGTCTGTATTGCTTGCAGTGCCCCTTGTCACTTGAACATCCAACATTTATTTTTATTATTTTATCAATTTCAATGTCTATTCTCTTGTCACTATTCTTATAGTCCCCTTCAACATTTTTCACATGTTGCAACATTCTTTACATTTGTCCACAGAATAGTTGATAAACACCTTCTCACAAAATAATTTTTTTTATTATCTAGTGATGAAGTGATTCCTTTGATGATTTGTTTTTGATGTCTGCCCATACCTGCTCAAATCAACATGGTATGTATGCAGAAGAATGAAATATTGGCCACATTCTGTGACCAACACATCTATTTTAAATTGTTTGTTACTGGTGTTCTTTTTACTAAAAACAAAAGATTTACTTTCATTAGTGTTGAACAGAATGAAATATTGTTGTTTGTCAGCCAGTTTTGAATGTCTTGTTTTAGGGATAGTGCTGTAGGTTTTTCGTTCAGCTGTTCATTATGATAACTGGCGTTCTCCAGTACAACACACTTTTTGGGTAAATTTGGCAATAATTTGCTTTTCACACACATAAACAGGTTTTCAAAATTCATATGGTCATAGTAATCTCTGGATTTCTGTTTCGACTTAAAAATAAGTAAAAGCATTCGAAACAAAGGCTTGTTGTCTGCCTTCATGCACAATAATTAATTGTGGACCTTTCCAAATGGAATTTGTGATACCTATTTACATATCTGACTGTCAACGAGAACTTATCTGTGTGTGGCATGATCATAAGTTTCGTTAACATAAACTTTGGAAACACTCGTATTTGTTCAAGGGAGTGCCCTCTCCAAGCAGCGATTTCCGGCTTTTATGTCAAAATCTTTGTCTTCAGTCGACACTTTTTCCAGCTGAACTCTAGCTTCAACAAGTTTTGCAGGTATTACCTGCTACAGTTCAAAACAGTCTTCTTGCAAAGCCCTATTCATAGGGACAAGATTATATGGTGAATCGCGATAAAACCAAAATATCACAGAAAAGCATTCAATAAACCATATAATACCGGAATTCAAGTTAATACACCACAAAGCACCGAAACGCAATTAAAATTATGATACTTATCAGCATTATCAATCAAGACTTAACTCTGACACATATGTTACCTTAAAAAAATTTAATTTGATGAAAGTTTGTACCATATTTTATGCAAAAAAATTGGATTAAGTTTACTTAAGATTTTTACATTATGATGCTAGTACATTTTACAAACACAAAAATACTTAACATATTTATTTAATGTATTCCGAATAGTTAGACATGCTTATTAAAAATCATATTGTAAAAGTGTACTATGTATCGGTCAAAATGACATTATTTTGGAGAAATTAGTATCATGGAACATTTAAGTGTTATATTTGTTCATAAAAAATAAAATTAATAACATCAAAATCTCCTGTTTTAAAAAAGAAATTAGCCTGAAAATAAAACCATAAAATCTTGTCTTTACTTATCTGACTTCTTTAATGTCGTGGATTTTTCTCCTCACACCACCACATGTAAAATAGTCTAATTCAATTATTTTTGTGTGCTCTGTTTTTTACCTGTTTGTATCAAAAATTCAAACTGGTTTTCCTCTGCTAGAATTTCATTTAACTGACAATATTGAAACACCTGTTGTACGTCAAATTATAACTTTTTTGTTTGTTTACTGAACTGTGTTGTAACATTGTAAACTATCTCCCGAGCTTGTCCCAGCAGAGGCATGCCAGATTTAAGATGTGATTTAAATCTCGACAGAGAAGCCATTACGTGGATGGGTTTGTGTAATTATGACTGCCAGACAGCCAAGCGCGATCGGTGTCATCAGCTAGGAAGCGGCTGCATTACTAATCTCTTCCCTACTTGACGCTCTTCATCATGTGATCACCCGGTGACCTTTTGCTTCTTGTCGCATGATACTTAATACATGAAACTGGGTCCTGAGATAAAGTACATAACTCATGAATTAATCAGTAACCAATACATATCAATCTTTTCAGGCATGCTTGTTTATTTTGCAGTCAACTATTATTCATCAGTTTTAACTCAGTATGTGGTTTTGTACGAGCACCTTCCTCACACACACAACACAACTGCACGCTGTGCAACGCCATGGTAGGTCAAGTTAGACATCTAAACATGTCGCAGTACAGCGGGCAAGCTTCTTGCGACACTGGTCCTCGTGACTGACCAAGATGCCAGCTTGCCTCCAAAGTGGAAGCATGGCTATGCTTGGCTTGGCTCTTAGAAAGCAGGGTTGTCAATGCTTCACCCACGAATCTACTTGTGTGTGTCCAACACACAGCCAAAAACAAAATGTTTTAAAATTTCTTGGTACTGAAAGTACAGAAAGTTCATATAGATAAATAACACAGGCAAGTACAAAACAGTATCCTGCTAAGTTCATGATGAAGATACCTTTGCAAACAATTACGAATCAAATTTGTTTCACAACCATCATATATAAAATTTATAATTAAAATACAATTAGCTATGGTAAGGGAATATAGGAGAGGGGAGCAAAGAAAAATTATAGTGATAGTTTGATTCAGTGGGGCTCAATGAACACTCGCATTATCAGCTGAGCACATTTAATGAATAAGAGAACCAATTTTGGTTGTTAAAAATACAGTTTTTAAACTGTAAGCACACAAAATGGGTGTAAAAATTTATAGTTTTCTGGTTTCCTCAATCCATTTTGTTGGGAAATAAAAAAGGTGTTATGAGATGTTTCCTTAGAATCAACGGATAACATTTAAGAGCCATTGCATTTTCCTATGGTTGTTTTTTTATAACATGTATTTTTGAACAGTAAAAAAATTAAAACATTTATTTTAGGTATAAAATATTTGGTACACAGTATTGTAAGTAGGATAGAGGTGTGCGGCAGCCTTTATCTTTAATATTCCACCAAAAGATTATAGAGTCGCCACTTTGAAAGTCTCACAGAGGTGCGTTACAGATGCTAAGACTGCATGCCAGTTCGGTGCCTGGTGCATAGAGGTGAAGAGGAATATGATGTGTGCACACGTGAAACTGTTAGCACCCCTGCACTCTTAGCCCTCGTGCGTCCGATCAGGCAGCCCTTTGCCATCCATTAAGCTCGACTTTCAGAAATGTACGAGGGTTTTTTTTAAGTAAGTACCATTTAGGAATTCAGCCGCTGCAGTGTAGGCAAGCCACCGATGCCATTATGGGAAAAAAAAGTTTATGAATATTTAAAAAAACGTCCACCGATTGAGAATCCCGCCGACTGTGGAATACATACTGTGATTGGTTTTCTTAGTACTAAAAGCATGAAAACGGCTGAAATTCATCATCAGATCAGTGAAGTGTGTGGAGAAAACATGATGTCCGATGAAATGTTGCAGAAGGGAAATTGGGTTAGAGCTAGTAATGAAGACCGCACGAATGTTCATTATTAATTGTTCAGTTGTGAAATCAAGCTACAAACTTCTATAAGGATGGAATTCAAAAGCTGGTTTTACAATACAATAAGTGCCTTAATATTGGTGGAAATTATGTAGAAAAGTAGATTAAGGGATCGTCCATTAATCACTTGAGGCTCGAAAGGGGGAGGGGGGGAGGGGGTCGGGAAAAATCACGAAATATCACAAGGGGGGAGGGGGGGTGTAGAGAGATATCACGTGTATTTTTTTTTTTTTTGCCCGATTTCTACAAAACCGAAAAGCGATGTGTGACCTTGACTCGCCGTAGCCAGGCAACAATATCCCCGCCCGTCGCAACATGAACCACCCGGCTCGGCTTGCCAGTCGCTAGTAAGACTGTGATTTTGGCGCCGAATACATGCGTAAATCACATATAAGCCTTTCCTTTATTATTTTTATGCCAGTGAGAATAAACCTGCAACCTAAATGTGTGTCTGGACATTTTTATCACTGTGCTTAATTTTCCAGAATTAAATTAGATTATACCTATATTTAAAGATAATATTCCGAAATTTTTAAAAATATTTTGCACCAAAAAATACACGTGATTTATTGGTGGGGAGGGGGGGGGGGTTGTCTGAAACCTCACCACAAATCACTAGGGGGGAGGGGGGGTTAAAAATTTGCTAAAAAAACATCACGTGATTAATGGATGACCCCTAAGGTACTAACTTGCATGTTAAAGTAATGTTTCGAAAAATCAACTTTTTTTTTTCAAAACGGTACTTACTAAAAAACACTCCTCGTACATACAACATGCTGTAATCATGTTTTATAGGCCTGTGTAAAGGTTTGACTTTGTCAGGAAATTTGCTATTTGTTTTATTTGAAAGTTCAGTTATGATTAAAGCTTTCCATTTGATATGAAGCTTCACATTTGTTGTAAAGCTTTAGAACATTGAAAGCCTAAAATTTTCTCATGAAAATATTAAGTAATTTTTTTGTGTTGTATATGTTTTGCTCTAATAAAGTTGGTTACTTAAAAACTCAAAAGAAGGTGCTCCGTTTGCTTTTATGAATGTTCAATATTAATATTATGCATGGTTATTTTGAAATTTTATTGAATGATGTTATATATAGGGCCCAATTGGTTAATCACTTAATGAGTTCAAACTTTGTAAACATTTAACAATTATTTTCTACTCAATCCTGTATTTTATAAAATAAGTGTAATAGAGCTTCGCCAAGAACAATATTTGCAATTCAATTTGTCTTCACAAATATTTTAAACAATTGTTTTGACATTTGCTTCACATCGAAAATCTAGTGTTCGCCCAGACCTAATGCTTTCTGAGGTTACTTGCTCACTCGAGGGTTAACTTTTTGGCATGTGGAATGGTACACTTATTTTTAGCGAATGCATAAGATTAGAGATATCAGATCAAGTTGTGACACTTAGAATACAAGCCTACATTAAAAACTGAATTTTTAATGCATGTTATTTTGTATGTATGTATCAGCTACATGCAGTGGTATTGTAATGAGCTTTGACAAATTGGATAAGAACATTGTGTACTGTGCTTTACACTTCAAAAAATGCACTGGGTTTTAGGCAATTTTGATATTGTGGATACATACTAGATAATCCTCATACATTTTGCAGTGTAGCTAATAGTTGTGATTAATTTATTTTGTTGGGTGGTGTGTGTGTGTGTGTGTAAATATTTGAATGCACATTGTTGAACTGGAATTTTGTCTTCTACCGATACAGAGTTAGACTTGTTCCCAACATGTATTCTTTGTATAGAGGGCAACTTTCTTTCTGTTGTCTTTTAGCATTTGTTTATGTGATCTGAGTGTTTTGTTTCACCAGTGTGTGCCCAGGGTATCGGGGAATGCAGTGAAAGCCAAATATTTTGTTTTTGTGACTATACTTTCTTAAGTTTTGTATTTGCATGTAACCTAGACTTGCTCAAGAGTACGCAATAGATGTGTGATAAATTCAGAAAGCTGGAATTGGAACCTTTTCCTAAAAATTTTCTTCTGTAAGATTGTTTCTTTTTCCCTCTACTGTAATATAATTTCAAAGTATTTTCCAGCATTTGTGGGCACCATTCTTCTTGTCTGTTTTCTCAGTTTATTCTATTGAGTTTTTAATGTTCTTCACTTGTGTGTTCCTTGTCAACTTATAACAGGCAACTTTTGTTTGCGTTGCAGTGGCAATTGACCTGATAGTTCATCGCATCAAGGATATTTTGCATGGCAACGTACACCACTTGGCAAACAGCCGTCACACTAGCACAAATTCTAGCTCGGAAACTATTAGCAGATAAGGTATCCCCTGTTGTTTTGGAGCATTCTCCTCAGTGTGCTGTTAATAGAAAATGTTGCAACATTTCAACTGTGTCTGCATCTTGTTTAAAAACAGGACTAATGTATCTTAACTGAACACGAGGGGTAAGCTAACTAAACTTCAAGTAATGAAACCAGTATGTGGCTTACAACTACACTTTACATTCATATTTTGAACACATTTATCTGTTGTGAGGTGTGGGGGTTTGTAGTATTATTTTTTTTTAAACAACTCTGTGATATAAGTTGAAGTATTTTTTGTGTACTTGTGTTCAATAGTTATCTTAATATATTTTACACAGGTTATAATTTTTTTAAATTTAATTCATTGTTAGTATTGATAATAAATATTTTTATTTGTAGGATCTTGCATCAGTGTATCTGTAAACTTGAAATATTTTATTTATTTGATTTTTATTAGTATAACTGTTTTTTTTCCCCACTTATTTAATTTTCATTGTTGTGTGAGAATTGTGCAAGAGATAAACTATGTTATACGTGTTTGTGAAGCACTGAGAGTATTTTTTTTTTTTTGCTCTTAAAAAGTTTGGAGGGATAATTTTTTTTTTTTTTTTTGTGAAGGTAGGTTCTTGTACTGTGAAAGCAGTCAGATGAGGTGTCTGAAAGTGCCTCACTTTAGTTCCTAAACAAATTTAAATTGTGGTAACGTTAACCTTAAGTTTGGAAAATAATGTGCAAGTTGTGTATAAATTTAGCGTTTCTGAGTCTCTGCTCTCTCTCTCTCTCTCTCTCTTTCTCTTTCTCTCTCTCTTTCTCTTTCTCTCTCTCTTTCTCTTTCTCTCTCTCTCTCTCTTTCTCTCTCTCTCTCTCTCTTTCTCTCTAATGTAAGGAATTTAGGTTTTAACTGTATTTTACTATTTTGTATAAGCCATTACTTGGGAATTATTATACAATCTGCTGAAAATCTGAGCTGCATAATTTATTTTTAAAACCAACTTAATAAGTAGAAAAATTAATTCATTTTTCAGTGAAACTGTAGAGGAATTTAAATACTTTAAACGAGGTATTTTATTCTGGTTTGGGGGAATAGTTTAGAAAAGCAGTGTTATATCAGTAATTTAAGGGAATGGGGTTTTATTTTAGTTAATAATGATCTTGTAAAAAAAAAAATATATATAACATTTTTTCTAGAATTAAGTGGTTAATAGTATTATTCATTAGTTCCCATTTGAAAGATAGGTCCCTGCCTCCCCCCCTCCACCACTAATTACAAGTGTTTTGCATAATTCATGATCAGAAAATCTGATAAGTAAGCTTGTAAGTATTAAAATGACAGCTCTTCTTGTTCAGCATTTTCTGATTGTCCACTTTAAGTGCAGCTACATACTTATTATGTATTGCTATCATTGTACATAGTAACATAGTACATAACCCTCAGCCCATAAGTGGATTGTCTGGCCACACACAAGTAACATAAGTATAAAAAAAACTGTATTATAATTACAAAAATAATTTGCATTAAATATTTTATAGCATTTAAAGGTTCAGATTAAAAATTAACATCCTATAACTAAAGTAGTCTTCGCAAAGCATTTAAGACTCTGTAGTTATGTTAGTATTAGTTTTCTAATGCATAATCAAATGTAATGGGGGGGAAACGTGTACTGTCATTATTGCTGTCATTTATCTTAAACCTCTTGATAAAATTACATATTTTACATCATTAATGAAGTTGGTAAGTAAAATATCAGAATTTCCCAAAATATTTGGCTGGCTCATGCCATTACTTTTCATCATATGCCCTGCACCAAATGAATTAAATAAATTGTATCACCAAACCTGTATGCAGATTTTTGTTACTGTGACCAAAAATATCCTTCACTCAAAAATTTTTACATTTAAGTGAACATATGAATGAATAATAATTAATCATTTTTGGCCTAACAAATTAGCTGTTTCGAGAAGATTGGTTGAAATATGGCACCACATACTGTTTGAAGTTATTGTTAAGTATATCTGCCTTTAACTATGATGGTTATTTAAAAAAATTATGTTAGAGTGATTATTAATTTAACATTTTATGGACCCAGCATGAATCCACTAGAACAAAAAAAAAATTAAAAAGAGGATTAATAGAATTGTGGCTCAATTCTATGACCACTGCCAATCAAAAACATCCTTGTAACTATCATCAAAATGTTTATAGTTATTTTGCGTGCCACATATACACAATAATATTCTCAATATTGCAAAAAGTGTTGATACGCCCTTTTGGTATGATGCCCTCGATATCTGCGAGTCAGCTAAAAGAAAACGCTTTATCCCCGTAAGCTGAAATGAAGGCAATCCGTCGTATTTGTCCATCCATTGCACTTTTGTCAAATCATTTTACAATTAGTGCAGCCAACAATCCAAGTTTTCTGTGTCAGAGATTTAGCATTATAGTTTTTACTATTTATACTGTGTTCCCATTCATATTGTATTAGAAATTCCTTGGAAAAATTCAGAATCACTATAATTGTTTGGATGCGAGTTTTGACAGCCGCGATGTTATTATGCAAAAAAAGTGAACAAAAATGCCACGACTTGTTTTCTGTTATCAGTTGACTGGGTGCAACCAACCATAGATAAAATTATGTCCGTCCGTCTGAAACTTATGACCAACGGATGGAATTTCCAGATTGGCTGTTGGTCACACAATTGTTGGAGGACACTGGCTATTTGAATTTTGGTTATTCATTGTTTCATGTTGTTCATTACATTGTATGGTGATACTTATTTGGCTTTCTCGACCAACTTAATCATGTGTAGTTCAGGAATTGACAGTTGCATGCCCCTCTCTTGTGACTCAGACTAGAAGAATCTGGCACACAATATAAACCAGACTGACCTATACAAGAAATACTATAGAAGATAAGCTTAATAAGTATATAATTTGAATTCTATAAATGATGCAATAACACAGCACAAGAGTTGTCCAATTTCCCACATTACATTTTCGGCTGTGTTGAAGCAATGCATTCTGGAAACTTAGACTTAAACTCTTTGTTAATCACTTTATTTTTTACCCATTTATGCAAGGTCTGTGGAATCAAGCATATAGAATGGAAAACCAGAATAAACATCTATATTATAGGTTTACAAAAACTACACTTTTCTTATGGGTAAAAATACTATAAGGTAATTAATTGTGTATAGCTAGGAGAGTTAAGGCAAAGAAATAATAAATGTGTGTTTATACATGTCTGTGTGCGCACACATATACCTACATGTGTGTCTCTTACACCTAATGTGTTCAACATACTTTACTATCATTCAAATGAATGATTCTGAATATGAAAAACAATCATTGATTCATTTTGCTAGAGAAAATAAAATAAAATACATGAAAATAATACCCTTTGAATGCAGTTATGTTTTTCAATCCCATGATTTTATCGGCAATTTTTTTTTGTCTATAGTCTTTATCACTGCATGTAACTACGTAGTTATTATATTGGTGGCATATTTATTTATTTGAATGCTGTTAGCCATTTAAAAAATAACTGCAACTTTACAATGTGTAAAGTTATTTCATTATTTTGGCAGTTTTTGTTAGGAAGGCTCATAATTGAACATTGTGTATTAGCTATTAAAGTAACGATTTGCAATATAATTGTTTGTACCTTTGAATTTCCTGAGGTGAATCGTAGATTATGGTAAGGCACAAAGCATGTGTACCAAAATTTTTCTGCTGTATTTCAAGCCTACTACAAGATATAGTTTATCTACCACCGACGAGACAATATAATAGTCGTAATTTCCGTTACATGTTACCATGTGTAAACATTTTGTAGATTTGTTTTCAGTAGTGTGGAATTTTTTATTTTCATAATGGAGCCTTTATTTTATGGATACTTAGTTTTAATACACAGCTGAATTAGTACATCCACCTGTATTTAACAGTTATCCAGCCTCTTCAGAGTTAAATAGGAATTGTGTTGTAATGAATGTTTTGTGAAATTGGTGTTTTTTAATAATTCATATCTGATTTTTTTTATTTTTAACAATTGTGAACAGTATTTTTATTATTTCTTTTGTTTGTTTTGTTACCAACTAAGCACTATAATCACTTTTAAAGTTTATTTATAGCAGGGTTGAGATTGTACTAATTACTTGGAAATTAATGCATTTTCAGAGCAACGTAAAATTATATTTTGTTTGTAGCTATATAAGCAGTTACTATATAAAATTCACAAAGTATTATTTAATTATTTTGATATGAATTGTCTTAAATAGTTTTTGATACTTTTATTTACTAAATAATTAATTTTTTTTGTCTCTTAAATTTTAATTTTGAAATTTTTTTTATATATATTTTTATGTCAGTTTATAAACAGTTTGGATGTACAAAATAAAAATAAACTTCTTGTGAAGTAAAAATTTGTTTTATTTATAGTTGCACAGTGTAAAAATTATTTTGTGACCTCAAAAGTTCACTGCGGATAGGACTTTCTACTTTCCATGTCAGCAGCTTTCAAAAATATTTATTTTCACTATTTGTATCTTTGATTTAACTAAAAAAATTTAACAAAGTTAGAGTACATTAAATGCAAAAAATATCAAAAATCTAGAGCCTGAATAAAATTTTACTAGTAAATTTACTTGTTGAATCTTATTTTTTATTTTATGTTTCATGTTTGGCCATATTTATATCTTGGCTATTCCTAAAGCATATAAGGCACATCATATAGGTGATGTTAGAATTCTTGTCTATAGATGAATTGTTAACCTACAATAATGTGGAAATCACAATGGTGCATTCAGGCACGACATGACGTGTTTAAAATATCAAGAAAAAAAATCACTAATGGGAACACGCAATTTAAAATGACTAAGTAATTCTTAATTATTTTTGTCCCAGAGTACACACACAAACAAAAACTGCTAACAAATTTGCATAGCTTTTTAAATAATGTAAATGTTTGAAAAATGCTAATCTACTTTTAACATTTCTTTAAAAAAAAAAAAAAAAGGGGGGGGGGGGGGAAGTTGTCTGTAAAGTCAGTTTACGGACGATAATTTTACGTTATAACATCATAAGAAAACATTGATGAAAAATTGCATACAAACCACATTAACTTTTCACTTCACTTTATAAACAGTTGACAAAACAGTTCACGTGTAGGTTGTGTGCTGCCGCGTCTCTCTTCTACTCTGACACATCGGCCGATGGAGTGGAAGAGGGATAGATGCGTGACAAGCCGAACGCTTAGGCCGATTGTGCCTCTCTATCGCTTGTTCCGCGCTCTCACTTGCACGCTCGGCTCAGGCGGAACGTGACAATGAGTCATGCTTTTTCATGCGTGCAGCTGGCGTTCATCGATTTATAAGACGTTATCACGTCAAAAAAATTCATAAGTATAAAATCAACCCCTGTAAGATTGAGTAATAATTTTGTATCCACAGCAATTAATGGAGAGATCATCTATGGATACAAACTTGAATTTTAAAACAAATTAAATTTAGGACCTATTTAATTTCAAGCACAATCTATTGAGGGAGGGATGACGTATATCAAAGTATACTACAAAAAGAAAAAAAAAGAACTAAAAATTATAATATACATATTGACATGAACTTGGCACCTTAAATTACTTTTATTTATTTTTATGATATGCTGTGTGGGCTAACAGTCACAGTGACTGCTTTTCAAATCATTGTGAGAATTATTGGCAAATCCAGCAAATAGCCTTGCATCTTTGCAGTTAATCATAACTTCAGTAAAAAATAAAAAATAGAAATAAGGCATGTCAATACAGTGCAGCAGTGAAGTACCATTGCATCAGTGCTACAAAAGCATATGAAAGCTGCAGTTAGAATCCTATCTTCCATCATGTACCAAGCAACATTAAATATATAATAGTGCACTAAAGCAATGCTCAACACAGGAACTTAAGGTAATAACCCTTAAGAATTTGCCTACAGTGAAATTCAGTTAAAAATACACAAATGACTAGGAAAACTATTGCCACTAGGATAAAAACATAATGTGGCTTTGCCAGTCAAACCAAGCTCAGGTCAAAGCCCAGAAAGGAGACCTCAGAACACAAGTAAAACAAAATACAGTACATATTGAAAAATCATAAAAAGGTTTGAAAACTTTTACTATGCTGTATTAAAGAAATTTTAGACATTCAAGAGGAAAAGCATGATCAAAAATCAATCTTGCATAGCTTGCTACCTCAAAATAAAAGAGGGCACTGACGTAGAAGTGAGTTTTGTGTCGAAGACTGAAAATAAAAAAAGGCTAAAGTTCTCTCCATCTGGATGGTCATGCCTGTGCATAGATTGCTCGCATACCAAAGAAGTGATGCAGAGATTAGGGAAAGGTGTGAACACAAATCAAAGAGTACTAATTACAATGTATAATTTCAGCAGAGGCATCAAACGAGCTAATTCATATTACTTTGGCGAATTTCGTCATTTCAGTACCACAGCACTCGTAATATGATGGAATTACAAACACTTTCTAATCATTAAGGCGATTGGTGCATGGAAAATATTACGACAAAACTAATTTAACTGTACATATTTATTTTTGATGCTTCTTTTTAAGACATAATATACCTAAGATATTTTTAATAAACTTTTTTTTACGAAGTTATGTCATTTTAAATGCATTTATTTGTATTCCAAGCCAGAATTATTTAGAAAACACATAATTATGTTAAACTTAAGTATAGTTCAAGAAACGAGTGTACGAATAGGTTTCCGCACCTATAAAAGTAAGAAAAAAAAATTTCATCTTCAAAATTACAGTTTAATATTGACAATTTCCATTGATCACTGCTGGACTACTTCAGGAGCGATTTAAAGAATAAATTTAAATGAAAATGAAAACATAATTGGCAGAACACTATTGAGTTATGTATATATTTTCATATCCTTTTGTTTTTGATATGATCCGACTCAAAACACGCCCTCTGGAGTGACAGTTCTAGTGCTGCGTGTAAAACTCTCGCCGCCGGGAAGAATGTCCCCGCGACGTGGCACTGAGGGGCGGCGCTTGTCGGAACCAGGTAGTCCGGCAGAGCTCCGGCCGGCTGGCCGCAACCTGCGGGAGGGGAGGGGGAAGAATGGTGTGTAGAGGGAGGACGAGACAGGAGGCCGAAGAAACGAAGGATCTGTCAAGGTCGCGCTTCATAGTGGAGTCTATCTTCGCTCAAGCAAGGAAATTGTCTCTGTAGAGAAAAATTCGTACAGCGAAATTCTTTTTAGCGGTTATGTTTTGACTTGAAGTTGAATATTGACAAGGTGATTATTCTTTGTGGTGGTTGTTTACACATATGAAAAAAAATTTACCATCCAGATTAATATGTTTTGACAGCATAGAACATCAATTGTGTATTCCGGTTAGTTAGGGTATGCTATGTGCACACTAGAATGACATATCTAAATTTAACCAAAAAATAGATTTTATTTTTATTAAAATTTATTTAGAACATCAAATCAACACTAGGCTATTCCAGTTATATGAAATTTAAAAAAATTGGAAATGTTAGCTGGCGATGCCAGAATGTCGGGCACACTAATTAAAAATGTCCTATTGTAATATTACATTGCACAGAACACTGAAACCCTAATACTTCAAGTGTTTGTTTACAGTTTTATTATTCTGTGCTACGTTATTTAAATTTATATGTTTAATTTATTTTGGGTTTTGAACTATATTTCTGATATTGTTACAGACGTTTAGGATTTCTCTATGTAATTATTAAGTAATTGCGGCTTTTGGAATTACGTTTTTCACGGCCAGAAATTGCCCGAGGTTTCGGCGGAACTTTCAAAAAGTGCCTCGAGCCTATTGTTGTAAAAGTTACGCTACTAAAAAGAAGCTTGGTTTTGGCCGTTTTGGTGCTTGCAGCTCCGCATCAGTACGTTCCTGACGCGGGCCTACCATAAGTTATGTTACGTGTGCGGTAATAATAGTATGTATAAAAGGTTATCATCAGACTGCTGATTGTATGTTAAGTTGCGAACGGGAATACGCGATTTTAACGTTATTAACGTCAGAAGATATCATTAGTCCAGGTATGGCCATTTTGTTATTACTCTATCACTAACGCTGTACTGACGCCCTGAAATTTTTAACATTGTCGATTGATATTATGACTTTGTTGATGTTGCTGGGATAAACTAAAACCAGGCGCTATTAAATATTATATTTACTAAATTAATTAGCATATCAGTATTATTAATGGCACGATCATATGAACATACAATGCACAACTATCTTAGTGGTCTTGAGTCTATAGGTGTTATGTTTTATCGGACAATTGATTTAATTTATGAGTTAGTGAATTTTTCGAACCGTAAATCCATTTTTTAACTCTACGTGAAACATTGACATTTGCGAAGTCGTGCCCATGTACCTGGCAACGATAGTTAAAATAAATCGGAGTGATATTTTGGTCAAATGGAATTACTGTATTGAGGGATACGTGTTATTTGTTTATTCGTGTGTAAGTAATAAATCAGTCTTAAAATCAGTTAATTATTTTGTCTTCCTATTTCGTATTCTAATTGAGATAAATATCAGATAAGCATGTGTTACTTGTATCACGACATCAAGGTATTATTTATCAGTAATTAATATTTTATTTAATTTTTTTTGTTAACTAATGTGCATAGGGCAGTGCACTAGACATCACTACCTGTGTGTAGTGTTGCGTTACACTTTTTAACGCATTAGAGTTCACATAAAATGATAAATCCAAAATTTCGTTTAAAAATATTAATATCAGCAATCAATTTAATTAATGTCCAGTATAACTCAGTCAGTAAAACACTCGGAAATATGTATAGGACCTGTTAACCTAAATATTTGTTAACAGTTAAACTGAACTAATATGTGTTAGAGTGTTTTTATTTCTCCATATATTAGAAGTATGGGACATCAAAATACGCATCTGTCGCCCATTGACTTTAAATACAGAATTATAAACTACATATTGTGAAAACATTCTGCAGCAGTTTTTGCTGAACGGAAAAACACGGATGAGAAGACAGACGAAATGTGTTTGGTAAGTGATTTTTTGTCAAATGAAATGGAACAGGGCAGTGCTTATCAGAATGAAAGTACAGAACTACTTTTGTGCAAGGAAATGTATTTTACAAAGACATTTCAAGAGAAATCACCTTTAAATGAAATAGATCTTGCTGACATGGAAGAAATAGACTTAGATTTAGAGGCCAGGCCCCTTTCAAGTGACTAAATTTCTCTTGAAGGGCTGAAATATGTTTCTGGCTATATAGCTCACCGTTTCAGAAATAAATATCCCGACCTTGGCACAACGGATTTCAATTCGGAGGACGATAGCTGGATATATGTACAATAAAAGGGTAACTTAAAATGTCCCACTAATGAATTTTTTGAATTAATAAAGATCGCTGAAATGTGTTTTGATAATGTTCATGGCAACAATTTGTGCAAAAAAGAGCGGATTTTTGAATCACTGACTAAAATTATTTGCGGAACTACTGAAAATAAATATCCAGAAGAAGTTATATACTGTTTTGTCAGGACAAGAACGTATATGCGTATCAAGTATTTGAACATGAAATATTTTAACGAACAAGACCAAAAACGCAAAGAAAGAAATAAGATGAGGAAAACTACCCTCTAAGATTTTTCAGTGTGATAGTGTCCACTTTCCTTCACCATAATATGTATGTTCATAATTTATTTACGATGTTTATTAACTACTATATTTAAGAAAAGCATTTATTGTGAATATCGCAGCAATTATGTAGGGCTTAAGGTATTTATTGTATTCCAAATATTGAGTATGTCATTTTTATTGCCTTTATTAAAAATAATATATACGTTAACAATGTAACAAAATTGCGATATTTTTATATTGCTATTGCAATTTCGTTTCTTGTAAACATTATTGTAGATTTTTTCATATTGAAATTAAATTTGCTATAGGGTTGTTTGTATTTTAATTTTACAGTTATAAGATTTTTTATATGTTGTTTACTGTTTACAAACATTTGAAAAATATTTCCTTAACCATATTTCCATTTACATGGCAATAGTTTTGTTAGCTTTTCGGGTAACTCTTCTACATGGATGATAAGATGGTGCGACATCTAAAACATATCACACCACCTTTACATAACTATTAAACTAATAGGTGTTTTCTTTACATAATATTAAAGCACAATGTTGTCTTGTGGCGTAGGTGATTTAGAATTTCCATTTATCTAGAAAAATGCGCTTTCAGAATGTTTTTTAACACACAGTGTTTCGGAAGGTTTTTGAAGAAAAAAATTGACTACCCATTTTATTTTTTTGCAGCTGAATTCGGGCACGTGCATGAAGTATAATTAATCCGTAGGAAGCGCAATGGTTTAAAGTATTGATCTTGAAGATTTGAAAAGATTTATTGAAATAGTGTGAGAGAACAAGCGAGTTGAGTGAGAAGATGTGCGGGAGTGGAGAGGTTAGCTCTCAGCCACATGTGCGCAGTTACGGACAAAAAAAAATAATCCATTCCGCCTCCCCATGGCGAAGGATGAGTGAAAGAGAAACCTGCTAAACCTTCCCCTCCTCCGCGCACGATAGAACCGTATCGGCTGTGTGTTAGAGGGAGAGCGAGATACAATTTCGAGGTTTTGTTAGTTACCGCTAGATGGCAGGCCGCAGAGCGACCATCAGCAACACCCTTCCCGTATGAAGGCCATCTTGCCACTGACGAGCTGGAACTAAGCTCCTGACCTCCCTACATAGTAATGGTCACCCACATAGGCATCTAGACTCTTTAGTGGTCATATGATACAAAATTCATTGTTTTCGGGCCTGTGACCGTTTTTTACCGTGCACCAATCGCCTTAAACATGTTGCCCCTAAATATGTTGTGCTGACATCACAGTAGTAGTCTCAACAGTAGGTAAGAAAATTATCTTTTTCATTTAACATACATTCTTTTCACGAGACAACAAGAACAGTTAATTCAGAAAAATAACACTCCAGATGACATGACAATACACACAATAAAAATAATTCTTATATAAGAATAAAATGATTAACGAGAAAATTAATGTCATTGTGGTAAAACCGTGGGGTGCTTTGTACTACATTTTTACACTAACTCTGCATTTCGGAATAGAACTGGTAAGAAATTATAACAATTCTTATCGAGCACCCCACGCTTTTCCACAATGACAATTTTCTTGTTAATCATTTTATTCTTATATTAAGAATTAGTTTTTACTTTTTAGTTCAATTAACTATAAAAGTGTTTTTTTTTTTTTTAGTTTTTTAAACTATAATTTATTAGTGTTGTAGTTTTTTTCTTCTTAATCTTTATGTTAATCATTTCACATCCCATTATTTTCCCCACGAGTAATGGACAATGAAACAGTTGGATAGGTGTGCCTGGTTCCCTTCAGGTTGACGCTAGCGACATGACATTTTTAGTCACCCTCTTGTCGGTACATTATTTTTTGTCGCTACATCCCCGTGCTGGGAGTGGGTAATTTGCATGCCTGCTGTCTTCCTTGGATGTGGTAGCAGTTTCTCAGGCACCCTCTCCGGAAGGAAATCGTTAATCCTGATGATCCTGATCAGGAAAATGGAACAAAATTATTAAATTATTATTTTGTAATTGGTCCTTGACAAGTGTGCAAAATTTCGAATTAATCTGACCTTTCAAAGTGGATAAAAATTGAGTTCAAAGATTCCGTTAACAAACATACATACATACATACATGTGAAGCTAATAAAAGCGTGTTAAATATCCACTGATGAGAATGAACATATAATCTGGACGACACAATGATAGCATTGACAAACACTGTTGGGTATTTGGAAATACTGTCTATGACAACACATTTGCGACATTTATGGAACTGGAATTTGCACCTGGTATCAGGCACAAACAAACTGATTGGAACCCTGGAAAACAGGGGTTTGTGTGTGTTTGGACTCTTCCTTTTTCTTATGGCCAATGGCAAACACACTAATTGGCAGTATATCTGTGAGATTACGAAACATCAGAATTTTGGGGCTGTTTCTGTACCTATGTCTGTGCATATTTCACCAAAAAAAATAATGAGAGAAAGATTGTAATGTCAGAGAAGGAGCTTTAGTATTGGGGCAGGATACTCATATGTAAACAGTACACTGCTATAAGATAAAGAAAGAAGTTAATAAGCATATATCTTGAGCAGTTGAGTGGACCAGAACAAACCTGTGAACTTCTTGCACCATATAATTAAAACCATTGAAGATTTGTTCACCTACCTTAACTACCACTCCCTAACGTTTTTTTTTTTTTTTTTTTCTTTCTAACTTTTGCAGCAAATATTCCCATTTTGAATTAATAATCTTTTCTATGCATAATTTTTGACTACTTTGTACCATAAGTTTATTAGTGTTTGTTATGTATGGTTCTCTACTAAGATTAAATTAAAGTAGAATAAAAACTATAGGAAGTGTACTGCCTTTACTTACACTAAATGAACATTATTTGAAATTTGCACATAAATTTTAAAACTTTAAAAAACCTTTCTGTAAGAGCATTTTTTTTATTGTGTGTGTCCACTTAAGAACAAAAATTTTTTGCACACAAAAAAATGGTAAGTAAAATTACTCAACAAACATTCCATGAATGTAAGAACATTTTTTTTGTTCCTTTATTTTCGAATGACTACTCACAACATTAACAGTAGTAAAACACGTGGTGTGATGACTTTTATGGATAAAACTGCAATGTTAGATATTAATTTTATATCCATTTTTTCATCATTTAGAATTTGGTGTTAACTTTCTCAGATTAGGACATGATAATATATGACACACACAGGTTACCAATCTTGCTATGGGTTCCCGTTATTTTTTTAGGTAACAAGCCCTTGTGGCCTATAGCAGCTCGAAAGTTTTGAGATTTTGATATCAATTATTACACAGTCTCCTAACAGTTTTAAAGTTGAACTATTGGCTCCATTAAGGGGCCCGCCTACCTGGTCACACACACGGTGTGCAGAGCTTCAGGAAAAACAACGCGATTTCAAAACTACTCAAGATATCCGAGTGGGGTATGTTTATGAAAAGCATTTAAGAGTTCACTGAGGCCCGAAAAGTACTTTTAATTATGGATCATGTTTTTAAACTGTATTTCTAGAAGAGTTAAAATGGCTAAAACGCATGTTTTCAGAGTAATTTTTAGGTGTAAAACAAGTGGTACAGATTCTTGAAAGCACTTAAGGGACTTGCATTACACCTTTATCTTAATTTCCCCGTAATATAAAAATACGGTCACCGCATAAATTTCACAGTTATCATGTGACGACGAGAAGACTGCGCGCCAGTTCAGAGCCTTGAGCTTAGAGGCGATACCACGCTAGAAATACCATCGAGCGTCGAGCTTATCATTCCGCCTCATACACCCCTGACGAGGCGGGCCCCTTAAAGTCATGAAAAATGTACAATAAATCTCTGATCATTTGTAAAAATCCTCAGATATCTTCAGGTTTCTTCTCACTGTGTTCTGTATAATTGTGGAATAACCTATTTGTTGTCTAGTAAAGTTTTTTTTTAAAATTTAGTACATCGAAAAACCCTGGCCAGAAAAAAACTCAACTATCAAAATACAAACAAATTATGTCAGGTCTTATGTAAATTTCTTTTGTATTCAACTTACGAACATAATTCATTGTTACATCTTTCGATACTAAATGAAAACAGCAAGGAAAATGTACCACAGGATCAAGGGGTAGATTTGTATTTGTGATTAGGAACGTTTACTGTTTGTTGTTGTTCTGTTTTGTTGTTCATGTTATTAACATTCTATTTGCTGTCCCATTAACTGTATCTCTATTCACATCATCTCTATGTATATTTATTTATCAATTTGTATGTATATATGTATGTTGTGCTTACTCAAAAAGTCTTCCAAACTGTTGGTAGGCATATCACAAACAAATAAATAAGTTGCACAAGAAGTGTTAGTCACGGATACTTAACCTCACTCTTTACAAATAGCAGTAGTTCATGCATACATTTGGCAACAAAATTTGCAATTAGCTAAACATTGACAGGAATAGTCCGTAAAAGACAATTCTATATTCAAGTACTGAATAATCTAATCACCACATAACCATAGTTACTTAATGATTTCGCCACCAGTGTGTGCTAAGGTTCAATCACACCTGACCGTTGAACTTATTTTTTTGCCAATTAGGAAGAAATATTTGGATTCAGAGGCTGTGGAAGAATTATTTTGCTTCTAATATTTTTTTTTATTTTGCACATGAGTTTTAATAATTTCATAATATAAAAATGGTTAATTATTTATAAGCTATGTTTTCTATTAAACAATTATTTAATGACTTTTATAAACTTAAAAGGCAAATTATTATGTCAGTTCTAGCATGTACTGAAAGCAAGAAATTATGTTGTATTCAATTTTGGATTAACGTATGTAGTCTTTGTCTTCAAATATTTTTTAGTAAATCACTCAATTAAATCAATAAAAATTAAGTTTTCCCCAAACCGTGAAAACTTAGGTTTCTATAGTTTTTGGAAGACTTAAATTTTATTGATTTAATGAATGATGTACTAAAACCAAAGAGTTTAAAGACAAAGGTTACATATGAACTGTTAATCCAAAACTGTCTACTTAAATGATTTCATGTTTTCAGTACATGTTAGGACTGACATAAAAATTTGCCTTTAAGTTAATAAAAACTACTCAATAAAGACTTGTTTAGTAGAAAAACCTTTTAAAAACAATTAAATATCAATATATTATGAATTTACTAAAAAAAAAAATGTGCAAAAGCCACTAAAGATTAGAGGCATAAATTTAAGATACTATCCTATTTTAATGTATGAATTACTTATTTGTAGAAATGCAAAAATTAACTTTGTGCTCACTCATATATTTTAAATTTTTTTTTATAAATGTTAAATAACACAAAGCATATATTGAGCAACAAAGCATAACACACAATGGTTACATAGTGAAACATGAAAGAATAACTTTATATGTATATATATATACACACACAGATATATATATATATACATATACATATATACATATACATGAGCGAGTCTTTCAGTATTTGCCAAAGATGTGTAATAACTAACCCGGTAATGAGTAAATTTTGTGTTCTCACGTTACAAATATGAAACCAGAAACAAAATTTAACGTAGAATTCTTTAAAATAATGCAGTGTGTGATAAATATAAGCAAATTGTGGTTTAAACTAAATTTACACGAATGACACTAAGTTTCCACACTGATTATTAGAATTTGCTGCCGGAGCAGCTATGTTGATTATCGAATCATTCAATTTGTAGAGTGAAATTTTAAAAATATAATGAAACTGCTCCGATAAAAGAAAAAGACTTGAGAAAATACTAAACCTCGGCTTTTGACCTGATTTTCGACAATTTAATTAAAAAAAAACTGCCTATCTTCTAAGATTAATTTTAAAAACTTAATACTATAAAGTTTCCCTTTGGCTTTGTGAACTTTGGTTTGCGCCATCCGCCACAGATGGCAGCACCGTGGTTACATATTTCCGTTCCACGCGTCTACAGTTTCATTACTCCTACCGAATTGCTGTATACTGAGAGCTAATATGTTGCACATCAAAAATAAATCAAAATGACAAAATGACGATGCAACAACCCACCATGCTTAGCAAGCCTCCTGAATTTACTCCCAATGATAAGCGATTGCTAACTTTAGCATTTCTGCAAAAAAGAACCACGTTTGGTCACACAGCTTCAACGCCGGCGCTTGTTCTGTGTGTTTCAGTTGCGATAGAGCTGATCGTGCAGCACATCCAAGACTTCCTCAGCAACAGGCTGCAGGAGAGCTCAATCCCTTCGCCTGCAGCGTCGCCCGTGCATGCGCCCCACCGCATCAACCACGCCGACACCCAGTTCACCCGACCTCACTAGCCGCTCGCTTGCACAACGAAACTGCACCTCATACCTTAGTGGGCCTCTCGAAATAATGTAACACTTTGGAGATGCCCAGCAATACATACTTCACAAGGCTTTTTTTTATACCATCCTGCCTCTTGAGAACTATAAGCTTAATATTTTAAACCTTGTAAACTATCTAAAACTTTACATTTTATTGTTTTTTTGTAATGAATTGTCTTTTTAAATTGCTTTTATTGGTTATAAAAATTTTAAAGCTTGAGAAATATTTAACCACAGTTAGATGTTACTTCTTGCCAATGCAGTACAAAATAATTAGTTGTGTAGTGAAGTCTTTAAGCATGCTCATGTATATTATAGCCATATTTTAACATACGAAAAGCAATAAATGTGTATAATTGTTATTCATCTGTTCAAAATGTAAAATTGTGAATTTTTTTTAATTTAATAGCTCAAACAATAGTAACTATTTAATGTTCCTCAATTTATACACAAGTTTTATTTGTGAAATTTCTTTCAGTGATATTATATTTTAATGTTGAATTTGCTTCAGAGTTTATAAATGTTGTAACAATACAGTAAATAAATTGTTTTTAGGATTACGCTTGCATTACAGTTATTTTTTTTTTGTGTACAATTGTTGTTACCTGAATACTAATAGACACAAAGATTCATAAACAAGTTCATATTAGTTTTCCGTAGTGAGACAGGGACCAAATCAGATTACAGGTACGAGCACATTCTAAAGAAACACAAGTTGAAAATAACAGCAGTTAATGTCTACACGAGGCCAGCAAACAGGTCCCTGACGAAGGTCTGGCGTGGGTGTAGTCCCAAACCGCCTGGCAATAATAACCGACTTTCCCGTCAGCACACATGTTTCCTTTTGAGTCTGCAAACAGTCGTTCATAGTTTTGTAATATTTCTTGTTTATCGTTCAAAGGAACACGCCTGCTAATTTCAAATTTAACGTTCTAATAGTAAACGTTTTCACTACTAAAGGTTTTCTCGCAAACAGTGAAACCAGGTGTGTCGCATGCAGCACGCTAAGCCAATAAGCAGTCATGTTTTTGCCTATTTGTATAAAAAAAAAAATCATTTTGATACTCCCTCTCCTCTATATATATGTATTGAAAGAATTGTTACTACTAATTATGAAACTTATGTAACTGAGAAGCAATATAGACAGACTCGTGTTCAACTTGAAATCATTATCACAAACATGAAAGTAACACAGTTGTAAATTAAATATGACACATACATAGTTTATTTAATTATAGCTGTACATGAATCAGAACTTGAAAGAAAATTATAACCCAATGTTTTGGCCCAATGGATGCTCACTATGAATATTCCATATTACTCATTAAATTTATAGTGCAATAAATCAATAAAATATATTCATAAGTTACTAACATTAAACATGTTGATACTAGAAATCGTATTGTCTAGCAGTGGACATTAATCTAAATTTGAAGCAACTTTTGCTGTAGTGTATTGGCCACTTACACCACTGACATTATCTACGTTAATTCGATATTTGAAATAAGATTGCTGATAAAAACTGTTGCACTATTACATTTTACAATTGGACTGATTACCCCCCCCCCCCCCCCCCCCCAATCTATTTAACCTATCGATCGGTTAATTCAATGCTTCGAAGTAGGTTCAATTAAGTTATGTTTGATGTATGTACAAGTAGTATAAATTAAAAATACAATGTGCTTATAACCAAATTATATGCAGTTGCTTGTTATGCAAATTTACATTTTACCTTACTGACAGCTAGATATGATTAATAAAGCACAACCAGCAACTCAAGAAATTATATTTTGTGCTTTGTTCTGATAGGACGTGAGAATGATTATGAAAACAAAATTATTTTTGTTAAAAAATCATGCAACTTGTATCATATTTGCAATTGAAAAACTGCTGATCGAGATCTCCTTGCCAAAAATAATGTACACTTTATAAAAGATAAACAATTATAATTTTTTTGCTTACTGCCTTTACTTTATTTGCAATAAAATCAAATACTTGGTACTTTTCCAGTCAATTGAAAACAATTTGAATGTCAATATTTTAAAAATCATCTTTACCACAGCCAGGTTTTGTAGTATACTACTAAATCAATACATTCATCAACCCTCAGAAATACATATTTCAAACACCTAATTTTATCACTTTAGATGTAATTAAAAAAAAAACACCGTAAAATCTGTTTGAAAATACACACTGGGATGCAATGAAATTACAACTTATTTTTAAGATAAAACAAAGAATCAAGAACTGCTCAAATTAAATATTACAGTATTTGAAATCTATTTACTTGAAAGAAACAAATTTTTATTTTCAAAAATTATTGGATAAATAGCAAGATAAACTCTGTTTCCTTTGAGCTTACCGTCAAACAGTAATATGACAATTCCAATTTGGTTGTTTATATCTAGTACTTATAATGAAAAAACACATTCACTGACATTTTAAAAAAATGATGATAGGTTTCCCATTCAGTTTGTGACAGTACACTTTGTAGAATTTCAGGAAACATTCACTGGTAATATAGTTCCAGGTTCATCCCATCATGGATTTCATCTGGAATACTTGTTAAAGAAAATTCACAAAATTGCTGTAGAGGTTGTGATTGTTAGGAGTAAAGAAAATTATTCCACATAAGCAATTAAAAATTACTAATTAATAATAAGTAGTAGGCACACATCACAAAGAAAAAAGCACACAAAAAAGATGCAAAATAATAACAGTGAAATAAAGCTTGGGTAGAAAAAAAAAAAGCAATTTTTGTTCACACATCCCCGCTTAGTATCGTAAGCTTAACAATGTGACACACGGTCAGAAGAAGATGGTGTTTTGAAATGCTTCCAAGGTTTGGCAACTATTCATAGGTAGCCGAAATCACTACAGGTTGTCCAAACAAAACAAATTATGAGAGTGAATTTTACGATGCATGCACATTACGCAACAAAATTGTTACAGTATGAAAAAAGACTACGTACTAATAAAAATTATTTATGTGCTTTTAAAAATCTTATACTTTAGTGATTGATATTGAATTCTAGTCCATATCATTAAAAACATTTTATGTGAATATTAGTGATCAAAATTCCTTCTATAAACTTTTTCCAGTGTATATCAGCAAGGTTATGTTCCTAAATATAAAATTTATTTGCATTACAAATTATACATTATGTATTATATAATTAAAATTAATAAATTAGGACTAACATTAAGCATATTTATTGACTAGCTGCCCGACCCGGCTTCGCACGGCTATACTAATGGAAAAAATTAAGCAACATCTCCCATTTACAGTAATGGTAAATAAAAAAAAATTCAGTGAAAATTTATTACAATGCTGTTTAATGTACTGGAGAGAAAATGAATAGCACCGATGGTTTCCCGACTCGTGCACGCAACGTACAACTGATGTACCCGTACTTCGCTACGGCAGTCTACAGGCAGATCACTCTTGCGCCGCTCATTATACATGCGTCCTTGTGGGTACGCCACTGCCGCGCGATGCCCGTTGCCATGGAGACGCAGAAGGCATGAACAATGCCAAATCCTGTTCTCATGCAGACAAAGTACCCACTGTTGCCTGGTTTTAACCACCCATGGGATCTAATTTTCGGAAAATGTCATCCTGCGTAACATAAGGAACATTACTGTGAAGTTTCAAGTCTGTAAAATAGATATACTTGAAAAAAAGGGCAATAAAAAAACAAATTAAACAGAGAGAGAGGAAAAAAAACAATAGTTTAGGTTTGCGATTTAAAGTGATAAAAAGTATTTAAATACTAATTGAACTCTTATAAGGGTTCTGATTGCTTCGTTGTTAATATCACACGGGTGTTTTTTACTTGTATGGGAAAATTAAGAATGATAAGGCATCTAGTGCGTGGCAACAATGTTAATAGGCAATAGGAAATAAACTTCTAGTGCCTGCGGCATTGTCAACACACACTTCGTACGTGTACTGCATGTTGTATCTAACCCCCTCCAACGCATTTGATTCTAAATTGGACTTTTAGTAAGGATCCCTAATGTTATTGATAATATAATATAGCCTATAGCCTTCCTCGATAAATGTACTATCCAACACAGAAAGAATTTTTCAAATTGGACCAGTGGTTCCTGAGATTAGCGTGTTCAAACAAACAAACAAACAAACTCTTCAGCTTTATAATATTAGTATAGATTATTCATTATTAATTAAAAATTATGTGATTATATTACTAAATGAAAAAATTTATTTTTCACACATTTTTATATTAATACTAGCTTCAGTACCCGGCTTTGCCCGGGCTGAACACCGGGTGATATATTGTCCGCAAGTTACAGCAAAATGGATAGCGATATGCCCAGTGTGGTGGACATTAAGAAATGACACATAATTACTGTTTGTGTATCTGTGACCTATGGTTTTCTGTTTACCCATGGCGATCGGTTGAAAGGTTTAGAAGTTGATGCGCTACAGCGCCATCTAGCGGCGAGTTACAAAAAAAATGGATAGCATAAAAACCCTCTCCATGATAAAAACACTTCGATGTGCCAACTTTTTTTCGGTCTCAGCAGCCCTAAGACTCTTGATACTCAGCAGATAAATTATAAATACTAAACCAAACTCCTTGCAAATAAGTAGGTAATGTAAAAAAAAAATAACAATATTGACAAATAGAAAATATTAGTAGGCCCTACCTACCTATGAATAAATTTCGAAGAAATTTATAAGTTTAAGAATTTATGCACCTACATAATATTAAACTTGAAACTATTCACACAATAAAAACCTAAGAATGTTAGTGAAACTAATTTTTTTTATGTCATAATACCTAAAATACGGATGTTTACAAAATGACACAAAGTATAAATAATGACCAATTTGACAAAAAAAAAATTGTACAACTCGAATGACATTGAAAACATACACGTGAAATTTAAAAGAATTAAGAGTGCCCTAGGTAGGGAGGAAAAATATATATAGAAGAAATTAATTTTAAAAAATGGGTGCGTGTACTTAGGTACGCGCATGTGAAGTTATACTTCTTTGGCATCATTAAAAAATAGTTTTTAATTGCATACAAAAATATTGCGTGGAGTCCCTCCGCGTGGAAGAATTGAAACTTCGTAATGTGGAAATGAAAATAGGAAGGGGCAGAAATTGATTTTTAGTGAAATTATATTGTATCAAATCAAACTAAAAAATAAAGGAAATAAATTTGTAACGAATCATAGATTGATCTTCAGAGAGAGAGAGAGAGAGAGAGAGGACACCTATTCAATGTCTATAAAACTAACTTTTTTATGAGAGCAGATTTTCATGAAATAAATAATGAAATCATTCAACGATAAAACCTGTTTATTTAATTAAGCGGACGGGTTCGCCCCAAGGAGAAAATAACGCGGCGTGACCTCGTGGACATAGAGAAATGACACACTCACTATTTATGTGTCTATGAAACATGATTTTTTTCTGCAATTTAAATTGTAATATACAAAAACGGTAATGAAAATTGAAACAAATATGGCGACACTACAAACTATCAAGAGCTTTTTTTTTTCTTACTCTCTACTTAGTTCCTTACAATAGCAAAACGTAACGTAATGGCTTGAAAGCTATTGCTCGGTAGACATTGAGGAATGACACTAACAGTTTGTATATCTATGACACACATTACATTTTTTAGTTTTTTCTTAACTCAGAAACGAGATAAAATATCCAATTGTGAATCCAAACCATCCTCGAATCCCGTGAACTCACACAAAAAATTTCATCAAAATCGGTCCAGCCGTCTAGGAGGAGTTCAGTGACATACACACGCACACAAGAAATATATATATAAAGATTAAATATGGAATACTTAAATTTTTTAATTTGATTTAACTGATACCTTACCAACTGTATTTATAAAAACTTTTTTCATTTTATTGAATTTATAGTATACCAAACATATTTATAATATCACTCCAGTCCTTTTATTTTTTTAATTTAAATATTTACATGAAATGAAAGTTAGGTTTTTATTCCGCCAAGTAAGTACAACTTCTAATGCAAATATGCAAGACAAGTGATGCCAGCGAAACTGGCGGTGTGGAGTGTATATAAGTTTTCAAATGCGTGAAACTTATTACAGTACTGGCAATTAGTGGCATGGAGTAGTAGTAAATAGGTTGAAAGCAATGCAGTAAATTGTTGCGCGCTTTGCCAATGCTAATTGGCCAGTTTCCCATATTGTTTGGTTATGATATTTGATCCAAGTCAGTACCCAAGTGGTTTGGAGCCCACTACTATCTCAGAGGTCCCATCGCCTTAAGCCTCTGTGAATACTAGCCGGAGCGAAAATCTGTTGGATTCCACGGAAAAGGAAGGGGGGGAAGGGGGATTGTTTAACATTCCTGTTTGACAGTTATGGTTTTGCCCAAGCAAGCCCCCCACAATGAGACGCTTTTAATTCCAGGGATGGAGGGAGGGGGAGTTAGGCGCACCTAGGATTCACACCCATGCATAATAGTACGACCTAAAACCCTTCACTTGCCTTCACTGCCTTCAACTATTCATGCTAATGGGCCTGGGCAGCAGGCAACACCAAGTGCTCCTATGCTATCAGAACAGCACCAATAATAGTTTAACAGCATATATCGCCAAATGGCACAATATCGCTTTGCTACTAGCATGTTTGTAACTAGTTAGGTTTTTTAAAAACCTTCAAAAAATTTTAGAACTTTTTAAATTATGTGTTTATACATATGTAATGTAAACATATTGCTACATTTATGATGTGGGGGAAGGCTGGATTCGTAGGGGATAGCCCAAATCGGTTTTCCAATTACAGTTTTATTAATTACTAGTATTTACATTAATAATAAATAACTGTACACCTATCCCTCACTTAGCACGTCTTCAAATTGCGCTGATTCATTTAGCGCGATGTGATTTTTACTGCCCCAGGATTGAATAGCACGTCTGTAAATTTCAGTTAGCACCAAATCTCGGCAGGCAAAAAAAAAAGTCAAGCATGACGCCACAAAGTCTGTTTCAACTTCTATAAACAACAAATGTGCCGTGGGATACAGTTAGCCAAGCAAGGGGGGAAGAGATGCACACGCAGGTCTGTCTACGCTATCGGCTGTTGTACAAACATCAGCTATGGAAAGTTAAATTGCGGCTATGGAGTGTAAAGGACCAAATGTTTTCACTTCTGCGCGTATGCCGCCGTGCCATACCTGTGTCGCCTGGCTACAAACTGGGCCGTGAACTCAGTCTAGCCAGTGGCAGGGAATTCACTCAAAAGCAACGTCTGCCCATTCAGCTGCCGGTAACTGTATGTGCTTGATACTCATAATGCATTGTGTTTTAGTATTTGAGACAAAACTAGAAGTATTACGGCACGCAGATTTTCATGAAGACCATGCTTATGTTGGTCGCACTTTAGTTTTAAGCAAGTCAACTGTGTGCACAATCGTACAAAATAAGGACTCTAACCAAAAGTTAGTATAAGTCTGATCCTGTTGGTTGTACTAGCGGGAATATATTTGACATTAGATACCGGAACAGAAATGAACAGATGATTTACATGGAAAAGGTTTTTAAATGAATGTTGCAATGAAAAAAATAATCATTGCCTTGACAGGATTGGTGTGAAGCAGGTGGTGATACGCGAATAAGCACTTTAATTTTTGAAAAATTAAAATGTAATTATCCGAACAGTAATATCAGTTTCACTATCAGTAAAGGATGGTTTGGAAAGGTACGCGACGTGAGTTGAAAGTCACGCCCAGGCGGGCAAGTCAGCCAGCCGACTGACGATAACTATCTCCCGTTACGCTGTGTCGTATGTGTCATACAAAGTGCGATGGGAGGCATATAAAGATAAATGGTGTGGCTTATTTATGGTTGAGTATTATTCAATGCATTTATATCACGTAAAGAATATTTTCCTACACAATTTTGGAACAAATTAAATAAATTAGCCTTGCTATTTATGGAAACTAATGCTTCAGAATACGTGATTTTGAATAACAAGAGCATTTTTAGGAACGAATTAGTCGTGCTAAGTGAGGGATAGGTGTACTTAAAAATTTCAGACCACAAATCACTGGCACTTAAATGTTGGTCAAGTTACACAGTTCGCACTTCGCACTGGAACTAGGCTAAACAGTGGTTCACCCTTTACCATGCACCTGTCCACACACACAGTCTCACGCCACTCGGTAGCACTCTCGCGATCCCGTCGCTCTGCGTCGTGCCACTCTTGCTGGGGGTCTTTCACCCTCTTCGCCGATGTCGCACTTTCCTTCGCTCTCGGAACTCTGGAACTGCTACGGGACTCGCTCGGAACTCGGCACTCACGCGGCACACTCCTTCGCAGTACTCGTCGCGAGCTCATGTCGCTGAACTCTCACTGTACTCGCAACACTCACCGGTCCTCACCGTCGCGGGACTCTGTCGCCAAAACGGTTTGCTTGTTTCTTCCTTTTTCCTCTCTATTCCTTCTCTCATAGCTCCTTGTTCATACAGCATGTCCTGCCAGCTCTTTTACGTAACTTCTTGGTTCCTCAAATCTTCTTGTTTCTTCTGGATCTCGTCAGGACTGCATTTAGTCTCTCCTTTTACCATTTTCATGACTCCTTGTGTTCTCATTGTCTCTTCTCAGTCTTTGTTCATCTCTTCTTGGTCTTTCTTCACCTCTTCTGACCTAATGCCCGAAGCATCGAGAATAGCGTTGCTCGCTCGCGCCACTAACCACTCAGCGAAAAATAACGGCGCTGAGGCAGGACGATGCTTGGGGGGCGAAGGGGGGTAGCGATGACCCTTATAATTCGGCCAGGCATGCAAGGCATGCCTTACGTCAGCAGTCCGCATGTGATCGTGCAGGGCTGCCAGCCAACTCCGAACCTGGCAACGCAGTCTGGTCTCTCGCGTTCGTAACAATATGTAAAAAATTTTGTTACTAAGAGGGATTACCACTGTGTTTACTGTACTTATAATTTTAATAAAAAGAAAAATGTAAAACAAGTCCAAAATGTGAAATCCTTCCTTAAACAATACCAATAGCCTAACAAATATTTTGTTGGGCCCCTCCCCATCCGGAGTAAGATGACGAATAGTAGGTAACTAATCCAGAAACATAGATAGAAGGTTGGTGCCCCGGTAACCATGAGTGTCACCATCTGCACCTACTAGGCAGGTGCAGCGGAATTCTCCAGTCAGTTTGAATGTGGCAGCTTTGAGAGGCAGTCTGTTTCGTGAGCCATTGTTGTAATATTGAAGGTAGGTATGTTAAGCTATAACGAGAAAAGAGTCCATTTGTATTAAATGTTTATATATGTAAAATGAAACGCTGACTTTTGGGAGTATTTTAGTGTAAAGATTGTTGAAGAAAATTTTTTAATGTTGTTAGTGATTTTGGTAAAGCAAAAAAAGGGCTGCTGGAGCAAGTTGAAGGGGGCAAGATGACGAATTTGTCCTCTTGCCCCTGCAATCGTCAACTTGCCATAGGTAAAGACAATGTGAGCATTATTTTGTAGTAAATGTGTTATTTAAACCAATGATGTACAGATATGAAGAACATTTATGTAAAAGCAAAATAATAATGAAATTATAAAATACTATAAATAGTTCCTGTGTTAATAGTCGTAACAATTTTGTTTGATTTTTTGCATATGCCCAGGCATTATAAGCGGAGAACGGAAAGGAGTTGGGAGTGACGTAGAGATGACTGCTGCTGTGAATTTTTGTCGTGATAATGGTATTGTGATGGTCGGATGGCCACCACATAATTCGCATAGATTGCAGCCATTGGATTCGGCCCTTTGAAGACATTCTACTCACAAGCCTGTGACAATTATTTGATATCACATCCCGGACAACAAATAACTGATCGTAATGTGGGAAATCTCTTCGCTGCAGCTTATTCAAAAGCAGCTACTGTAGGCAATGTCATCAAAGGGTTTGAGGCTACTGGGATAGAGCCTTACAACCCTCAGATAGTCAAAGAATGTGATTTTGCTGCTGCGGCTACATCGGATAGAAAACTTCCCGGAAGTGAAGAACCAATGTCCACTTAAATACCAATTTCATCTGACCATGCATCAAACGATATGTGGCTAAATTATATGCCTAATGCTTCAGGAGCTGATTCATTAGCCCAGTCTTAAAACTGCAGGGCCTTCTTCTGGGAAGGCCAATGCAAGTTCATGTAGTAAAAAGGTATCGTTTTATGATTTAAAACCATTGCCAGTGGCCCACAGGACAACCGCGACAAGGAAAAGAAGTAAGGATCAGAAGATAGGATCAGCTTCAGTATTAACAAGCTCGTCAATTAAGAACATGTTGTTACAAAGAGATAGAGAGAAGCTGAAAGAAGAGAAGAAAAATGAAAGAAAAACTAAGAAAACTGAAAAAGAAGCTCTGATCATTCTGTAGCAAAACCATCAAGCCAAAATAGTGTTTCTTGCCCTGCATGTGAAGAAGTTTACGTGGAACCTCCAAATGAAGACTGGATTCAGTGTTCCATATGTTCTGAGTGGTGGCATGAAAACTGTTACAATTATGTGCGTGACTATTGTTAATGACATTATTCAACACAAAAACATGCAGTTTTTCGTTACTATGTGGCAAGGAATTGTATCAATGTTGTTCAAATATGTTACAATATATCTTCTTTACAGCCTGCATGTTGTTTAGTGTAGGGTATCTATAAAACTATTGGGTACTTTCTCTATAAATATATATATTTTTGTTTCGTCATCTTACCCCAATAGGTTCGTCAACTTACCCCACTCCTGGGGCAAGATGACGAATGTACTAACTAATTAGTTTCTTGTCAATAACTTCCGAACTACGCACATTAATACAACCTTGTTACATTTTTAGGTAGAAAATAGTATTTACTTCATATTGGAACCAAATTAGATATAATATATGCTTATTTATCTGTTAAAGGCCATTTCAAAGCTTAACATCGTCAACATGCCCCGGTCTCCCCTACTTAATATAAAACTTTTCAAATCCAAACATTTAAAAAAAAACTTAAGACTGGTAATGCTATCAGGCATACCTGCAAAAGTGTTCTGCACGTATTGTGTAACTTGTAAGATCTCCAGTCAAGTCTATTAGCAATAGACTTATAATTTTTGTCCTATTAACAGGTTAAACTAATGCATTCAATAGAAATCTCACAACTCAATCGGGCCCCGAGGAGTATGCATCCCTTCCTTTCCCCCTTCCCAACAGTCCCGTTGGTTGCCATGAGTGCTGGGCTAACATGCATGGTCTACTATAAAAGGATACAGTCCTGCAGTTTGATATGGTCCTTGAAGATGGTATACCACTTCTTCAGCACTATTTTGTCCCACCTCGTACCCGTCTGCGCAGCAATCAACTTTTTGAGATCACCGATAGTGTCATCCGGGTTGCACTTTACCCGCACTTTCTTTCCCAGACGATCGTTGCACGTCACTTCCAGCATTGTTGATGCTCAGCTGGGACCCTTGTAGACTGCTGAAAGCAAAAAACTGTTGATACATGACTTCACAGTTCCAAGAGCAACTGACAATGTCATCTTATCTGATTCTAGGGCAGCCCACCTGAAGCAATGTAGGTAACATGATACCAGTATGCTGACATATGCTCTGTACATGCACATAGTCATAAAACAATTAAAAAGTCATTTTAAATTATGAAACATATGAAAATAACTTAAGTATGAAATTTAAGAGTACCTACAATGGAACACATGAATGTACGGATGCATATGGACTACACGGAACGGAGCTTGGTAAATATTTACAATCGCGGTAGATGCCAAAAAAAATGCCAAAAATCTGAAAATACTTTTATTCTGTGCCCTTTCACTTCCTCTTTTCAAAACAACCGGCGGAGGTAAGAAATTCCAAATACTTTAGGAGATATCGAATTTTTTAATTTCATCATATGTAGAGTCGCGGTATATGCCAAAAAAAATGCTAAACATCTGAAAATACCTTTATTATATGCTCTTCAACTTCCTCTTTTCATTAAAAGCGGCGGAGATTTGAAATTCCAAATACTTTAGGAGATATCGAATTTTTAAATTTCAGCACAAAACCAGCGCATTCCTGTGGCGTGCGTGCACCATTGTTTCTTGTTTACGTACGAGTATCTATTTTTTTATTGGATAATGATGTCACGTGATTGTTCGTGATAGGCCAGAATTCAAATGAACTAATACGTGATTATTTAGTTCAATTATTGTTTAAAACGGTGTTTAATTACCGCCTCCAACTTACGTGAGTTTTTAACGTTTCTAATTTTAAAGTCTTATTTGTTATTTTGATATTGTTGCGCAAGTAATAAGTAACAAAAAAATTTACGTGAGTTGTTACTGTACATCCTTTGTTACGGGTTTGTTAGGTAAGGTCAGTTACATTATAAATAATTTAAAACTAAAGAATAATTAAAATTAATTCACATTATTTTTAATATCACCTTAGTTTTAAAGTATTTATAATGTAACTGACCTGACCTAATCGACCATTTTAGTTTACTGTTCACCCTCTGTCCGGGTTTGTTTGGTCAGGTCAGTTACATTATAAATATTTTAAAACTAAACATCCATTAAAATTAATTCACAAAAAAATTTTTAATGTCGGCTAAGTTTGAAAGTATTAATAATGTAACTGACCTGACCTAATCAACCATTTTATTAATTACGCATTCTTGATTCACGTATTCACGAACACACGGCAAAATAACAAAAATGGCGCCGCTCGAATGGTTCCACAGGTCTTGTATTGCAAAATTAAAAAATTCGATATCTCCTAAAGTATTTGGAATTTCTTATCTCCGCCGCTTTTAATGAAAAGAGGAAGTTGAAGAGCATATGATAAAGGTATTTTAGGATTTTTTACATTTTTTTTGGCATCTACCGCGACTCTACATATCATGAAATTAAAAAATTAGATATCTCCTAAAGTATTTGGAATTTCTTATCTCCGCCGGTTGATTTGAAAAGAGGAAGTAAAAGAGCATAGAATAAAAGTATTTTCGGATTTTTAGCATTTTTTTTGGCATCTACCGCGATTGTAAATATTTACCCGGAGCTTAACATCTCCCAGCAAACCACACTGGAGTTTTCTACTGAAGACATGCAATTCAGCTCTTCTGTTTTCGTTACTCCGTGTGACCAGTAAGTAAAGAATGACAGTTATTTTGTCGTGCAAATTCGTTCATTTAAAGTTGGTCAAAAAATAGCTAAACAATGTCGATGTTTCCATTCGTTACTTTTCCGTGCATTGTGGATATTTCAGATGGATAGTGAAAAACGATGATATCTTTCATTTCCGTGAAACGTGTTTTACATGTCATTGCAGAAAGAGGATAATCGTCAAACTGACGAAACGTTTTTACGTGAGTTCCTATGATATAACATGATATAACATGATATAACATGTGATCCCATTCCGCTATATGTATATATATTTTTTTAATATAATGAAATCCATACCTCTCAATTCTTCTCTACTTCACCCCCAGTAAACAGAAAACTATAAATTCTTTACACATTCACAAAAACACTATTAGTATGCGTTTACCTCTGAATGTAAGAGTTTATTTTGATATAACCCTTTCAGAATGTTTATAACCAAAAACGCACACGAATTGTAAACAATGCTAAATGTCAACACACATTTGCATTACCTTTGGTTTCATTCTAACAGCAAATAAAAAAAATTAAATAAACCTAAAACTGATCTGATGACAATTTTCAAGACAAATATTATATATTGTGGGATAGTAACTAAAATTAAATATCATTAGAAATATGTAACACCTGACCACCCTCGGCTTTAGGTCCCTGATTCCCCGTTTGCGTAATTGCCCTGTCTTGCCCGTGCAGCTCTCGTCGGTGAGGTGTGGGTCCAGGCCAACGTGGCCGGGACCGGGAAATACGGAACCTGGAGGGAATTTTAGGTAAGGATGAAGAATGCTAGGCAGTTCCAAGGATAACTCGGTGTTGTCTGTTCCACGAGCCCCTTTTATTGTCGCACAGTGAGCCTGCCGCAGCCTGGCGAACCCGTCGCGGAATGAGCGCCCTCCCCGCTACGACCCGGACTCCCGGAAGAAAGTCTCGTCCGTTAACACGTCCTGACACAAACTGGGAAGATAATCCCGTAACAATGGTTCCGGTTAAAATTGCTCCGTAATGATGCGCAGCGCGTGCGCAGTCCGTCACGTAAAAGTCTCGTACTGACTGAAAGGTTCGGTGGTCCGTAACTGCGCGTACACGGCCTATGACGTTCGTCTGGTGACGTCCTGGAAAACTCGTAAAACTCAATACGGTGAGCGATACAACGGATGCAGCTCAGCTGCAAAGATAACCCGTGACGTTTCACTGTCGTCGGACTGCGAGCTGAGAAGACAAGCAGCGCGGAGCGGCGAGCACGTCTGCTCTCGATCGCGCCCAGAACACCACTGCGTTCTCCCGCCCGCGGACCGAGGCCCGCGGGCCGTGGAGGAGGGGGGGAGAAATTGGCCGGCGTGGGAGAGGTCCGCCCCGCGACGCGCCAGGCTACGATTACATTACTAGCACTGCAAAAGTACTTGAGAAAAATCACAGAATTATTAACACAACTTAGCGAGTAATTAATTAAAAAGCAAATTTACACATGAATAAATTAGTTACGATTACAAAATATACACAATTGTTGAGGCTCGTGACCATTTAAAAATACATAAAAAACAGAATTATTTTTAACACAAAAAGAAGCCCACTGGCATTCTAGGGCACACGCGGGTGCGTCCCTGACTGTAGCACTTCACAGATTGTGCACTGGGGGGACAAAACTCCCTTAGGACCACGTCGGTGGACAGGTACGGCTTCTGCATCTGGGAGGGTACGACGATTGTCGTCATATGCCCCCCCTCTCCCGAGACCGTCCTGGCACCCGACGTCGACCTAGACCGGCAGCTGCGTCCGCGTCCGGCCACGTGTCTGGTCGTCGGAGTTCGTTACGTCATTCTGTATAGGTCGGGCGAACTGGGGCAGGAGCTGCATCACGCTGCAGCGTAGCCCCCCGGTGGCCGTCTGTCGTACGTCTCGGGGCTTGTACTGACCCCCCCCCCCCCCCACTCGTAGTCCCGAAGGTAGTGATGGGCAGTCGTCTCACACGTGGACCGGCACAACGCCGGTCCTCTCCCCGCGTGAGTGGTCGTCATCGGCTCCCCGGAAGGCAAGTCCAGGACCACCTGCTGGGCCCTGTCGACATCGCCCTCACCACTGAGGAGCCGGACCGTTACCCCATCTGTCACGTCCTTGTTCACGTCCGTCCTCGTCACCTGCCGTTCCCAGGGGTGGACGCATCTTCGTCCATGTCTCTGGACAGGCTCCAGCAACATCACTACTGGTTCACTCAGGTCGACCAGGTCGCCATGTGTAGTGTCGTCATGCGTCACGTGATGAGTGGTCTGTCATTAATGTTGGCGTTGGCGTTGTTGTCATCGGGCGGAAGTACCCGGTCCACAAAGCGCTCCAGCACTGCCATGCTCGCGCCACGCAGCCCCCTTCCGCCCCTCCTGTCGGGCGTCCTTGCCCCGCCCACTCTCGCCAGCCGAGAGCCGCCGTCTCCTCCCTGATGTCCCCTCGTAGGGGGCGGAGTCGGTATTGTCGTGCGGACCCGTTCGTGCGTCGTGCCCAGTGTGTCATCGTCTCCGTCAACGTCCCCGCTTACCACCCGCCGTGACCTGGGGTGGGCGTGTCCCCGTCGACGACCCTGGTCCAGCTCCGGTGGCATCACCACAGGGACACCGAGGTCGACCAGTATTCCTACGGCGACATTGTCATTGGCCCTGTCCTTGACCACTGGTCCGCTGTCGTCGCGGTCGTCCTCGTCGTGCGGCTCGTCTACCAATCGGATGTCGTCTCTGTGTACTTTAGTCGTCCTTCCACCGGCGCGAAGTACGAGGTACGTGGTGGTCCCCAGTCTGTCAACTACCTCCTGCGGGCCCGACCACTTAGGGGCCAAACTGTGGCAGAAGCCCCTCTCCTCTTGCCAGACGAAAGGTGGTGACACCTGACAAAAACCTGCTGGCCAGGCTCCAATTGTCCTGGGAGCTGGTGCGTCTGCGGCGTGTGTCGGGCCAAGTAGTCAGCCCGGCGAAGTCGGGCGTCTTCGCGCAGATCGTCTGTGGTCATGTCGTGCGAGTCGGGGGGTGTGCGTGCTTCCCCGGGCAGGGAGAGGTTTCGGCCCTGCACCAGTTCAGCGGGGGAATGGCCCATGACAGCGTTCGTCCGACGGCGCAGGCAAAACAGCAGCGTCGGCAGGTGCAGGTCCCACTTGGTGTGATCCTCGTCCAACAGGATGCGCAGCTGAGTCTTAATGTCCTGATTCCGCCTTTCTTTCGGATTCGCGCGTGGATGGTAGGTGGGCGTCGTGTAATGCTCCACCCCCCATCCCGCGCAGGACATTCGCCAGCTTCTCCACGTGAACTGCACCCCATTGTCCGTCAGCAGGACCGCGGGGTACCCGTATCGCGGGAAGAACTCGCGTTCGATCAGGGCAATCACGGTGCCGGCCTTCACGTTTGGCACTGCGAAAGCCTCCGCCCAGCGGGTGAAGACGTCCTAACCACAACAATGAAACACCGGCCACGGGATGTGCGAGGATATGGCCCCATGATATCCACCGCCACAGTGTGGAAGGGATCCTTGGGCCGTCGCAGGACCTATTGCTCCTTGCCATCGGGTCGCATGGACTTCCGCTCCTGGCAATACAGGTAGGCCCGCACGTAGCATCTCACTTCTGCCGCGTCGCCAGGCCAGTGGAATGTCCGTCTGACCTCACGCAGCGTCTGCTCCGCACCTGGGTGTCCCGTCAGGGGGTGGTCATGCAGGTAGCCCATGACCCAGCGCCTAGCCTCGGGCGGCATGTGGGTCTGCCACCTGCTCGTCCTGTGAGCCCCCCTGGTCTGGAGCACCCTGTTCAGACTTCGGCAGCCCGGTACCACCCCTTCCCCGCACTCCGTCAGTCAAGTCCGGGTGTCGGGGTCCCGGAGCTGCGCAGCATGGACCTCTGTGAGCAGTTCAGTCATAGTTTCTGGTCGCACGTCAGGCACAGTGGCAGTGGAGCTGGACAGCGCATACAACGCACTAGGTCACGGCACCGAGTCCTCTACCCCGCGTTCGCGCTCAGGGAGGAGCACTTCCTCTCAGCCCTGGTCATCGCAAAACTCATTCTCAGGATCCGGATTCCGGGACAACTCGTTGGCTAGCTGATTTTCACGTACAGGAACGTGTTCGACCGTGAACGAGAATTCCTGGATCAGCATGGCCCAACGAGTGAACTTAGACTTCCGGCCCTGAGCGGAGTCTAGCCAGCGGAGGCATTGGCTGTCGGTTCTCAGCGTGAATGAGCGCCCCTCGATGTGGTGACGGTATCTCTGCAGGGCCCAGACCACCGCAAGACACTCCTGCTCATTCACGTGATACCTCTGCTCAGCCTGCCCAAACTTGGCGCTGGCGTACTCGATCACGCGCCTCACGCCCTGGTCATCCATCTGGTACAGTACCGCACCCATCCCCTCCTGACTCGCGTCCGTCTGGATGAAGATGGGGTGGCTGGGCACCAGGAGCGAGAGCATGTGACAGTTCCTGAACCGGTGCTTCACCTGTCGCAAGGCCTCGTCCGCGGCGGGGGTCCACCGGAACTTAGTCCTTGGCGACAGTAGGTCCGTCATCGGGGCCGTGACCGTGGCGAAGTCGGGGACAAAGGACCGCAGCCAGTTGAGCAGCCCCAGCAGCTTCTGGAGCTGCTTCCTGGTCTTCGGTGCCCCCTTTCCATCGATCAGCTCAAACTGCTCGGGTCGGGGGCGGCACCCCTTCGCTGTTATAATTTGTCCCAGGAACTCGATCTCAGTGGTTCCAATGTGACATTTCTTTGGGGCACACGTTCTAGCACCAGTGCCAGATGGTGCGTGTGCTCCTCCCACGTCCTGTACCAGATGATAACATCATCCAGATAGGCACTGGCGAATTCGACAATGTACCCATCCAGAACACGTACCATCGGGGCCTGGAACGTTGCAGGGACGTCCATGAGACCAAACGGCATGGCACAGAACTGGTATCCCCGGCCGTCTTGTGCCGTGAATGCCATCTTAGGGCGGTCCTCCGGGCATCCGGCACCTGCCAGTAGCCCGATTTCAAGTCAAGTGTCGTGAAGAAAGTCGCGTCCCCCAGTCCGGCTAGAGCGTCCATGATGTGATCTGCGGGGGCGGGGCCGGAATGGTCAGTTTGTTTACCGGCTTGAAGTTCACGCAAAAGTGTAAACTTCCGTCCTTTTTGGTGGCCAGCACCACCCGCGAGTTGTACGGGGGGGTGCTGGGCTCAACCACTCCGTCACGTAACATCTCGTCAATCTGTGTCTGTATGGCCTCCCGCTCTCGGATACCAAATCCGTACACCTTCTCAAAGGGAGGGCGGTGCGGTACCATCGGTATCCGGTGCTCGGTCATGTTTGTCCGTCGTAGCCGGTCCGCGGCCGCAAATACCTGTGCTTGGGTGGCGGGGACAGTGTTGATGGCGCCGACGTGCTCCTCTGGGACACCGTGTTGAAGATCCTCCAGGCGGATGACTGACTGAGGGAGACTGGGGGGACCTGGTATACCACGTACACCATCCAGCGCCGCCGGGTGCCGAAGTGTATCCGCCCAGCTCGTACTTCCACGGTGGCGTCGACCTCGTACAGCCATGGGACTCCCAGGATCAGCCCCTCGCGGAGCTCGGGGACCACCCAGGCCTCGATGCGCCTAACATGACCAACGATGCTCAATGTTACCTGAGTGATGCCCCCTGCTGCGATGACGGCGTCCCTGGTGGCCAGCTGTACCAGCTCCCTCCGCAGGGTCACCACCTCCGCCCTCACCAGGTGGGCTGCGATGTAGGATCGGCTGGCGGCGGTGTCCACCAGGCCCATCATCTCCCGTCCGTTAGCATGGACGGGAACTCGCAGCAGCTCCTGCTCCTCGGGGCCGACCTGTCCTAATTGTGCGGCCGTCTGTTCCTCACCGCCCTCGGCCTCCTGGCCGTCCAGGCTTGGGGAACTCGCGGCGAGGTCCTCAGCTCGTCCTAGAGTTGACGCGTTGATGTTCCGGTGGTCCACCTTGTCGACGGCAAGTCGACAAGGGGGTTGGTACGGCCCCGGAATAGCCTCCGTCGGGGCCGCTGTGGTCGTGGTGGTACTCAGTTGTCCCTGAGGTTGTCCCGGCACGGGAACAGCTGACGGAGAGCACTTCTATTGCCCCTTGCTTCCCGGCGACAGACATGATGTTGGTGTTTTAGGCGCGAGCGGTGGTCGATGAGTCCTGCTGGTTACTGGGTCTGCTGGTGGTTGGCGGGTTGGGGAGCGGCACCCAGTTGTCCCTCCGCCCCCGTTCTCGTTTCTGGGCGCCCCCTGGTGCCACTTCGGTCTGCTGTCTTCCAAGGTCCCGCGCTGTCGGCGCAGCTCACCATGGCCATGTCATTGTCCGTGACTTCTGTGACGGTCACTCCCCGCGGTCCTGAGCGGGCCCGGGAAACTCTCGCGCCCCTAAGTGCCGTCCTCCACTGCGACATGTCACGTTCAATCACACGAGCGAAGACCACAAACTCCTCTGTGTCGCGTCCGGCGGCTGTCCTCATGAAGGGGCGGATCTCTGGTAGCAATTATTCGACGATGGTTGGTAATGCTGCACTCACATCCCCACTTGTCCCCAATCGGCGGAACATGCGCAGATTCTTGTAAATGAACTGTTCCGCACTCTCGTCTTCGTCCTGGTTCCGGCAATAGAATGTCCGCAGACACATCGCACGCGCCTGATCGTTATCGATCCTAGTCTCGACTTGGCGTACAAAATGTCCCCACTCGGTATCAAAACTCCCGGTCATTGACCACCAGTTTCTCGCCTCGCTGCGGAGCTGTCCCGCCACTCGCGACGCCCACTCTAACCCATCGCACTTCGTACAGCTTTAGGAGGTGCTCGCACTCCCGCAAAAACTCTCGCGGGTCCTTTTTGTCTCTCCCCGCGAACACCGGCAACTCGAACTGCGTGTTCACGTACCTCACTACCGGCCCCTCAACGCCCACGGGCCTGTCGCTCTGTTCCCCTTTACAGTTGTTGTCTGTGCTGTCCATGCCGTCTGCGCTCTCGGCCGCGCCACCGGACCCGCACACTACGCTTTTCACGTCATCTTTCGCGGAGTCCCCTTCCTCGTACACGACTGTTTCGAAACTGATCAGATCGTCTCTGTCCTGTCCTGTCTGTTTCCACGCCATCCTTCCCGCCGGCGCTACTGATCCGGGACGTAATCGCAATCTCCCCCAGTAATACAGTCCGATCCTTCCCGTCGCGTTATCTTCAGTCGGAGATCCCACTGCGCCGCCGTCTTGAATTCCCGTCGCTCCCACATCGCGCTATCTCTCGCCGAAACGTCTCGTGTTCGCGCCATTCCCGCGCCGCGATATCTCTCGCCAACGTCTCGAGTTCGCGGCTTTCCGCGCCACGTTATCTCCCGCCGGCGCGCCGGCACGACAGCTCGAGTTCGCTTCGCTCTCACGCCGCGCGGCTGCACCTGCCTCCGTCCTGTCTGCATGCGCTTACGTGCGCTTATGTGCGTTCGCGTGTGCTTACGGCCACACTAGTTGGGCGCCAAATGACGTCCCTCGGCTTTAGGTCCCTGATTCCCTGTTTGCGTAATTGCCCTGTCTTGCCCATGCAGCTCTTTTCGGTGAGGTGTGGGTCTAGGCCAACGTGGCCGGGACCGGGAAATACGGGACCTGGAGGGAATTTTAGGTGAGGAGGAATAATGGTAGGCAGTTCCAAGGATAACTCGGTTTTGTCTGTTCCACGAGCCACTTTTACTGTCGCACAGAGAGCCTGCCGCAAACTGGCGGACCAGTCGCAGAATTAGCGCCCTCCCCGCTACGACCCGGACTCCCGGAAGAAAGTCTCGTCCGTTAACACGTCCCGACACAAAATGGGAAGATAATCCCGTAACAATGGTTCCGGTTAAAATTGCTCCGTAATGATGTGCTGCGCGTGCGCGGTCCGTTACGTAAGTCTCGAACTGACTGAAAGGTTCGGCGGTCCATAACTGCACATACACGGCCTATGACGTTCGTCTGGTGACGTCCCGAAAAACTCGTAAAACTCAATACGGTGAGCGATACAACGGATGCAGCTCAGCTGCAGAGACAACCCGTGACGTTTCACTGTCGTCGGACTGCGAGCTGAGAAGACGCGCCTCACGAGCAGCGCGGAGCGGCGAGCACGTCTGCTCTCGTTCGCGCCCAGAACACCACTGCGCTCTCCCGCCCGCCCGCGGGCCGCGGAGGAGGGGGGGAGAAATCGGCCGGCGTGGGAGAGGCCCGCCCCGCGATGCGCCAGGCTGCGATTACATTACTAGCACGGCAAAAGCACTTGAGAAAAATCACAGAATTATTTACACAACTTAGCGAGTAATTAATTAAAAAGCGAATTTACACATGAATAAATTAGTTACGATTACAAAATATACACAATTGTTGAGGCTCGTGACCATTTAAAAATACATAAAAAAACAGAATTATTTTTAACACAAAAAGAAGCCCACTGGCATGCTAGGGCACACGCGGGTGCGTCCCTGACTGTAGCACTTCACAGATGGTGCACTGGGGGGACAAAACACCCTTAGGACCACGTCGGTGGACAGGTACGGCTTCTGCATCTGGGAGGGTACGACGATTGTCGTCACACCTTATGTCATAAAATATTTGAATGACACACAAGCCAAAGTAGTAGTAAATTTATATAGCTGAATGTAAATTGAAGAATGCTGCTGTTTGGCACTACTAGCAGTCCTCTTCCTACTGTTCTCAACTTAATCACATTCCCTGACAAGATAATGCTTTTATATAAATTATTTCTTTTCCCGATAGTTCTCATAATTAGCGAGTTATCTATTTCTCCACTATACATTTTTTCCTAAAAACCTGTTTTAAAAATATTCCTCCTGGCTCCATTTTTTCCTTTTCCCCACACTGTGACAAAGTTTTCTCAATCCTCCCTCGATCCCTCCCACCCGAGACACAATATTTTTGAAGGGTCTAATAATGTATAGTTAAATACTTAAATCATTGTATTAAACATCTGTTTCATAAACTGTTGTATGGAACTTCAAGATACAGTCCTTAATACCACGAAATTGTAACTATTACTAGACAATTCTCTGACTTATTTGATGTCATGTTTTGCAACTGCATCATTTCATTGTACAATAGCCAAAGGTGTATGAAGTTGGGACGTGGGTCAATCCCTCTCCCTGCCCGCAAAATTATAAAAAATATAAATAATTTCTACCGACAAATAAAAAGATTTTGATAGCACACATTGGGCAAAGTTGTTTTAACCCCCAACTCCCTTTCCTATAACGAAGTTCTGTGTATGCTCCTGACTATAGCCCTGACGTAGTCCGGCCGAAGGCCACCCCAAAGCCCGTCTTGCAACCGCCAGTATCCGACCCCACTAACGACACACACCCCTAGGAATGGCCCACCCGAGTCAAGCGATCCCCTGAGGACCAGGTAGAATCAAGGGCCATGTCTTAATTAATCAGGCACCTCGACCCCAGTTTATTAGAAATCAGACACAATTTAATAGTAATGCCACATTTATTAAAAACCCCGCCCAAGGAAAGTGCGACGCAGGAGTGCCTGGGTCACTCACATGTGAAATTATGTTAATACATTTGTGAATGTCTCCCTTGCGGCCTTCAGCCTAAATTAATTAGAGTATTGTGTAATGTAAATATGACATCCCCGTTTTTTGTGTATAACTTGCCACCGGAGCAGTCAACAAGTGACGAACAGTCTCTGGTGTGACTCTTATTAATTAAACTTAATTTATGTAAAATTGTTAAACCTAATTATTATAGAGTATCTGCCAATTAGATTATTCCTTAATAACTGACGACAGTCGTCGTGCCCTCCTAGACGTAGAGGCCGTACCTTTCCACCAACGTGGGCCTAAGGGGGGTATTTTCCCCGTTAGTGCAACCTAAGTGCAGTGCAGTGTCTACGATCAGGGACGCACCCGCGTGCGCCCTGGGACGTCCGCAGACGACCATGTGTTTTGTAAATATTTTTTACTTTCTTATAATTATTGTGTCATTATGTTTCTATTGTAAATAATCACGAGTGTATACGTTTTGTATAATTTGTAACATTGCAGAATTCTGAATAACTTGTGTTTATGTTTTTGTATAATTACCTATAATGTCGTCTTAACTCTTGAATAATTTCTATTTAAATGATTTTGTATTTTTCTCAAGTGCTGTGTTAGTAATATGTAAACCGCATATTTTGTATTACTGAATTCTCGCAACCTGCAAGTACGTCACGGGACTGTCTCCGTAGTCGTATTAGACAGTGTATGAGTTACTTTGCACGTCTGAACTTTCTTAACCAGCACGTTTCGTCACGGGACTGCCTCCGCAGTCACATCGTGTCGCGTTTAAGTTGCTACCAGTGTATTTCCGGGAGTCCGGGTCGCGGCGAAGGAGAACGTTCGTCCTGCAACGTGTCAGCCAGGCTGCGATAGGGCTTCGACGGAATAAAGTAGCTTGTGAAAACGGACAGCAACGTCTTCTCCTTACAACCCTCTTCATATCCTCTAACCTATACAAGTTTCCCTCCCGGTTCCACTTTTCCCGGTTCCACGTTTCCCGGTCCCGGCCACGTTGGCCTGAATTCCACCTTCTCTCCGACTGGAGCTACGCGGGCAAATCAGGACGAGTTTCAGGACAATTCGCAACAGGGACTTAGGGACCGCAGGGCGAGGGACGTCATAACTAATGCACGAATTTAGAGCCACTCTCAGTTTCTTGTTATTAAAATAATTTCCGAAAAACGGAACTTAAAAAATTTGGCGCGAGAGAACGCTGAGCCCTTTCCTCGCGCCAAGGGCAAACGCCAGTACCGAGCGACTCACGGACCGGGGCGGACATGCGTTCCACGGGGAGTTATCACCTTTGTCTTCTCTGAACATTCTTGCTGGTAATTATAGTCATTAAATCAAATCCTTTTTCGTTTGCACAATTTCCCCGTGCGTCCCCGGTCCTTTTTACGGTGTAGTGCCTAACCCAGCCGCTTAACCATAGACTCCCCGCAGTAGACATTTCGCGGGGCAGTTCACCATACGGAACGGGCCGACTCCCGCTACCAGTGACTTTTTTATTAAACGTGTCGTCGTCCCTCCGAAGGTCATAAAGCCCAGCCTCCACCCGCCAGTATTAAACCCAGCTAACCGAACGCACCCCTAGCTCATGTCACGTGAGTCAAGCGAGCCATCGACGCCGGTGAGTGCCTTCACAGATTACGTCCATATGCCAACACCACCAAATAGTTCTCATGCATCATTAATTACTATGCGTAATTAAGCGGTTTTTAATTAACAGAACAACCCTTAATAGTGAAAGTGCGTCGTAGGGGTGCAGCGGTTTTCCCCGTGGGAAACCGCAATTAATAAACCTCCAGAACGTCCCTTGCGGCCTTCTGTCAATAATTAACCACAGTGTTAATCATCCTAATTCACCTCCCTGCTTTTACTTGCAAATAGCCACTGGAGTAGTCAACAAGTGACAGACAGTCTCCAGCTTGACTTTTTTTTCAAATATTATTAGTCTCAATTTTATTATGTATTATTATTATAGGCCTTTCGCCAACTAATTCAGACAGATGTCATCAAGATACGAGGGTTCTAGAAATAAAAATGACTAATGATAGTTATAAAATTGGAATAACGGCACATTAGAAAGTTCGGCGCGTCATGAAGCTTCCTCCCCTCCCAAGCCGGCACAAAGCGGTAGTAGAGTTTTACTCACGGGCCGGGGCGGACGTGTGATCCCGCAGGGAGACTTCAACTTTTGTACTCCTGATTCTTCATACTGGTAAATTTCATAAATCACTAATACCTCTTTTCCTCTCTCCGCGCGCCCCCGTGCCCTTTTCCAGTGCAGGGCTTCACCGGGCCGTTTTAATTTTTGCTCTTTGCGGAACAACTGTTCGCGAAGCAGTCACTTTACGGTCCGGGCCGACTCCCGCAAAAAGAAATTAATGTAATTCGTCGAGCATACGACTGCCGACTGCAAATTTAAAGACTTTGCCCCTTATTATTATCTTCGTGGGCCCGTGACTCACACAGGTGAGCGCGGGCACGAAGCTATCTCCAGTTCATCATGGGAGTGGCTGTTAATCCACCCAAACTCTTCGTTGACGCTCAAACCAATGTAGGGATCTTGTTTGCAAGTGCCGCAACGTAATACGTAATTAATTATCAGTGCGAGTGTGTGTAATACCAATGTATTTTTGTCAAGTGTAATTGTGTAACTTGTATCCCATCCACACTATGTGAGAAGCGAGATTAAGAAACCAGTACCTAAATACATTTTCTTTATTTCGTAAACGCCTCCTGAACCAATAGGAAACAGTGCTCTATACTGTTTAGGGACAGTGCGTATTAGAAGCAGGGACTCCCTCCCACCATCAACAGCCGTCGATCCTAGTGGAACACGCAGGGGCAAAACCCATGACCACCTCGGTTAATCCTCGAATTAACCTGGCGCCCACCGGAGATTTCCTTTAGAGCCACTGAAAACCACTAGGACCACCCCGGGTCTCGATCACGAGAGTGGTGTCAGAGCACTCAGTGTTATTTTAATGTAATTTCGTAGGGTAATTCAATGTACGTCATGTAAGTGTAAACTGTAATTGTAATAATTGTTCAAATCGATTAATCGTCCACTCCGCACACTCTGTGCACGACGTGTCACCGACAGTACAAAACCTGAATTCGTGTGTGTTATTACGTTGAGTCTCCCTAACCCAACCAGGAATCAGCGTGTTATGCTGCACAGGGCCTGTGACGTTTCAGCAGCCATAGATCCCTCCTCCCACAATTATCGCCGACGGTCCTAGCGGGCCACTCAGGGGCAACGCACCCACAGACCCAACTTTTTGGTTAGACACAGAACTAGCTCGCGCTCTCCCTGACACATTTTCATTAAGAGCCAGTTTTCCCGCTAGGAACAACGCCCGGTCTCGAACACGAGAACCCGGACTACGGCAGCCCCTCCTGAAAAGTCTTCCTGGAGCTGCACCTGTCCCTTGGTATTTGTAACCTTTAATCCCTTCAATTGCTTTGCCGTTCTTCTAGCATTAGATCCTCTTAATCACAGTTTCCTTCATTAAAAGTCTGACTACTCTTTTCTTTACCACATTAATCATTATAATACTTTTTACGCCCTTCTTCTAATACATCCAACTCCTCCTGCAAGCCTCTAGCCTATATCTTTGACCATAATGGTAAAGAGTAGTGGGCCCTATAAAATTCAGTAGAGAACCCCTGAATTTATCCTTCCTTCTTCTGACAAAAGATTCTAAACTCATACTATCAATTAGCTGTTTATAAATAACTCCCCAATCCACCTCACTAACCTACAATTCTTTGCTACCCTCTCTATTTTCTTCACATCTTTGCATGCAGTACCTTAATTATCTTTCGAAGTCGATGAAAGATGCTGACGTCGTACCGACCATGGCCTCTAAGCCCGTGCTCCGTACCGCTAGTACCCGATCCCATTTTCGGAGCGTATCCCCAGGCCAGCAGGAATGAGTCAGGCGAGCGCCTCGGGCGGAGCCCAATAGACGTAAAGAAACTTAAGGGCACGGAACCCCGGGCGCTCGAACCCATTACACTATTAAGGGAAAAGCCATTAGGACAAAATTACTAATTACCCGACATGAAACGAGTGCGTCGTAGCCACTCCGTGCGAGCACCAAACGCACGGAGCAGACAACAAACCTTATTAACATTCACCGTGCCACTGGCCTTAATTAAAGTGCCCGTGACAATGATCAAGTCGGATTAGGAGAAATCCCACTAAAACAATTCACAGTGAGACAATATGTTAATAAATTTACAGTCGCCAACTTGATGCCACAATTAAAATAATTGAATACTCTAAAACAATTATTGTTAAGCCTTAAGTACCCAATTAACATGTGCTACCTTTTAATTGGGCACCTGGAACATATTTTAGCATATAATAGAGAAAATTAAGTTAATATAAGTTTTTGGTGCAGACTCACAAAGGAAGCGAAACTTTCCCTCCCTTGCGAGGCGGCTATGTTCGGCAGTCTCCAACCACTCTGCGCCAGGTCAAGGCGTTTCTCCGTGAGCAGCCTTTCAGTTTGTTTCACCGATCGGTCATTCTGCAGTCATTTTAATACCTAAACCTTTTCTTTTATTTCATAGCTGCTCACGTCGACTCGGCGTGTATTTTATGGGCCCGGGCTTATCCTGACCGCCTTCGTTAGTGGTTCCGCACCACGTCGCGGACCATGCTACGTACGACACTGGCCGACTCCAGCCAACACTCTTTCGATAAATCGCAGCGCATACGCCTGCCGGCTGCAACCACAAGTAAGTGTAATTTAAGATCACGCTCACTGAGCCACCCTAAGACTTTCGGTACTGGCCATCTCCAGAACACTCGTAACAGCGTCCAGCGAGACTGCCGGGGCGAGTTCATTGTGTGATATTATTGTCGTGTTTTGTGCTGTAAGTAATGTATGTTCATGTACCTGTACAACGGCTCAGATGCCGCATAGCGCATTCGCGTAGTGTTTGTAGCGGTTCTGCCACCGCGTAGAGTACTCATAGGGAGTACCGCGTACCCATGCGTACCACCGGAGAAGTCCATTAATTAAATGTAAATCAACATAACCAGTGTCACTTACAATTGAGGCGGTCTACGGAAAAGGGGTACATAGGCTCACGTGCACTTTTTCCACAGAATTTTTTTTTTAAACCATCATATTGTTTTTAAATCCCTGAAAATTTCATAGAGATATTTTAAAAACTGAGGTCGGTAGACAAATTTTTACAACCTGATGTTGGTATAGCTAATTTTACCAGAGTTGTTTACTACACATTTTGATGTTGTAATATGAGTTTGTTTAGGATGTGAGTAATGTGCTGTGTATTATAAACATAAAAATGAGTTCTAGTAGCACTGTCAGTGAAGAAAGAAGTGGCCAAACTGTCAAAAAAGAAAAATTTACACGAAACAAAAATACAAGAGACGTGAAACTGTGAAAAGAAAACGTGTGAGAGGTGAAGGTTATGTTTCGTCTTGTGGTAAATCAATTGAAGGAAAACAATTTACTTTGGTTTCAAAGTGCTGTGTTAGCGAGTGTTGTGATAAACTCTCATTTGACGATCAAGTAGACTTGTTTTCTTCATTCTGTGATGGGCAAGAAAAGAGCCTACAAGATTCTTTTCTAGCTCAATGTATGGAAAAAGCAGCACTAAAAGGGAGAGAAAAATTGTTGATCCAATTAAATCTCGAGAACATGTATGGGCTTATAGCATTTCGATAAATGGTAAAAGAATACAGGTCTGTCTGGAATTAATTCTCAAATTATTTCAGCTTTCAGTAAAAAGAATAAGAGTTATTCAGAAGAAAATACTGAATAACTCTAGTTTTGTTGAAAGAAGAGGATCACATGCCAATAGGCCGCACAAGTTACAGGACAATGTCACTGATTTAATGGGGGAGCACCTTGAAAGTATTCCACACCAAGAATCTCACTACAGTGCTCATAAAACAAACTTAAAATACTTTGACAACACCAACCTAACCATTAAAATATGTATGATATGTTTCTCGATTATTACAATGAAAAAACTGGAACCAAATTAAAAATGAGCTACAAGACATACTACGAATATTTCAAAACTAAATTTTTTTTATGGTTTTCGAAAACCTAAAACCGATGTATATGACTTTTGTGTACAATTGCCATCAGCCGGGGTTTCGGGTGCGATTCCCACGGCGAGTCTAAGGAGCTGTACATGAAAATTGGGGTGTTTTCCGGGAGGGCGCAAGGCTAGCTCTGTCGTCTAACCGTGAGTGGGTCGATCGGTCCCAGCATGTCCCCTAGACTAGGGGGTTTGACTTGGAAAGTAGCGACGGCTGGGTTAATCCCTGCACCGTAGAAAAAAACCCGACCCGGAGTCGCGTGGGGAGTTGCGTTGAAAAAGGTATTTGGTGATGACTATAGTTACCAGTCGTGAGGAATCAGAGACAAAACTTGAATGCTCCCCACGGTACGCGCACGTCCGCTCCGGGCCGCGAGCTGATCAGAACTGCCTCAGGGGTTGGCGTGCGGAGGGGGGGGGACACTCCCTCCATGCGCCAAGGTTACGCCGCTCGTCTCATTTGGGTGGAGACTTGGCGAGGGGTGCGTTCCGCCAGCAGGAGCTAGTACTGCGGGCTGAGGCCGGGCTAATGGCCTTCGGTCGGTACGACGTCACAATGTACCGAAAAGTTGAAAGTGAATCCAACAGACCCTTGCCAAACATCATTCATGCTAGAAGAAAAATAATAAGAGACGAATAAATAGACACGGCAAGAAGGAATGAAACATTCTTGGTGCTAGAATTTGATTATGCACAGAACTTTGCTATTCCTAAACTAAATGTGAACACTCAGTTTTACAAACTCCTTTTATGGCTGTATTACTTTAATGTGCATGTTTTTAATGACAACAGTTCATTTTGTTATTGTTTTGTGGAAAGTCAGGGCAATAAGAATGCTAATTCAGCTGTGTCATTTTTATACGATTGCCTTCTGAAGAAAATGCAAGTTTTGAAAAAGGTCAAGACCAATTTTTTTTCCCTTTCAGTTGCTGCAGGGGGACAAAATAAAAACATGACAGTTATAAAATATGCTTCATGGTTTGCTAAAGCATTTCATGTAAATATTGTGCACCTGTTTCCTGTTATGGGTCACTCGTTTTTTCAGTGCGACCGATATTTTGGTTTAATAAGGAAGAAAATCAACAACAAGGAAGTAATAGTGACAGCTAAACCTTACTTAACTGCTATGGTTTTGTGCCGACAGGAACCTACCCCTTTTGAAGTCATAATGGATGAGGAACTACTGAAGGACTGGGACAAAGCTTTATCACATTTCTTTCTTCAGAAACCTACTTCTTCAACAAACACATTTACCCTTATGAAGTACTGCATTTTAAAATTTGATTACAATGGAATGATTTTGGCCACTCAGAGTTACTTTGAAGTTTATAATGCATTTATATTTTGGAAAGGATATTTCCAAAATGTTAGGAACATTCATGTTGAGATCAGAAAATAACAGATGTCTGCAGCTTGTATACTTTTTTGCCACAAGAAGATGCAGATTGGATAGAGGACATGCTGAAAGTTTAAGAAATGTCTTGTGGGAGTTTTTTTCCCAATGATGTAAAAAATTGCAAAATAATTCTGTGTCTATTAATAAACTATTTGCCTATTTACATATTATTTACTAAGAGTAACATTTTGATCATTGAAGTTCCCGGTATGAATACTGTAAATAACTAATATGTTCTTGTTTGTTTATTTTTTGTTTAAATATATTTGATAAAAAGAAATGTTATGTAAGAGATTCCTGTGTACAATAATGTAGGACATATTCAAAATTGAAACAAATAAAATACATTTTTAATACATTGAAATAATACACTGTTGTGGAAATAATGTTCTGTGGAAAAAGGGCACAATACAAACATTTTTTAACAGTGTGTAAATAAATATGTGTATTTTTTAAGCAGTTTCGTTTCTGTCCCTCCTCATAGACAGTAAACCAATTTACTTTCACAAATACAGTATTATAAGCTCCTCATTGAATATATTCTACAGATAGAAATGAAAAACTTTGAATGGCATTTTATCAAAATGCCATTTTGGCATATGTGCCCTTTTTCCGTAGACCTCCTCAATTATTTCGCGCCACCCCGTCCTCCACATGGCCGAGCGGCCTTAGGGGATTTCAGGGTAGACTTCAAGCCGCGTACCTGGTTGGGCATGCGGGGGCAGTGTACCCGTGACCCACCATCAATGGCCTAGTGTCTCACTAGCCTGGCGTCCCCCCCCCCCCCGGACAACAGCAGCACCGTGACGCCCGTAGCGCCCTTCAGGTACATCCCGGGCCCTCTACAGAGGCCGGGTGACGGCAATGCATGAATCTGCTTTAACACATCAACTCCTTGCACCAAATCCTCCAGCAAGACTGCCAATTATGTTTTACATAAGTACCCCCCTGATGAATCCATGCTGCTTCTTATCCAGCCAGTTTCTTATGTCCTTTAATTATACCACATGTTGGTGCACAATCTACTCCATTATGTTTCCTATCACTGTCGTGAGACTTTCTGGTCTTTAGCTTACTGAATCCTATTTTCTTCCCCTTTTCTTAAGTACTGGTATAACGACCACCTCATTCCATTTCTGTGGGGTTCGCCCCTCTAATTATTTTCTGAAAATCACTTACAAGTACATTACCATGACCTCACCCCCAAGCTTTATAGTGCTTTTTTCTTATTCCATCCTTTCCAATCACATTTCCCTGACTATAAATTTCACTATATTCCTAATTTTCTCCTTCCTCAAATACCTCACATCACTGCGTACCTTGAACTTCTCTAAATCTTTCTCACTGTTGCTCTTCTCAAATACTAACATATACAATTTTGTCAGCATAATCTGCTTTCCCCTTGTTCCCCAATGTAAGTTCCCTCTCAGCACTGTTATTTCTACCCCAAATCTCTTTGTGTTTGTGATGAACCCACATATATTTGTTCACTTTTTTTATAGCACTCAACTCCATCGTTTCCCCGCAAAATTTTTTTTATTTGTCAGCCTAATTTTTCTTCTTCAGTTGTCTATCGCAAGTTTTGTCCCACCATTATCTTCTTCTTAGGTGAATGTGCCTCAAGTGCTCATATTACTATTTTTCTATAAGTCCCCCCTTCTGAAACAGCTTATTAATGCAAAAGAACTCATACAACTTGTCAAATTTCTTCTCTGAATACTCTGAGGCCGGGCCCCATCAGAGTCCCAACTCCCACTGCAAGCACATACTCTTATTTCCTTCCACAAAACACTTGCCCAGATGGGGCCTAACCTGCATATTAAATTCAAAATCAAAACCAAAATCAAAACCTATGCTGAAAAATGTAAGGTGGCAAAAACATTGACCGAACACAAATATATTTTCCAAGTTTATTGTTAATCTTTATATCTCATAAATAGTACAAAATTAGTTAGATCTCATAAATATATCACAATGTTTTATAATTGACTAGAGATATCTCATAAATAGTACAAAAATAGTTAGATCTCATAAATAACAAATATTTTATAATTTACACACAATAAATATATCTGACTTTAATGCTTTTTTTTTTTTCAAACTCTAGGCTGGAAAAGCCAACATTTTATTATGCTTCACGTCTTTAGACCAAACATAAACAAACTATTAATCAACTCGCAAGGAAATGGTCTTTGGAGAGCTAAAATCAATTAATTATTGAAAGCAATATGGCCGCCAACAACAAGCAAAATGCACAGGAGGTGCAGCAAATTTTACCAGCGCCAATCCACATTATAGACACCTAAGGCAACAGTAAGTTTAAACAGGTGCATCATATTCGCACAAAACACAAGTCCAACAGATACTTCTCAAAGTTATTTTCATCATTATCAAAACTTTAAACTCTACTGGCCATATCATAACAAATAATTACAACACTCATACTTAGCTCTCCAAAACACCTTGCCTGCTGTCAATCTCTCTCTCTCTCTAATGCCTCATGATGATGTTGGTGATGGTCCTGCTGCTCCATGCCTAACTGATCAAAATCCCGTGCTTATATACCCATTTCTCACCCCCTCCCCCCCCCCCCCCCCCCCCCCCAGCTACCCATCCATTCAGACTTATTGACCCACAAATCTCGGGATTAACAGAGATAATTTTCGAATGTTCTAGAAAGATCTTCATACCAGTTCACATAATCGATAAACAACCAATTTCCGGGATTTATTCTTCTTCTTGCTAAATCCGGAGTTGTAGCACTGAATTCAATGTTGTGTAGGAATGAAGTCTCCACTTTGTCTATTGTATTTTGCTTGAAAGTGCACTGTCTTTTGCCGCACACAGCCGTAGCTTATCTATAAGTAGTGATGTCACAAGAGATCAGTTTATTCCTACACGTCAACATGAAAGGTAAGCTTCTTCATGTCCTTAAATGTTTTGTGGTGCAGGGTCATAAATTACCATCTCGTGACCACACACGGTCACATCCTCCTCCCCTGAAACTTCACTGCAGGAGGGCATCTTCTTCCAGGTGATGAAAAGTCTTGGGATGGCCAGTCACAAGTCAGATCTTCACCTGTCAGTTTCCACAGGTCTAGAAGCCGAAGTAATCAAGGAAGCGGACGAAGTACCTGCTGGTGGGCGAGCTGCCATCAGAGCTGATGTTGTAACTGAGACTGGAACTGGTGGGTGATGTTGTAGCGGGGGGCCGGCATGCTTCTGCTGTTGAATGCTGAACTGTAGATGGTCTTGAAGAAAATGAAGTTCTCGACGTTCTCGTGCAGCAGTCGGTGTACTCGGTGTCGAGGTAATCCCAGAAAAAGAGGGAGCAAGAGGAGTAAAAGGAGAGACCTACGTAATTCAACCCCTTCCCAAAAAAAAAAAAGAAACAGAGAGAGAGAGAGAGAGACCTCCAGAGACACTAATTCTCTTGTTAAAAAACAAGCTCATCTTACAACCTACAAACTATCTACATATTTTAAATATATGAAATATTCCATACAAAAATACATCATTAGTAAGCGTATAAATTCTCAAAAAGGAGCATACTGATTTTGAACACATCATATTCAAGAATCATAATATCAACATAAATCAACAACAATATTTAGCTTAACTAGGTTACATTCTCACATATAACATAATACTCTTAGATAAAAAGACTTGATCTCGAGAGAGAGAGAGAGAGAGATCACATTACATTCTAAGAATTAAAGTGTTTCAATTGCCCTACATGGGCTTTGAACCTTTTCATTGGCGGATCTAGTTCCTCCAATACAACTGACACATCTGTTGTGAATTTAATGATCTTATATGGACCCAACCACAGGGGGGCCAGCTTAACTGAAAAATAGTCAATCTTAGAACTAAGAAAATGAGATTCTAACAATACCAAATCTCCCACTTTAAATGAAACATCCAATTTAGTCTTATCATATTTCTTTGCCAACTTTTGGTGGTAGTGAGTTAAATTTTTAACCACATCAGCCCACACATCATTCATATTTTTATTTTCTGATTCCCAAACAAAGGGATTCAATGACCACATATTAATCAGAGGATGAAACAACGCTCTTCCTAAGAAAAGTTGTGAGGGGGTATGTTTAGTAGCATCATTAATTACATTATTGAAGCACAAGGCCAGGTAGTACATGGATTCATCCCACTTGCGCTGTGAATCATCTGTAAGAGCTCGAAGAGCTACTTTTAAGGTCCTGTTGTACCTTTCCACAATATTCCCTTGGAGATGATAAGGTGAAGTGTGCACCAACTTAGTTCCCCAATCGAACAACTAATTTTTCATTTCTACTGATGAGAAATAGGTGGCATTATCACAAACTATGGAAACTGGGGACCCAAAATTAGGGAAAAGATATTGTCCCAGATGTCTACATATCTCACTAGCCTTAATATTCTTCAGAGGGAAAAAGAAACAATACTTGGTAAAACTATCAACACCTACCAAGATAGCTGTATAACCTGACGTGGTTCGTGGCAAAGGACCTACTACATCTAGATACAAACGCTCCCAAGGATAGCTGGCGACATTAGCGGCATACTTACCCTCACTTTTTTATTATGCGATTTTGCCTTTTGGCAGCTTACATAAGCCTTAACTTTCTGTTCTATCTCCTTATGCAAACCCGGCCAAATAAACAACTCAGTGATCTGAGCTATTGTTTTATCACGCCCTACATGGCCTCCAAAAAAATTAATTATGATAATAGTCGTATATCATACTACACCCCTTCCGCCCGCCACGCGTGCCACCTTGGGAGCGATGCCGCCGCCTGCCACGTGCCCTCTGAAGGTGCCCCCCCCCCTTCCACCCGCCACGTGTGCCACCTTGGGAGCGACGCCACCGCCTGCCATGTGCGCCGCTGAAGGTACCACACCCCTTCCTCCCGCCATGCGTGCCACCTTGGGAGTGACGCCGCCGCCTGCCACTGCGCGCCACTGAAGGTGCCACGCCACTTGCGCCCGCCACGCGTGCCACCTTGGGCGCACCGCCACCTGATGTTGAAGGCACCGCAATGCTGCCGCCGCCGCCCACCTCGGCCGCCCCAATGGCAACAGGTACGGTCCGTACTGACACCACGAGGACGCCGGACTCACCAGGTTAGTGGTCCAGTGCAACGGCCCAATGTATAATGTCCATGCGGGTAAATGAGAGGAAGCATTGATGGACATAACGGCCTCGTCGGAGGGGGGGCATTTGACGTCGACCCAAGTGTCTCCCCAGCTCCTTCAGGCTGTTATGCCTCGTCAGCATCCTCTCTTGCATAAGTGAAGTGTTTGCGATCAGGGACGCACCTACGTGTGCCCTAGCACGTCAGTAGACATCATTGTGTTTGTAAATATTTATACTTCTTATGTACATTTTAATTCATCACGAGCCTCCACGATTGTATATATTTTGTAACTTAACAGAAATCTCCAGTCTTAGATATTGTGTCTAAATATTGTACAAATACTTAACTATTTCTTATCTAATTAATTAACTTGTATCTACGTTTTATCAGTTACCGTTCAATTACTTGTAATGTCGTTTTTAAATAATTATGTGATTTCTTTCGAGTGCCATGCTTAGAAATGTAAACCGCCGCCTGGCCTGCCGTGAGACGAGTCTCTCCCACGCTGGCCTATTTCCCATTCCCCTTCTCCATGGCCCGCGCGCCCGGCGCGCGGACAGGCGGAGGAGGGCAGTGGTTAACCAGACTCAGAGCCGATCAGACGTGGGCTCGCTCCGCTCCGCTCGAGACGCGTGTAGCGCAGCAACGTTGTTCGCTATCATTATAATTCGTTCCAGGACTGCTACCGCAGTCGTGTCGAGACGGGTCAGAATTACTTAGCACTGCTGAATCTTCTTAGTACGTTTCGCCACAGAACTATCTCCGCAGATGTAACAGGCCGCGTATTTGCTACGTGGCACTGCTGAACTTTCGTAACCACTACGATTCGCCACGGGACTGCATCCATGGTCACACCGGGTCGCGTTTTGTTGTCAAGGGTATATTTCCGGGAGTCCGGGTCGCGGCGAGGGAGGACGCTCGTTCTGCAACGTGCCGGCCAGGCTGCGATAGGATTCTTCACGGAATAAAGGAGCTCGTGAAAACAGACAGCAACATCTTCTCCTTGCTACCATCTACCTTTCCTTCTACCTACGTAAATTTCCCTCCTGGTCCCATAGTTCACAGTCCCGGCCACATTGGCCTGAACTCCACTCTCTCTCCGACTGGAGCTACGCGGGAAAATCAGGGCGAGTCTCAGGACAATTCGCAACAGGGACTTAGGGACCACAGGCCGAGGGACATCAATGTTTTTGATCATCCTACTCATGAGCCCACATACAATCTTCATAATAAAGTTTCCCACTCTTGATTGTTGCACTTTTATGTCTCTCTGAGAATTACACTTTCGTTATGCTTTGATGACTTACCTTTTCGGCTGTGAAGAAGAGTTACTCCAAAAAAAGCATATTGTAAAAGTTAGCTTGCTTGACTTGACGCCGTCCCCACTACCTCCTATTATTGTTACATGATTTTTGCTTGGGTTCGAGATCTCAGGGAGGGTTCGGCCTTGTGGCTAGAGGTAGGGGTTAATGCAGTAGGGCCCCTCGAGCTGTTATGGCCACTCGGGACGCCTGTAGAAGAACACAAAGTTTCTGGAGGATATTTGATGAATTTATTACGGCACAGCCCTATACATAGTGCTGCCCGTTCTGGCCGTAGCGTTTATGCCAGATCGACTAGTCACACGCGCAGCCCACTTCCTCAGTGGCGGCTCACTATTTTAATGCGCGTGAAGGACGTACTTATACACACGATGCGGAGGTTACAAAATAAACTCTAACATGACAAATTATACCTTGACGAACAAAACACTTCACTATTACACAATACTTATTATACTGGGCTATCGGCACGTAGGCCCGTGTCTCCGGCGACTCTACGTGATTTCTAGAAGTGTCCCAGGGACTGATTCGTTAGTACGTTTGGTGGCACGATACAGTGCGGCAGTTACAATTAAACTCTAACATGACAAATTATACTTTGACGGACAAACACTTCACTATTGCACAACACTTATTATACTGTGCTAGTAGCATGTAGGCCCGTGTCTCCGGCGACTCTACGTGATTCCTAGATGTGTCCCAGAGACTGATTCGTTAGTACTTTTGGTGGCACGCATCGCCTTCTGGCTGTCCTGTGCGGGCTGAAACTAATTAGCCGGTAAGCTAAGTAGGGGCGTGAAGCCCCGACGTAACGTCTCGTAGATTCCCCACAGTACTTACGTAATATGTTGAACACTCATCTTGGAGCACTGATTTGATTAAGTGAGATACCTCATGGTAAATTGAGGCAGACCGCGGAACTGTATGTAAACGATTAAGAAAGATTAAAACTATTGAAACTACATATCGGTGAAAGCAAGAGTTGATGGTTCCGCGTTGCGCGAAAGCTGCCAGCCTCTCGGAGCTCCTGAAGGACACTGCCGGTGTCGTCGCGCGCGACCCCCCTCCTCCGCCAGCCCTCCTGCGGAAACGTTTGAATTTCGCGGGAACCTGAATTGGCCAGGTTCGGGTCAAAGCGCACAGTGAAACATGATTTTGAAAAGACTGAAATATTAATTTTAATGAAAAATAATGTTTAATAAAAACCTGTGGAAAAATATACATAAATTATTTTGTTGTAGTGCGGCAGAGGGATATTCCACACCTGGCCGGATCATTCCGCTGACGTAGCACTCGTTGCCTGGCGTTCGCCTCTTCGCACAAACTACACTTTGCTGTGCGCACGAGCGCGTTCGGTGCACACGCCTTTGCGAGATGTTGATGAGGCATAGCGTTCTATGCGACATACAGGAGCATTGGCGGTCGGCGTCAGACTGAACTTATCTTTCCCTTTATATGAGCATGTTTGGGTATACGATGCACCAGTAAGCGCGCATGTATGAGGACGTATAAATGCTCATGTTTGATTATGAGTGAAAACCATGTTGCTTAAGTACACTAGCTCGGTGCAAGCAGTCCATTCTAATTCCCTGTTACATTTCTTTTATGCTGTACCAAATGCCTGCTATCATTTAGTGGTAACAGACACTGAAGATCCTTACAAAATGCTCAATGGAAATAAATTGCACCATCAGAATTCATTTGTACATTTTTCGTAAAAATAACAATTATTTACATCCTTCGTGTTTCTTTACAACAAAAATCATTTTTAGTAGGTTCTAGCTCATGTACCATAATGACGTTGCTGTACGATAAGAAAAGGGGTTTAAGTTGAAACAAGCTGCGTTTCTTTACTATTTTTCTTTTCTATGAGTACGTCTCACCCTGTCAGCTGTTTGTACTTTGAGCAGACTCGTTGTTGATGAGGTAAAGGAATTATCAAGAAAATCTGGTTAAATAGGTTGAAGCAGTAAACTGGAAAATGGTAAGATGCTAGATTTCAATACGTAAGGTTCATGTTTTTGAGTAAAAATCGTTTGGATGTTTTAAGTGGAATTGTCTTGAATATCCTTTTTCTGTAGTCGTTTGCTGAAAAGGTAGCTGGAATAATGCATAGACCCGGCGAAGATGCTGTTCATAAAGACGATGTGCCATGGTGGTTGAAGTATGCTGGCCGAGGACTAGGAACTGTTGGTGGGATACGTAAGTAATCAAACATATGCCGTAATTAATAGCTTTAGTAACATTTTTGATAATTAAATCTCATCATTTTGGTTTTATATACCAACGTGAATGAATACTAGGTTTTCTCAAAATAGTTGCATCATTTCACATTTAACGATCAGTTCTGTTATAAAATGGTGTGTGTAGTTTTTAGACCTCTTTTGCCTCGTGACCCGGGTTTCAATTCCTGTGGGCGTCAAATCCGATTTTTTCACATTAGGGAAACTTGACAGATGCTACCATCGGAGGTTTTGTCAGTGTACCTGGATTTCTAAGGGCAAAGCTTAAGAATTTTTTTGATGCATGATTTGAGGGCATCATGTCTTTTTTAACCCTTTAAAGGGAACAAAAGCATACAGACTCCTGATTCAGGATTATTGTCTAAAATTTTAGTTAAAAGTTTAAAATAAATTCTTTCAGTAGAACTAACAGTTAGTATTACACAGTTACTCGGATATCGTGGCTTTTTAGAATGGAATAAAAAAAATTGTAAAACACGGTTTTCACACACTACACACATCCCAAGTTTACTTTGAAGGGATGGTTTCGTAAATCCTTATAGTTTGTAAAAGAATTAAATTTTTATCTCTTCCATTACAATACCTGTGCTTTTACGCTGCCGGTGCCATTCATTGTTTACCTGCGGAAAATAGGACTGTATGTTTTCCATTTACTTGAGACGTTCCTGAATTAATCTCGAAAGGAAGGTTTCTTAATTCTTTCTAGTTTTTGATAAAATAAACAATTTACAGCCTACATTACAATACGTATGTATTCACACAATGGCAGACATTCATTGTTTACCCTTGTGGGATGTTTAATTTTTTTTGAGAACTTTAGTCAATTTAAATGTTTTTTATTAATGAAATTCGTTTAAATGACGACTATTGCAATTTTTAATGCTTATATTTAACTAGCATAAGTAATTGTATTAATAAATGTTTTGTTACATTGCATTAAGTATTTTTTTTTTTTTGCTAGTTTGAGTGACGTAATGGACAACTCTAATGGGAGGCAAAAATTTGAATATAATTAACTTCGTTCATTTTCTGTGAGGAATATGTGGTGTGCTCTGAAGTAGCTGCTGACACATTAAATTTAGTTTTCTATCCAATGAATTCTGTGATTACAGCCATTGTACATTTTGTGTTTGATATGACGGGTATTTCATGTATCCCAGTTTAACCCTGGATCCTGAAGGCTTGATTCTGATGGCATGATCCGGTCTGCTTGATTCTGTGGTACTTGATGCTTGCTGTTTTAATTCATTATGTCAAAAGATCCTGATGGTATGATCCTGTGGTACATGATGCTTGCTGTTTTAGTTCAGTACATCGGAAGATCCTGCACATTAAAGAAATTGTGAAATAATAAAGAATTATGTTTGTATGTTGAAAAAATTCCTTTTTTATTCGTCTTACAATCAGAATTCATTATTATATGGCAAAAATTTTTAAGTTTTTACAGGATCTTCCGCAATACTGAACTAAAACAGCAAGCATCATGTACCACAGGATCAAGCAAACAGGATCATGCCATTAGGATCATGCCTTCAGGATTCAGGGATAAACTTAAAAATATGAAATGGAAGAATTAGCGTATTTTAAAATCCCCATGGTTGGCTACAGTTGTGCTAAACAAAGAGATACACAATCACAGGTAAACAGTGAATGGCAGCAGCAGTATGAAAAGGTTTTGTAATGTAAGCTTTAAATTGTTATTTTTCTCGAACCAGAAGTAATTAAGAGACCCTCCCTTCAGGGACGTTTTTAGTGTGTAAAAAACATGTTTTCAGAATTTTTTTTGTTCTAAAAAACCACAATATCCGAGTATTTTCCAGTAGGGTAATTAATTAGTATAGTTCCTGTTTTTTTTTTTTTAAATAAAAAAAACTTCAAAAGTGGTATTTTTCAACAATATGGACCGTCCTTTATTTGCCTTTTAAAATAGAATTTGAAAATTTATTCTGTAGTCTGAGAAACTACTGTTTATAGGTTAAATTATGTAGCCTGTGCAGTGATGGAGCTGCCACAGTGCTGTGTTTATTAGCATAGCTGAAACTGTTAAATACGATAGAACTACGTGATTTTTGTCTCCGCACTACTGTTTAGTTAATACTAACTGCAACCTGATCTTGTAGTTCTCCATAGATCCTTAGAAATATAGCATAGCCGAGGATGTTTTTTTTAAAAAAAAAGACAGATTTTTGATGTCATTGTGTTACGGCCAGGACCAAGACTGTTTTCTACCTTATTTGTTTTCTACCTTATTTGTTTTCCATTTAAAGTGAATAAGGAACAAAATTTGATTCTAATAGTAAACCAATTAGGGTGGTAAACAGTCTTGGCCCCGGCAGTAATGTACCACTATTAAAAACCCTGATTTATTTGCTAACCTTCATATATTTTAAATTTGTCCAATTGTCTCTTATTTAACTTATTCGAATGTATTTATTAAAAGTTACAATTACCTTTAATTAACACTACAACCCTCCCTGAGATACTAAGGCTGTCTCCTAAATTACTATTATATATATCAACAATTTTTATTACCAGTACTTAAACTAGGTGCATGTCACAGCAATACTGTCTTAATCTTATTTATTTATTTTACAAATAAAACTTAAACCAACAAAACAATACACTCCGAAGCTGACATCACACGGCAGATGGGCGGCGGGCTGAACACCGATGGAGGCTGCCCACGTGAAGAGCTTGGCCATGACAGTTGAGACATACTGTTCGTGGGTTTGTATTGTAAACATTTCATTTTAACCCCACAAAGAACATCTGATTAATAGAAAGCCAATTAAACATTAAGCCAAGTAAACATTTTAGTTTTAACTATTCATTTCTAACTGATTAATTTATTAGCTCTGTTTGTTTTTCATCTTTTTTTTTAAATTTAATCACTTCATATTTTGAAAACATATTTAACTTTATAATAGGAAAAATAGTCATTCGTATTCCATCCTAATGTGATGGATAATAAATCCTTGTTTCAGTTGCCATTGGCCTGGGGGTGTGGAACTGTGTGAGCCTCATTTGGGGTGACGTGGGTTGTTTAATCAGCGGAATGTGGCAGATGTAAGTTGACAAATTACTTAAACCATTTTGAAGTATCACATTTATTATTCACACCGGATTATCTGCTAGCTTCATATAGATTTTCAGTAGGAAGTACATATTTTGCATGATTTTTTAACCTGCTGCTTGGGAAAGAAGTGAATTTAGTTGAAATGTATAAAATACGTTTTTATACCTAATTTGAAGTATATTAGTATATTCAGTGTATGTATTATGTTATTACATAAGTTAAATAATTTATTACATGAAAATGTGTGTTATCAACATAGTTAAATTTTTGTTAGGTTTTATGGAACAGTAACATGCTTTGTCATTGGGAAAAATGACTTGATCCTTTTACTTACAATTAAAATTGTCTACAAAAATAATGTCTCAAGACTGCCATAATGCTATAAACCACCTGTCTCTTAAATGACTATCTTTTGGAAAGTTTGTACATGTTACAGTTGTTTTTTTAGGTGAAGTTCAGTAGAATACATGATTTGGGATTCCTTATTAACCTTAATATTAATTTGTTGCTTTCGGTGCTCTTTAAAGCAGCTCTAGTCTTCACTGCAAATGAAAACAAAGGCATCAGAGTTATGATGTCACACATGATTTACGTGCAAGTAGCATGTTTTGGCAAGCAACAAACACGTGTTGTTTATTGTTAATTTTTGGCAACAAAAAATTTACTATCTTTTAAAACTTGGTAAATGTCTATTTCAGTAATGGTATCTTGTAACAATATGTATTGTTGTAGGTAAACCATGTACCTATTTAACTATGCATAATCACTATCATTAATTCAATTAGAAACTTCCAAATACAATCATTCTTATTCAAACTGTTATATGAATATTAGTTTTTATGACCTAATAAAGTGTTGTTATGTTGTTAAATAACCATTTCCACTAATACATGTCCAGCTCAAAGACTACACTACAACACAAGTAGTAAGCTGGACTTTCAATAAGGATGAGGGGAAACGGGGGAGCCCAGTTGCTTTTTAAGATTTTTTTTTAATGTATGAGTTTTCCCTGATTGGACCAAATTTACAAGTTTTTCAGGATGTCTACGGGTCACGAAAGTCATGACAGGAGGAAATGAAGGACTGGTAATGAAAGTCAGGGAAAAGTCCCCAAATAAGCATCAATGTTGTTGGAAGTCTTGAAACTTTAACTTCCAACAACATTGCTAATTTGCATTTTGCTTTTGATGCCTCACTCCAGTTTATAGTCTCAAGTGGAAATTATCTGAAAAATGTTTTAAGCTGTTTTAACTTTAAAATCTGTACTTTTCTGCGAATTGTAGAAAGTTTTGTATTTAATTTTGGGTAGGTTTGCAGTTTCAAAGTTTTTCTTTGACAAAAAAAAAAAAACAAATATCGGTTAAAAGTTCAAAAAAAGTCTCGAAATTAGTATGGAAAGGTATTTGTAGATACCCTGTTTTTGCTAGTAATATTAATTGGAAACCTACAAGTCATGTGATATGTGCAGATTATGTGTGCTGATATGAGAAAATTATGTTTACAGTTATGACAGTCTTAAATTTTTTTTTTTAAATTCTGTGATTTGAAAATTGGTATGTTAGGTAATGGGAAGGCCAGAAAAAATTATTCGCCCTTGGGTCCTTAATTTCTCTCGACAGCCCTGGCTAATGAGGTCACTCAGGCAACCAGAGTGTGATTCTGAGTGTGGTCGAACCAGGATTTTTGTGGGAGAGAAGTGTGCAGGGCGTTGCTGCAAGTCTGTAGTTTTTTCGGAGTTTGTCCACTTCTGCTATTATGTACCACTTGGTAGATATCTAGCGACAAAGTTTGTGACAAAATATAAAATGCTAGAGAGTTATTGATGTAAATGTACAGGAATAGCTCGTAAACCAAAGTAATGTCAATAAAAAAAAATAACAATGGCATGTGAGGTTTGAGTATTCAAAACTGTAAGTATTTTGCCTGTACCTTGTAATAATATTTTATAGTAGGGTGAGTTATTCAACTTGTTAATGCACAAGTCTAGGGTGAATTATTACATCGACATTTATTGAGCTGAATGTGTTTTATTGTGAACATAAAACTTCATTTGCAGCAGAATGAGACAAAATAATTTAAATATATTAAGTTATTAGAGTCCATGTAGTGTGAGGAACAACTTTAACCAATATTATGAGCTGTTCAATGTTAGACCTATTGAATCACATTTTGCTTCATTTACGCATAGGTTCATTTTGATATCTCTATATTAAATTATATTTTTGTTTTACTCACTGGTTGCAAATACATTATTAACAGGTAAAGCAAAAAAACAGAATTTATCTCTTTTTAATATTGGGTGACATAATTACCTTTTAGTTTATTTAAAATTTACTTTGTTTAATATTGGCATTACAATAGTGTACATAATTTTTACGTCCTTGGCTGCACTTGCCATGCTTGCTTTTCCACCCACGAGTAAGAAGTGTGACGTCGCCCGAGTCCCCTGCGTAGCACCGAAGTTACTTTATGACTCTTTAAATGCTTCCAAAGAGAAAGAAATTAAGAAAACTTTAGTAACATAAAAAGAACTTGTAAACCAACTGTGTGTGTGTTATGAGCATGAAGTGCAGATCAGGATAACACATCATATTATGATTGATGCAAACATTATACTTTAAATAGCGCACAAATAACATGGTTAAAAAATACTTTTAAAATATTAATTCATTAGCTGTTAAATATTTACTACATATTTTCAGTAGAAGGTTTGCTATTATCCTCTTAGAGCTGATTATATATTTTTACTGACAGCATGTAAATTGTATTTTCAACAGTGTTTGGTTGGCGAATTTAAACAGCACACAAGAATATTCATAAGTTAGTGCTAGCTTTCATTACCTAATCTTTGAAATTTCAACTGTGTTTGGTTAATAATATTAAATTCCTGGTTGTTGAGAATTATTCAATTCATGAATGAAGTTTGGTAATATTCAGCAGTATAAAATGTTTGTCTTTGAACATACGAAGGAATACCTGTCATTGCAACCAAGAGTATATTGGTGCAATCTTTACTTGCCAATTCTATGTGGACACTTTTTGCTTAGAGGCGAGTTTTAAGGTGCACAAGTAATTTATGAAGTTTTTCACCTTGTGGAGGTCTAGCGACTCCGGTTGGTTGTCAGCCCATTCATCCGGAAGCTCCACTGGGCTTGTCTGTCACTCGCCTGAACTTGCTGGTACCTTTGGGCTTCAACATGTCCAAGCGTATATCAGGGTTGCTACAGGTATAGAAAACAGGGAAATGTCAGGGAAATTAAAATGGTCAGGAAATACCTGGAAAAGTCAGGTAAATCACTGAATATTTCTGGAATTTTTTTTGTAACAGGAATATTAAACCAAAATACCATTTCCACCAACGTTTAGGCACTTCAAAAACTGCTCAAACATGAACTAATCTCAAAATTTCATTGTTTTTTCCTTTTCCCGAAACCCTGGTCTTTTTGCTGTTAACACAAAGGGAATAAATCAATTTCCGGATGCTTACATACAAGTTTGATAGCTTACAGTCAATAGCTTTAGGTGAATCTAAAGCAATTGTATACAAACACGTGTATCCATCTAAAATGTCATTCATTTTGCTGAGGTGACACATTTGATAGCACATGTCTTTTTCTTCCAAAAAGAAACGCCAATTTAGCAGCGGGATAGTTTGTGTCTGGAAGGTACTTGTCAGTTCAGTTCTGGAAAAGCTGTAAACGTCAGGGAATTGTGGCATTTAAAGCTTGTAGCAACCCTGGTGTACGCATACCATCCTCCTCGTGTCTCACGGGGCAGTGCTTATTGGCTAGCAATCCATAAAACTCGGAAGGCTGTCTCGCAGTGTGGTAGACAAATGCTAAGTTACTTGGCATGTCAGCGCGTCTTGCCTCACTTCAGGTGTTTGACTCTCGTTTGCCCAACATGGCCCTGCCCTATGGCTCGCAGACCTCCTCCACTGACTGCTTGTTTCCCTCACCCTTGGTATGCTGCGGTCGTGCGTAAAAGATGTGCATGCACTTTCACCACACCGCCAAAAGTTCCCAATGTGTTCTTAACCGAAGTGAAGTCTCATCTGAAAGTGTTATTCCTGCAGCTCGTCCAAACATTAAGTACATTGCTTGGTTGCAAAATTAATTTAAAATTAAACTATTAAGCAAAAACACACCAATTTTGAGACATGTCTGATTATGGTTGTCGACTTACAACAGAGTTGAGGTTTCATGTGTTAAATTAGAGTACCAAGCTCGATTACCTTACTTTCCATTACTGGTCCGTCTAATTTGCTGTAATGTTTGCTTTCAGGGTGGCTGGATTTCTTGTCATAATTATTGAAGCACCATGTTGCTGCTTGTTCATAGACTTTGTTCAGAATTTAAGTGACTGGGTTGAAAGACGTCCATACTGGAACAGAGCAGCATTTTATGTCATGTGAGTTTTTTTTTTTTTTAGTGGTTTTAATGATTTGCATTTAAATAAGAGAAACTAGTAGCCTATTGAAATACTTGACCTACTTAGGAATAGAGTTACCAGGGATCTAGTTTCATCACCTGAAAATTTATTTTTTAATTGGAAGTATTAAGAATTTTGCAATAAAAAAATACTTAATGAAGTTTGAAAAAGTTAAATTTAGCTTCCATTATTTCCCAACATCCAGGTATTTTAATATCAATATTGTAGTTAATGTAATTGTAAGGTTATCAGTAGCGCATATTTTGAACACATTATTTACCAATGGAGTTATATCAGTCAATTTGAATTACTACACATTCAAAATGGTACACCAATAATTCAAAATAAAATGTGGTGAATAACAACACACATTTGTGCTGTTTGTAAGGCATTGTGCCGTAAATTAGAGGTTTAGGCACGTTTATTTAAAATTTTGTAATCTGAAATATCTTGGAAATATTTTTTTTTTTTTTTTCTCTCTCATCTTATTTGCTTTACGGCCAAGCCCTCAGCCTCTGTTCTCAGAGGCGAGCTGTTTTTCTTTCCCAGCCTCATGCTAGGCTAGCATTCTGGCTAATTTTTCTCCCGCCTCCAGGCACGTCGGGGCCGGTAACGTTATTTCTTCGCGGGTCACCTTTTGCTAAGAGCAGCTTGTGAAGCAGTGCTGAGCCCTGCTAACTCTGTCACGAATCGGTATAAGGTTCACTAGCAGCAAGACACGACAGGAGGATCCCGTGGGCCTTGTGTCCCACAGACCATGCGTTTTTTGAAGCCACCCCCCCGCCTGCTCACCCACCCTCTCTTCTCAGAAGTGGCTAGGAGCGACGACCGCTCGAGTGCGTTAACCGAATTCAAGGCCATCTCAGGCTTGACAGCCGCAGTTACGATTCTGCACCTTAACGACACCTAGCGACGGCTGTGGTAACTAATGCCACTGGTGAGGCGTCGGCAGCGCCGACACTACCGCGCTCGCGCGGAGGTAACGACAACCTCTCCCCTCCTTATGTCTCAGGCCGCTAGGTGGCACCACTGGTTACTCCATTAACCCCCTAGCTTGACACTCTCGTCGGTCACTAGTCGATTTATTAGTACTTCCTCTCGCCACCAAAAGATAGCGCCTCAGTCGCGCAGTCACTCCAGTAAGATCTATTTTTTTTATGCCGGACACCTTCGGGTGGACTCGGTAATTTTCGGCTCAGAGCCTACCCCCCCTCCCATTCTCTAGAGACCCCGCGCTTATGATATCCTGGTGAGATCCCGCTCTGAACTTACTTCGGTGCGCGCCTCCTGACTGACTGGTACCGTTTGTATCTGCGATCTTCGGCGAATCATCGACATCGTATATTATGTAGTCTTCTCAGACTAAAGGGATGGAGTCCCTAGCTAAAATTATTAACCAGTCAGTAGTTTAGTTGAAAGTAGAGAAACTTATTATTTTTATATAAATTTATTTTTTTAATTAATCATGATGACTTCCGTGGCTACCGCGAATCGTGGTTCGAGTTTGCGGAGACGAGACGCCCTCTCCTGAGCGCCAGGACCAACACCCTGTTTTGGTAAGTCTTGACGTCATCCCCCCCCCCCCCTTTTATTTCCCTCTATTGGCCTTTTGCGCCATTTAAGCATACTGTCTGGAAACAGGTCTAATTCTTTGGAATTTGGACTTTTGTTTCAGACAGGGTTCCAAGTTTGGGGCAACCAAAATCCTCTGCCAGAACCTCGGGAGTCGGTTCCTGCGCAGAATCCAACATCATTAGGCCTACTACCTTGATCACCGTCTACCTACAGCCCCGGGTGATACCCGCATAATTCTATCTTTTTATTCACGAACCCAAGATTAGTGTAACCCAGTTAAGACAGCGGACAGTAAAAGGCAGTTCGAGGAGAAGAAATTTATATTATGTTTTGGAAGGACTATATGTACAAACTTTAAAGTTACCAATGTTAATTTCAGTCTTGTTGTTAAATATTTTAATTTTTGTTATACATTAAGGGCCGGCTCTATCGTAAATAACGTTAAGGAATATCATATAATAAGTGTAATTGTGAGTTATGTAAATAAGATCACTTATCAATGAAAAACAGACTTTACTAAGGAAAATTTAATCTATCAAAAAAAAAGAACAATGATTAATAAAATAAGGAAGTCTATAGACGTAACAGTTGTTTTTATTTATTTAATATATAATAACGATCCTTTTACTCCCAAGTATTTGTAGGGAGTCCCTAAATTTTCTTTGTTTACTTCTAGTGTCGCCTCTGTTGTTGACTTTTATAGTTATTAATTGAGGGCCTCAGTAATCAAAGCTTCCAAATCTTTTAACCTTATTATTTAATTATTCTTTAAGACACTTGGGGTATTACAGCATGATTATTCATTTTTCTTCAGAATTGCTCTACCAGCCGTAATTCTGTGTCCTGGCCTTGGCAGTTTGTTTGGAAGCGGTTTAATTTTCGCCACTGGAGTTATTTATGGAATGATGTCTCTCGGGAAGAAGTAAGTAACTGTTTTACAGTGTTAACATATTGTTTAGCTTAAGTTTTAACTGCTATGTTGATGTGGTCATTATGATTAATGTTTTATGCTCATATTATGAGGGTCATGAGTTCAATCCCAGTATTCTGGCCGGGCTCAAATATCTGAGCACTGAGTGTGTACCTAAGTGGTTGGGAGCCCACTATCAGGTCCTCTTGCATGCTTCTGTGTCTTGCATTAAAGATAAAAACTTAGGATTGTAGGATAATGTAGGCTATATGGGGTGTTCTTCATGAAGAAAATTTTTTTTAGGAAGCCAATATCATTCTAACTGATATAATCCACTCATATGTTTTGGGAGACCTAACAGTTCTAACCTGGTTATTTGCAGATAGGATTTTAATTTTTATGATTATTTTATTAAACCTCTTGATATGTACTGAGTAAATATACAAATAAATAAACTTAAATTGATGTATAAAGTGTATGTGTGTGTGTGTGTGTGTGTGTGTGTGTATATATATATATAATGTGTGTGTACATATTGCTTAAATATAAGTGTCTAACCCTACTTAGATACATGTATATACGTACTTGTATGTATAGATTAATGATGTGATTGTTTCTGTGTGCAATAGTAAGTAGTGAACTCTTTATACATATTTTTGACCACATAGCTGTCAAATATGTCTGAACATATTTGCAATGATAAAATAACTGTTTTGATACAGCATTTATTTTTTTTTTTACTGCAAACTAGCAAATTGAACTTTTCTGTTAAAAACTATTGTGTAATGCAGCCAATATTTAACGCTGCGGCACAAATCGTTGGTCCTTGAATGGTGTAATGAGCAAGTATGGCATGATGTGGGTGTTGGCAGCATGCCCAGAAGATAATTGCAAGATTGCAACCTTCACAATCCCGCCACCCATTCTCTCTCTCTCTCTCTCCACTATTACTCTGGGTATCATTGGTAAAAGTGTCTCAACTTCCATTGTTTTCTGTAAACTGTGTACCGTAAAACTGGGTGAATAGAAACAGCGGGGTGAATAGAAACTGTCCATTTAGAGATTCAGAAACACTAAATCTTCAATGAAAAATCATTCTTAACAATGTTGGCAAATTACTCTAAAAATAGAAGTATTAAAAATTAATGGTTTTATTCATAAATACCTTCTTAGCAGACTGTTTCTATTCACCCCTCTGTTTCTATTCACCCCGTTTTACGGTACTTTTTCTTCCAAATGTTGCAGCCAAACCCTATATAAGAGTCTAGATTAGTGCATCCTAAATTTTTTTTACTGCTACTTCAAATAAAATCAGTTACTAGCTTGGTTTCGAATTGACCAAGTATATAATTATATTCATGTCTCATAAGAAACCTCATAAATGCCCTTGTGGGGTCCTGAATGTGGGAACCACTGATGTAGAACAAGGCTGGCCTACCTTAGTAAAGGAAGGGCCTATTAAAAAAGATTAATTTAAATGTTCAGCGGATGAACTTGTATCTTGTGTGGTTTTTTATCAACAAGAATTACCATTTCTTTTACCCCTGGTTTTTGTAATTTTGGTTTGTAATAGAATGTTAGTATGTACTAAACTGAGCACTATAGTAGGAAAAACAATAATTTTGAAAATGTACTATTTACGAATTGAAATTTTACCGGAGTAAAATGGTTCTCTGATAGTGTAGCAGACTGCTGCTCAAGTCTTGACGGGCCAAAAGTTGCCCGCGGACCACAGATTGGCTGCCACGGATGTGGAGGATTAGGAAGGTTAGAACAAAAAGAAAGGAAGAGAAGTGATAATGTTTTGATGTACAGAGGACAGAATAGGCCACCAAGAAACGGTGAGGGAGGAAATCGAGGAAATATTGAATATGCATTATTTAAAGGTAGGATCAGGCATGGGGAAGAGCTACCTCTCTCAGCTGCATCTAATCAAGTGGTAGATAGGCGACCTTGCTCTACCTACTTCATTTGCATTGCCACATCTGTGTGATGTCTGATGGTGAATTATTTTTTCCTTACGGTAGTTTGTACTGTAAGAGTATGATATATATATTCCTCTTAGGTTGGTTGGTATAAAATTAAAAAAGCTACCTAAAATAAAGGTTAATATTTTTTTTCCTTTAAAATTTTTTTTTAACCAACTGTAAAGCTAATAAACTAATGTAAATCTATAAAACATCTAGTGCTTTGAGAATTCTCCTGGTAATGTGTAAATGTAATATGATTTATATTTGGGGTATTGCAAGGGGTATGTATTGACTTTAGTGTGCTAAGTAGATATGTTAACATGATATCAGGCTAAAAATTTAGTATGCAGCAAATTATTTCAATAACTTTTATACAAGATAACACGTGTACTGTGTTCTGGCTTTGGAAAATATTAATCACATTTAGCATGAACAAAAATTTTTATTTTTTACTTAATTGATTTCTTGTAGAAAAAGAATTGCATAAAATTTCAAATTTTTTCCAATTCATATTTGTTTAGATATTTCAATACATCCTTCATTGAAAGTCATCTTACAGTAGAGGTAACCTTATATTCGATAAATTCGTACATTGGAGGTCATATTATAATTTAGGTTGTCTTATATTTGAGGTCTTATTTTATTCTAGGCCTCTTATATTTGAAATTATTATTCTATATGTTGTTGTATATTCGAGATCGTCCAACATTAGAGAGTAGCCTATATATTAAAGCATCTTATATTATGTTCAATTTAAATGTGAATATGCTGCTTAGCACTAAAAAAATTGAAAATAGTTTAAAAATTAAGTTTTTTCCTTCAGAGAAGAGTATAATCTACTCACAACTAGTAAAATAATATATAAACTGAATGAATGTTCATTTACCATTTTTTATTACACGAATTTCTGACTTTTGTCAAAGAATTTGTTTTCTGAAAATTAAAATTTCTAATATATAATGAATATTTCTAATTCCTTTTTTTTTTTTTTTTTTTTTTAATGTAGTTTTAACTACCAAATATTTTCACATTCGTAAGATTAACCAATGAAGATCTCACCAATTTTATAATTCTACATCAGTTGTGTTTTTCTGTATGTGATTTGTGCTTCAGGTTGTGTTCTCCAATGCTCGCAAGTGTTGCAGTCTTCCAGAACATTTTGTTCTCGGCAGTGGCACCGATGACCAGTTTTCAGTGGAGCAGCCCCGGAGTGAATGAGGGGTGTTGAGAGAGGGTTTCTGTTTTTGGCAGAGGGTCTCGTCAGGACATGGCGGCCATGGCCTCTCCCCCGGCCTCGACCCCCCAGGCCGACCACCACACCACGCTCATGGAGGACCCCGACGTGTGGCGTCCGACCTAGGCCCACTAACCCAGAGGCAAACTAACCCCCCTCCCCCACGCCACTAGGCGATAAGTGCACGTGCGTTGCCCCCTCCGCGGCTTGAGCATGCTGCACGACACCTGCTGTAGCCTGTCTCAGTCTTAGATTGCTCACCGTTCCCAGCTTGTTAACCTCAAAGATATTATTTTGTATACCATCTTTTATTATTATCATTTGTAATATTTTAAAATTTTACTATGAATTGAATTTTCTAAGATCTGTTGACAGTATTGTTACAATTGTAGTAATCCTGACAAAAAAAATTCAGTGCTAAACACCAATTATTATTTCACAGGAGAAACTATTTCTAGCAGTCTGACACTATGTATTAATAACAAGTTAGTCCATAAAATTTTATGCTATGCTTAAAAGAGCAAAAAAAAATATATATATATATATATATACTAGCGGACCCAACAGACGTTGTTTTGTTCAAACGTTTTAAATTTGAAAATTTACAGGAAATTTCCCTGAATATAATCGCAGCACCATCTGCCGGGTCGAACTGAAATAAAAATAAAATATTTTTGAATATTCGATAACGCGACCACAGCGCTTCCGACCGGATCCTATGTAAAACATCGAACGTTCAACAACATTAATTTAATTAATTAATTAATTACAAATATTATTTATCGGCTTGAATTGTGAATCTAAACAATTTTTAAATCCACCTGAACACACACTTTAAAGTGGACCCGACAGACGGTGTCCTGTTCAAACGTTGTAAATCAAAAAATCATAATTTAAAAAAAAACTATAAATTAAAAAATACAAAACTTCAATTTTTAATATACTTTAAACTATAATTACTATAAGTAATTTAAATTTTATAAATGTTATAATTTATTTTTCAAACTTATATTTTTATTTTCAAAGAGACATCAATACGTCATAAGTTGCATAGAATAAAATGAGAACTAACAATTTAAATTTGGAGGTTAAGTTGATTGGTATTGAATTCACGTGTATACATAATTAAAATCACGAAAAATCATGTAAAATACTCACTTCAATACTGCAACTCACAAATTTGCACCTATATTTTTAATTACACTTTAAAATGTTATTTCAATAAATAATATAATAATCTCAATAACCAATTCTATTTTAATTTTAATGTAATAACAATTCATAAAATCCATCCAAAGATTAACAACACCACATAAATAAATACACAACACACACATATATATATACTGTAAACCTAAACCATTCAAAGATCAACAACAATTTATAAATAAAAAATTAATTAAATAAACATTTTCCAGTGGACTAAATTGTGAATCTAAACCATCCTCGAATCCCCGTGAACTCACAAAAAATTTCATCAAAATCGGTCCAGCCGTCTAGGAGGAGTTCAGTGACATACACACGCACACAAGAAATATATATATATATATATATATATATATATATATATATATATTTTGTCGTCCTGCCGATGTTGATGCGTGGTTGGGTGGTGTCTGAGGGCGCCAACTAACCTTTAACAGGGGTGGTTGCTGTGGGCTAGTTCACAGCACGAGACTCCGTCTCTCGGTGGTCGTGACGTCGCCACGTGGCAGGCAGGAGTGGTTGGACCACACACACGACTAACGTTGTCGGCACGCACACGACTGTCCGGTCCGCACACGAACACCGATCGCCGAACTCCGCGAGTCGCACACGACTGCTCGCGCCGAGGGGTGAAGGCCAACTGGCGCGTCCTGGCAGGTCCCGTTAGGGCTCGAGTCGATCTCCGCTCTCCATGACAATCGACCTCCACCCGTTCGAGACACTACCACCAACCACACACGCTGACCGGTGAGGCACCGAGGTGGCATAACGACCTGTGCGAGCCACGGGAGCACCTGGGACGACGTCAATATATATATATGAAGATTAAACCTTATAAAAAAAATTGACAAAACCAGTTTAGCCATTGTATGAATTATCTTTCTCAGAAATAAAAAATTAATATTATCAGATGATACTCTTTATGAAATACAACAGGAAAATGTATTTCCAAAACTATCATTACAAATTTTACTTTATAAAGCACAATGTTTGAGATACATTTTAATAGATTTTAATTATATTAGTGTTGTGTCTAAAACTTGTACACTCTATGGTATATATCTGGCAGTTGGAAAGATAGTAAATGACCATTTAAATGTGTGCTACAAACTAAGGATGAAATACACGACAGCCATTCATAATGTTTCCCGTAGAGTGTATGTCCTATATGTATGATTATCTGCTCTTCCCTTGAGATGTGCTGTACCTTTTTGGCTTTAGATGTTGTTGGTAGTTAACAATGTACATGACTTTTATTATTATTGTTGGTAGTGATTGTTAGATGTTAATACTTAGTTATGATTTGCATTCTTTTTCTTAAAGTAAATATTGTGTTTAAGTACCATAAAAATTAAAGATGCATTGTTAGTAAATTATGAAGTACATGTGTGCTAGTGTGAACTTGTGCCAAAAAATTATTAATATTATTATTATTATTAATAATATTAATATACATACTAGCTGCGCAGAGTGAAGAGGCTTTACTTATGGGTATAGGGATATATATATATATATATATATATATATATATATATATATATATATATATACACACACACATACATACATACATACATACATACACACACACATACATACATACATACATACATACATACATACATACATACATACATACATACATACATACATACATACACACACACACAGATATATATATAGACACACACACTAGCTGCAGTACCCGGCTTTGCCCGGGATGAACACCGGGTGATATATTGTCCGCGAGTTACAGCAAAATGGATAGCGATATGTCCAGTGTGGTGGACATTAAGAAATGACACATAATTACTGTTTGTGTATCTGTGACCTATGGTTTTCTGTTTACCCATGGTGATCGGTTGAAAGGTTTAGAAGTTTATGCGCTACAGCGCCATCTAGCGGCGAGTTACAAAAAAAATTGTTAGCATAAAAACCTTCTCCATGATAAAAACTAGGGATGGGCCGGTCGAATCCTCGAATCCCACCGAATCTCTAGTATTCGAAAGATTCGAAATTCGAGGGAGAAGATTCGGGATTCGAGGAAAAAAATTGATGTAAATGTAGTACTTTAAAAACTTAAATGCTTACAATTTACTTGGCCTGTTTACGTTTTCCTTGGAACACATCCTATTGAGATACAGTAGAACCTCGTTAATACGTGATGGTCAGGACCGAGATAATCACGGATTACCGAATTTCACGGACTAGCGATTAAAAGCCCGGAAGGTCTTGTCAAGCTTCTCAGACACCGGCGTGCAGCTGGGTAAAGGCCGTTCAAGGTAAGGGCCGGCCGTCTTCGAATTAGTGTCTCGGCTTAAAAAAATACAGCACTGTCTAGCCATTAGTTCACGGTCATTTACAACAGCCGAAGAGAGAAAGATAAGATCGTGCTGACCTTGCACCCTCCCCCCCTCCCCCTCGTACAGCCGAATGCCAGCCAGACACGTCACTCGCCAGGCGCCTGCCGTGTGTTGGCGGGTGGAAACAAACAAAGGGAGACGGGAAGCAGAAGTCATGACATCCCCCTCAAGTTTAAAGAGTGGCAAATGTGACAGCTGAAAGGGGGGCGACACAAAGGGTCGGTACAAACAGGGTTGCAGAGTTTGGCGGCCCACGCGATGGCTTGTAGTGTTTGCCGGCCACCGGCCCACGTGACGTTAATTTTAAGCGCTGACAATGTTTACTTCTCTTTTTTTTCTTATCTTTTAAATCATCCCGGATTATCCGATTCCCAAATTAGCGCATCACGGATTAACGAGGTTCTACTGTATTGTACTTTTAATTCGTTATTATATAAAAAAAATTATGAAGCATGTACTGATTTGTGAAACTTACTTTATATTCATGAACATGGATGCATTTGTATTTGTACACATGTATTTTAATCGCAATTCAATTTTAAATATTCTGATACACATTCTATTTATGAATTTTTTTAGGACCAAGTTTGGTTTGTGTAGACTACCAACATTAAAATATGTATTATCTGAGAATTCCATGATGGCCAACCAATGAATTTGTTAGCCAATCATTTTGAGAAACATAAAAAATAACTAATATTAATATAAAAAATTTTAATGGGTAAACTAGAAAAAACACCCCGTCACTTTTAACTTAGGGCATATTAATCACTATGCTTTAGTGAGGCTTAATTTTAAAAGACGCACAACAATATTTCTTATGGCCTAAAACCATTGAAGACAAGATCTTTCAGTTTCCATTAAATATTTCAGGAAAGCGTTTACCTTCATTTGGGACTTTAAACAAATGTCAATTTGGTAACTACAAAATATTGTTCCGTCGGATGTTGAATTTTGTTTTCCGATTTCCGTGTATACATGAATCACTGTACTCACAGATAATGCCTGAATGCCTTAAATCCACCAAGTCGGATTCTACAGCAATTGATGAAGTGACCAGATTCTTACGTGATCCTACAGTTAACCCAGAAATAAACATTCTCGAATACTGGAAAACTCAGTCTGCGTGTTCACCCAGGCTACATAAACTGTCCAAAAAATATTTGTGTTCACCACCTGCAACAGTGTTCTCTGAACATTTGTTCAGCACTGCAGGAAACATATGTGACCAAAAACGGAATCGTCTTGATCCAGATCGTGTCAAAATACTTGTTTTTTTAAATAAAAATTTAAAGGGTTAAATAATTCTGCATAATGTTTAATTTTTTCTCTTAACTTATAAATTATTTTATAATTAACCCTTGAGAACTGGATTCGGATTCGAGGGGTGGATTCGAGGTACTGTTTGGGATTCGGATTCGAGAAAAATGGGATTCGAACCATCACTAATAAAAACACTTCGATGTGCCAACTTTCATGGCGATCGGTCAAACGGTGTAAGAGTTTATCGACGACATACATGCCAACATCCAATTTATATATATTCTTATATTTCAAAATTTTAGGGCTTTCAATTTTGCGGAAAGTGGATGTTCAGGACCTCGAATGGTTTGGAACACTCCATCTCGAAAGAATAGATATTTGAAATTCCTGAAATTGTCGAAATTTTGGGGCTTTGTTCCCAGAGGAGGGCGGGGGGTTCAAGGACCCTGAATGGCTCGAAAACACTTAAAATCGAAAGAGATGGTTTCTTCAAATTTTTTAAACTTTCAAAATTTTGGGGCTTTAACCACCTGGGGGGGGGGGGGGGGGGGGGGTTGACGTTGAGGACACCGAATGGCTCGGAAACACTCCAAATCGAAAGAGATATCAAGGAATATAAGAATGTAGGCATTTACTGTACTCCTATCTACCATAATAACAATATTGACAAATAGAAAGCTTATTACCTACCTATTAATAATTATCTAAATAAATTAATAAATATCTCTATGTTTAAGAATTTACGTACATACATAATATTAAACTTCAAACTATACACACAAAAAAAAAAAACTAAGGATGTTTGTGAAACTATATTTATTTGTCATAATGTTTAAAACATTTGTAGGATTTCTTTATATGTAAAACTGTGGTGGCAATATTCCGCTTATCCAAAGAAGTATAGAAATTAATAGAGACATCACTCCCTGTACACACCACAAATCTTTGAATTAAGTATAAAAAAAACATAGTCCAAAATGAAACAAAAAGTATAAATAACAACTAATTTGACAAAAAAATTATACAACTGGAATGACAATGTTAACATCTACCTGAAATTTAATAGAAGTAGGTAGGTAAGAAAAAAAAAAAAAAAAATATATATATATATATATATATATATATATATATATATATATATATAAGAAATTTAATGAAATTAAAACATACATTAATAAAATTATCTCACACTCACCAAACATAATGTTTAATATGAAATAAAGGAAGATGGCAATTACATGTAACTATTCTAATTAATAAAAAAAAATCAACTTTTCTGAAATAGTTAAATTCAAATTTTTCAACAATATATTACATAATTGATAAATATTTCTGGTCTTCGGTCTCAGCAGCCCTAAGACTCTTGACGCTCAGCAGATAAATTATAAATACTAAACCAAACTCCTTGCAAATAAGTAGGTAATGTAAAAAAAAATAACAATATTGACAAATAGAAAATATTAGTAGGCCCTACCTACCTATGAATAAATTTCGAAGAAATTTATAAGTTTAAGAATTTATGTACCTATATAATATTAAACTTGAAACTATCCACACAATAAAAACCTAAGAATGTTAGTGAAACTAATTTTTCTTATTTGTCATAGTACCTAAAATACGTATGTTTCCAAAATGAAACAAAGTATAAATAATGACCAATTTGACAAAAAAAAATTGTACAACTCGAATGACATTGAAAACATACACGTGAAATTTAAAAGAATTATGAGTGCCCTAGGCAGGGAGGAAAAATATATATAGAAGAAATTAAATTTAAAAAATGGGTGCGTGTACTTAGGTACACGCATGTGAAGTTATACTTCTTTGGCATCATTAAAAAATAGTTTTTAATTGCATACAAAAATATTGCGTGGAGTCCCTCCGCGTGGAAGAAGTGAAACTTCGTAATGTGGAAATGAAAATAGGAAGGGGCAGAAATTGATTTTTAGTGAAATCATATTGTATCAAATCAAACTAAAAAAATAAAGGAAATAAATTTGTAACGAATCATAGATTGATCTTCAGAGAGAGAGAGGACACCTATTGAATGTCTATAAAACTAACTTTTTTATGAGAGCAGATTTTCATGAAATATATCATGAAATCATTCAACGATAAAACCTGTTTATTTAACTAAGCGGACGGGTTCGCCCCAAGGAAAAAATAACGCGGCGAGACCTCGTGGACATAGAGATATGACACACTCACTATTTGTGTGTCTATGAAACATGATTTTTTTCTGCAATTTAAATTGTAATATACAAAAACGGTATTGAAAATTGAAACATATATGGCGGCACTACAAACTGTCAAGAGCTTTTTTTTTCTTACTCTCTACTTAGTTCCTTAATAGAGAAATGACACTAACAGTTTGTATATCTATGACACACATTACATTTTTTAGTTTTTTCTTAACTCCGAATCGAGATAAAATATCCAATTGTGAATCTAAACCATCCTCGAATCCCCGTGAACTCACACTAAAAATTTCATCAAAATCGGTCCATCCGTCTAGGAGGAGTTCAGTGACATACACACGCACACAAGAAAAAATATATATAATATTGAAATCTCGGTTACACAGTAATTTTTCTCTTATTTTTATCCAAGTGGAAGTAAAACTATAGAGATGCAGACAGTAATTTTCCTCTTGTTTTTATCAAGACCTACAAATGTTCTTCTTTTTTTAAGTTGGGAACAAAGAATGGCAGTGGTATTTCCTATATAATATATATATATAATCAATACGCATAAAGAATTTTTTTAAACTTCCATTTCTGGTTTCTGGAACATCCTGAAATGTTCCAGAATAGGAAGTCCCTTCAATGGATAAGAACCATTATCTGGAACTGGAAGGTCTGGAATCATCTGAGATGTACTAGAACATGCTCGAACATTCTGGAATGCTGCCATACCATATAACCCCTGTGGGGCTGTGTGGATGGATTGCGGAGTCATAGCAGCATACACGGACAAACCATGCTTATATTTATTATATATATTTTTCAGCACTGTTTATTATTTTAAAACTTTTTGCTTTTGTGATTATTGTAACAGTTTTGGCTTCGCAGCTTCAGCTTTTTTAAAGTTTATTTTACAAACTCTTAATGTGAATCATTGTGCTAAGTAACTATTCAGCATTTATGTATTGCTAATCATGTTAACTCTAAGCCTGTTAAATTGAAGAACTTTCATCACAGACACCAGTAAATTGTAGTTGGTGACCACATAGCTGATGTGTCCTGTAAATGTAATTATTTAAATGACAATGCAAGATAGAATTTAAGAAGTGCTTTTTGTTCTTGGTTGAATTTCTGCAGTTCCAGTGTGAGAAGGTATGAGTTGGTTACTGTACTATGCTGTTTCAGAATATGGGAAGGACAAGTTTTTTTTAAAAAATATCTAATCCGAACTTTTATTCACTTCTTTAGCTTTACTCGCTTTAAAGCCTATAAGCTATAACGCTATAAGACAACTCGTGGGTAATAAATATAAATTGTTGGCCAGAAAATATCAAATGCTTTAGTGCTGCTGCTTTAAAAGTTAATTTTATTAAAGGGTATGAGCAGAATCAACATAATACATTTTGTTTTACTTACCGTATTTTCTGGCATACAATTCAAGATTTTTAAAGACAATGAGAGGGTAGTGAGAAGAGATTGGGGCATTGGTGAAATGAATGTGTGGGGGAATTAGGAGTAGGTCTACCTCTAGAAAACCTACTGGTTCACATTCATGTCCGCCACGTTAACCTCTTGGGAGTAATCAGAGTTGAAGTTTGAATAGCTTAAAGCTGCTTCTCATTTGATACAACAAGTTGTTACATGTGACAGTACTTATGTCATTTTTGCACGAGTACACACACTGCTGCTGCTGCTGCTGCTGCTGTTGCATGGAGGAGAATGTGGAAATCATATTTTTAAGAATCAGTTGAATACCTTGAGCCTGTTTTCCCCCCCTGGTATTCACAACTAAAACTCCACATGTTCGTGTTCTTTATCTGTTACATTTTACTTTGTGATATTTTATTTTTCTCTGTACGGCAGAATTCAAAAACTTTGTAGCTAAATCTGATATTTCCTCTTTTTTTTTTATAAAACTTCCATTTGACGAGTTCCTGTGATAAGTGAATTTCCAAATATTTTTCCCAATTTTTTCTTGAAAAAAAGCTGACATTTACATGTTTTAACAAGGTACATCCTGGAATTAAGTTTCTTCAATTTTATTTTTGCACAGGAAAGCTGGATTACAAAGTGAATAAACACATTGCCATAACAAAAGACAATCTTTCCTGGATTCGTGACGGGAAGAGCGAGAGCAGAGGAGGAATGGTGCTTGTGCAGAGTTAAAGAGTGCAGAGTGCAGAAGAATGGAGAAAGCAGCAGACCAACATACCCGAGCTCAGTCGAGTACGAACCAGCTTGGCAAAAAGACATGTGCTGGAAACTTGATCGCAAATGGAAATGCATGCTGCCTTGTGCTATGGATTAGTTTTTCAGATATTCGTAAGTGACGTTTCCAGGTCTGGAAATGAGAAAAGATATGGAAATTTAAGTTTTTTTCAAGCAGGATATGTGACTATTATTTTTTCTGTCTGGTTGAGTTTATGTTCTGTATTTGTTCTTATTCTATGCTTCGGGGTAATGGTTCTCGCATCTCACTGAGGCGAACATGTTATTATTAAGTAGCTGTTTGTTTCAACATTTCTGTGGGGTCAATGGAAATTCTTGTTTGTGACATCTGCTGTGTTTGTTTGGAGTGTGTTCCTGGGGTATATTTCTGTCTTGGGATACTTTTGGGTCACCGCAAACATGCTGGTGATTAAAAGCATACAGCATCATTCTGCTTCTGAAAACTAGCACCATGGCAGCTCCCAACAGGATCAATGTATCAAATGCTGGGGTCATCAATCTTATTGTTGGTGCTCTCATTCAGTTGCCTGGATAATGAACAGGTCCCATACTAACTTGCAGCCTCTGCCGCCAGTTTTGTCGCAGTGTTCCGCTGGAAACAGTACTTTGTCTCTTGGTCGCAAACATGATCCTGGCCTGCATCGAGACTGTAAGGGCTTACAGAGTGCATGGAGACGACGTCATGTCCCCCTCAGATGGTTGGGCGCTAGTGTTCAAAGTGAAGGAAGGCAGTGTGTGGATAATGAAGACTGATTTGGACACCCATTAATGTCCACAAAAGCAACGCCGACAGAGTACAGGAAATGGTGTCAGCCAACAGGCATGTAACTGTATCAGGTGTCACATCCACGTCGGGTGTTGGACATGCTCAAGCTCACCCGTGATTCATGACTTGTTGGGATATCGGAAGGTGTCTGCAAGATGGGTGCCGAGAGACATCACCCATGATCACAGGACTGCAAGAATGGCCGTAAGCCTCGAATACTTAATGCGGTTGGAGCGCGACGGTAACGCCTTCCTCTTCAGGATCATCACTTCACCCCGGAGACCAAGTTGGTCTCAGTGCATGAAAACATCCCAGTTCACCCATCACAAAAATATTCTATGTGTCGCTGTCAGCAGGGAAGATGATGCTGACAGTGTTCTGGGATGCAAAGGGTGTTATTCTGATTGATTTCCTCACTGCAGGGTATTTCAATGTGACAAATTATTGCTAGCAAACTGAAGTCAGCCATTTGACATATGAGATCAAGGCTCTTCGGTCGAGGGGTTTTTTCCTTGGACAATGCAAGACCCTTAAAGCTACGGAAACTGCAAAATACATGCGCTTTCCAAGTTGAGAGAGCCTACAGCCTTGATCTTGCCCCATCAGACTCCTGCCTTTTTCCTGCGTTGAATTCAGCACTATCAGGATGTCATTTTGGAAGCACAAAGAGTTGCAACAGGCTGTGAAGAATTTCCTGAAATTGCTGGGCACTGATTTTTAGCAGGAGGTTTTCTTATAATTATTTAAACGACATTACATTACAAATGTATAAATGTTAGTAGTGACTATGTGGAAAAATTGCCAAACCATTTTTTTATGATGTAAAATTTTTCTGTGTATAATAAAGCTTCCCTGAGAGAAAATTGACGAAACTTGCTTGTATATGCCAGCAACTAAATTACTACCATGTGAAAATTCCGAGGTACCAGATGTAAAATACTGGACTTTTTTAGATTCTTGCCACAGAAAAATAGATGTTCACAACAGTCTCCTAGTTAAACGTTTCTAATTAATTGTGTAGCATGTATTAACCCAATGCTAATGCTCTATGTTGGATTGTGTCACAAATGGAAATTACAGATGTGGCTCAGCGAAAGCAGTGTTGTACTGGAATCTGACAATTTATGTTGTAGGGCCACAGCCGAAGAGATGAGGTCCAACGCAGTTGCCGTGACGCTGCCTCGGTCGTCCACTTCACAGATGCAGTCTACACTCGTCGACAACGCTCAGCCTGTCAGCTTCACAGGAGCACCTGGATTCGACAGCGGAGTATGATGGCGTTGATTCGCGAGACAGTGTGTATTTATTGTTGTTCGTTGTTGACTGCTGTTGTGGAACTGCGGGCAAGAACTGTTGTGTACCCTTCGTTAAATACCAAGTGTATCATACCATCATCGTGTATCGTATGTTTAACGTGAGTACGTAAATTGGAAAAGCAGGCTTCCCTTGATTTTGTTCTGAAGAAATATGATTTATGTATAATTATTGTATAAAAAGCAACGTTCAAGAACCTTTATAAATCTTCCGCTGTCCTGCCAGGTAATATTTAGAAATTAATAGATAGAGTAAACATTCAGTGTTGGAGAAAAGTAACATGTTAGCACGACCTAAAGTAATTGTACACAGTAACATTTAAGTGAATCATCTTTCATGAGCTCCAGAACATAGTTTTATTCACTGATATGTCATACTCATAGATTGTGTTGAAACATTTGTATATGTAGTTTTAGAACATTTATTTTTGATATATGTGGGAAATTTGGAAAACAATTGTATTTGTAGAAAATATCACCATAAAACAAGTAAGAAAGAAGTCAAAAGTTCAGAACAAAACTGTTTTTTTTGTTATGATATCTGTTTAATTATTTTTCTGCTTGCTACTGGTGCATGCGCATGGACAGTGTTACACAAATACATACAAAATGTTATAGCGTTTAAATGTTTAAATGAATTGTGTGTGTATGTAAAATTGAATACAAAAGTTGTGTTGGCCTTTGTTACACTAATAATCGTTGAACTTGAATGTTGTTAGTAGTGATGGGTCAGTCCCGGTTCTCGGTTCTGCCAGTTCTCAGCAAATTAACCAGCATCGAAAACCGTAAATATAATGATGGTACCAAGATCATGAAAAGCATAACAGCTAAACCTTTCCCAGTAAGAAAACAATAAACTTCCTGTAAAACGCCGCAGAATATCGCCGGTGACCAACACGCACGTCATTTTTACTTCACTTTAAACCCTGTGTGACAAGAGAATGGTTGGTAAATTTTTGAAAATTACGGGCATCACAGACAAAGGGCAGTCACTCTAGCAGCTAGTCCGCCCAGATGGGAAGATAACACATAAGTGTCGGAACATAAACAAATTTTTTTTGCCAAGATTCCAAACCTTTTTGGTCCTTTTTTTCACTGGCAGATAAGGATGATCATTTAAACTAAAAGTAGACCTAAAGAAAAATAACAAGACTCAATATACTTTTTGAAAATTATCAAAAAAATAGACATCCATGATTTAAAGTTGTAAAATACTAATTAACTGTAGGTATTACCTACGACGTTTGAAGCTTTACATCACTTAAAGAGCCGGAAATATTGCGGCACATGAATTCGGGAAAATCACCAAACACTATTATTAAACAGTAGAAAATTTTTTTTAACAAAAGTTAGATATATTTTAAAAGGTATTTTTTTTTTTTTAGATTCACTTGTTTACTTATTTGTAAATGGTTTCAATCCAAAATTTGTGTATCTATTTATGAATATCCACATATTATTTAACTTTTTCTTTAATCATTAAACGAAAAGCGCAAACGCACGAGAATAATGACATGCTGAAACATGTATATAGTACATTGTTGTAGAAATATGGAATACTAAGGATTCAGTTACAAATTATCATACGCTATACCCAAAATTATGATATGTGATAATAGATTATTACTATAGCACTGGAGCAGCAGTAGGATGCATAGATGATATATTTATCTTAGTTTCAGACAACAAGGATTTGAAAAATTATATATTTTACTTGGTTTATTGTTATTAAACCTGTCAGATTATTAACAATACATTTTTAAAGTGTATCAAAATGAACTCCTGTCACTAGTGTAAGGCATGAAGAAAAAGATAACCAAGTATCTTGGAGGCCCAATGTTGATTCAGAATTGTTCTGTCCACTTGTCCTCCTTCTGAAAGCCTTCAATGCCACAAGACTGGTACCTCACATCACGTTCTCTCTCATTTCGCCAGCACTGTCTGGCAAGAGTTTTTTTTACGTCACTCCCACCCCCTTCTCCAATAGGATGATTTTCTGTACATTTGCCCATCTGACATGCCGGACAGCTTCAGCATTCCACTCCAGTCAAACAAATTTATCCCAGCCATAGATTTTCAAGCCAAACAAAACAATCCAATGACAATAATAATTCCAATAATCTTAAGGTTTTTATTTTGCAAGACAAGGGATCCTTTCATTATTTCATGTATATAAATATCTACTCACTTTTATTAAATATTCATTAAATAAGTATTAAAATTATCTTCTCTGAAAATATGCCGTAAGAAGGGTATGAGAGGGATTAATTTTTAAAAATATAATTGCATGTAGTAACACGAGAAACAACTGTGCTACTTGGGGCTAGGTGGCTTGTTTGTGGTCTAATTATGGTTAAGTGGGGTGCTGATGAGTCATGTTAAACACAGACAATTTATTAGGGCATACTGTATCTTTGGCGTGTCTTGAAATTGTGTGGAGGTTAACCTAAAACTGAGAACCGAGAACAGATATTTAAGTTTGAACCGAACCGAGAACTGGGAAAAAAGTAGAACCGACACATCAGTAGTTTTTAGAACCTGCAGCTTGTAACAAATCATTTAAACTATTAATACTAATTAATGCATGAAAAGTAACATAGTGTAACGGAATAATTTGTATTTTGCCATCATATATTTCAAGTTCAGAAAAGTGTTTGTGTTGTGTTGCAAGTATATATTACACTGAATTTGCTCACGTTGCATGTTTTTAAAACTTGTTGCTCTTTATTTGACATAAAAATGATAAAATGCATAATTTTTTTCCCTGATAGACACATGGTAAGTAAACACTAGTAGTATCTGGTTATGACATTAGTTCCATATTGTGAAGGAAAGGAGAAAATGTTCAGTGGCATTGAGACACGAGCTTGCCATTGTCTGCCCGTGAGAAATTCTTATACTCCAGTAGCAGAATGAATATGAATTCCTTGTAAAATCAAGATCTGGGTAATTGTACTATTTAACGTTAGTGGGTTAATGAGGTAGCATGTTTTTGTCAAAGTTATCTGAATATATGTATTAATTTAAATAATATTTGTGTTTTAAAAAGTTAGTTAAAATCAAAATCCTTTAGTTCCAAAATAGGGTGTCTTAGTGATATTGCTGCTGCATTTTTGGAGGGGTCAAAGGTGATTAAATATGCATTCCAGGGATTCTTTGTTTCGTCCTTTTACAATCAAAAAAACTTTAATAACAAAATTATTTGAAATGGTTGGTTATGTATTGTTGGGTCCTAAATTTTTAAGTTGAGGGTTATATCTCCCATATAATAAGCTAGGAAAATAATACATAATATCAAAAAAATAATTATCACATCTGTAAATGTCTGGAAAGTTACTGGGAATGATTGAATGTAAGCACTGCCTGGTACACACTATTAAAGTTTTCAGAAAGCCTAGCTAAATAGTTATGTGTTTTTTTATGATTATTAAGAGTATTATTTAATTAGTGGTCAACATAAAAAGGTTACAGCTTTTTTCATTGGATAATAATTGCAGTTAGTATTAGATACTATGATTGTTACAGTTCGATGTTGATTGATACTATCAGTTGGACCCTTTGTACTTTTGTACAAACTTAATTGCTAGAGGTGTTTTAATCTCTTAGTTTGCCATTGTCATTTATGTATATGTTCACAATTAAACTGTGAACAACGCTGATCTTGACTACATTGCGTCTTTTTTTTTTGTTTTAAAATTATCAGTTTATTGGACATACGCATTACTTAATCGTAGGTTCACAGTAAGATAATTCCATAGAATTATTCCTAAGTTTGTATATTTTTATACAAAAAACCATTTTATTATCAATACAAATGTAACTACATAAGATACGGATACACATATTTAATTACAAATACTGATGGGTTGGTCTCGGTCCTGCTGGTGCTCAGCAAATTAACCGCCACCGAGAACTGTAAATAAATATAATGCCGGTACCGGTACCACAAAAAGCATAACAGCTAATCCTGTCCCCGGTGAAAATACAGTAGGCTCCAGGTTAAATGCTGCAGTATGTTGCCGGCGACCAACACGCACGCCTCATTTTTAATTAACTTTAAGCCCTTTGTGACAAGTGAATGGTTGGTAAGTATTATAAAAATGCTGGCAACACAGACAAAGAGAAATCTTTCCTTCCCTCACCGCTAGCCCAGCCAGATAGAAAGATAACACCATTTACCCCTGAACTCAGCGTTGTTCAAAGTTTTATTTGCCTGTTTAATAAATGTTTGGGAAATGAGTATTTTACTGAGACTGTTTAAATGTATATTTTGATTTTAAGGGAATGTCAAGTATGAGCAGTTGTTTTTTGCTCTTACATATTGTGATTTATTTATTAAGTGGTTTATGGGTATCTAGTCCTGATTTTGATAAGTTATACTTGATAACATTGAATTTTTTTTTCCAATGCCATTTGTTGTGAGAAAGATAACATTCACAATAAATGTGTTAACAGATTTTGTGTTTATATGTGTTTTGTGATTACAGAATTTTGCAGGCTTTTGCAGCCACTGAAACTGGTGTGTCGACGTTAAGCTGTCTCCTTGCGGTAGATTGTACTGAAGTTTCGCTCTTCATTGTAGCAGGCATCTTCAGGGTTAAGCAATCAAAATGCCTGCTGCAGTGCAGGGCTAAACATCAGTACAATGTACCACAGTAACGTGGCTCAACTTTGAAAGCCAAGATATTACATTAATTAAGTATTCATTTACTCACTTGATAGCTTAAGATTTAATGTATTTAGTTAGTGTTGAATTTTGCTCATTAACAAATTTGGGGGTAAAAATATTGACTGTAATATGTATTATAATTTTGAAAGATAACTTTTTTCCTTACTAGCATATAGGAGCAGTAGATAAATAGTTTGTATCCTGTATCCAAGTTTATCCCTTGATCCTGTGGTATTTGATGCTTGTTGTTTCAATACGTCAAAAAATCCTGGACATAACAAAAACAGGAATATCACAACACAAACAATTTAAACGGGAATATCACAACACAATTTATGTAATATCTTGTGGAAATTTTTTCTTTCATATATATTTTACAATCATAGTTATTGTTATAACACAAAATTTCATTATGTCCAGGATCTTTCAACACACTAAATAAAAAAACAGCAAGCATCCTGTACATCATGTAATACACTATCAGTGTACTATATAGGATCATGCCATCAGGATCAAGGGATAATCTTGGATACGTGATATGGAACTTTTACTGAGTAATATGTTTTGTTTTATTACTTGCTTAACTTTTTGCGAAATTGTACTATCTATCATTGTTTCTATTTACCTATTCCAAAGTTCCACAATGTTGATTCAATAGACGAGGAAAAAATCCTAAAATGATAACCATCCTTGTTATTGTGTTCATTTAGATCACTACAAAGTAGGAAGTGGTACTTCTAATTCAGAATGTGTAATCTAAAGCTTAGTTCGTAATAAAAACAATGTTGATTGTTCCCAAAACATGAAAAATGTCAATTTGCCTCATATCAAATGTACAAAGAAAACATAAAATAAATAAAAACGTGCATGACACACACCACTATGTTAGAAAAATAGTTTGAAGATCATTTGTAAGAAATGCTGAGTTTATAAATATTGCATTATTTTCTCCCCAAAAAAATGAATTAGACACAGTTTTCAGGTTTTTCTACTAATACTATTAGTTCATAAAATATGTCTGTATTAAAACACTGCCTTCAATATGGCTTAGTTTAACCAAATATTTGTGTCTTCAGTGCCCATACCATACATAAAGATTTATTAATTTTGAGATCCATACTCAAGATGAAGCATAGTATTTGTAATGTATAATGGTACACTGCCCCCATAACATAGAAAGCCATATCTCCGAAGAACATAATTTTCAGGAAATAAGGAAAATATATCAAAAATGATCTTGAACTGGTTAGGGTCAGTATGAATTTCAACACAACTCATCACTGTTTTGGATTTAGGTTAAAAATGTCATGAAAAGGTGTACTATTTTCTTTTCATAAATGCTACAAAAAACCACTTAGAAATAATTAGGACTTACAGACTTTTAACATATGAGTGCAGTTCAATAAACAACACTTTGTGATTGTGTATTTGCCACAGAGATGGAAAGATGAAGTTGCAAAAAGCACAAATATTGTCATTCTGAAATTATAAGATGCCATAACTGTCGAGTTTGAAATTACTAGTACAGTAGAACCCTGTTTTTCAAGGGAGCACAAGAAAAAAACATAAGCAGGAAAATTTTTATAAGCAGGAAATCTCAATTTAGCACTTAACAATGTTCGAGCTTTGTACCAATGGACTCACCAAGCTATGTAAACAACTTTAATGTTAAAACCAATGATAGTATACTTGATACATGAATTTTCCTAAACAAGCCAACAATTTTTAAACTTCGTCTTGTTCCCTGGTTAAATTTTGTTTGTCTTTAAAGATACACTGCCACATTTTTTTGTAAATTTGTCTCAAGATTCATGATGACAACATTAAGAGTGAGAACGTCTACTCCTTTGCCCTCGCTCAATGGTTGGCAACTTAAATATCGTAGGACTATGCACGTGCATCTGAATACCCACTGGAATGGCAAGGAAGAGAAGAGTTGACTAAGGGTGCTAACTGACACACAACTATGAACATTGTGTGCCTTCAGTATATTGCATAAAATTGTATTTTAACAAACTTCATGTTTTGTATGACAGTGATTGTAAACATAAACATACATAAAGGAAACTTTTTATCGTAAGTGTTGGAATAATTTGGTTTTAAAACATTTTTCCCCCATTTATTGAATGTTAGAAAGCAAACATTATAAGCAGGAAATTACACTATTTATGAACGTTATATGCAGGAAATAAATACATTGTCCTTATGGGGGAAATATTGGGACTTTAAAAATATGACATTATATGCAGGAACATTATAACAGGGTTCTACTGTATTATACTATCTTAATATTCCTGCAGATAGGGAAAATGGGTAAACTCAAGGAATTGAAAAGGTGTCGTCAAAACCCGGAAAAATCGGGGGAAAAAACAAAATAAGTCTTAAAACGAGACTTAATAAATGTGTACTTGAAAACCCATTTGTTTTCATTACTAAACACAAGAGATACATCAATGAATCTATTGTGTATTGATTTAATGATGTGAAGCATGATCAGATGTCGATGGTCATTCATCTGGTTATGTATTGTTTCAAAGTTGGACCAAATACTATAGTGGTTTCTTTACCCATCGCATTGATTGCATAGCATTAACAGTATTAACACTGTAACAGTGCAGAAAATGTTTATGGTCATTCAAAATGTGATATGCACTTGTAATAATTATACATACAATATCTTGCAAGAATGATGAGAAGCGGGAAATGGCGAAATCTCAGGGAAGCTGTGTAGAGTAAGGATGTTGGAACCCTACAGTGGCTTAAAGGACACTGGGAAGAACAGCGTTAGACGGAGGATGGTTGAAGGCGATAAGCGAACCAGCCAAAACTGCTGCTAACCACCGCATGGTACGGGCAAGTGTGTACAGTAGTAGACAAGGAAGCTGAGCTGCCTTAGAATGGGTGCAACTGTGTAGTGCATGGTTTAAGACAAACTAGTGTGTTGCATGGAATGCTATACTGCAGACCTTGTGGCTATTCTGAGCTTCGTACGATTATAATTTGAAACATTGATGCAGTAAAGTACCTATTGCATTATGTTCATGAGCCACAAGCCTGTGACATCTAAAAAAAGTTGGTTCAAAATAGTCCCATCCTGTAGTGTGGAGCCCTTTAAAGCCAGAATCCCAATGAGTTACAGCTGTCAGCTTGAATCAGTATGAACCTCAATCAAAAATATCATTTTAAAAAGCTCAAAGAAAAAGCTAATTATCTTTGAGAGCAAATTTAAGCATAAAACTATACTGCTGTTAACCAACTGGGTCACATTTTTTGATAAATTTAAGATTCAATTCATGTTAACTTAATAAATTGTTTTTTTCCCCTCCAAATTATTTAGTACAGTAAAACCCCTTATTTGCACTTTTCATGGGGACAAAGTAAACAAGTGTAAAAAGCGGGAAAGTGTAAATAATGGGAAAAGTAAGAAATACGTTAAAGTTAATTAAAACGCAGTCGCATCCTGCAGCGTTCATAACAAATGCGGGCTACATTACACATACGCATTGCACCACAGTAAAAAAATTTAAAAAAAAAGGGGCCGCAAATTGTATATTTACTGTCAATAGCGCGCCGTGTGCGGAGAAAGGTCATCGTACTCAATCAGCTGTTGTGGCGCGGCGTAGCCGCTGGCTGGCTATCTCTTGTCTGAGCTGCGCATGCGCAGTATAACTCACTCAACGCTCCGCCCAGACTCGTGACGTTCCATCAGCAGCCAGCCAATAGATGCGAGCTTAGCGGAAAAAAATATAAGCTCCACCTCCCGTGTACCAGTTATGTCCAGTTCTAATACCAGGTTATTGGTATACGCACCAGTTTTCTCGCTGCCATGACGTGTTCACGTTTACGTTCATCTTGATGTCTTGATACCAATAATTAATTATTTACGATACCCAGATATAAATGGTTAGTTTAAAAAATATGTGTCAACTGTACAATACTTCCGAAATTATAAAATACGTTTAAAACAGTTACCAAGACTCCGCTCATTTTATCTAGTGAAGTTTATGTTTCGTACCAGTATTTCGGCTAAGTTGTGACACAAATATAGTAACAGAACGTTTATACATTCGTGAGTTTACGTTTTTCCCGAGTACATTTTAGATTGTCTCCTGCTATAATTACTCGGACTTTTACACGCCTAGGCATAAATTATTATATGTTTAGAAATAAAAGCAACTTTTCATGTTATAAAATATGTTTATTTTGCGATTTAAAATGTTCACTGCCAACTATAAAAGTTACGTTTTTCACAATGTTTTTAGGCCTACTATCGTTGTTACGTGACGTAAATAGCGGGATGGATTAGATTTTTGAGACGTAATTCGTGTGAAAGTATTGTATTGGATTAAATGGGAACCAAACGGGACCTGAAGAATATGGTGCAAATAACGGGAAAACGTAAATAACGGTAACGTAAATAAGGGGTTTCACGTATGTAAGGATATGTAAAGGCCATTTTTGCAATTCAAATCAAAGTTGAAGGTGAAGATCACTTAAATATTTTGCTAGATTAAGAAAAATCCATAAATAAGTTTTGAGTGCTCATATAGGCGTGTAATCTTGTTAGGTAGAACAATTGTCTGGATATTACATTGTTTTCTTACTGATGGGTTGCAGGAACAAACTTAATGTTTAGGTAATAAAATAAAAAAATCTGAGACTAAACCAAATAGGTATATCAAGCTAAGTATAGCAACCAAAATTTATTTATTTTAAAACTGTACATACCTATTTATTTTGTTAAATTTTAAAGCTGTGCAGTAATCTAGTTTTCAGTTCAAGAAATCTTTGGGTGGGGAAAACATTATTTCCCAAGGGAATTTGAATGGGATTGGCAGAAAATTTAGTGGCATAAACAGGGCCTACTAATTATGTATAAGCAAGTTATTTCCTGACATATTCTTTGTAGCATTAAAACTTGGTGTATTAGGAAACCATCAAAATGTGTGTTTAAAGTGTTCTAAGTTTAGATGCAAATAAGAAATTTTGAGGCTCCATTTCTAGAAAAAAACTTTGGAGGCAGATATACAGACTAGAATATGCTAAGCAAATAATAGCTGTAATGATAAGCAGTGCCTTCAGAATGGTAAAAATTTGGAGTGTGGATTATAATAGAATTTACATGGATAATCTGTTAGTGGCATTCTAAAATGATGTAGTAGTAATAAAAGTTTTTCATTTAATTATTTTATTCTATATGTTAAGGTTTAATTAATTTAAATATTAGGTATGTTCAATCTAACATTTAAAGATTTAATCTTTTGGTTTGTTTTAATAGGAAAAAATAAATTTAACACCTTTTTTATTCAACTGTCGAATGTGTGTTTTTTTTTTCAACCTGAGTGGTTGAGGGTGAGGGAGGTAATTCTCTGAACTGTCAAAATAAGCATCGTTGGTGGTAGTTACTTCTGTGCTCGGTGAGTAGTCCTGGGGGGTGGGGAGCGGGGTGTTCCCACGGAAAAACACGTCCAAACATGTCAGGATAACTAAGAACTTATTATATTAACTTTGTAGATAGTTTTCTACCAGATCTATACACCACCACCAGGCTGGCACGGCATAGTGTGGTTTGACAGATGCGTATGAAGCCTTATTTGTTTGCCAAAAGTTTTCATATTTATCGAACTTTCTTCCCAGAAAAATTAAGGGGATAAGGCAGTTGCTATGTTTCTATCTTTTTCTGTATTAGTTTTCTCACAAAGTCACTAAGTATCTGGTATGCTTGTTTTGATGTGTTGGCCAACTGTTGATATGCCTACCTGTTTTGGTCTTACCTCAGGTAGAGCTGGCTTGCCTACTTTGGTCAGGAGTTGAGTATCCAGGAACTTGCAGCGACCTTTTTTTTATTTTTTTTTATTGTCTTATTTTTTTGTGTGTAGTGCCCACCACTGAAGCTCTAAGCTGTTGGCAGGCATGTTACAAAATTAAATAAATAAATTAAGTGGTAAATAAAAATCCTTCACATGAATAACCTTAAAGTGCTTGTTTGCAAGACACCAACATTGTTTTTTTTTTCTCCTTGTGCTGTGAGAAGCTTTTTTTTTTGTCACGCAAAGATCCGTGGCAGTCGCTGGGCAAGGTATGTGGGGGTGGGTGAGCAGTTTGCCTGTGGCCGCCGTGTGTTATCTACTTGAGAAACGTTCTGACAGTTCTAATACATTTTTTAACAGCTTGATTGGTAATGGTAAAAAAGGTAAAAAAAAAGTCAGTCTGACACCTCAGTGGTCTTACATCCAGCTTATAACATATTCTGCTATAAGAAAAAAATCTTAGGAATATTAAAGGTTTTTTTTTAATTTTCCCTGAAGAGGAAGAATTTATATATGTAGTAGAATTTATATATGTAGTAGAATTTATATATGTAGTATATATTGAAGATTTTAAACAAGTGAACAATTTTATCTTACTCCTACAGACTGAAAAAAAAAAGCTAGAGATGGAACAGTCAAAAAATAAGGAAGCTCTTTACATTTAATTTACAATGTAGATAAAATTACACTTTAAAAGTTTTATGGAATTATGATACAAGCATGAAGATGTATTTATTTACAATAAAAGAACATGGAAGGTGATAAGGTAGCACTGCAGCCACCCACTTAAAAAAAAAAAAACTGCTTCTCCTGTACACACAAATTGGGACATGTTGGAGAGGCTTAATGTCAGTTTGTAACATGCTGACACCAAAACCATAGCATGAAGGCTTCATAGAGAGATCTTCTTTTTACTGGAAATACAGAAGAAAAAATATGTATTAGGCACTTGGCTGCAAAAGCGGACTAACATACCATATGTGCTGTGTATTCCAGTTGATGTGAGCATTTTTAAATTAACTTCAGCAATTACCGTGTTTTATCGCATAATCGTTGCACATTTTATACTAAAATCAAGTTTGAAAAGTAGGGGTGCGACGTTTATGCAAGAGAAACAATTTTTGTTAGGTAGTGTTATTCATAAAAACAAAATCAGTTTCATGGTAAGTATGTTTATTTAAAAAGTGAAGTATAAAAGAGCACGCCAAACCATTCAAATTAATAAGTCATGCAACAAAAACCTTTCTTCAACTTTAAATAGAAACACAAAATCTGTGACCCGAAAACGAGCCTGAACGAAAGCATAACTATCATAGTACACACCACGAAAGAGTGCAGGCCATCAGATGTAGTTAACTCGGCACTCAACAGAGAGCGCGCATTGCATGCAATCAATGAGATACATGTGTGCGCTCTATACAGGAAACAACAAAACCAAACATGAAGCGCTGGCTACATTTCTGCAAGTGGTACACCGCGGCGACGCAAATAACAGATAAAGGTTATAACGTTAAAATAAACTTTTAAAAAAATTTACATATCAGACAACTTCGTATTTCCATTAATTAAATAAGTATGTGGTAATGTCTGAATAAATATTATATTTCTACTTTAAAACATTGTTTATACGGAAAAAAATACCCACACAAAGCACTCGGAATCTAATAGGTGGGACCAAAAACATCATGCAATGTTTACGCAAGAGGTTTTTTTTATCCAAATTTTTACGTCCTAAAATATAGGTGACGATTATGCGTGTGCGACGCTTATGCGATAAAAGAGGGTAAACAAAATTCAACTGGAAAAACAGCCAGTAATACATTAAATTATATCAATTAATTTCTAAATGCTAACATTTTCTTAATGCAATTAGCTTTGAATTTAAAAGAAATTAAATTCAGTAGAACCCTGTTACGTTTTACAAAAGGAAGGGAAAGAAAAAAAATTAAAATGTTATGTCCCAGAACTAAATTTTAAGGGCTTCTAATTTATTATATATATATATATATATATATATATATATATATATATATATATATATATATATATATATATATATATATATATATATATATATATATATATATATATATATATATATATATATATATTTGTATGTCAGAAAATTGTCAATAAATAGGTGCTTTAAAGATACTGTATCTACTCTATTGGAGCATTATTTGCATGGTTTTCATAAAAGAAAAAAAAAGTAGGCTTTTAAGTAATACTACCTTGAATTAATTTATTCCTATTGATACTAGACTTGTGTGAATATTCAAATAAAAAACATTTTATATTTGTATTCAATTTGACTTCTAATACTGTTTACACTTCAAAATAATGACTATTCAATTGGTTACAAATATTTTACATAACATATCTCATGAGTTTGTCCTATTCAATTAAATGTTGAGGTTAAGTCATTTGTGCTAATACCTAATAACCAATTCACATGTTTTAACAGTAACAGCATAACCAGGCAATAACATAAGCAGTTTTCGGCAGTTTCAACAAGCAATAAGTATTCTAAGTTATCTCACTACTGCCTCCCAAAACAGTTGCAGATAAATTGAGAGGGCAATAGAATATTTGTGAAATTTTAAATTTGGAAACAAACTATTACTTTTACTTGTTTTGTTCTACATACCCGGAGTTAGAAAAAATAATTTAACAACCATGGAAAAAAACATGGACACTTCTTTCTGAAGATCATTAAAAGTAATTGTGATAGTTGCAACGGTGTATAAATCTATAGTTACAATTCATCTACCAGTAAAATAAGCTTACTTGCTGTATGTATCTTTAAGAAACAGACGTTGCAAATCAAAAAATGGTTCCGGATTCCAAAGGAAATTAAATTAACAGAAAATGTTTTTGTAACGTTGCTGAACTAACATAACAATTACCTGGTTGCCATTAACAATGAAAACACCTGAAGAACTAAGATTTAAATATGTACATAAAAGTTAATTTAACCACTTAACATGTTAACCCGATTTAACTCGGGTTATATAAAGTGGTAATTTTATGCTAACCCGAGTATACTCGTGACACAATTCACTTTGCTGTCCTTCGTTATGTATCCCAAATATTTCCGTCGTGTTTCTTCGCTCTTGTAGTTTACTTTTTTCTGTGTAGATTGCGGCACATATCGACTATCTGTCTACACTTCAAGCTTTGTAACGAGATGGCAGCTCTGTGCGCTTGCCGACACGCAAGATGATAAGCGTGTTCATGAAACATTCGTAACTTACACCTGTTTGTTTACAAATATTATTAGGTTATTATTTCCGTGACAGGGTGCAGTATCTATTTAGATTTCATTACCTTACCGCGCACAGTGCAGTGATCAGAGAATAGCAATGGTACTGTTTTTTCGAGATTTTTGCGACACTCAAGTAGACAATTTCTTTTGTTTTCGTATGCGTATTTCATAAATAATTGTATGAATATATAAACTGAATATTTTTTTTTTTTTTTTAAATGAGTTTTGTCATGGATATTGCCATACGTTTTGCGATGTTTTCTTTTGTATTCGGGTACGAATGTACTCTATTCATGTACATTATTTTCGTATTGGGACATTTTTATGGTTTTTTTCCAGACTGTGTGACAAATAATGTGTACTTATATAAACTTTGTTTCATGTATATTATTAATTGTATTGTTCTTATTTAATATTTTGGCCATTCATTACTGGCATATGTAATTTTGGAATACAAATAATTTTTTTTTTACTCTTCATTAGTGTATATTGTATAAACTTTTTGCATCAACATTTTGTAAGGATTTTTTCCTACAAATAATATGTTATTACTTAATGCAAACGTAATTAATTACACAAAATAAAATCAATTCACAAAATATGACAAAATATTACATGATTTGCATTTCCGCTGCAAGAATAACATATTTACGCCGACATAATGACTGGCCAAGTTAACTCGGGATAAATATGTGGTAAAATTATCGTACTTCACATTTTATAAACAAACAAATTAAAAAAAAAAAAAGGCCAACTGTTGTTCGTTACATTTCTAAAGCACTTTTCTATTTAGTAATAAAAAAAAGTTATTTTTTCGGAACAACTTTTGAAAATGTTATTGGAATGGTAAGTGGTTAATCACCATCTTAACAATTACAGCTTTAAAAATAAATCTTGAATTTTTCATCAAACTGACTGCACTTTGCAGTTAGCAAAAATTTTCTGAATCACATGTAGAGTACCGAGAAGCCACTCCACTACTTTTTCTTTTTTTTCCTATCCCTAAATATTTGTTAAAGGAATTGAAAAATTTATTTTTGTGGGATTCCAATTCTCATTCTAACTATTCAATTACAATATTTGTATTCAAACAAAAAAAACTTATGTTCGCACAAGCCCAATTAATACAAATCAGTAGGTAACTATTTGGTTTAATTGACAATCTCTACATAAAAATAATTAATAAATCTATTTTGGGATGTTACAAGCATTCAAAGAAAACACTGGGACTGCTACATAGTAAATCGGTTATTACAAGCAGTAAAATATTAATATTAAAAGCAGGAGCCTTGTAACAGGGTTCTACTATATACACTGTAATTGTTACCAGAAGTAGTTCTCCGTCTGCGGGGCACGCATGACGCCCACCCCTCCGCCCAGGCGGCGGTAGTTCATAGACCCGCACAACCTCCATTGGTTTTGGTCCGTGTCATAGACTTCTATCGTCTTGAGGTACGCGGTGCCGTCAAAACCGCCCACTGCGTACAGCTGCCCATTGACAACCGCCAGACCGACCTGACAAGTAAAATGCAATGAGAGGCTACGTAATATTATTCTTGAGAAATAGTGAAACACCTAATGAGCTCGGTAAGTACCTTGACCCTGGAAGAATTCAAATTTATTTTTATCCAATAAAAATTTGTAAACACGTAGAACATATAACACAATTTAGATCAGGGTTAATTTTAATGTACCCCATCATATTTCTGTAAATAATCTGTACCTGATTCTGTATATGTTTGAATATTTTATAAAAAACAATTTTGATGGACATACAAATTGTTAGTTAAATTTTTAATGAATAGTCAGGGTGTCAGCATTCTGGAAAGTCAGGATAAAATATCGAAAAGTCAGAGAAGTTGAAATTTTCCAAGAAGTCAGGGAATTTACTTAAAATCCTGGAAAAGCCATGGAAATTTCCCAGTGAAAGTATTTCGAGAGGGAAATTCCATGCACCAGTCTGCCACTATCAGGCTTTTTTTATATAGTAGTGCATAGTCATCCACACTATAAAATAGCATATGCAAGGTTATATTATAATTATGCCAGTTATGTATGGGTATGGTGGAGACTGGATTTGTGTGGAAACCTTGATAGTGAACAAAAATGTTAGTTTTGATAAACGTTATCAAATATCAGAAGTAGCCAGGGTATTGAAAACGGTATCAAGCACAAAGCACGTACCCCGCTCCGGCGAGAAGTCATGGCCACGATGGGGCTCCAGGTGTTGGAGTGGGGGTTGTACCTCTCGGCGCTCGACAGCTCCATGCAGTCGTCGCGGCCCCCCACGGCGTAGATCAAGTTGTTGAACACGGCACAGCCCAGGTGCTTGCGCCTCGTCGACATGGGGGACACGGGCGACCACTTGTTCTGCCTGGGGTCGTACCGCTCCACTACCGCACACACCACACGCCCGCACGTCAGCTATCCCTCGAGCTACCGAGCGACATGCTGCGTTCACATTCGGAGTCCATCCACTCCAGGAATATGCTGGGATACTTACTCTTCCGAACAACAGGACATGGCAGATTCCTTCCTCAATTTCCTTGACTTGTCGACATTTTTTGGCGCAATACGGCATACTAATAAGCCATTAAAAGAGTCCTGTTTCAGGTAATTTTAGATATTCAGCAATATTTGTATATATACCACAAATATTGACGAAAACAAGTAAAAATATTAATGTTTGCTTAATAAACACCTAATTTTGTCATGACCAATGGCTTGAGTTAAGCTAATTATTGTTCCTAGTTTCGGTTTTAAAAAAAAGGAATAATTAACTAATATACACTGATATTTTTAGGTAGATAGACTACCTATTTTAGCAGTTTCCATGGTGGGACTTTTCGAAAATTTTTATATAGTTTTTCATTTCATGGTCCATTGACCCCAAATCTATCAACTCAAAAGCTGTGTGTGTATAAATACACACATGTACATAGCACATTTTTATTGACATGATAACTGCCATTACTTTACACAAAACACTTCTAAACTGAAAATTAAATATAGTAATTGAAAATCTTGGGTGAGTTTGATAATAGGCAAAATCCAACCAAAAAAGTAGAAACGGGGAAGGTTTTTTTGAAAAACCAGAAAAAACACTATAACTCCCATAATATGATGAATATCTCATTTTTTTTATTCTACAAGGGTTGGAACTTTAATAAACTATTTATTTACAACTGATACAAAAAAGATACATGTTTCCAAATTATACTGTCCTTCAATGTGTACAACCCATTGCCAGCGATGTGGAAGTCGTAGGATACCTTTAGCAGCACCTGTTACGTTGATAGTTCAAATGGTGCTGTCTACTGCCTGAAGAATTTCTGGAACAGTTCTGAAGCAAATGCCATGAAGTGGTTCCTTCACCTTAGGGATCAAGTCAAAGTCACAAGGGCATAAGTCCGGGGAGTATGGCGGATGGTACAGCACTTCCCAGCCCCATCGATCGAACAAATTAGCCACAGTTTGCGCTGCATGCGGCCAAGCATTGTCCTGCAAGATGATGTGTGGGTTCTGCAGAAAGTGTCACCGCTTCTTTCACAAACCTGGTCACAAGTTGTGTTCAAAAAATGAACAGTAATACATTGATAGTGTGCTGTGAGGGAATGGTATGCGTTAGGATAACAATATCACTGTCGTACACAAGAATCACTATAACTTTCACATTGCTGGGGTTCTAATGAACTTTTGATTAACAGGGTGAACCACAATTACAGCATTTGTTCTATTGGCGTTTCAGTTGTGGCTCATACGATTTGACCAATGTCTCATCCAGTATAATGATACGGCGTAAAAAAAAACCTCCTTCGCGCTCATAGCATTCCAAGTGGTTACGAGCAGCGTTGTATCGTAGCCATTTATGCATTTCTATCAAATCATGTGGAACCCATTGAGATGAAAGTTTTCTGCTGCCCAAGCTTTCCAGAATGTGAAGCATAGTCGTATGCGCTAGTCCTGTCTCTCCGGCTAGCTCACAAATCATATGGCATCGATCACTGCCCAATAACATGGCAAGAGCATACACTTCTTCACAGACATTAGAATGACCTGACCTATGCATGTCTGCCACATTTCGCTTTACCAACCTCGCCACTGTTCTGTAACACAATGCAGTTTCCCCGCAAGCCTCTTGAAGACTTTGATGATACTGTCATGCTGTATGAGCTCTGGCACATTTAATGTTTATCCATCTCCGTTGTTCCTGTTTCGAAAACTTTGTGACAACACTACATCCAACCGCCAGCTAACATGAGGCTCTGTACTACTTGTCAGTGCGCATGCGCGTGATGTGGGAAAGGAGAGTCCATTTTCTCTGTTGTAATGTAGGTATGTTACTAACATCTTGTATAAACGACATTATTTGGTTCTGTTGCATGTTGTCTCTACAGCAGTGTTGACTCTATTAAAGTTCCAACCCTTGTATTAAAGCATGTAGGAATAATGCCAAACACTTATCTCAAAATATATTTTTGATAAAACCAACCTTAACTGCAATAAGTGGAACAAGGGTTCAAAGACAAAAAAATTAATATGTCCCTTATTAAATAAACTATAAAATATATAACAATTAACTGTAAATCTTCTAAAAATTATCTAAAACTTTGGTCTGCAAAATTTTTTGATAAATACAGGGGTTGGATTTAAAAAAAAAACTTCTGTACCATGTACATTATTAAACCATTATTAATTATTTCAAACTTTCTCAATATTCTATAAAACATTTGTCTGGCTTAAATTTTTATACAACCAATCGTTATTTTAAGGGGTGGAAACAACAAGATTCAAAATTTATTTTTTTTAAAAATACAAAAGAAATCATAACTTTTTAAAATAGGTATACTATCAAATCCATTATAATTTGTTGTAAAAATTCTAAACATTACCTAAAACCTTTGGCTGAAAAAAATTTTGACGATACCAACTATTATCGTAAAAACTAGGGATGAAATAAAAAAATTTAAAACTTCTTTACTATAAAATTTGTTCGATTTTATTTTAAACCATCGTAATATTACCTTATACTTTGGTTCAAAGCAAATTTTTATACAACCATGTATTAGTGCAAGGGATGAAAAATAAGTGTTTGAAGGTCAAAACAATTCATAACTACCTTAGTAGGCATATATTAAATTTGTTCTGAGATATTCAACGCTGGATGTAGGTATTGAGTTAAAAACATTCTAAACACTTTCGTGTTTAATAAGTCATTTTGGGATATTGGAAAATACATAGGATGTCATGTACATTAAGTTATTAAAATGCTCCATAATATTATAGAAGATTCCTTAAAATTTCCAGAAGAAATAGGTACTAAGCATAAAAGGTATTTTTAAAATGGGCATCCTATATGTTAATGTTAAAAGTTGAATTATTGTTTCATTTAAAATACAATTCTTTTAACTGTTAAAAATGATTTTTTACAATCATATCACATGTTAGAATGCTAAATTAAGTTTAAAATTATATGTTATTTATAGTTTTCTTATTTTTAAAAGTTATTTCAAATTCTGAGGTTAGTATTAGGTTCTCATGAATACCAGGTATTTGTATTAGGGGTGAGCCGATAACCACATTTGCCGAACATGCCGATGCCAGAAATGTGATACCGATCATGCTAATTTTTTTTTGACCAATTAATGCTTTTTTAAGTTAGTTGTAAAATATGCTCCAAATTACTTGAGTTAAATAATTTTACTTGAAAATACTCATTACTGAATACCCTAAACAAATAGGTTACATATATTTATATGACAAACTTTTGATTTAGACTCTGATTATTAGTTGTTCCCATAAACTAATCTGGAAATCTATTAATCCCTTTAACAAAATCTATAACACACTGTTGACCAACTAATCATCATCGTCACACCATTCAAAAATGAATGTCTGTTTACATTTTTCCGCTTTTTGGCGCGATTTAAAATGCTTTCTGCTTGATATTAGGACGCTGTTCCAACTATATGCCAGCGCCCCCGGCTGACGTGGTATGGCCACTCACGTAAGGCTGTTCCAAAGACCGCCACCGTTCGCCCAATCATCTGCTTGCTTTTGTATTTATTCGGTGTCGCTGTTCCAAGCTGACGTCAGTACCCCGAGCGGTGTGCGTAGACTTTAAAACTTCACCTGTTTGTCTTATCTATCCACACATTATGAATAATAAAATAATAAAACGCTGTAGTTTTATGTATTTTTACAGTATATTTTTGAGTTTAACATTATAACGTGAGCGTTTGTAAGCTTTTGTTTGCTTTAGTGCATTTATGACTAATGTTCAGTGGCGGCCATGTTGCGGTGTTTGCTTACCAGTGACAAGACAAGTATTTTACCCAGTATTTAAATTTCGCTTAAAACCACTGCGATTTCACGTTTTAATACTAAATTTCGTGTAAAAACGCTGTGTTATGGCGATTTCGCGTAAAAACTGTATTTTACGGTGATTTCGCGTTTATCGGCGTTTAATCGCGATCGCGAAAAGAACAGGCCCCTATGCATGACTTATTAAATGGTTTGGTGTGCTTTTATTTACTCATTTTTAACAAACGTACTTTTCATGAATGTGTTTATTTTTTAAGAATAACTTTACTTAATTTAATTTTTTATCTGCAGAAAGGATTAAAACACATAAGTAACGTAATTGTAACTTAAAAACGTCAAGCAACAGTTCTGAAGCAAAAAATGTCAGCGCTTTTGTGTTACGTAGAGATTTTTTTTGTCTTCAGAAAGCGTAATCGGCAAAAAGGATCGGCATGCATGAAGCCGATCATGCAAATGACAAAAATGACCGAAATCGGCCCATCTTAATAATCGGCAATCGCCATCGGCTCACCCCTAATTTGTATTGAATGGAAAATTCGGTAAGTAAAATTTCAGATTCTGAATTGATGGCTTCAAATGATAATTCTTTTATTCAGATTTTTAATGGAAGAATCAGTGGTGTCAAAAATAGTCAGCATGAAACATCACTCACAAAATCATCACATAATTGAAAACTAGTTCCAGCCATGGAAAAATTCAAAAGTCCTACCATCAATCAGGGTTGGCTCATTTAAACCACAATGGTTTAAACTACGGTTGAAACTACAGTTTAAATCAAGTGTTTTTTTTAAATGTATTTTTAAATAGAATATCTTAAGAAATTTTGGTGAAAGGTCTAATTCCTCTTTAATAACAATAGTTTGCTCATTAATGTTTCTTGAGATTTACAGAAACAAATAATTATATAATAATAAAGATCTCATTTAAATTATCTGAATTGTAAATTATACCCGGCTAAATAGTACTCTAAAATTAAATTATATTGTAAATTGTAGTCAAAAAATAAAAAAAGAGGAAATAAATTAATTAATTTGTTATTTAAAAAAATCCTATTTTGTGGGAAATCCCTGACTGTACTGTAAATCCCCATTCTTTGGGGAACACATATTCTATGGAGAACCTCCTCCCTTCTAGAAATACCCTTTATGTGGTTAAGTCCCAGTCCAATGTGCAAATTTGTTAGACTTCAGTTCTTTAATGTGATTCAACATGAGTGGCAGAAAGCAGGATGTTGTTTAAACCAGAAAAACATGGTTTAAACTTTTTAATAATAATAAAAAACCAGTTTTTTTTTCAACCCTGTCTATCATGCATACGTAACTACATAACACAATTACCTGTGTTCAAGGGGCACTGGCCATCAGAGCCTCCGATAGCATACAAGTATCCACCCAGCACTGCGACCGCCACACCAAGTCGACGTGTTGTCATTGGCGCAACTTTGCTCCACTTGTTCTCTTTCGGATCATACCTGTCACATTAAATACAATTCACTTTTTTTTTTAAACTGGACACACATAAAATAAAGGTACATCATAGTCTAAGATTTAAGTACTGATGATCCACTATAATTTATAGCAACTATTGGTATGTGAATGTAAGGTTATGAAAGATTATTATAAGATTACAGATTAGATAAAAAAAAATTATTCGCAGTAATTTTGATTGACCTTCACATGAATTAACATAATTTCTTTACTGCCCTACAATACAGCAATACAGAGGTGAGAATGCTACTATCTTGCTGACACCAGGAAAACTTAAATCTCCAGCTTCTGTGAGAGAAATACTGGGCAATTCTGTCTGGCCAGTGTTTTAAAACAAAATGAAAGCAGGTCCTCAGTCATTTAGAAAAAAAATATATTTTAACTAATAAAAATTCAATATTTTTTTCCAAAAGTTCTGCCTGAATTATAAATATGCTCATATAAAAAAACACATATATATTAAAATTAATGAACAAAAATTAATACGTAGATTGGTACACAACATTAACAGGATGTCCAGCAAAACCTACATACAGAATTCAGTAACTTCTCCATCTATGATAGTTCTTTTCGCTACATACTAACACTGCCATACTAGATACTACATATTCTTCAATGCTGTGATAACAAAATACCTGCACAGTATTCACAAGATTATATGGTGAATTGCAATCAAGCCCAAAATAACACAGAAAAGCATTTCAAAACACTTCATAACACAAAAATGCAAGTTAAAATACACCACATAGCACTGAAATGAAAGTTAATACACTATATAGCACCAATATGCAAGTTATATCATGGAATTAAGTAGCATTGAACCAATACTCAATTCAAATCATAAAAACAAAAGTAACCTTTTAACGTTTGAAATTCAAGGAATGACATTTCCGGACAAATAATTGTACCACAATGCTTGGATCAGAAAAGTTTGGTTGTGACCGCAAAAGGCTTCGTTCAGGTGAGATCACCAAGCTCTGGAAGATGCTTTGAACAAATGGTTAAAAGAAGTACAATCAAAAAATGTTCCAGTAACTGGCCCAATGTTACAAACTAAAGCAAATCAGTTTGCAGTCCTTATTGGACACCAAAGACTTCTAAGCCAGTTCAGGGTGGTTGCACCACTTCCGGGAACGACATGGTATATCAGGGAAGGTTGTGTGTGGAGAGAATAAAGATGCAGACAGAGACAGCAAACCAGTGGAAGGAAGAAAAGCTGGAGAGTATTTTTAAGTCGTACTCATTAGACAATATTTTTAATGATGATGAAACTGCAATTTTTTACAAGCATGTCAAACAGGACAATGCCATATAAAGGTGAAAAATACACTGGAGGAAAAAAAAGCAAAGGAAAGGTTGTCTGTGTTGTTTTGATTCAATGCCAAAGGAACAAAAAAATTGATAAACACATGACTCCCAGGTGTTTCAAGGGAGTGTCTTGTCTTCCTGCGGATTATGCCAGTAACACCTGTACATAGATGAGAGAACTCTTCTTGAATTGGCTGGTGAAAACTGATAAGGATATGAAAAAAAGAAGGAAAAAAATTCTTTTGTTAATAGACAACTGCGCAGCACACAGTGTTGTTTGACTGTAAAACATAAAACTGATGTTTTTGCCACCGAACAGCACATCTCAGTTGCATTGCAGCCCCTCGATCAAGGCATTATTCAGAATGTCAAGGGACATTTTCAAAAACACCTTGATGAGAGGTTGCTCATCAACATTACATTGAAAGTGCCCACCAACATCAATGTTCATCAGGCAATTGAGATGATCATAGGTGGATGGTGGAATGTTCAACAAGAAACTATTGCTAACTGCTGGAGAAAATCTGGCATTGTAAACTGTAACGCTGATGATATCACTGCAAATTCATCAGACCAGGATGTAAGCCACACTACAGCACAAACATGCAAAAGCAATGACATTGACCCTGAAGTATGGTAATAAATGTCATCCTCAATGCAGTTTGATGCTGTTTCATTCAAAGACTATGCCTCTGTGAATAATTAAATAGAAACGACACCAGTGTTGACTAAGAGTGACACAATTAGTTAAGTAATTTGATCATAGTCATCAAAAGCTGAATCAGATGATGATTCTGACTGTGAGGAGCCACCTGTGACAGCTACAGAAGCTATTCTGAGCTTAGAAAAAATTAACAAATTCATCTCTGAACACGAAAAGGAAATCTTTCTGACAAAGAACATTTTGTTCAATAGAGCATCATTCTAACTCAAAAACAAACTGAAATACCAGATTTTAAAAAATAAATAAACATCTAAGTACTAAAACTTGAGGTCCCTGTAAGTACTTAGTAATGAGATTCTACTGTAAAAATACATACATGTGGCCATATTGTGAAATTCAAGGGAATGGGAAATATTTTATTTTTTGAGAAAATTTATAATGCATGATTTTCTTGGATGGAATTTACCGTAAATTTAAAATTCCCAGACCATTCAAGGTTTTTCTTGATTTCCCTGATGCTGGACACTCTGAATACATACATACATACATACAAACAAACATGGTATACATGAGGTGTTTTTCTAAGGTAATTTTTTTTTTTTTTTCCATTTTCATTTCAAAAAGGTAAGAATGCTGCGAACAGACTGCGATGAAATTCATAGCATCTCTCGATAGCCCCTTTATAAACACATATAAGTGCGGTAATTACCTTTCCACGTGGTTGAGACACTGCACTCCGTCCTGACCTCCAACAGCGTACAGGAATCCATCAAGCACCGCAACACCAACACTGGTCCGACATGATGTGGTGGGGGCTACGTCACACGACCACTGGTTTGTCTGCGGGTCGTACCTGCACAATGAATAAAACATACAGATTGCTAGACCTGGGTGAATCATACGAAATTTCAAATACATTCAAACCCTCTCAAGAAAATTAACTTAAATAAAATCTACTGCATAAAAAATCTAGCACTCGATGTAAAAATTCATTCCAGTTGATTAAGTTTTCCCTGCTAATAAATAAAAAGTTTAAACTTGAAAGTACCTTGAGAAACTTCTTAACAGAGATTTACTTTCCCAAGAAGATATATAAATTATTATTTGTGTCTAATTTTATTTCAAATATGTAATCTTGTTTCAAATACATGATGAAAACTCAATTTTATTTTAGGTGTGGTGAAGGTGATTTATATCACCTCATGTCAGTATCAACATTGAAGTAAACAATCATTTTTGTACATCATGAATTGTACATACCCAACTGCAATATATTAATAGATAATTAGCCATAGTTCATTTAGACATGTGCCCAGTAAACAGCATAATGGTTAAACCATAAGATGTCAAAAACAAATATTCTGTTATCAGAAAAGTACCACATTTTCTGGATTTCTTAATGGATTATCTACTATAAATAAAATTATTTCTTCTTACATAGATTTACTCATTTTTATCACCCTTACTAATATCTAATACAAAAAAAAAAAAAGTGTGCATGGTTGCCACGCAGACAGAGAAAATGAAGGAAATTTGTAGGGTACACAAATATTTAAAACGTATTTAAAAATATGATTGTACAAGTGTGCAATCATACAAGCATACATGTGAGGTAGAGGTATGTGAGTGTATAAGAATGTGTGCCAGTATTTGAGTATTGAAGTGGGCGAGTGAGTAAGTATGAGATTGCACAAGTAAATAAGTGTAATTTTTCATTGTGCTCTGATGTCATAGCCTTGACCTATCTTCCTGGCTATGAAGAAGGTTCACTTCAAACATTTAGTACAGATGAATTGTTTTTTACGGGACACAAAACGACACTATAAATACAGTAAAACATTTTTGTTGCGACCCCATTTATTGAGACCACCTCTCTATTACAACCCGATTTTGAGGAACCGTGAAAAAATTGCTGAAAATCCGAAGAAAATCTGACAGAAAATAAGTTTCTTGTGGTGAGTAGCGTGTTACTGCGTTTCTCTTGCCGAGTGCTGTACTGTCGTAGGCAGCGCATATCTAAAAATACAGTAGAATCTCGTTATAGCGAGCACGGTAATAGCGAGAACACGGTTATAACGAGGTATTTTTGAGGAATTTACGCCGTGATCGCTTGTAGCGCGCTTTTGTTAATTGTCTGCTTTATCTCCACCCCTTTCGCTCGCCACTAGACATCTTGCCGTTGACGCGTCACATTCTTCAGCCGTGCAGTCGCCACCTAAGTGCGTGGCTTAAAAATAGAATCCCATCCTTTCTTTCTTTTATCAAACTTCCGTTAGTTATCTGTGCCGTGTGTAGACAAAGTTTGAGATTGGAACAGAAACAACGTAAGCGTAAGAAAGTATTTTTTACAAATTAGAAATATGTTTTTGTTTTTATAATCGCGTATTTTCACGTTTTTTTTTGGTTATCTTAAAAGAGATAATATTAAAAAGCCGCTCTAATGAGATTTGTTTTTTGGTTAACAAAAACTATTAATTATCAATTGTGTATATTCTATTTATTATTATTTACGCGACGTCATACTGTACGCGTACGCAATACGACTGGATTCGTTGCTGCAACATAACATAGCATGTTATGCGGTATTAGAAGTAACGAGTAACGTAACGATAGTAACGAGTACTAATTGTTATAGTAACGAATAATATATAAGGTTACGCATTTTTTCGTTACTTTTACACCTCTAGTCGGCACTACCGTATTTATTTCTGAATCGCTAGGGCAGTTTTCTTGTAACTTTTGTTTCGGTCAGTTGTTGGGGTATCTGTCCGAGAAAGGGTGGTGATGGTTTGAGTTTAATCCCAAATTTATTTTCTAAAAAAGTTGACAGGTTTCTTTAAATGAAAAGTATAGTTTTCCAGCGACTATTTCGTGAGGCGTACGTTCGTTGCCGCAGCAGCACTCCTGCTTTTTTGTAAGGAATTAAATCGTCGCGCTACACTAGCACCACCTGTTAGCAACATCCCGAACCAACATGGCCGCCAGCAGACAGCCCGCGTCGACGATAGATAGCAAGCAGGACAATGCTGCGTCGGCCGCTTGCTGAGATGCTATACTTACGTGGCTTGGTAGGGTATTCTGGTTATTTTTACGTAATCGGTGATCGCATCCGTACTTATGGGGTATCGTTTTAAAGAGAATTCACACATCTGCTCACATAAATTAAGATTTCGTTAATATAACCTGCTATTTTCCAATTATACAGGTTTAAACACAACTTTTATGCTATTTTCGGTTAATTTTTATTTTTTGGGGGCCAAAATGTGTCCAATTCGGTTATAGCGAGGACACGGTTATAGCGAGGATCAAACCCGGAACCGTGACACCTCGCTATAACGGGACTCTAGTGTAGATACCACTTCCTGTAGACCGCTGTCAGCGCTTGACAACCCCCATTCCACGTCCCTTTGCCAGCAAGGTGCAGATAAAGGTTTTTGTGGCAACGTGGTTACGTTTAGCTTTTTGCGAGTGTCTAGTGTGGTACGCAGTTAAGGCAAAGATAACTGCTGAATTTCTCTTGATTTTGATTACTATCGGTTGACAATGTTTCCTTAGTTTTTGAAGTTCGATTTGGTATATTTTCTGGCTTGAATTTGTTAACTATTGTTGATTACTTATGCAGGTTTTTTTTTCGATTTTGTATATTATGACTTTATAAATAATATACCATTAAATATTTATTACTATTAATACAAGGCAGGAAAAACCCTTCGGCCGCAGCGTGTGAACATGGCAGTCGGCCTCTCGCTCGCCCTTTCCCACCCTCTCCCCGTACTGTGCACTGCGGCCGATCTCGGATGCTGCTTGTACTTGTTAACAATCACGTTATCTGCTTCATTTTAACGAGAGTAAAAATATATTAAAACTGTCAGCAAATTGATAAAAGCTTTATGTGTCTGCATGACATGGCACAACACTGGCCCGCCAGTTGTTTTAATTCAAAACATGGCTAAAGAACTTGTATGGATCAGGCTGAAAACATCCGGCAATACATGTAGGTTATAAGGAATCTTGTTATGAATTGAGATGTTATGTTTTTCGACTAGATATACACAGCGACCGACAGGATGGACGCCCGCCTCAACTTGTTTTAACTGCCGCAGCGATGTTTATTTGACAGCTCAAGCAATTATCTTTTCCCGTGGGTTGACAGAAAAAAGTCGCTTCACCCAACATAAAAAAAAAAGGCTACGCCACTTATTCCCCACGCAGGAAACACACTGGCTGCCGTCTGTCTCCCCTGCATTTATCTTTCTTCTAACATTCCACGGCTCACCATTCGCGCGAGCAATAACGAAGCGACCACGCATTGGGCCATCTTATGCTTTGTTTGGTGACAGCAGCTTCATTTTATTCAGTATATTCCCTTTTCATAGGACCCTTGCTATTAAAATACATTTATATTTAAGTTTGAAAGCTTGTAAATTCCTTGCCAGAGATGACTGAACTCGGAACTTGGTGTGAAAAGTGACATATTTTGACATAACTTTTTTTTTGGGCTTGTTTGGAGGGGAGGGAGGGGTCCGAAAATATTTACAACAATCTTACCCCACCCTCACCCCTTAAGTAGCCCATTCATAATAGCCAAATTTTACGGGAGAAGGGAGGGTGAAAAGAGCATTTTCTCACTGAAGATTTTTCAAAGGGGAGCGAAGATGGGGTGTTATAAGGGAGGACACTAGATGGTTTGTGTGTCTGGGAGGGATGAGCTAGCCTTGAAGAATGTTACCGCAGGGAGGGAGGGGTGAGCTTATGCATCATGAAGCCGCTGCCGCCAGCCAGCTGGACGAGCTTAGTGTGCGCCCACTCGCGTTGCAGAACCTACAGCTGCCATATTTTTAAAGGAAATGTCCCATTATTTTTTTGTTACTCTTACATGAACATTATTGAAAGTATTAAAGCCGACAAAAATACGCTGTGTGTTAAAATTAACAGATTTTAATGATCTTTCATTTTTTTTTTCTTCTGATTTTCACATTTCGGTCAAAATGTCCAATTTTTTGACGGTTCCCGAGAATTTATTCGTAAAATCACTGCTTCGTTAATTCCGGGGTTCATGACATCAGGGTTCTAGTGTATTTAACTACGGAAAGCAGAAAACGTACATGTAAACTAACCAGTAAAAATAAACTGTCTTTTGACATATTTTCTTTAGAGGTGGCCTGTAGGGCGACGGACTTGTCATGAAGGTTGAAGTGGGTTTAAAGAAAAGCCGTCTAGCATTGTGAGTGACAGCATCCTGCCATTGTACGGCTGGTTTCTTAGCGTGTAGCGGTTGTGGGGCGGGGGGTGAAATAAACTGAAAATTTCAGAAAACATCTATTACGACCCCCCCTCTTTTACCACCCTATTCCTGGGAACAGTGAGGGGTCGTTTCAGAGAGGTTTGACTGTATATGAAAAGAAACTATTATACACGTCATTCACCCAGTAGGTGCTTCTTTAACTCCACTAATACTCAAAACGGACTGGCACTACCTAAAAGGCAGCTCACCTCTCTATACTGTTGAGGTACGACTGGCCATCATGACCACCCACTGCATACAGGAGGTCGTTCAACACCGCCACACCCACGCCACAGCGTCGCTTGCTCATTGGTGCAACCATCTTCCAGTCGGAGGACTGCGGGTCGAACCTCTCCACAGAGGCTATGGCATCACCGCTGCACCATCCCCCCACTGACAAGACACCATTCACCGCACAATTAAGCACTTCAGAATCATGAGAAATAAAGCACAATCAAAAACAGCTGAGAAAATAATGGATAAAATTCAAAACTGTTATGTATACAGTGTTTTATCGCCTAATCATTGCACCATTATTTTAAGGCATCAAAATTCAGAAGGGGGGGAGCGGAATCTCACATGAACGTCGCATCATGTCTTTTGTGGTCCGTTGTTAAATTCCGAGCGCCTAGTGTAGGTAGTAAACATGACAGGATAAAGCACTGTGAAACAGCAATCAGTTTTCAAATTGCTGACAGACAGTTTGATAGTTATAATGGGAAAATACAGTAATTACAATACTCCTTTAAGATGTACCTGCACAATACGATTTCCCGTCCAACATGATTAAATGTTTTTGTCCCGCCATTTTCTCAATAAGATATACAAACTTTTTTCCATGTAAGATGTTGCCCATAAACTTTTCAAGTATAAAACAAAATATTTTAAAGGTAAAATCTATTATTTGTTCGGATATTACCGCTAACTTACCGTATAAACCCACGTACCACCCGCACCTTTTTTAAAAAAATCAGGTTCGAAAAAGTAGGGTGCGGGTGTTACGTGGGTCTGGGCCATTTTTGCACGGTGACGAAATAATGCCGGCGCGCCTGGAGGTTGCTGCGATAAACAAGAGGGGTAGGGGAAAAGGATGGGAAGGAAGCTGCAGACAGTCAAGGTCACATTCCTCACAGCGTTGTCACACTGTAGCTTCGCTGGTTACAAACGCGCGCTCCCATGCACTGTCCTATTGTCATTTGCAAAGTACCCAGTGGTTTTACACGTGTGTTGGCTGCAAGTATTGTAATGAATCGTAAAAAGTTGCGTTCTTTCACAGTTGTGGAAAAATTAAAAATAATCAGTGAAGAGGAAGAAATTGGTAATCGTGCTGCTGGGCGAAAATATGATGTCGACGAATCATGTGTGAGGGATTGGAGGAAAAGTAAAGACAAACTGCTTTCGGCCAGTGGCGATACGACGTGCGTTCCGTGGTGCGGTAGCAAAGTTTCCGGAGATAGAGGAAAAACTCTACGACTACATATAGGACAGACGGCAATTCGGGTACGCTGTAAGCACGGAAATGTGTTCACTAAAGGCGCTGCAAATTGCTCGTGAACTTGGCGTGGGTGAAGGCTTTAAAGCAAGTAGGAACTGGATACGCAGGTTCATGGTAAGAAAGGGTTTGTCCATGAGGCGGCGTACTACAATATGCCAGCGTTTACCGAGAAGCTACGATGAGAAATTATTAGCATTTCAGAGGCATGTGTTAAAGCTGCGGAAGCAACACAATTCTTTGTTTTCACAAATTGGAAACGCCGACCAAACACCTGTGTACTTCGAAATGCCTGCAGATACGACAGTTGAAACAAAAGGTGTAAAAACAGTGCGCATCTTAACTGGTGGCTGTGAAAAAATGTGGTGCACTGTAATGTTGACAGTCCTTTCCGACGGAAAAAAACTACTGCCGTATGTGATTTTTAAAAGGAAATCGCTCCCAAAAAATGAAAAATTCCCTAATGGTATTATTGTGAGGGCTCAAGAGAAGGGATGGATGGACCATGCAATGGTTGTGGACTGGATTAAATGTGTGTGGGAACGACGACCCGGTGCTTTGTTGAAATTACGAAGCATGCTGGTGTTGGACAGCTTTCGCGGTCATTTAACAGAAGAAACGAAGAATCGTCTGAAAGATGGGCGAACAGATCAGGTCGTAATACCTGGAGGATTAACTTCAGTTTCGCAGCCCCTTGACGTCTGTATAAATAGGCCGTTTAAAACGCATCTGAAGCGGCAATACTCCGAGTGGATGGCGAGCAAACACCACGAAATGACACCGACCGGGAGAATAAGGCGACCAAGCTTGTATCTTGTGTGTCAGTGGATTCTCAATGCCTGGTCTGCGATTCCAGAAACATTAGTCATAAAGAGTTTTAAAAAGTGCTGCATTTCAAATGCGCTCGACGGCACGGAAGACGATTGCTTGAGCTCCGATGATGAGTGCTCCGACACTGGCAGCACTGTGGACAGCAGCTGTGAGGAAGTTTAAGTCTGTTCTTGGCTGACGGCTGTGACATCATATTATTTTGTTATTTTTATTGTCTGTGTGATTTTGTACGTCACTTTTATTTAAGCCTAAATAAATGCCATATTTGTGTTAACCTAATTTATATTTTTATGTAGAATATGCTACATTTAGGCACAAGGTTTTTAATTATGCATGTAATAAAAATAGTTTTTATTATGCGTGGCTAGGACTCGCGCGCTTTATCGTTTATTTGTTTGAACGAGGTCATTGCCCAGCGCACGATATTGGGCGCGGAAGATCGTAACTGTAAACAGCTGGGAGCTGGGCAAGGTCACGCGCACACACTGCGTGTTGTTCTCGATCGATCGCGCGTGGCGATGCCACGTTCTCCTCGCGCGATGTTGCCATATTGCAGTTGCCTGCCTTCTGTACACTTTTAACACAAATGCCAAGGCTGTAATAAATAGCATAGTAATTTTTTGGTAATTCTTGACGATTTGTTACTGTTTGAAAGAAAAAGAAATCACGACTAAATTATTATTTTTTCCATGCAGATTTGCAATAAAAAAATTTTTTTCCCACAATGGCATTCTAAAAATAAGGGTGCGGGTCTTACCCGGGGGCGGGTGGTACGTGGGTTTATACGGTATTTAATTAACAGAAATACGAAGTTGTTTGCTGTGTAAATTTTCTTTTAAAGACATTTTAAAACGTCTTCATCGCTGCTGTGTAATGCTTATAAAAATGTATCCAGCACTAGTTGGCATCACTGTAAAACCTTAACACATCTATCTCTGTCTCTGTCTAACAATTTGTGATGTCACTCTGGAGATACTTTGTTTAGTTAGTTAGTGGGTACTACAATGATAACTATGCGTTAATTCTGGCTCACGTTCGGGTCATGGTTTTCATTTATATATTTTAAGTTGAACAAAATATGTTTCTGTTGCCTGACTTATTAATTCAAATTGTTTAGCATGCTGCACTCTTAAAATAAACATACTTTTCATGAATAGGTCTTGTTTTATGGATAACTTTATCTCAACAAATTTTATTTTGCATAAAATTCGCGCCCTTTCTTTTCAAACTTGATTTTAGTATAAAATATGTGATGATCATGCAATAAAACATAGTACTATAAATATACAAGTAAAAGATATTTCTAGACCTACAAACAATTGTTCACAGTAAACAGTTACTTAGTCACTACAACTTAGTCTATCTTTACAGACAGAAGGCAGAACCTGAAAGAAACAATCTTCACTATGCTGTATTTTGATGACTAAATGCAACAATTACAGTTTTAATTTTTATGCACCTTTTGTTTTAAATGTAGTAAGATAAAAAAATTACAGAATAGAATTTCTGTGAAATTATTTATAAACATTAGGTTACAGTTTAATTTTATTTAAATTAAATTACATCAAATAAAAGTGCACACAAAAATAAAATAACCACCTTTTGTTGTGAATTTTATGAACAATAAAACAGTTTTTAAGAAAAAAAGAAACATTACATTACTACGTAATACTGAAATGCAAGTTAAGACATTAAAGAAAATAGAATTACAACCAATATGTTTGAAAACTAGTAAAATTTTATTATTTAACATCTAAATTTCAATGAACACAATAAATTGTTTTAGTACGTACTTAGCAACAAAATATATGGGCTAGTTAATTGTGAAAATAACTGTGTTTCCTAACTGAAAGTAAACCTTATATCTTATTTTTTTCATTATAGTTTCTATAGTGCAATTGAAAAACAAAAAATTGTTTTCATTATAATTTTTTTATTTTATTAATTTTTCCGTACATAGGCTATCTGCATAACCAATTTTATATTTTTATTTTTAAATGAAACTATTATCACTCAAAATCACACTTTTCTCGTCAAAATAGAAGGTCTATATACTAGGAAATATATTTCAATATCTTGTATGTTTAATGTTACGCATCTGTATCAATGCACATTTGTAAAATTAAAACCAATAACGTAAAAGTCTTCCATTTTCAAGCGAAAGTTTTTTTTTTGTTGTTAGTTGAATTTTATTGCAATCCACCACAAAATCCGGTCTTTAATAACAATTTAAGATAGTATAATTTTTTCAATGAAAATGAAAGTAGGCATGTGTGCTGCATTTAATTTAAACCTACTAAACATTAACCATGTTCACTCGAAGAAGTAAAAAGTTACAGCAAACATTTCAGAGATGGGGTACTAGCCTGCGAACAGGACCTCGCCCCTCCGCGTCGGCTTCCTGGGCCTGGTCCTGGGGCCCTGCATGAGCGGCCGCTCCTGGGGCAGCAGGAGGTAGTTCTTGGCCTCGTCGACCAGGTCGCGGCACGCCTCATCGCTGCGCACCAGCAGGTCGGAGCCCACCGTGCCCACCAGGAACTTGGGGCTCAGCAGGGGCAGGCGCACGTGCTGCAAAACCTGCACCACAACCAATCAGCATGCTAGAAAACTCACGCGAGGACTGTGTGTGTGTGTGCGCGCGTGTGCACGCGTGTGAAATCACACACCCTTTCGGAAATAAATCTCCAAAAAACAAATCACATCGCTTGAGATGATAAGGTGGAACGAAAGATATTGGGTACTGAATAATTAAAATGCCAAAATACAATATACCGACTCCTTTTCACAGTTACTCGGAACTCTCGTACCCAAGGGTCTCGTCTCCAAACAATAATTAAAGTGAAACTGTTTAAAAATGTGTGAATTTTTGTCTTCTCTTAGCTAATAATATTTTTTCTGCTAAAATATGATAATTTTTATTTTTGTTAAATGTGGCTACAGATGTTACTTTTAAAGAAAAAAACTTTGGAAAAATTTTCAGACAGTTTGCCAGAAAAAAATTTCTGTAAAACTAATAAAGACCAAAAATTGTTTAAACAGTACATTTGCATCTGCAGAAAATAAATTATTGTTTAACGTATATAAACCCATCTTAAATTGTGTAAATATATGTTGGTAATGAAATATATAAGGTTATATTTTTTCCAGAAAATTTTCCAAATCACATTTCTAATGGTGGCCAAGTATATTAATATGAACTTAAATTATTTCGATATTTTAACTTATGAAAAATAGGCTTAGAAATGTCTTGATATTAGGGTTTATATAAATCATGAAAGAATTGATAGAATGAAGGGGTTGGGGGGGAAACGAGAAAACTCATCGGCTCACAGTAAACGTCTGCCACATTTACACACTTGTGAAAATTAGAGTTCTACCCCACTGGATCGTATTGGAGGCCCCATAGCAGGCAAAGAGCGCAACTAGTCACGGCCAAAAACTACTGGTGTGCACGCCAGAGAGCCGGGGACTGCCGAAGCGGTGACCTGGGCCAGGTGCTGCCGCCGCTCCGTCACGTTGTACTTGACCCAGGACATGACGGCGCTGAACACCTGCTCCTCCGAGCGCACGTTCAGCTCGTCGCTGGAGATGATGTCGACCAGCTGGCCGACCGGCAGCAGCAGGAACTCCTCGCTCTCCATCACCTGCCGAGGGGAGGGAGGAGAACATCTCGTCGCTCACCGTGCTGGTTCAACCTCCAGAGATGGCTCAGCCCATTAAGGAAAATTTTTTTGAAACTTTGCAATGCGGCTAATCCAAGAAAAAATCAACCTCTCTGACTGTCATTTCTGTCCACAACTGCACAAAACAACTTGATGCAGAGCTTCTTCTAAATTAAAAGTTTCACATTTTAACCGAAGAAAAACACTTAGATCAAATTAAAAGTATTCAAATAATCAGGCATATTCTATACATAAATATTATACAAAAATATATAAAAAAAAAAACATGGTTTCTGCAGACTGCCAGGATTAAATTAAACTAAATTTTCTAAGTTTCCCCGAGAAAAAGAAAATTATTTTAAATATTTTCAATTCCAACCATTGGTGCTCACCCAAAATACAACATGTATATTCAACTGTTTTTAAAGTGAAATTGCTGTAGAAAACAAATCACAAGACCAAACTCTTTCTATATTGGGCAGAATATTTGCTTACTGTTGTATAGTATAGTTTTTATTTTATTTACCACCAATTAAACTTGAAATTTAATTTTTTTTCGCACCCAATGCTTAAAAAAAGTACTGCTTTACAAATTACAGAAATGTCATAGTATAAAGTGCAAGTCGGCTAGCTAAATCTATAAATTAGTGATTGTTTTCCTTGACTTTTATTACCCAGTGTTTTCCCAGGAATTTCATGGTTTTCCCTGGCTTTTTAAAATCCTCATAATTTTACAGATTTAAATACATACTTTCCAAACCTGTAGCAAACAAGCAAAAGTATAATAAATTTTGACACTGTAATGTGACAACTTAAAATCTGCACTATGAAAGGAACTAAACCAATAATTATAATAGTCTCCACAGCTCACCTCTTGAAAATTATGTTGCGTGAACTTGTCAGCTATCCGAAGTAGCTCCCGACACGAATGTGTGTCTGCAAAGGCACGAATGCCGAGGCAGTTGGACGGGTCTAACTGGCGCTTCAGGAACTCACAGCATATTTCTTGGATTTCAGCCAGTTGCAATAAGCATGCTGAAAATACAAGACTTCTGTTTAGATTCTGTACAATGTAAAAAACATTTTAAAACATACAAAAATTGTTTTAAAAATATTTTCAAGTCATATTAACTTAATATCAACAAGCATGAAAAGGTTGCCATTTTAAAATAGCAATTTTCGTTTGTGTGTTTGTATATTTGTGTATGCGTATAAAAAACCATAATGGCTTAAAGAGAAAATGATCATTAGAAAATCCATAAACTAACACAAAATCCACAATTAAAAAAATGTGTTTAATCTGCCACTTTTCGGGACCATAGCTGCACCACATTAGCAATTTCTCTGAAATATAGAACATCACTATAGTTTTAACAGGAACACATCTTAATATTTAAAACATGTTTATATAAGCTGATCTATGACAAGAAAGATAAACACTAAGCAAACTAAAAATACAAACAGGGCAGAGACATGACAAACATTCAAATCCCCCCGAACATCTGAAAGCACGATGCGTATTAATCAGTGACCATCATGACAAAGATTAAATTTTTTTTTAACATATTGTTATGAATGCAAGAGAACATACCAAGATGCCTGGTACGGAGCTGGCTGGCGGCCCAGCACAGCCACTGGCGTCACGCGCCATGTCATGTGCCGTCCATTGACGTAAGGCATGCTACGCGTGCCTGGCCGGATTACAAGGATCGTCACTACCCCCCTTCCCCACCACTCCCCGCGCATGATCCTTCCTTAGAGCTGTTATCTATCGCTGAGCGGCCTTGGGAATTTCACGTAACCGCCGCGCAAAGTTCCATGAATAAACACCACCTTTCTGTACTTTTCACGCTTCGGGTCGGCCCAGGATGACGCGACTTGTCACAGCCGCTCTCATCAGTTCTAGAAGGGCGCCCCAGGTACTTAAGCAGCAATGCCGGCCTCATAGTCCCGCGACGAGTTCCACGACACTTCCGCGAGTCCTGTTACGAGTGCCACGAGAGTTCTGGGAGTTCCGTGAGTGAAGGGAAGTGCGACATCGGCGAAGAGGTTGAGAGACACGGAGTAAAGAGATCGAGAGTGCGACTGAGTGGCACGAGACTGTGTGTGGACAGGCGCGTGGTAAGGGGCGAACCACTGTTGAGCCTAGCTCCAGTGAGTAGTGCGAACTGTGGAATTGACAGACATTGAGAGACTTGTGAATAAACATTTATAAGTGCCAGTGATTGGTGGTCAAACATTTTTAAGTACAATTATATTTTAGTAATGTAAATATTAGTAATGAATAAAACTGTAATAAAACCTAATTGGGCTATCCCTTACGAACCCAATTCTCCCCACATTGAATCGTAACAATATTAAAAAATGTGTTTCTTTCTTCAGCAAGAAAAGTCACAGAAAATAAAGGTACTACAGTTTAAATGTAAATTACTGTGAATTATGCTAACAATTTATTTCATGATGAGACTTAAACGTTGGTAAAAAGTTAATCTGTAGGTTAAGTATTAAGAGAAAATTGGGGTAGCCGAATTATTTGGGAATTGGTTTTTTGACAAACAAACTTATAGTATTTTTTAAAACAAGTAGTTAGTTGCATCTCATAATACATTCATTTTGGATACCTAATATGTGACACTACTGAAATTAATCAAGTAGATCTAACACATCAGGAATAAAAATTATCAGGTGTTTGAAATAAAAGAGTCACAGCAAACATCAAATCTGTATTAAATTATTTACTCATACTCTTATTACCTACTTACATATAAAATTGAATGTTTAGTAGAATTTATCTCTGAACTTAGATATTTAAAGTAATTCTTTTGTTCCACAAATCTGTTAATATTTATAACAATGCACTATGTTACATCTATTAATCTTAACTAATTCAGTACTGACACACACAATTGTATCCACATACAAGTGATATTATAAAAAGCCTGAAATCTTTATGAATATTTTTTTTGAAAATTTTAACAAAACATAAACCAATATTGAAGACTTTTCAATGCTTCTAGAAGCACTAAGTGTGTCACACTCAATTCTAAAGAATTATCAGCTGCATTAGAAAAGAAAAAAACTAGAGAAGAAACAGAACATTAGAACAACCATTAAATAACAATACTTTCAAAAATCTCTTTTGAAGTGTAGAGAAGACTGTACCCTTTTGATCCTGGAAGGAATTATGTCTGAAGCATACATTTCACGCACATGCGCTACAGCAAAACACGTACACATGAACACAGACCTGCCGGCAGAAGTGTCTGTACATTCGCCTCCTCCACCACAATGTGAGACGTGTAGCAGAAGTCAATAAGGAGCTCCATCGCTACTTCATCGATGTCACGGATTGTGACTTCTGTCTGCCGAGACTCCGCCAGTTCGCCCGTGAACATGGCACGGAAATACGGACTGCAGGCGGAGAGAATCACCCTACAAAGTCAAAGACAAATGCACAAAATCTAGCAAATACGCTAATACTGTTCAAAACATAGAATGGTAAGTGTTGATAAGTAAAAAAATTCAATTTTTTTTTATTTTCGTAAAAGTATTTGAAAAGTTAACAACTGGACTTTATGAGATACTGCATTAAATATAAATGTAAAAAATTATCACTTTCAAAACTTACTCACAAACGAATCATGCTCATTTGTGCTACTTAATGATACAGTGGATAAAATTGCAGTTGTTACAGCATTAGTCCTGCAATTACCAAAACTACCTTGAGTTTGAAGATGATGAGCCACTTAATGCTCATGCACCACTTAGATGCAGCATTGCAAACTTCATCATCGTGTTACCAGCACAACTACCAAACATAACTATTAACTAATCCTCATCTATGATATTTAAAGACATTATTGACAATATTTATAATGTAATACTGCTAAAATAAAACCAAAAACCTTACAAAAAAATATTGGTCCAATGATGAAACTTGGCAGAAATTTTTTATTTGTCATGAGAATTAAGAATAGAAAGAGTCCATAACATTTTTTAGGATGGGTGTCTTTTTTTAAGGGGGGGTGGAGGGGTGGAAAAGAGAAATTTAGTATTAGAATCTGGAAAATTAATTTTGATACAATCTAAACACATGATATATATTTTTAAAATATTTTTTGGTTGTTGAATTGAATGGAAACAAAAGCAAGACAGATTTATACACCCTACAAAAATGTTATATTCATTTAAGTAAAATAAAATACAGTAGAGCCTCTCATATCCGACCATGAAGGGACCGGGTCATGGTCGGAACGGCCAAAAGGTCGGATATCCGTAGGAGCAAAAAAAACACCTTTCCCAGCTATACAGTATGTACAGTAATACAACTTTATTTGTAAAAATGTTACTGTATACATTTCAAACATTTACTTTTGTTAAATTATAAATGAGAAGATGAATACAATGTAAGCATACCTTATTTAAAGAATTCAGTAATGGATTTTTGTTTCAGTTTTGCCAATATTGATTTTGCGGAAGTGTCACTCCACTTTTTTTGCCCACGATACATTACGTTACGTTAAAAAACATAGAACAGTACAAGATTGTAGTACGAGCACATTCTAAACCAACATTCATGGCTGAACTGACAGTTTGCGACACGAAAACATGTAGTTGCATCACTTTTTCAAGTCTGAACAGGCTCGCCAACCACGGAGACTAGGTCGGATATCCGGAGGAGTCGGTTGTGGGAAGGTCGGATATGAGGGGTTCTACTGTACTTGTAAAAATGTAGGATATTTTATAAGCAAAATGATAGCTGCCCTCCCGACAAGATACAATCAGTGAACAACCACACACAAGAAGAATTTGTACCTATACTATTATTAAAACAATACAAAACCTCATTTATATTTATTTTCAAGGCTCAGTACACCCTATTCTTTGAAACTACTACATGACTCTGATCTTAAGTACAGATATTGAATGGCATATGTAATGGTTGACAAAATATTCTAGTCTAAATTTGCATCATTGAACATTAATTCTCTAATAACACTTCAAACAAAACTTGTATCAACAAAACAAGGCTTACCAAAACCAATGAAAAGTGCCAACTAACAAAACAAGAAAACAATAGTAGCATCAAAATTAAACTTTATTGTTTCAAATTTTTGAGAGTACAAAAAAACCTATAACAAAAAAAAAAAGAAGACTGTCATGTGAATGGGAAAATGAGTCTTGTAGACCAATCATGAGTCCTTACTGACACAAAAATTAACTTTATATGTGACCTTGATAAGAGGCCAAAAATAGTTTCGACTACTACTATTTAACAACTTGAACGAAAATTCTGAATCACATCTAACCTCCGACCCGATTACCATCTTGTCCGACCCGTACACAGTTACAAAATCTTTCAGAGGTTGCATGTCTCAAGTATCAAGTGTTTTTGTAACAGCACAAACCTGTGGGCAAATATTTTGCGGGAACCAACATTGAGCACCACGTCGCATAGCTCTCGATGCCTCCGCAACACATTGAGCTCGGTCAGGATCCCCCGAGGGTGCTTCTCCGACGTGTGGGCCAGGCGGGCGGGCGAGGGAGGCCGCTCTCCAAGCACCATCTCCCCCATCCTGCTGCGGGGGCGGAAGAGATGCAGGCGTAGAGGGGGAGAGGCCCAACCCCACACAGAGTCAATCTGCAAGCCCACATCCATCACGTCAGCTTTTGTACTGCAGCAATCAACCGTCTAACTCAGTTAAAATTTGCAACTACATAGAAAACACACTAATTTTAAAAACCAATTTGGCCATGTTCAATCAGTAATGTAGCAACTTTTTTGCCTCTGAGAATATTACGAGCAGCATTAATTTTTAAAATCATTCTAACTCCACATACTTACACCTTGCTATGCCAACACACACCTCGATGAATTTTACTTTCAGATGCACACACAAAAAAATACTTCAATTTCCTAACATACTTCATGAAAAATACAAATGTAAATAAAAATATGTTAGAAACAGCAGTTTCATACCTCTTTTACATATAGAGACATATTGTTCCAATGACCAATTTGGAAAGTTATATAATAATTATTCCAAAACAACCACAGTACTGTAGAGTACATGCTGGTACAGTAATATTTTATGGCATGCATCAATACAATAAATATTACATTGTAGAACTACAGGCAACTAGTACTGTAGCATACGAGAAAGGCATATCCTGATCATATTGAGTCTAATTATTATTATTTTCAAACGTGTCACTAAGAATAGTAGTTTCTTTCACTTCATTGCCAAGCACTTGGAAAGACTGACATGGTACATGAATATGATTACATCTTACAATAAAAATATAAATAAGAATACAAAACTTAATTTTTTTTTTAATTACAGACTTTTTTAATTATTATGTAAAACATCAAAGCTATACTTAGTTGTTCATGGAAATATATTATTTACACCATGTTAAATATTTGAAACAAGACTTTCACACATCAATTGAAATGTGGTTGTTGTAAGTGATAGTAAGTAGTTGCAGTAGTGCATAGTTTAATGTTTCTTCTAAATTCATAGAATTGGTGATTGTGTGATTAAACACAAGTTATACTATGTTGCAGATTCTCACAAAAATAAATTTTGAGTTTCGTCAGCTACATTAGTAAAACAAATTTAATATATTTAATATATTATAGATACATGTATGTAATTAATGTAACTTGGACTACATGGATCCCAAACTAACCAACAGTTCACACATTTCTGCAGTACTTTAAATGTAGCTAAGATATGTAGTATTTTAAATGTAGACAACATTAAAACAATACACAATTGATTTCACAATGCTATTTTAAAAATTAATTGGAAAGATATCAGATAGTAAAATAAACATTCCTTTTTCTCAATGAACTCATGTCATAGGTAATTTACCATTATATAATCAAAACAGCAATAAAAAAATATTAAATTTTTTTTTACACAGCAAAATGTACATACAATTTCAGATTTTTGGTTAACTAGAAATAGTTACTTTGCAAAAGGTACAAATCAAGTAATGGTACTTCACACCTTAACTCAACTTAAAATAACAACTATATGGAAATCAATGAAACAGCTGAACCAGAAATTATATATATTACTTAATCTCAAAGAAAAAAATAATAATAAAGCTACAAAATTTACAAAACAATCTAATAACCGATTGTATGCAAACATAATAAAAATAATGCAACTGTTACAACAACCTTTAGTTTTTATTAAAGCTTCCTCGTAAAATTTTCAGGCTCAGTGCGGTTCTTTGCTCAAAATATTGTTCAGATTAATTCCTAAAATGTATCATATTTACAAGAATTATAAAAATCCTTCAGTGCTTTGACAGTTCATACCCCACCCCGTAACCAAATGTCCGTAAACAATTGTCAAAAAACAGTACAATACAAAACTATGCATAGACAAGAGAATAAAACCAAAGACTAGAAGGGAAAAATACTAATAGGCATTGAGTATAGCTCCATGAGGAAATAATAAATTTTAGGGACAATTTTAGCATCCTGTCGTTTAAAGTAATTTAATTTACACTTAAAAACAACTATTTAACTTTTACTCTACCATTCGTTTCTTGTGTTTAACTAACCACCTACAGTTAGACAAAATTTAACTTTATTAAAATCCGTTAGAAATTCAATTACAAGCAGTGGCAATTCTATTTGGTTCGTTATTGGGTTTATAGGAGTAAAGCTCGTTGGGTTTATTCAAGTTATGTCCACAAACAAATATTATACTTCATAACGAATTTAAAAAATTTGAATTGCTTAAAAATTTATTATATTAATTTTTCAGCGATTTTTTTAAAACTCATTGAAAGTTTATTCTTAGGTTAGGTTAATGCTATTAAATAAAATCTCATACCTGGCTGAAACGGAAATATGAAAATGTCTACGTTGTGCTAAAATAAGTTATAAACTTTAGATGCATTTCATAAGTAATATATGAAATATAATTCTTTGAACATGTTTTGATAGTTTAAATTATTAAATCATGTTTTCAATAAATATGTAGCTTCTTATTTGTAGTTATTAAATATGTTAGAGATGAATGAGATATTTAACTCATAAAGATCTCCAAACATTTTGTATTAATCTTTGTGGAATCAATAAAAAAAAAAGGGCCTTGCAATACTGATTAATAATAGACATAAAAATACCTAATTAGAAAGTTAAAAAAGGTTCGTCTATAATGGTTCGGGTTTGTTTCAAACGAATCAAATGATTGATAAATATAACCACATTCACAAGTGTAAATGGTTTTATATATATTGACGTCCCTCGGCTTCTGGCCTCTGATTCCCTGTTTACGTGATTGTCCTGTTGTGCCCGTTCTGCTCTCGTCGGTGAGGTGTGGGTCCAGGCCAACGTGGCCGGGACTGGGAAATACGGGACCTAAAGGGAGAGTGAGGTGAGGAGGAAGAATGCTAGGCGCTTCCAAGGATAACTCGATGTTAACAGTTCCACGAGCCCCTTTATTGTAATTTTGAGAGCCTGCCGCAGCCTGGCGGATCCGTCGCGGAACGAGAGCACTTCCCACGACGACCCGGACTCCCGGAAGACCGTCCCGTCCATTAACACGTCCCGACACAAACTGGAAATTCTCCCACGTAACAATGTCCCCGATTAAAGTCGCTCCACAAAGATGCGTGACACGTGCACGGTCCGTTACGTAAAAAGTCTCGTAATGACGGCGAAGGTTCGGAGGTTCGTAACTACGCTTACGCATTCTAGGACGTTCGACTGGTCACGTAACTCGTACCTCGTAAACTCAACAGGGTAAACGACTCGGCGGATGCAGCTCAGCTGCCGCGACAACCCATGCAGTTACACTGTCGTCCGACCGCGAGCTCAGAAGACGCGCCTCGCAAGCAGCGCAGAGCAGCGTGTACGTCTGTCCCTGATCGAACCCTGAGCAACACTGCCCTTCCCCGCCCGCCAGCGGGCCGAGGCCCGCGGGCCACGGAGGAGGGGAGGAGAAATCGGCCGGCGTGGGAGAGGTCCCACCTCACGTCGCGCCAGGCTGCGATTACATACTAGCACTGCGAAACATTTCAGAAAAGTTACAAGATTATTTACACAACTTAGCGAGACATTAATCAAAAGAAAATTTACACAAGAATTAATAAATTACGATTACATTATTTACACACTTATTGAGGCTCGCGACCATTTGAAAAATACATAAAGCAGAATTATTTGTAACACTAAAGAAGCTCACTGGCATGCTAGGGCGCACACGGGTGCGTCCCTGGCCGTCGCACTACACAGATGGTGCACTGGGGGGACAGACTCCCTCAGGCCCACGTCGGTGGCCAGGTACGGCATCTGCATCTGGGAGGGTACGACCACTGTCGTCAATATATATATATATATATATATATATAGACGTCCCTCGGCCTACAGTCCCTAAGTCGCCACTGCGAATTGTCCTGAAACTCGCGCACTGATTTGCCCGCGTAGCTCCAGTCGGAGAGATGGTGGAGTTCAGGCCAACGTGGCCGGGACCGGGAAACGTGGGACCGGGAGGGGATCTTGTAGAGTTTAGAGGATAAGAAGAGGGTAGGAAGGAGAAGACTTTGCTGTCTGTTTTCACGAGTTACTTTATTCCGTCGAAGCCCTATCGCAGCCTGGCCAATACGTTGCAGGACGAACGTGCTCCCCCGCCGCGACCCGGACTCCCGGAAATACACTTGAAGCAACTTATACGTGACTTGATATGACTGTGACGCCGACCACCAATGCTCCTCTATGTCGCATAGACCGCTATGCCTCATCAACGTCTCGCAAAGACGTGTTCAGCGAACGCGCTCATGCGCGCAACAAAGTGTAGTTCGTGCAACGAGGCGAACGCCAGGCAACGAGTGCTACGTCGGCGGGAGGATCCGGCCGGGTGTGGCATATCCCTCCGCCGAACTACAACAAATGCAATTATGTATATTTTTCCACAGGTTTTTTATTAGACATTATTTTCATCAATTAATATTTCAGTCCTTTTAAAATTATGTTCAACTGTGCGCCTTGTCCCGAACCTGGCCGGTTCAGTTTCCCGCGCAAAGCACACGTTTCTGTGGGAGGGCTGGCGGGGGAGGGGGTAGCGCACGGCGAGAGCGGCAATGTCCTTCAGGAGCTCGGATAGGCCGGCAGCCTTCGCGCAACGCGGAACCATCAACTCTTGCTTTCACCGACATGTAGTGACGACAATCGTCGTACCCTCCCAGATGCAGAGGCCGTACCTTTCCACCGACGTGGTCCTAAGGGAGTTTTGTCCTCCCAGTGCACCATCTGTGAAGTGCTATGGTCAGGGACGCACCCGCGTGCGCCCTAGCATGCCAGTGGGCTTCTTTTTGTATTATAAATAATTCTGTTTTTGTGTATGTTTAAATGGTCACGAGCCTCAACAATTGTGTATATTTTGTAATCGTAACTTATTAATTCATGTGTAATTTCGCTTTTTAATTAATTACTCGCTAAGTTGTGTTACTAATTCTGTGATTTTTCTCAAGTGCTTTTGCCGTTCTAGTAATATAATCGCAGCCTGGCGCGTCGCGGGGCGGGCCTCTCCCACGCCGGCCGATTTCTCCCCCCCTCCTCCGCGGCCCGCGGGCCACAGTCCGTGGGCGGGCGGGAGAGCGCAGTGGTGTTCTGGGCGCGATAGACAGCATACGTGCATGCTGCTCCGCGCTGCTCGTGAGGCGCGTTTTCTCAGCTCGCAGACCGACGACAGTGAAACGTCAAAGGTCGTCTCTGCAGCTAAGCTGCATTCGTTGTATCGCTCGCCGTATTGAGTTTTACGAGTTTTCCTGGACGTCACCAGACGAACGTCATAGGCCGTGTACACGCAGTTACGGACCGCCGAACCTCTCAGTCAGTACGAGACTCTTACGTGACGGACCGCGCACGCGCTGCGCATCATTACAGGGCAATCTTGACGTCGACCCAGGTGTCGACCCAGCTCTTACAGCCCGTTATGCCGCGCCAACGCCTTCTCCTGGCCAGTGTTGCGTGTGTGCCGATGTGCAGTGCGGCTACGGCAAGGGGGGGGGGGGGGGGGAGATTCGCACGCTAGGGGAAGTTTAATGTAAAATACATAAGAAACATTCTTATTTTTAAATTGTTTATATTATTATTTGAAGGGTCGTGTTTTCTTTATTGTAAATAGTTTATTATATTGTATGAAATGTTATGTAGAATAAGTTGTCACGTGTTCACTGGGCGCCAAGGCCGTGGCTTCCGCCTGTGACGAATCAGCGTGTTCCGCGGGCTCGAGAGGAGGGGTGGGACGCGGGCGCTGGGTTGCGCGAGGCGGGGAGGGAGGCAGTCGGCAGTTCGACTCAGGAGGCGACAGACGTGTCTACGAGAGCTCTCCGAGACAGTGAGAACGGGCGCGGTGTTTCGCTGCAGTTCTTGCATTGCCGAGAGGAAGTGATTCCACTGTCACAGTCGTGTGGTCATTTAGGTGTGTCATCGTGTAATTCAGTCGCGGCGTGCAGTCAGTCACTTCTTTCGCGTGCATGTTTTCTCCGGAAGTTTACGAGTCGCGGAGTTCTTTTGCAGACTGGATTTTCGCCTTCGTTTGCACGGTAATTTTCGGGTCTTGCTCCTCACGAACGGGACATCACGTGTTTTCCCATACAGCAACAGTGCGCAGTACCGGGCTCCGCCCTACAGGATCTGTCACAGGCGGGAACGCGGCAGCCCCTTTTAAAGGGTTTGATTTTCAGTATATAAAGAACCTGGAAACTATCTTTGAGTGTATCAATTGCTATCGTGGTGACTAAGTCCCTTGGCCACGCGGCCCAAACCCCTCTCTACCGAACACTGAGTAGCCTGCAAAATACTATCATTCAGGGGCTAGTCGGCCATGCGACGAAATTCTTAACCGGAACCATAGTTACGGGATTAATTTCCCTGTTCGTGTCGGGACGTTCTCTAAAGACGAGATTTATTTCCGGGAGTCCGGGTCGCGGCGGGGAGGGCGCTCATTCTGTGACATACCCGCCAGGCTGCAGCAGGTTCTCTGTGCGAAAATAAAAGGGGCTCGTGGAAACGAACACACAGAGTTATCCTTGGAGCAGACTACCGTTCCTCCTTCCCACCTAAATTCCCTCCAGGTCCCGTATTTTCCTGTCCCGGCCATGTTGGCCTGGACTCACTTCTCACCGACGAGAGCTGAACGGAGAAAAAAAAAACAGGACAATTACACTAACAGGAAATCAGGGACCTAAAGCCGAGGGACGTCAGTAGTTTCAATATTAATAATCTTTTATTAATATTTTACGTAGGTTTCCGTGGTCGGCCTCAATTTACCATGAGGTATTTCACTAAAATAAATCAGTGCTCCAAGATGAGTGTTCAGCATATTACGTAAGTACTGTGGGAAGTCTACGAGACGTTACGTCGGTGCTTCACTCAACAACATAGCTTACCGGCTAATTAGTTTCAACCCGCACAGGGCAGCCAGTAGGCGACATGTGCCACCAAACTTATTAACGAGTCAGTCTCTGGGACATGTCTAAGAGCTACGTAAAGTCACCGGAGTTTCGGGCCTACGTGTCATTAGCCCAGTGTAATACGTAATATGTAGTAGTGAAGTGTTTTTGTCGTCAAGGTATAATTTGTCATGTTAGAATTTATTTTGTAACCGCCGCACGGTATCGTGCCACCCAACTTACTAACGAATCAGTTTCTGGGACACATCTAGGAGTCATGTAGAGTCGCCGGAGATACAGGCCTACGGTTCATTAGCCCAGCGTAATACGTATTGTGTAATAGTGAAGTGTTTTATTCGTCAAGGTATAATTTGTCATGTTAGAGTTCATTTTGTAACTGCCGCATCGTGTGCGAGAGTACGTCCTTCACGCGCAGTAAAATCGTGAGCCGCCACTGAGGAAGTAGGCTGCACATGTGACTATTCGATTCGGTACAACCGTTATGGCCAGAACGGGCAGCACTATGTATAGGACTGTGCCGTAATAAATTCGTCAAGTATCCCCAGTAACTTTGTGTTCTTCTTCAGGCGTCCCGAGTAGCCATAACAGCTCGGGGGGCCCTACTGCGTTAACCCTTACCTCTAGCCACAAGGCCGAACCCTCCTTGAGATCACGAACCATATAAAATTCACGTACAAATTAAAGGAGGTAGAGAGAATGGCGTCAACTGTGGAGACAGTCCTGTGACGAAACGTGCTGGTTGCGAGAATTCAACGTACTTGGCGCGCGCCTCGAGCGGACCGAATTACAAAATAAAGAAGACGCGATCTTGTTGACGAGATTTATCACTGGAAAGCCTGTCACAGCCTGGACGACCACGTCGGGTGACGGAAGTTTCATCCACGCTGCGACCCGGACTCCGTAACGTGCTACTTCTTGCAGAGCAGAGAGAAGCAGGTCTGCTCCGTGCGGCAGCCAGATAGCAACTGACACTCCGCCGCCCGCCCGTGCGGGCAGTGGAGGAGGGGAAGGGGAAGCGGGTCGGCGTGGGAGAGACGCGACTCACGCGGCGTGCCAGGCTTGCGGTTCTACATGTTAACATAGGCACTGAAATTGAAAATATATACAAAATATTTAAACACAAGTGTTTAATGAATAACGAAACATTATAAATTACGTACTTTACAAAAGATGTAAACACAAGTTAAGAACTATGACAACATTACAAAGTATTAAACAAAACGTAGATGCTCGTGAGTAATTAGAACAGGAAATACACTGACATGATAAATATAAGATAGAAGAAAGTATTAACAAAACACGTATTCGTTTATGGACGTTCCAGAGCGCACGCAGGTGTGTCCCTGATCGTTGACACTACACTGCACTGGTAATACAAGAGAGGGCGCTGACGAGGCATAAAGACCTGAAGGAGCCGTGGAGACACTTGATTCGACGTCAAACTTCAGTGCACTAAACCCCGAGGGCTCGACCCCATAAAATAATTATGGAACAAGACATTAGGACACAATTATTAATTCACAGGCATTAAACAAGTGCGTCGTAGCTACTCCGTGCGAGCACCGCACACACGGAGTAGACAACGAACCTCATTACCAGACACCGCGGCCACTGGCCTTAATTGAAGTGCCCGTGACAATGACCGAGTCAGATTAGGAGAATTCCAACTAAAACAGTTCACAGTGAGACAATATGTTAATAATTTTACAGTTGCCAACTTGATGCCCCAATTCAATTAATTGACGTCGTACCGACCATGGCATTTAAGCCCGTGCTCCGCACCGCCAGTACCGTTTCCCGTTTTCGGAGCGCGCCCCTTGCCCAGCCGGATTGAGTCAGGCGAGCGCCTCGGGCGTGACCCCAATAGACAACAAACCTCATTAACAGTCACCGCGGCCACTGGCCTTAATTAAAATGCCCGTGACTATGATCAAGTCGGAATAGGAGAAGTCCCTCTAAAACAATTCACAGTGGGACAACATGTTAGTAAATTTACAGTCGCCAACTTGATGTCACAATTTAAATAATTAAATACATTTAAACTATTGTTAAGCCTTAAGCACCCAATTACCAGGTGCTACATTTTAATTGGGCACCTGGAACATGTTTTAACTGGTAATATAGTAAATTAAATTAATATAAGTTTTTTGACGCCGACTCACAAAGAAGAGAAAGTTTCTCTTCCTTGCGAGGCGGCCATGTCCGGCAGTCTCGAACCACTCCGCGCCGGGAACAGACGTGTGTCCGTGGGCAGCATCCAAGTTTTTCTTTCTGTGATTACTTTATTCTGAACTAAATATTTAAATTTAAACCTCTTATTAATTCATAGCTGCCCATGTCGACTCGGCGCGTATTTTACGGAACCGGGCCTATCCCGACCGTCTTCATCGTGATACCGCGCTGCAGATCGTATCACTCACGTAAGTGTTTCGCCGAATTTAGGAGCCCGCTCATAGAGCCCCCCCTGCACCTGTTAATGTTCGGCGCTGGCCGTCTCCAGCAAGCATCGACCCGCGTCCCGCGAGACTGCCGCGGTAACCATTAGTGTCGCGTAGTGTTATGTTTTTTCTGTGTTAATTGTGTAACGGCTAGACGTCGCCAAGTGTTGGTGAGAGTGTTTTGTAGCGGGACTAGATTAAAGGTAATTCTCACCAACTCGTGTACACTAATTTTCCGGAGTCTCCCGTCCTCCACACGGCCGAGCGGCCTTCACAGTCAAGGGAGAACCATTCAGGGTAGATTCAAGCCGTGTACCTGGCGGGGCACGCGGGGGCAGAGTACCCACGACCCAACACCAACGGCCTAGCAGCCCGCTAGCCTGGCGCCCCTCCGGACAACAAGAGCACCGCGACGCCCGTAGCGCCCGTCAGGTACCCCCCGGGCCTTTCACATAGGTCGGGTGACGGCATAATTAAATACTATAAAACAGTTGTTAAGCCTTAAGCACCCAATTACCAGGTGCCACCTTTAAATTGAGCACCTGGAACATGTTTTAGCTTATAATAGAGCAAATTAAGTTGATATAAGTTTTTGGTGCCGACTCACAAAGAAGGTGAAAGTATTCCCTCCCTTGCGAGGCGGCCATGTTCGGCAGTCTCCAACCACTCCGCGCCGGGTCAATATGTGTGTCCGTGAGCAGCCTTTAATTTTGTTCCACCGATCGTTCACTCTGTACTTGATTTAATAACCAAACCTTTCTAATTCATTGCTGCTCACTTAGACTCGGCGTGTATTTCGCGGACTCATGCTTATCTCGAAAACCTTCTGCATTGTTTGGAACCCGGGGTTCAATGTTCTTTGTTCGTTTTGGCACTAATTGTAGAACAAACTGTATACAAGTGTGTTCGGTATTACATGTATTATAATAACAAAAACAAAGAACTATATAAACTATGTACATTAGTTTCAGTCATCGTTGAGAGAATGGTTGCACGGCACTATGGTGGGCGTCTGTGGCAGGAAAAACACTTTTGCGGGTTGCACAGAAAAAAAGGGGAGGGGGCATCTCTGGTGTGCCCAGTCTCGCTGGCCACCCTGGATGGTAGTCGGTTATGAGTTTGTGTGGGTGAGGTTGTGTAATATTGTGATGACCAATGTGACGTACCAGTGTGGACCGGTGTTGTGCTTCTCTGCGAAAGAATGTGTATGCGTATTGTATAACAATATCCCTGAGTGATGGAGTGTCTGCGAGGGCATGTAGCTGTATATTGGTTACATATTTGTATTTTCCGAGTGTTGCTCTGTGTAATTTGTTAAAGCTTGTTTGTGGTTCCTGAGGATTACAATAAAATAGGGACAATGTACGCCTTGAAGAGGCGCACTCTGTCCTTATCTGGAAGGGGGCTGTGGGGGCGGAGAAGGGTGGTTAGCCAGTTAGATACGCGGTAGGCCCGGGTAGTGCAAGACGAGAAGTGCGGTGAGAAACACAAAGTGCGATCCAGTGTCACACCGAGGTATTTCACTGAGTCGCTCCACTTAATCACTGCACCTCCCACGAACAGCTATGGTGGAAGACAGGGGTGTCGTCTAGTGAAAAATATGGCTTCGGTTTTGGCGGGGTTTGAGAGGATGCTCCAGGAAGTAAATTATGCTGTGATAATGCGGATGGCCGAGGTCAGCCTGGCTTTTATTTGAAGGGGATCATGATGTTTTACTATCAGTATGGTATCGTCCGCGTACATGGCAATCGTGCATTCAGGGGGTTGAGGAATGTCATGTGTGTACAAGGAGAATAAGAGGGGTGAAAGCGTGGACCCTTGTGGGACTCCTGCGGTGATCTCTCTCGACGATGAAGTGGACCTTTCCACCCGTACATTAAATGTGCGAGCTTCCTTGAAAAATGGAGTATGGAATGAAGAGCAGGGTTGAATCCCAGAAAGGCCAGCTTGAGGATAAGGGCTTGATGATGTACAGTGTCGAATGCACGACTAAGGTCTAGCAACACCATGCCAACATGTTTTCTTTGGGTGAAGTTGAGGGTGATTTGGTCGGTGACATGGGCCAGAGCGTGCTGGGTTGATAGGTGTCGTCGGAAACCAAACTGGAATTCTGGCAGTGGTTGCAGGCGGGCCACTACCGCCTCCAACCTGGCCAGAACTGTGCGTTCCGCTACTTTTGAGGTTACAGATAACAGCAATATGGGGCGATACAATGCTGGCCGGTTGGCGGCGCCCTTCCCCTTGAAAATGGGTACTACTGTGGCCTTGCGCCATGGAAGTGTGTAGTGACCTGTGATGAGAATAAAGTTGATGATGTTAGTGAGGTAGATGAGGGCTTTCTGTGAATTTGATTTGATATGACGTGGTGTGATGCTATCAGGGCCTGGGGCGGCGTTGGCACGCATGCAGTCTATTTCCCTTGACATCGTACCGATCATGGCCGTTAAACCCGTGCTCCCCATCGCCAGGACCGTATCCCGTTTTCGGAGCACGCCCCTTGCCCAGCCGAATTGAGTCAAGCGAGCGCCCCGGGCGTGACCTCAATTAACTGAATTAAACATCAGGACATGAAACCCCGGGGGCTCTACTACGGAAAACAATTCCCAAACGAGGCATTAGGACGAAATTGATTAATCACAAGCAGTTAGCAAGTGCGTCGTAGAGACTCCGTGCGTGCCGCGCACGCACAGAACAGAAAACAATCCTCGTTACTAGCCACAGCGGCTACTGGCCTTGATTAATTGGCCTATGATAGTGGTCTAGCCAAACTAAGGGAATTCAAACCCAAACATTGCACATTGAGACAATTTGTAGTTAAATTTACAGTCGCCAACTTGGTGCCGCTTTTTAAATTAATAAATCATTTAAAACAACTGTTAAGACTTAGGCAACTATTTACGAGGTGCAAAGTTTTAATTAAGCACCTGGAGCATGTTTTTTACTCATCATATCACAAATTAAGTTATTATAAGTTTTTGGTGCCGACTCACAAAGAAGAGATAGTTTCTCTTCCTTGCGAGGCGGCCATGTTCGGCAGTCTCCAACCACTCCGCACCGGGAACAGACGTGTGTCCGTGGGCAGCATTCATGTTAGTTTCATTGATTATTTTTATTCTGCACTACATCTTCAAATTTTAATCCTTTTATTAATTCACCGCTGCCCACGTCAACTCGGCGCGTATTTTGCGGAATAGGACCTATCCCGACTGTCTTCATTGTGATACCGCGCTGTGTATCGTATCACGGAACTTACGGTACCGACTGGCCGACTCCAGCGAAAGTATTTTTAAATAAGGACACCGTGCAGATGCCTGCCGGCTGCACTCACGTGTTTCTCCGAATTTAGGAGCCCGCTCATCGAGCCCCCCCTGCACCCGTTAACTTTCTGCGCTGGCCCGAGCATCGACCCTCGTCCCGCGAGACTGCCGCGGTAACCATTTCAGTGTCGCATAGTGTTGTGTTTTTTTGTTAATTGTGTAACCGCTAGACATTTCCAAGTGTTGGTAAGAGTTTTTGTAGCGGGACTGAACCGCGGAGCGGACGTGTAGAGCGTACTGTGTACCCTCGCGGACCCCCGGTGAAGCTCTTAAATTAAATATATTTCTCACCAACACGTGTACAATCATTTTCCGTAAACTCCCGTCCTCCACACGGCCGAGCGGCCTTCACAGCCAAAGGAAAACCACTCAGGTTATTCAAGCCGTGTACCTGGCGGGGCACGCGGGGCAGAGTACCCACGACCCAACATCAACGGCCTAGCAGCCCGCTAGCCTGGCACCCCTCCGGACAACAATAGCATCGCGATGCCAGTAGCGCCCGTCAGGTATACCCCAGGCCGTTCACAGAGGTCTGGTGTCGGCACCCTCCTCACCTGCCTGGGCGTGGCCAGTTTGATGGCGCCAGGTAGAGGGCATGGAAGGGGGGTGTAGAGAGTGGGAAGCTCTGATAGATGAGGTGGAAATTGTGCTGGGGTGAATGAGTTGGCAAAGTGGTCGGCCAGGCACTCAGCCCTGTCAGTCAACGACTCCGCCATGCCGCTAACCACCTCGACAGGCGGGATCGCCGACCTAGCAGAAGTTACACTGCGTGCAAAGCGCCACACCGAACCATTCGCGATTGACAGAGCTGGAAGCTTTTTGACTTTGTTCGCCCACGTCCATTTAGCGACGACCACTCTGCACTGTTGGAACAGTTCATTGTAGACGTCCCTGTCCAGCTGCAGGTGGGTCCGTTGCCATTGGCCCCGAGCCTTGTTGCGGGATGATATGAGTTGTTTGATGTGATCTGGGAAGGGGGCTCCCAGTGGGTGAGGTCTGACTTGGGGGATGTGTAGTGCAGCAGAGGTGAAAATGGTGTCCTGCAAAGTGAAGAACATGTTGGTCAAGTTCTTCCTTTGAGCGGGCTTTATGGCGCAGGTCAAGCTGCTGGTCAATGGCTGTCCGGTATGCTTTCCAGTCAGCCAACTTGTAGTTAAAGGTGAGGTTGGTGGTTGTGGGGATGACTGTGCTGTCTATGATCCCCATGACAAGGTGGTGGTCTGATGTCAGATCGGTGCTGACTGTAAGGGCATGGACTCTGGGTAGTGGGGTGCTTACCACCAGGTACAGAACGCTGGGGCTGCCAGTATGGGAATGAGGATAGTTTTTGTATGTGTCAGGGGCATGGAGTGTTAGTGGTCTTCTCATTAGGTACTTGTGGAGGGCAATACCTCTATAATTGCTTCTAAGGCAGCCCCAGGATGTGTGCCTAGCATTGAAGTCACGTGCTAGCATCACTCGTGAGTCGACCCGACGAAGGCTGGTGAGATCCTCCGCCGGGAAGGGGGTGGTAGGTGGAATGTAGTGGGCCACGGCAGTGAGGGGCGTAGTGTTTGTGTGCAGTCGAACTGCCACTGCCGAAATCCATCACTCTAACCATTACACTACCGAAGCACTAGAGAACTTGAGAAAGAGACTATGCATTATTATTGTGAATGCCACAGAGTGTTTTTTTTATTATTTGTCACGAATGTAGATTTAATTTTTTTGATGGTGATGTGAAATTTATCAACCATCATTAAACTCATCATCTTTCACATTCATTGTGCTCGTTCTGTAATCGATATGAAAATTAATTAGTCTCATTAGCACTTGAGATTGAGTCAAGATATAGCAAACAAGACAGTCTTGATGAAGACCATCTTATGATTGTCCCATATTTCTTATTTCCGAGAGTGCATTCTCTTGTCTCATAGTCATTGCTTGAGAACACCATCGCATAAGCATGTTTCATAGTCGCTGAGAACTTGCTTAAGAACACGAATAAGACCATCTTTGCCAAGACAACAATAGACACGTCTCAAGCAAGTGCTTGTTCAGATCACAGTGTATAAAATAGCTGATTCTCGGGAATCTCGCATTTTTAATCTTATATAAATCCTAAATGAAGTGCTGAAGCAATTTGATATGTGTTTTAAATAAGTTTAGTGTTTGTTTGTTACCAGTGGTTACATTTTCGATCTCCCATTTCTGCTTCTCGTCTATCCCCCTTTTTCCTTGTCCAGCTTGACGTCGTCCGACCGAAGGCCACCCTAAAGCCCGACCTGCAACCGCCAGTATTCACCCCGCTAACGGAACGCGCCCCTAGCCATGGCCCACCCGAGTCAGGCGAGCCACCAACAACTAAGGTAGAACCCGGCCCCCCCCAAATAAACAGACCGTCACTCCAATCAATCACGTATAAAAACAAACACTAATTATTAAACTATGTTACGTAGTAATTTAAAGTCGGTTGACGGAAGTGCGACGTAGGAGTGCCCGGGCACTCACGTGTGTAACTACAGCAATACGCGTGTGAGTGTTCCCCTGGCGGCCTTCTGCCTGAATCAATCAACCAGACCTTATGACATAATTATTCAAACCTTGTGTTGCGTCATTAACCCCACCAGAGCAATCTGACAAGAGACGAACAGTCGCTGGTGTGACGTAAAACATTCAAACATAATAATTCTTAAATATAGTAACTTTCAATTCATAGAAGGGACAAATGACCTTAATTCAGCCTTATAATTAATATAAGAATTTAGCATCATTAAATTCTCTTATTAACTTATCAGATCAGAAATTAACGTAATGAGGTCAACCCTGGCGCGAGGGCCACCGAGCCTCGGCCGGACGCCATGACATGACGCCAGTACAGCGCGACTCGTGGACCGGGGCGGACGCACGTCCCACGGAGAGACATCATCCTTTGTCCACACCGAGCTCACTTCTGGTAAATATAGTCATTCTTCAAACCCTTTTAATAATCTCTCCGTGTGTACCCGGTCCAGCTTTTCGGTCCAGGACCTAATCCGGCCGCATAAATATCACACCCCCCCCTGCACCACACTTGGTCCGCGGGGTAGGTGCATTATCCGGTACGGGCCGACTCCCGAGGACAGAACTTTTGTTAATTCTCAGTCGCTCCGGCGCTGACACTCCCCGTAAGGGAACTCTTGAGCGAATTTAGCTGCGGTCCGCGCCCCACTGCCGTGGACGCGAGCACCGCCTCAATACGCAGATTTACGGGATTGGCCGCCTCCAATCGCCCTCACCCCTCGTTGAGTAACCAGGCTCAGAAACGCCTAGGGACACGATAATACGGAATAATTAGTGACTTTGTAACATTTCTTTGTAACTTTGTGCAATGCACCCTCGTGTAACATTTTCTTTTGTAAACTTGTGCAACGTAACCTCGTGTAACAATTCCTTTGTAAACTTGTGCAACGTAACCTCGTGTAACAATTCCTTTGTAAACTTGTGCAACGCAACCTCGTGTAACAATTCTTTTGTAAACTTGTTCGACGCATCTCTCCACGTAACATTCGTAAAATTGTCTAACGCCACCTCGTGTAACATTCCTTTTGTAAACTTGTGCTACGGTAATTCAGTAACTCTCAGACTCAGTTGCGTGTAATTGTGTAATTTGTATCTTGTAACGTCAACCCTTGTACGACGTGGCGTGTAACCAGCAACGTTACGCCAGAGCCACTGTCGACCGAATAAATGACGCACGTCATTTATTACATCACTTCAGCGTACGCTTCTTTCAACCTGCTATTCCCAACCCCCGCCGAGTAGGGAAGTCCTCGAACCCACGCAACACCGCCGACGGTCCTAGTGGGCCACGCAGGGCAATCGACCCCACGACCCAACTACCGACTAGCACCAGAACTAGTCTGGCACCCACCCGGAATCATTACATTTGCAACCGCCACTCCCGCTAGGAACCGCACCGGGACTCGAGCCCGAGACCCCGGACGACGGCAAGCTTGACGTCGTCCGACCGAAGGCCACACTAAAGCCCGACCTGCAACCGTCAGTGTTCAACCCCGCTAACGGAACACGCCCCTATCCATGGCCCACCCGAGTCAGGCGAGCCACCAGCAACCAAGGTAGAACCCTGCCCCCTAATAAACAGACCGACATTGCAGCCGACCACGTTGCAAAAACAAACACAGAATATTAAACAATATTACGTATAAATTAAAAGTTGATTAACGAAAGTGCGACGTAGGAGCGCCCGGGCAATCACGTGTGTAAATACGTCGATACGTGTGTGAGTGTCCCTCTGGCGGCCTTCTGCCTAGATTAGTTAATTAAACCATGTGACATAATTATTAACCCCTTGTGTTTCGTTATAACCCCCACCAGAGCAGTCCGGCAAGAGACGAACAGTCGCTGGTGTGACGTATAATTTAAAGGACATAATTCGTAAACATACTAACTCTAAATGGTAGAAGGGACGAGTGATGTTAATTTAGCCTTAATAATTAATGTAGGAATTTAGCGCCCTTAAAATCTCTTATTAACGTGTCACATTAGAAAATAACGTAATGAGGTCAACCCTGGCGCGAGGGACACCGAGCCTCGGCCGGACGCCATGACATCACGCCAGTACAGCGCGACTCGTGGACCGGGGCGGACGCACGTCCCACGGATAGACATCATCCATTGTCTGCATTGAATTCACTTCTGGTAATTATAGTCACTTCCTCGAAACCTCTTTCTACTAATCTCTCCGTGCGTACCCGGTCCAATTTTCGGTCCAGGACTTAATCCGGCCGCATAAATTTTAAAACCCCCTGCACCACACTTGGTCGGCGGGGTAGTTTCAGCATACGGCACGGGCCGCCTCCCGAACCACAGAACTTGAACTAAAGCCAGTTGCCCCGGCGCTGACACCACCCCGTAAGGGAACTTGGACGAATTTAGCTGCGGTCCGCGCTCCACTACAGTGGACGCGAACACCGCCTCGAGACATTGATATACGGGGTTGGCCGCCTCTAATCGCCCTCACCCCTCTTTTGAGTAACCAGGCTCAGAACCGCCTAGTGGCATGCTAATACGTAATATTTAATAACTTTGTGCGACGCCTTGAATCTGGAACGTTTTCTTTTTGTAAACTTGTGCGACGCGCCACCACATAACATTCAGTAAACTTGTGCAACACCCCATCACGTAACATTTTTTGTAAACTTGTGCCACGTCTTATTACGTAACTTTTCAGACTAACTCGGTGTAATTGTGTAACTTCTGTAATTGTGTGACGTCACCCTCTGTACGACGTGGTGTGTAATCAACGGTATTACACCAAACCCACAGTCGCATGAATAAACGACGCACGTCATTTGTTGCATTACTTCAGCGCCTAATCAATTAACCATACGACTCCCAACCACCGCCAAGTAGGGAATTCCTCATAGCCCACGCAACACCGCCGACGGTCCTAGTGGGCCACGCAGGGCAACCGACCCCATGACCCATCTTTCGACTAGAAACAGAGCTAGTCTGGCGCCCACCCGGAAACACTACATCGACAACAGCCATTCTCGCTAGGAGCCGCACCGGGACTCGAGCCCGAGACCCCGGACGACGGCACAGTATTAAATTTAAAAAAAAAAAAATTACATTGACGCCGACCGCCAATGCTCCTCTATGTCGCATAGACCGCTATACCTCATCAACGTCTCGCAAAGACGTGTGCACCGAACACGCTCGTGCGCGCAGCAAAGTGTAGTACGTGCGACGAGGCGATGGCCAGGCAACGAGTGCTACGTCGGTGGAAGGATCGGGCTGGGTGTGGCATATCCCTCCGCCGCACTACAACAAATTAATTTATGTATATTTTTCCACAGGTTTTTATTAAACATTATTTTCATCAATTAATATTTCAGTCCTTTCAAAATCATGTTTCACTGTGCGCTTTGTCCCGAACCTGGCCGGTTCAGTTTCCCACGAAATTCACACGTTTACGCGGGAGGGCTGGCGGGGGAGGGGGGTCGCGCGCGGCGACACTGGCAGTGTCCTTCAGGAGCTCGGAGAGGCTGGCAGCCTGCGCGCAACGCGGCACCATCAACTTTGGTTTTCACCGACATGTAGTTTTGATAGTATAATCTCTTCTTAATCTGTTAATCAGTTCCGCGGTCGGCCTCAATTTACCATTAGATATTTCACTTAATTAAATCAGTGCTCCAAGATGAGTGTTCAACGTATTTCGTAAGTACTGTGGGGAGTATAGTGTTTGTTCGTCAAAGTATAATTTGTCATGTTAGAGTTTAATTGTAACTGCCGCACGGTATCGTGCCACCAAACGTACTAACGAATCAGTCCCTGGGACACATCTAGGAATCACATAGAGTCGCCGGAGACACGGGCCTACGTGCCGATAGCCCAGTATAATAAGTAGCGTGTAATAGTGAATTGTTTTGCTCATCAAGGTATAATTTGTCACTTTAGAGTTTATTTCGTAACCGCCGCATCATGTGTATAAGTACGTCCTCCACATGCATTAAAATCGTAAGCCGCCACTGAGGAAGTGGGCTGCGCGTGTGACTAGTCGATTTGAGACAACCGTTATGGCCAGAATGGGCAGCACTATGTATAGGGCTGTGCCGTAATAAATTCATCAAATATCCTCCAGAAAATTTGTGTTCTTCTTCAGGCGTCCCGAGTGGCCATAACAGCTCGGGAGGCCCTATTGCGTTAACCCCTACACACGTGAGTACCCGGGCACTCCTAAGTCGCACTTTCGTTAATCATCTTTTAATTTATACGTAATATTGTTTAATATTCTGTGTTTTTTTTGCAACGTGGTCGGCTGTAATGTCGGTCTGTTTATTAGGGGGCCGGGTTCTACTTTGGTTGCTGGTGGCTCGCCTGACTTGGGTCGGCCATGGCTAGGGGCGCGTTCCGTTAGCGGGGTTGAATACTGGCGGTTGCAGGTCAGGCTTTAGGGTGGCCTTCGGTCGGACGACGTCAACTGTGTCCAGGATACCCTAACAAGCCAGGGAGTCTTTCAGTTGGCACGCCCCTGCCTCCAGTCACGTGGCCGAACCGATCCCCGAGACTCACATATTTTCTTAAGGACTTAATTACTACAGGGAGGCAGACTGAGCGGTGTCAAATTAGTTAGCAATTTGATAGCTATACATCTAACAAACATGGACAGACAAAATTAAAATAAATGTTTGTATTTAAACAGTTATGCAAGGGTTACCTATCTTAAAAGAAGTAAATATTTGGTGAAATACAATTCGTTAATAAACAATGCTTACAGATGAATAAGGGTTGTTTAAAATCATAAATGTTTAAGGTCATCCGATACCTTCACATTTGAGTCGTTACACATTATATAATAGTTACGATCCAATTATAGTTTTAAATACATTAGACAGGAATTTACAAAAACCATGAAGTTAGGCAAAATACTTAATTTGAAAAAGAAAAAAATAAGGGTAACAACCTGACGATGTTATCTTTTTTATTTCCACATTTAACTAAAAAAAAATATATTGTAATTTTGTTTTCAAAACTAAAATGTTTTAAGAGCCAAAATGGATGCTGAATAATTACAGTTTGATTGCAAGCCCAATTTCTAAAAGTATATTTAAAATTAGCTTTAATTGTGAATGATTTTTTGATGTTGGTGCAGTCAAAATCGTCTGTACATAATAAGCAACGATAATAAGCCCATTGGAAGCGCTATCTAGCAACGAATATTATGCCCTTATGGCATCCACTTGCCGCACATTTTCTACCTTGTGCCGTCGGCTGCGGTCTCGTGTTCGAGTCCGGGCGCGAGTTCTAGCGGGGTGGCTGGTCTGGTTAACGTTTTATGTTCCAGGAGGGCGCCAGGCTAGCTCGGTGTCTAACCTATGGGGGGGGGGGGGGTCGTGGTTCGTTGCCCCAGCGTGGTCCGCTAGAACCGTCGGCGGTATTGCCTGGGAAATTACGTTAAAGAAGAATGCGTGGGATTGCCGTAGTAGCGACGTGCCTTTATTCAAGGGGTTGACGTCACACCATACAATTACTGAGCACAGACATGCCCCTGAGGGCTACTTGTCCGTTGCGAGGTGCAGGCCGGTACATGTTCAATGTTTCGTGGCACTGGTTACTCGGGTAACGGTATGCAGGCAAAGTACACTTGATGCATGAGAGGCGCGCACAGATGACGTGGCGCAAAGTTACATTAACAAAGTACACTTAATGAAAATTTGGCGCGCACAAATGACGTGGCGCAAAGTTACGTTAACAAAGTACACTCAATGAAAATTAGGCGCGCACAATTGACGTGGCACACAGAGTTTGTGGGTGACTGGAGTCGGCCAGTCCCGTAAGCGATTGTTTCTACGCGGGTGCCGTGCCCACTGGGGTGGTACACGCACCGCCACTAAACTTGGCGAAGTTTCCCTTGCGGGTTTGTGGTCAGCGCGAAGGTGCGTGGCCTTAAGAAAAGTTCTGTGGTTTGCGGGAGGCGGCCCGTGCCGTATGCTGAAGAGCGACCCTGCGCACCAGGTGTGGTGCGGGGCGTCTTTGCGTTTACGCGGTCGGATTAGGTCCTGAACCGTAAAAAACGGACCGGGCACGCACGGAGAGGTGAATAGAAAAAGGTTTGGTTTATGCTAAATGACTATATTTACCGGACGTTACTTGCGATGAAGACAATGGTTGTGGTCTCACCGTGGGACGTAGGTCCGTCCCGGTCCGTGAGTCGAGTTGAACTGCCGAACTGGCATGGCGTCCGGTGGCGCGTCGGCCCCTGCCGCGCCAAGCTTGACCTCATTACGTTAAAAACTAAATGACTGCGTCTGGAAGAGACTTTAAGGTCGCAAAATTCGTAATTAATTGTTTGAGGGGGAATGGGTGTGGTTCGTCTCTAGTCCACTCGGATTTAGTGTGCTTTATAATAATAATGTCTGGTTTGGCCGTTCGGCTCGGTGGCTTGCTCGACTCGGGTGGGCCACGGCCAGGGGTGCGTTCTGTTAGCGGGAGAGTATACTGGCGGGTGCAGGTCGGGCTTAGGGATGGTCGTCGGTCGGACGACGTCACTTGTAGATGAAATAATGCCATGTTTAGAACAAGATTTGAGTATTTTACATTACAATATTACTATTGACTCGCCAACCGCCATTAAAACTAATATTGTCCACCATTGAATGCTGCTCTGCTGTTCTATTTACAATCGACAGCGCTCTCATGTAGTCCTAGCGGACACACAGGGAACTAGAAAGATTGGGCATGTATTTGCCAATGTAGTTTCATACGGCTGCTATCTAGTGATTGCTCGGTATTCTTTGAAGCCCCTGGTGGGGCGGTAACAGAGTTGTTGCTTGATGCTGTATTTTGTGTGGTATTTGGAAGTATTGAACATTTTGAAGTTTTTATATAGAGTGAAGGTTTAATGTGTTGTCAATTTACCACTTAGATTGTGTTTTCTTCAACGTCTACGTAGCTGCAATACCTAAAGGTACAGTAAAATTCAGTGCTCTTAAATTATACTCAGATGTGAATTTCTCTCAACTAAACCGATGTGTTGATATTTGAACCCTTGAGTTAAAACAGTCGGTAAATATTTACTTGGGCGGTATTTCCGAAAAAAAAATGTTAAAAATCCGACAATACCTTTATTTTATGCTCTTCAACTTCCTCTTTTCATTAAAATCGTCGGAGATTAGAAATTCCAAATACTTTAGGAGATATCGAATTTTTAAATTTCTTCATATGTAGTTGAGCGGTATTTGCGAAAAAAAATGTTAAAAATCCGAAAGTACCTTTATTATATGCTCTTCAAATTCCTCTTTTCATTAAAAGCGGCGGAGATTAGAAATTCCAAATACTTTAGGAGATATCGAATTTTAAAATTTCAGCACAAAACCAGCGCATTCCTGTGGCGTGCGTGTACCATTGTTTCTTGTTTACGTACTAGTATCTATTTTTTCATTGGATAATAATGTCACGTGATTGTTCGTGATAGGCCAGAATTCAAATGAACTAATACGTGATTATGTAGTTCAATTATTGTTTAAAACGGTGTTTAATTACCGCCTCCAACTTAGGTGAGTTTTTAACATTTCTAATTTTAAAGTCTTATTTGTTATTTTGAAATTGTTGCGCAAGTAATAAGTAACAAAAAAATTTACGTGAGTTGTTACTGTACATCCTTTGTTACGGGTTTTGTTAGGTAAGGTCAGTTACATTATAAATAATTTAAAACTAAAGAATAATTAAAATTAATTCACATTATTTTTAATATCACCTTAGTTTGAAAGTACTTATAATGTAACTGACCTGACCTAATCGACCATTTTAGTTTACTGTTCACCCTCTGTCCGGGTTTGTTTGGTCAGGTCAGTTACATTATAAATATTTTAAAACTAAACAGCCATTAAAATTAATTCACAAAATAATTTTTAATGTCGGCTTAGTTTGAAAGTATTAATGTAACTGACCTGACCTAATCAACCATTTTATTAATTACGCATTCACGATTCACGTATTCACGAACACACGGCAAAATAACAAAAATGGCGCCGCTGGAATGGTTCCACAGGTCTTGTATTGCAAAATTAAAAAATTCGATATCTCTTAAAGTATTTGGAATTTCTTACCTCCGCCACTTTTAATGAAAAGAGGAAGTTGAAGAGCATAAAATAAAGGTATTTTCGGATTTTTAACATTTTTTTTTCCGGAAATACCACCCAAGTAAATATTTACCAAACAGTCATGAAAATGTTGAGCACGTAAGATCCGGGAGACGTAAAGGTAATTCTGAAGGAGAGCCATTTTTCTGTTAAAAATTATAATATAATTTCCAAAATGTATATTTTTAAAAGTTGCGGCTCTTCGGATTAAAATAGCATAGAATCATGAGAGTGGGAAATTAGTACTTTAAAATTGAGTGAACGATCGTTTAGGTTAGGTTACTACTTTTAAACTGTTTGAACCATGGGCGTCGCAAGATTTGTTTTGGGGGGGACTTCAGTTGAATTTAGTTGTTGAGGAATAATCCATCCCCTGGAAAAAAAACGGGGGGGTCCAGGGGTCTTCCCCCGGGAAAATTTGGGGTGTGTAGGTGCAAAAAGGTGGTTTATAGGCATTTTTCTTTCCTAAATATTCTAATTATAGTTGGTTGCAATATATAATTTATTTTTTATAAAAAATATTTTCAGAGAACAAATTTGTAAAAACACAGTTAACATATCTGCTGGTGCTATATCCACACAAAATCATTAATTTAAACATCAGGAGAAACGTGAATGTTACACTTAAATGCCGCAGCAGTATTAAGAATATTTCGCACATGTACACAAACAAAAGTAATAAAGTGATTATATTCACTATTATTATAGTATCTCTCCTCGGTATCGGACCTGATTTTGATTTTACACGAAGATCGAATTAAAAAGTGCTCACATTACCACGATTGGACTAAATGCACCATGCGCAACATATGGGTTATATCACAGAAATCATATTTTTAATATAATTACGAAACTAAATGTATCATTGAAGGGGACGAAATTGAAGACTTTTATTATTGGGGGGGACGTGTCCGTCCCCCCCGGTTGCGACGCCCATGATTGAACAGTTAGCTATCTACATTAAAAATTAGATTAAATAGTTATAACAGTTGGTTAGTTTAATTTACAACATTTTTATCGTTCATTCCTAACCAGTCGTTCAAATGATTTTACAATATATTTGAGAAAATTCAAGAATGTGATATCGACAATTGAGGATGGTTAGATGGGGAGGAGGAAAGCAGGGGAAGTAAAGGACATCATAGGAGTAGGTGAATGAAAGAAAAAAAATTCAGGGTGGTAATAATTTCAAACATGCATATACTATTTTTGTGGGTGTTGTGAAGTGAAGTACAGTCCCTATGGTATAATGTATTTAGCAATACAGGTATTTCAAATAATAATTGTGTAACATGTAGAAAAAAATTTATTTGTATCGTGAAGTAGAGTACAGTCCCACATCTGTGTACTTTATTTTGTGATACCGGTATTTAAATCTTTTAATGTCTATAAAATGTGGAAAAAATTTTCTTGGTATTGTGAAGTAGAGTACAGTCCCACCTGGTGTACTCTTTTTGGCAATACCGGTATTTAAATATTTAAAAGTGCGAAAAATGTTGAAAAATTTTATTCTTGGTATTGTGAATTATAGAACAGTTCCACACCTGTGTACATCTACCCTTAATGAGACCTCATCACACAGAGTGATGATGATGACAAGGATGAGGAGGAGAAGGATGAGGAAGACAAGGAGAAGGATTATAAGGAGAATAACGAGGTGGAGAAGGAGAAGGAAAAAGAGGATAATGACGATGAGGAAAATGACTGTGAGGATGAGGATGATGGCACGAAGGACGAGGAGGACGTCGATGATGTCGAGGAGAATGACAAGGAAGATGAAGACGGAGGATGAGGAGGAGGACAAGGTGGAGAAGTAGGATCTTGAGGTTGTCGAGGATGACGAGGTGGAGGAGGAGAATGAGGGTTTCAAGGAGGATGAGGTGGATAAAGGGGATGAGGGTGTCGAGGAGGATGAGGGTGTCGAGGAGGATGAGGGTGTCGCGGAGGATGAGGTTGTCTAGGATGACGAGGGTGTCGAGGATGACGAGGGTGTCGAGGAGGACGAGGGTTCGAGGAGGACGAGGGTGTCGAGGAGGACGAGGGTGTCGAGGAGGACGAGGGTGTCGAGGAGGACGAGGGTGTCGAGGAGGACGAGGTTGTCGAGGAGGACGAGGGTGTCGAGGATGACGAGGGTGTCGAGGATGACGAGGGTGTCGAGGATGATGAGGGTGTCGAGGAGGATGAGGGTGTCGAGGAGGATGAGGGTGTCGAGGATGATGAGGGTGTCGAGGAGGATGAGGTTGTCGAGGAGGATGAGGGTGTCGAGGAGGATGAGGGTGTCGAGGAGGATGAGGGTGTCGAGGAGGATGAGGGTGTCGAGGAGGATGAGGGTGTCGAGGATGATGAGGGTGTCGAGGAAGATGAGGGTGTCGAGGAGGATGAGGGTGTCGAGGAGGATGAGTGTATCGAGGAGGTTGAGGGTGTCGAGGAGGATGAGGGTGTCGAGGATGATGAGGGTGTCGAGGAGGATGAGGGTGTCGAGGAGGATGAGGGTGTCGAGGATGATGAGGGTGTCGAGGATGATGAGGGTGTCGAGGAGGATGAAGTGGAGGAGGAGCATGAGAAGAAGTATGAGGAGTGAATGAGGGTCTCGAGGAAGACGAGGGCAGAATGAGGAGGAGGACAAGGGCATCAAGGAGGAGGATGAGGATGTCGAAGAGAACGAGTGCTTCGAGGAAGACGACATTGAGGATGATGGATGAAACACTGAGGATTTGTTTATTGCTAAATTTTTACTAGTAGTAGGTCAGTGCAGTTTGGTTTGCTGATAGTGTTTCTCTTGTGTTGAAAAAATATTCTTCACTGAAAATATAGACTAATTTACCCTTGCTAAATTAATTTTCCTCTATTATTATAGAAGCGATTATGAAAAAACCCACATTTAACAAAAAAAAAAGTTGAATATTTTACTAACATAATTTAATATATATGTTTTGTCTGTAATAAACTTTTTAATTAACATTAAATCATGTTTAATAACACTTTTATGAATTTATAAAAGAACTAGTTTACTAAAGTAGCACTATCCATCATCCAGTTTTTAAACACTAACTGGGTACATGTCGACTGCTCGTCTTCTAAATACGCTCACTGGTTCTTCTGTGACCTTATTCAAGTATGAAGTCAAAGAAACATATTCATAAACTATTTTAAAGAAACAAGAGCTTTTTGTATTACATATATTTTTCCTTTTACTGACAAAAAATTAGAAAAAAAAACATTTTCAAAAGAGACAAAATCAATTTTTCATGTAAGATAAATAATATCAAGAAATCCCCTAAATTTTTTTTTGGAAATATGTCAAAATAATGAAGAACGGTTACTAACAAAATTAATATTTCTGAAGATCTGGTTTTAATATCAAATTCCTGAACTAGTGCGCGCTTCCATTTCTTCGGTCACTAACCTCTCTTCGTCAGCTACGCCAGAACTAGAACTGCTACCGATATTATTCTTGTTTCCTCTGAGGAAGTACGTTGTCCTATTTTCTTCTGCCGACATAGTCTTAACTGCAATTTTACCATTACTTGAGCTTCACAGTTGAGCGCCAAAACTGTAGAGTCAACTAGTGTCAAAAATGAAATTATTTAATTTATTTAATAATTTCTTCTACTCTAGCCTAACTCTCTCAGTATTAAGAATTGTATTAAGACGCTTGAGTGTAAAAGTCAAGGTAAGGTGTTTAAAAAGTACGTTAAATACTAATATCGTGACTTTAGACCTTGGAATAAAGTGTAATCAAATCCAAATGTACTGTTTATATTCATGTGCAGTGCTTGTGACGACGGTGACAATACACTTTGACCTACACAAAATAACACTTAATAGAAAATTAACTTAAACTATCCTATTCTAAACTACAGATGGAATTTGATATGACTATCAACTTCAAGCATCTAACAATTCTTTTCACTTGAGTGAATTATTTTTAATATCAAATGTTAATTATTGGAAGTTATCTATTTTTAACTAAATTCAGTACGGTAGAGCGTGGACTACTGGGTACGTTTCAAGCAGTACTAGTCAGCAAAAAATAGTAACTTAATACATTATTACAATACAAAATTCCATCTAAACTACATTATACTTGATCGGGATCGCGATTCCGGATTTTTGATTTTAAATCTAAAGATGAACAAGTTAATAGGTTTTCTTTACATGGGAATATTCAATATAATATTACGGAGTCTAGATTGGTAAAACTATGTTCGTTTTTCTTAAATTGTAATTTGTTCTAGGACTTCTATACAGCAAGTCTTCGGTTGATGGGGTAAGGGACCAAACCTTGGTGCAGTATACCCACGAGACGTGTAGGTTCTCGGAGACTCCTTAGTTCATTCTCGGAGACTCCTTAGTTCGACTTGTCAAGGACTGCGATAGTTGGGTTGCTCCTCCGTCCTCTAGCGTGCGGCAGGAATACGCGTGGCAACGCCTCCATCCTTCCGAATATGGGCTGCGACTGGGCTGGATTGCGTGACGTTCATCCTTCCCGGGCTCGAACTGTGACTTCTCATTTTCAATAGGATTCTTCTTTCTTTGTATTTACAAACGGTATTCTATCTTCGTAGTATTCATAGTATATCAAATGCATTTGGCGGTCTCTTGAATACAGATTTACGATGACTTTTCTTCTTAAAGAATTATTTAAAAATCTTGGTGTATAATCTTTGTAGATTAAAATTATTATTTTCCTTCAAACTCAGCTAATATTTGCAGTAATGACCATTTCCAATCTTCAGTAAAATATTAAATTATAAATCAATTTCAGAATCGTTGCGTTTTAACTGTTGTCTTCATCAAGTCTCAATTCATTCTAAAAGAATATTTTCCCGTCACTAGTAAACAATTTTCTTTGGTTTGTTTTTAAAACAAAAGATAATAAAATTACTGACCATTTCTGACGTGTTCATCTTTAAATTAATCGTTAATTCAAAAAAATACTGCTATGCCAACTTTGACAATATTTAAAATAAAAAAAATAAACATAGAGTAATATTTAGACAAACGATAACGAAATAAATTTACTGTCTGGGTTAATCATAGAGTACAAATAAACATAAGGAAAAAATATAATTAAACTAAATAAATATTAAAGGAAATTGAATATTTACTTTCTATAAAGCGTAAATATTGCCTTTATATGATGCTTGTTACTTCGACCTTGTCAAGGCATTTGATACTGTGAACCACACATTATTACTTCAAAAGCTTTTAAGATTTGGTGTTTGTGATAAATGCATAGGCTGCTTCTCTAATTATTTTAAAGACAGATGCTTTTTTGTTTCAATAAACAAGCATAACTCCTCTTTATATCAAGGGCCCTCCTCTGGTGTCCCTAAAGGAGGTATTCTATCACCTTTTGTTTAATATCTTCATTGATGACGTTACTTAGGTGTTAAATTACTACATTGGTCTGTTATTCACTGAGGACCTTAATATCCATAGCAAGAAATACTACTGATTACGACTGTCAGCTACTTCAGGACATTCTGAAGTATCTAATTGGTGTAGTTCTTATTTGATTACTTTTAATAAAGATAAAACACAAGTTATATCCTACACGAGGAAATAATATCCCATTCAGTTTGATTACAAGTGTGAGAATTCAGTTATAACAAATACTTCTTATAGTAAAGATCAAGGCATTACTTGACTCTAAATTATATTTTCATCTACAAATTAACTTTTTGGTTTATAGCTCTCACAGAACCCTGTTTTTGATTAAATACATTATTTAGGTACTATGCTTCTGATTTAGACTCTTTACTTACACTTTATTATAAGTTAGTTTGAACTAAACTTTATGATATATTCATGAGTTTGAACATCATCATCTCCGACAATGATAAAATCGAAAACATACAATATAAATTACTTAAAATTATTAATCAAAATCATCACTCAAAAACCTTTCTTACTTCCCTTAGTTGAATGCAGAAAGCTACTAGTTCAAAAATAAACTGTCATCATTTCCTTTAAAACTCTGGGCTCAGAGTACCTCAATTTAATAGTCGTACTCAAACATTACTTTGTAGTCTAAAAATTTCAGTGATATTGTATACAGATTAATTAATTAACTTCAATAACGTAGATAAATATGTCAATCTGTTTGACAGACAGATTAGGCTTAAAAAAAAATTATATAATTTGTTTATTTAAATAATAAATGTTTACTCAAATAATAAATTTCAATCATTTTTGTTTGATAGGAAATATATAACTATCTTTATTTCTTACCACAATTTTGTATATGATGGTTATCGACTTTGTAACTTATAATGTAAACTTGCTGGTTTTCTTTTCTCTTTTAATTATTATTACTTACCTCCATTTTGCATTATATATTAACCAAGTTTTCTTGCAGAAAAAAAAATGGTTCCTAATTAAATTGATTTTTTTCTTTTGTTGTAAATCATATTATTATATTTTGATAGTTATCTATCTGCCTGTTCTTGTGTTGTCTTGTTTTGAATTGTATTGTTCTTTGTGTTAGTCTTGTCTGCTGTAGTCCCTGCAGGTATGCAGTGCCTGCTAGTGTCAGTTTGCTATCTGCTGGTAGTGCCTATCTGTTTTACTTCTCTTCTTGCAGGTGGTGCCTACCCACACTTAGTGCCTACCTAGGATCTGCAATTTACATGCCAGTTGGGTCTACACTGTCCTGTGTACCTTTTTGTATGTCGTGCCCACCTACAAAGTTCCCAAACTGTTTATGGACATGTTTCAAATTTAAATAAAAAAATAACTGGCTATTTGAGTTGTCTTCCACTGATCACAATGTTGTGTTATTGTAACGACTTCATGGCTTCACTGGGTTTGCATGGTGGACATAGAGAAAGGACACCTATTGTTTGTTAATAATTTGTGCCTTCTATGAATTTTTTGAAGCTAAACTTCTTTAGGTGCATTATTGAAAAATTATGACAGTGAATTTTTACGACGCGTGCGCACCATGCAATGAAATTTCCACAGGATAAAAAAAGCTACGTACAAATATAATTATATATGTTTTTAAATCATATACCTTAGTGATTGATATTGAATAGTGATCCATATAATTGAAAACATTTGTTTATTGTAAATATGGGCTACCTCGAATTTTATCCATATCAAATCAGTATTAAAGATGTGATTGAGTAACAAACATCCAAACTTTCACATTTGTATTATCTTAGTAGGAGTTGGGTAGGATTAATTGTTTTGTTTAATTAGTTTTTTATGATATGTGTCAAGGTGTAAACTATAATTTTTCTTAATTTTTAAAAAATATAATGGTGAAATATGAAGTTTCGTGTCAACTTAATCTTTCTTATCTTGTTTAACTTAAACAATTGATTGTTTTTTGTTTTTTTGCAGAATCTCATTAAACAGCTCGATGTACAATCCAACAAAGGCATGTTCTCATCTAGTGTGAAACCAGTTTTCTTGAAGCCAGGTATATTTTGGTAACTTTCGTACAGAAATATTTTTTATGATTAGCCAATAATTTTTTATTGAAATACTTTAACAGACTATTGTGTTACATTTAATAGCTTTATGTTTTATGTAAGTCATATGGAAGAAACTTTGAGAAATACAATGGGTTATTTTATTTAGTACATGGGAATTTAAGGTTTAAAATATATAGATAGAGGAGCTATCTTAATTCAAATACTTAGCTGTCTTGAAGAGTTTGCTGCCTTTTATTTTTTTAAGGTTTTGTAGTTTTAGATGTTTAAATTTTTTTTATGATCTGTTGCCATAGTATTTTTTAAGCATTGAAATGAGCAAGCAACTATTTCCCAGTATTATTGCATGTAGTGTCTCATGAGATGTTCGAATTCACAGTCCCTAAATTAGTCAAAATTGCTATTAACCTTATGTATTTTATCTCCTATATTTGTTAAAACATGATAGTAATTTTGTAGACATCATTAATTACTGTTATGTTTTTCTTATTCGAGATGCTATCAGTTAGTAGTAGGGACAGTATTATATGTTGAATTGTGATAAAACTGAAATATAAGTTCAAAATATGTCAATAGTACACTATATAACACCAAAATGCAAGTTAATTGCATTATTATAGTATTGTCTTCAATGTTATTCATTTTGTTTCATGTATTTGTTTTGTCTATGTATTTTTTTTCATGTTTATTGTGCCTACCACCCATGGCTTTATGCCGTCGGTAGGCATGTATGTAACAAATTGATAAATAAATAAATAAATAAACTATTTAGCACCAAAATGTAACTAAATAAGTGAAATCAATCAGCAGTTTGACAGAACTCTCTCAAATAACACAAGTTTTTATTTATCTATTATTGTGGTAAAATCATTTGAATATAATTTATTCAGCATGAATTTTGTATCAAAATTTATGAACTATATCTATTGGGAAAAAATTAATAATAAATTGTAGGATGTTTCATATGTTATAAATAACATGTTTTACATGAATCATTTTGGCACATTTTTCAACCTTACAAAAATTTTCTAATTTATTTTTCATATAATTTTTCTACTAGCCATGCTTATTAGTAATGATTTTATTGTATAAGTTGCATCGTGTGTAAGTCAAATATTTGGGTCAAATAAGTATTAAGAAATATATCAGTTTCATATATGTTGAATAATACACTATTTTCATGAATAAAGACAATTTATTACAATAAAACAATATCACCAAAATTCCTGTTTTAAAACCTAATTATAAATGATATGAAACCATAAAATATTTTCCGTAGTTATTAGGTATTTCTCTAGGTTTTATATTATTCTATCATCGTGATAACTGTCATATGTTATAACAGCTAATACTAATTTCAATGAAGTTGATGAATATTTAGAAGACAAATGAACCACATTTTCAATCTGAAGCATAGCTTGAAAGTCCTTTCTTGGTTCAATAAGTAGGGGCGAATGTGACTATTAATATTTTTAAAGGTTAAAATTGTTTTCTAAAATTAAATTGTTTTATTACTTTGGTCAATAATTGTTAGTTCTTATTTGTATGAATCCAAAATGGCTTAGCGAAGTTAATTTAATTACATCATAATCACACATTTTTTGTTCTAGATTTGGAAACAGACGGGGGTGAAAATCTATTTCTGAGATTCCTACTCATATACCTTGGCTGCAGTCTTGCTTGGATATAAAACTGCTGGGGGCCTTTTGTAAGATCACTTGTTGGAGTTATGCAGATAGTTACGGCGACTTGCTAAATTGTTTCGTATGGCGTGTATTTAAGCTAAGCATAATTTTGCGCTAAACTGCCATCACATTTTTACATTAACAAGTATCACAGCTTAATGGTATAATTAATAATTAGTCCAAATTATTATTACTTAAACAGGTAGATGTAACTTAGTTATCTCAGTCAGACCCTACAGAATCGGTCACGTGCCACAATAACATCATAGTCCGAGTCAGCAAGGAGAGTTTGGCAGACAAATCAGTAAAATGAAGCATTACGACCAATTCTGTGCAATGTTGTATTCAAACTACTGCTTGTGCATCAAAGTTGTTATGGGAGAGCGATAACCAATTTCTTAATACGTGTAGTTGCTTTGATTACTGATAAATAGGGACAGGATTTTATGGTATTATTTGTAGGCCTATTTTGTTTTTAATATGTTTGAGTTAAATCTTATTGTTTTTATTTTCATATATTGTTTTTATTCATAAAAATAGTTTATTATTCAACAAATATGAAACTAAAAAATATCTTAATACTTGTTTCATGAAAATAGTCTCATTTGGACTGACTTGATGCACTTATCGAATAAATTCATTAGTAATAAGCATGTATAGAACAGATATACGTATTAAGAAAAAAAAATTCAGCAAATAGGTTGAAAAATGTACCAATATCATTAAAATGTAAAAATATCAAACTCCATAATATTAATTTTTTTCCAATCCATTTAGTTCATACATTTTGGTACAAAATTCATGATAAATTAATAACATTAATTGATTTATCATATTAAAAGATATTTTTTATTTGTATTTTTTTAATTGTTGTATTAACTCGTGTTTTGGTGTTATTGTTGTTTTGTCAGGCTTTATGGTGTTACTTCGGTTTTATAGCAATTCACCATATAATGTCCCGACTGACAAAGAGTGTGTGAGCAGCGCAGTGTTCTCGCAGGGGATAGCTCGTGGTCGGAGGACAAGCCGGACGTGGACACCAACAATGCCACGACGTTCATATACAACCCCCACCTGTCCTTCTCGCTGGAGCAGCAGCGGCAGAGGCTGCCTATTTTCAGGAACCGCTCACATGTGCTGTACCTGTTGGAGAAGTACCAGGTGCTAGTGCTCGTAGGGGAGACAGGCAGCGGGAAGAGCACGCAAGTACCGCAGGTTGGCAACATTGCACAATACTGTCAGTATTGGTAGCTTACTTTTAAATCAGGGTTGCCGCTTTTCCGGAAAACTGGGAGGTAGCAAGGAATTTTTTTTGAGCATCAGGGAAATCGTGGATTTTTGAATATGAGTTTTGCAACCATTTGTCAAACATCTCTATCGTAGACCTGCATACAGTAGCGTGGTCAACCTGAAGCTGATAATTTTTTTTACAGCGCACATACTCTGTATCTGTTAGAAATTCTAGTTAACATTTTACTGGTCCTCGAACAAGCAGTTTGTTTTGTGTGGAGTTCTCAAGGGGCATTTTCGAGGGCAAGTAGACAAGAAGTGGGGGAGGGGGTGGTTAACCTGAAGCTGGATATGTTTTCTTTTAGTGAAACATTAAAACTTGGCAGGAAAATATCTGTAGCTGGTCATAGAAAAACTCAAAATGTGAGTTCAAAATTAAAAAAAAAAAGTGGCAACCCTGAATGCTTATAATATTTATGTAGTAATAGTATTTCTTAAATCCTAACAAGCCATGGATTCTAAGGCCCACTTTCCCAGTCAGGTAAGTAAAATATTATCAAAAACTTTGCAAGTTAGTCAAGTGCACTAAACTACTGTACAAGCCACTCTTAAAGCTACGGCCTCACAGGGCGGTATGTTCGCGATGTACGCTCCACAAGTAACTTCGCGCATGTGCAGATAAACAAAAACATCTGTTTTCGCACAGAATTGTGCTGTACATCTGTGTTTGCTTTTTATGAAGTTTAATTGCTCTCAGTATTGTGCTTTAGTCAAGTCGATGGAAAAGTTGATTGAAAGATTATGAAAATATCCATGTTTATGGAACTAAACAATTGAAGAACATAGAAGGCAGGATATGTATGACAATGTCTGGTATTTGATTCCAAGGGAATGCTAGGAATCTGATTTGAATTTATCCTGAAATAATCCATAAATTTTGTTTCGTTCTTGCTAGATACTGCCTCATCAAATGATGAAATTCATCATATTCTTTTGTTATTAAATTAAATTTATGAACCCATTTATTTTTACGTTCAGATACTGTGATCATCGTCAGAATCATAACTCCAATCCCACACCATGCGTCTCCGACATCGCGAACTAGACTATCCTGTCTGGCCACCTGGTGCAGCGAACATAACAAACATGGCGAACATTACGTAGCTTTTTGTGTGACCTCGGCTTAAGTGTCCTCATCCCTCTTTCGAGTGTCAAGTTTTTATAAAAGAAAAGTTTATCTACAAACCTAAGACACACTTCTACAAAGTAACATATTTGGGCTTTGTGCAAAGTCTGTATTGGTGGAGCTTGCAATTATTTGGATCCTTCAACCTTGGGTGCTTCAGCAAGCATTTTTTTTGGGAAGGGAGGATGACTGAAATTACTTTTTTTTTCTAAATCGAAAAGTGCATACATTTATTCAGACTTAACAGTACGAGATAAACATCCCACACATTTAGCACTAATTTTATTCGTCACGATGGGTTACAACTCAATGTTTACATATAGTCTGATCTTATTTAATCTTTTATTTTGATATTATTCCCAAGACGTTTTACTGTACTGACTAAATTTATCTTTCTCATAAAATATTTTTTAAAATAAATAATTTTGCTCGTATTTTGCTAAAAATTAATGCGTCAATGCTTTTGTTTTCTTTTTGCAAAAAACGAGGCTTTGAAAATGAGCTTCTGTGGGAAATTTTGTTTAGAAAACATGTCAATATAGAATTTATTTTATATTTTGACAGTGAATCTTTTTATTTTCATACAATAAGCTACTAACATTATAGCTGAAATGTACTTAGCCTGCTAAAGCTAGGCGCCATTCTTTGTTTATGATTTCTTTAAGCCCCAACAAGCAAACATTTTGCACAATCATGGTAATAATGTTTTATTTGATAAACATCTTACTGAAAGAAATTAATTTATCAATAAAGAGTGTAGTAACTTTTCTGTAAAATTCTATTGACAATGAATTTCGTTTGTGAATTTGTATAAACCATATGTGTCATTCAGTGTTTTGTGCCTTGTCATTCAGTGTTTTCTGTTTTGTGCCTTGTCATTTAGTGTTTTGTGCCTGTTTTTGAAAACAAAAAGAATTTTGGATTAGCCCTTCTGTGGTATTAGTGTGTTTGTAGGACATGTAAATAATGAAACAAGTTGATATTTAAACAACAAAATCACTTATTTTCGTGCAACAAACCATTGTAAACGGACTTCGTCCTGGCCACTTGCTTAAGTTTGGAACAACTCTGTTTTTTATAGCTTCCTTTGGTAAAGAGGGGTTTTAAAACAAAGTACAGTAAAACTCGCTTAAGACATTCCCACAAAATAAGTTGTCCCGTTGATAACTTTTAAATTTGTATTCCCTTGATCACTTCCATATATCCCTGTGCTAATTTTTCCCATTCAAAATGTTTGCGTTTATAGATTGTTCCCGCATATAACGTTCATCATTTCAGCAATAAAATAATGTAATAAAGTTTATCTTTACACCCTCAAAATTTATTTGTAGTTAAACTTTTAGACAACTGTTTCAAAACAATAAAAAACATTACTATTGAAACCTTTGCAGCCTGCAGTTACGATATATTTTTCGACCAATCATCTGCTTGCATTCGTATCCTTTGTGAGGCTGTAATATCTGTACACTATTTCTCTAATTTGAGGCATAACGACGACGAATATACAACAAAAACAAACCACTAGTCATTTGTTGATCTGATTGCGTGAGATGTGTTGCAACTGGTACAGCAATATGAGTAGCTAATTCAGTTTAATTGTTTGACTTGATGTAAGCTTTTGGACATATGCCATTGCTAAGCATATTTATGTCTGTAGAAGAAAACTACAAAAAAAAAACCAAAAGACAAAAACACAAATTAAGCAAAAAATTGCTGTTGTCAACAGGATATAAACACCACATAATATTCCATAACAGGAATATGGTCAACAAACAAAGAAAAACAAAGAAAAATGGACTAAGAGAACAAAAAACCCCCACAAATGATGACAGCACAAAAATATTGAACCTAAAAAAAATTCAGCACAACAATTGAAATGAGACAAAAACATGACAAAACGAAAAGACAAAAAAAAATTGTGCTTTTGTCTTTTGGTTTTATTTTGTAGTTTTCTTCTACAGACATACATGTGCTTAGCAATGGCGTATGTCCAAAAGCTTACATCAAGTCAAGCACTCCCATTGCACAAATCTTTCAAAGATAATAGTTTTATTGTTTGTTGAGCACTATGGTAAAAATTTTATATGGTGGATGTAATGATAAACATTTTAGTTTACTCATCTTGCAATTTTTTCTGTTTTTGGCCGGACGTATACTGTATTTACCCATAAATTGTGCACAATTTTTGTAAAACGTGTGTTGTAAAATCATGGTATGAGGCTAGTTCATAACTTGACAACGCCACATAGCAATGTTCTATAATGCACTGGTTCCTTCAAGCTCCAAGGTTGGTTGACCTGCTACTGCTTAAAGAAATGACGGACATCTTGCATGTGGACTGTGCTTTGTGATTTCGTTTTTCTGTAAGTAGATGTTACAATGATTGCTGAAGGTTTTCAGTAGCGATCATCTACGCCCGCTGAAAAAAAACCTATAATCATTTAAAAAACCTCAGGAGAGCCATTCCATTTCAAAACAGGCAGGAGTGTGTCAGGTCACCATCTTGGATTTGTTTAAAAAAATTACAGCAGTTACAACCAGTGAAGACAAGATGTGTGCTGAAAGGATTTCGCCCCAAAATTTTTTTTAACCCATGTTATAGGCTTTAGAAGTTGGTTCAAAATTCAAAAAGTTGGAAAAAAGTTCATTTTTCAAGTGAGCGGCATTTCAAAACTGTTAATGGATTCCATTGATTTTTTTTTTATTTTGTAGCTATTATATTTAACTACAGAGTGGTATAGTTCCAATGAGCCCCATGTGTTTAAGGGGGAAAAACTCAAAAACTTGACAAAATTTTTGATTTTTTTTTTCTTTGAATTTAAAAATAATTTTTTTACATGGAATAATCAATTTTCATTAAACGTAATTCTGGCAGTATGTAGACCTATTACAGTAGTTTTAAAGAAACAATTGTTTTTAATTCTTTGATGCATAGAATTATTAACATTTAACTTTAAATTTTGCAAAATTTGAGAAAAGTGCCATTTTTGATTGACAATTACTCAAAAATCCAATTCTTAAAAATCTGAAAATTGGTCAGTTTGTAGTCATAACCTTTGTTAATAGCATGCACTTTGTTGGATAGTGTGTTTTTGCTTGTAACCATTTCTAGAATTTTTCGAAATTGTAAATTTATTACATTTTCTAAAGTCTGACGCTCAATATACAAATAAGTTTTGTTGGTCTCTAAAAATGAGATATAATTTGTAACTGGTTCTGAAATTGGGAAAACCTTGGGAAATATGAAGGGGGAGTCCCTATCGGAATATTCCCAGGTCTGGTAGCTTCAAGGGAATTCCCTGGTTACCACAAGGGGAATCATCTACAAGACTACAATGGAATTCCCAAACTTTTGCTGTTACAGTTGTGTTATGTGTGTTGATGGGTGATGTTCAGCTAATGAACTAAATCATGTCTGACTTTCATAGTACCGAGAGAATTAAATGTGTGGACTACATTAAAAGGCACAAAAAAAGTGTGTACAAAAGTAAATGCGTGAGGATATGTAAGGTGAATGATTTAGCTGATGATATTCAAAGGTTTGTGCATGTATCTGACTCAGTAAATAGAAATTATATTTTGTGTAGTACTGTGTTACTTTTTATAAAAATAAATTTCTGGAACTTGCTGAAGAACCTGCAGAAGGAATACCCACATCAGAGAATTTTATTCCGGATGATGAACTTGTGTTTTAAATAGCAGTCTCATCAAAACATTAGATGTAGGAGTATCACCATTGAAATCCCCTTCAGAGGTTAGATTGGATAGGAGAGAATTTTATGCGAGGAAAAAGAAGATAAAATTAGTCGACGAGTTAAAAACTGTAGCTGTGAAAAAGTTACAAGACATATATCACGTGCATGTTTCGAGTGAGTCTGAAGATGGATTGCCTGTGTGTGTCAATTGTAGTATATGGTTTTCTAATAATATATTGACTTAGCTCTTCGTACTTCTAACTACAATGGAAAAGTGCAGCTACTAATATTGGTACCACAAACATTTTGTAAAACTGAATTGAAGGAAAAATTACCTACAGTGTCGAAGTACCTCATTGCTAAATGTCGCACAGTTATAAAAAATAAGGGAATTTATACTCAACCTGAATCCTACAATGGACATCCTTTACCTACACAGGTACAAGCTCTAGCATTATCATATTAACTAGAAGATAGTAAAGACTGTTCAAGGGAAAGTCCAAACAAAAAAGATGTTATTTGCATTAAAGATGGTAATGGTTTGAAAGTAAAAAAAGGTTAAAAGATTCATGACAATGTCAATAAAAGAGGCGTATTAAGCATTCAAAAAATATTACCCTTCTATAAAAATGGGTCTTTCAAAGTTTTATGCCTTACAGCCAAGGTGGGTGAAAATTCAGCCAGAACAGACTGTGTGTTCTGGTATTTACTGCAGTAACTTGCCACTAATCAGTGTAGCTCTTTGATATACAACAAATAAAAAAATTGAGGAAGAAGATCTTCTACTGAAGTGTTTGTGTGACAAAATGAGGAATGAAGATTGTTGGCTCGAGGAGTGTGATGACTGTCCTGGCACAGAAACATTAACTGTTGTAAATTTTGGCTTGGATGAAGGGGAAAGGCGATTTGGGAACATGGTGACCTTATAAAAAAAACTGTATCTGTTAATAATTTTCTGAAACATGTAAGGCATTGGGTTAAGAAAGCTATTCCTCACAGTTAAATTAGGAAAATACAAAGGGAAGGAATAGCTGAAGCAAGAAGTTCTGTCCAACAAAAAGATACTCTTGTTTTGCATTTTGATTTTGCTGAGAACTGGTCGGTTGTTTTGCCTGATGAAATCCAAACTTACCACTGGAAAACTGATCAGCTTTCACTGTTCACCTGTGTTTCATACTTTGGTGCGGAAATAAAAAGTTTTGTGGTATCTGATGATACAGCTCACGACTGCTCACGTTCTCTGTGCTTTAGAGATTATAAAACTGGAAATTTCAAAATTTGGCCAGTTAGAACTTTTGAGTTCAATAGTGTACATTATAGATGGAGCGGCTGGACATTTCAAAAATAGGTTTCAACTGTATGAATTATGTAAAAATACGCAAACTGTTGAAAAAAAAAATAGATTTTTTCTGGTACAGGGCATGGCAAAAGTTCATGTGATGCAATAGGCGGTTTGTGTAAATACTTTGCAACTAAATTCAATTTGTTATTTTAGTTAGAATTTAGCTTCAGTACATTATTTTAACAAGCTTGCTTTTTACTCATTACCAATCTCTAGAGGTATGATTTTACGGTGAATAGCAATAAAATTGAAATAGCAGCAAAATTGAAGTCCTTACACTGCCAAACACCAAAATGGAAGTCAGTGCACCGCATAACACCGAAATGCAAAGCCAAATACAAAATTCATCTCAATTACCCCATTTTGTCAATTAAAATATAGAACTAATTTCTTAAATTTTTAGTTTAGGATTTTATTTAAAAACTTATAATATTTAGTACTAAGTAAAAATATAATTATAGTCCCTATGTATGATTTTTTTCAATGTAAATTAAATAAAAGCAGTCCAGCTGATTACATGATACCCTACAGACATCACTAAAGGCTTACAGAGAAACATCATAAGGAATTAATTATATAAGTAAAAATTTTTTTTGGTTTTAAAAATTGTTTGTTGTGTGTGTGTATATATGTATGTGTGTGTGTGTGTGTGTGTGTGTGTATATATGTATGTGTGTGTGTGTGTGTGTGTGTGTATATATATATATATATATATATATATATATATATATATATATATATAAAAATAAAATTCTAGTTAATTGTATTGAAATAATAAGAGAGTTACAAAATGTAAATTTTAATTTTGAAAATATGTTGTCACCAGAAATAAACTTAACCATACACAAAAAATCAAAATTTTTTTCCAATGCTTAAATTTTTTTGTAGGTTTACTAGTTCTAATAACACCCTTTCTTGTTTTGATATTTGAGTGGTTTATTATATATATATATACACACATACACACACATATACATATATATATGCCTGATACTTTAAAATTAAAAAAAATGAATATGAAACTTGTTAAATCTTGGCTCTACCCATCACTCATGAGTATTAATTTTACTCTGCAGATTCAGGACAGCCTCAAGAGTGGCAGTCAAAGAGTAATGTGTACTCATAGAGATATATATTTAGAAATACAGCCTTGTTAACAAATAGTAAACAGATCTAAAGTAGTTATCACATATGCTTAATACATCTTAACCATTTGGTAGTATATGCTTAACTAATAACTTACTGACTTGCTTTATTAAGACAGTATTATTTGTTTTGCTAGGTGAGGTGCCATTTTCTGTGGAAGCAAACCCATTTAAACGTGTAAAGAGGTATAAAACACTGGCATCATGATGGTTGGGCCTTCATCATTTTTGAGCAAGATACTGTTTGGATGTCTGGTTATCTTACTGATTTACTTCGTCTACATGGATACAAACCTTTACCTTCGCATCCAGCACTATCCGATTCGACGCAACACTGAAAACGAGTCCGCCTCAAACCAAGAGTTCTTTTTGTCCTGCGACATATCTCCGTTGTGCGATGTCACCGTTAAATCCATCATGCTCGATCACCCTAATCACTACTTGTTCGGCCCCATGGCCATCATCATCGACAAGGCGTTGGGCATCCACAACATCGAATTCATCACACCAAACATGATCAGTGCCTTCCACGTTCTGGTGGCGATAGCCTCCGCCAAGTGCATAGCCTCGGATTCCCTTTCGTCGCGGAGAATAGGCGTCGGTTTGTTTGAACTGCGGAGCATGTTGGATGACCTGGACGGCCACGTCGCCAGGAAGAGGAGGAACGTCTACGGGGCGAGCTCCGAGATCGGGTCCGTGGGGTTTTTCGTGGATGGCATGTGCGACGGATTGGGGACGATAGCGCTGCTGATCGGGTGCCTGGTCTTCCTCAAGAACAACCCCCCGCGGAGGGGGTACACTCAGCTGCAGGCGCTCCTGCCCCACACGACAGAGGCGTCGAAGGACGTGGGGCCGGGGCCGCCCTACAAGGGCAAGGTGGCGTCCAACAAGGTGGTCCAGAAGCTGGTGTGCCTGGGCGCCCAGATGCTGCTGAGCTCGACCGCTTGGAACCGCTACATCGCCCTGTACCAGGACCTGCTGGAGCGGAGGAACGTGTCGGACCAGCAGACGGCCTGCCAGATCCAGGCGTTCCGGTCGCTGCTGATGTGGACCGTGGCCTGGCTGTGGCGGCTCTTCAACCCCCACGCGCTCATCCACACCACCCTCGTCGCCGTCTTCTGCGATAAGCTGTGGGAGTTCCTGCGGGCGGTGCAGTACGCTGGCTTCATTGTCCTTCTGAGCCTCATCTGCATCTCGGAGATGCACGTGCTCGAGGTCCAGGCGTTCATCCACAAGACGATGAGCGACAGCTCTATGAGCGTGTGATGTCGGGCCTAGCCGCCAACCAGGCGGCTAGTAGTCACACACCTCTGATGCAACAGTACTGCAACGCTCAACATGTTTCTTAATGTACTTTTATCATCAGATTTTTAAAAATCAAAATTTAAACTGGAACTTAGAGAATGTGATCTGAGGTACAAGGTAATGCTCGTCATAATTTAATGAAAACCCATTTTTGTACCCACTTTATTGAATCTCTGCTGATAAAAAATCATGTTGTATTACTGCTTCTATGTCTTGATACCACTGTCCTAATTGAAATTATGTGATTTAGTATTTAATCTCATAAAGTTTAATGGTTGATTTGTGTGATGCTCTGGCCTTCATTTTTTAGGGTTCCACAAAATTAGGAGAAGCATATACTGTATATATGTACATAGTTATATGAAATGTAACACCTAGTAGAGTACTCTATCCCCAAAGTGGAAGTGTCAAGATGAAACAAGCACTTTTAATGTGATCTTGAAATGGTTAAACCCAATAAGTTTGAAGCCTTGGTTAATGCAGTGGGGTCAAAACTGAGTAATTTTGACAAATTAAAAAAAAAATCATGTGATCAGTATTAAAGAATTTGTAAAAAAATAATATAATTCTTTTATAGTTTTTACACTTTTTCAAAATGCTTTCAAAATGGACTTTCGAACCAATAACATTTTAATTCAGATACATTCAACTAAAATTTAAAACTTGGCTTGTGTTAAAATATTGACACACAATCTATACGTTTAAGTCTCGGTTGTATTTTCAAATTTTTCTTCTAGCTTACATATTCAAAATATGCTCAGTAATAAATATCCAATGTTGCAGTTAATAATATTTAAATATCTTTATATTGATGTAATGAAAATATAAAGCTTGGTATGTCTGTGTATTCATGTTTTGTGTATCTATTTCAGTGTGAAACTGACATTTCCCAAACTCAGGTCTTTTTAAAATAACTCCCTGCTTGTTATTGAGCATAAATGTTGTATGTAGCATATTTTGAAATTGTGTTTGGTTTAAACTTAAATGTATCTTCTGAGTACATGTGATGGAATGTGTAATTTACTGTGGGATTCCTTTTACATAGGCCTAAATGTGATGACTTAATAGGATGTTAGTTTTTGACAAGGCTTTACCATTATTTTACATTGAACAGTATTGTAAAAAGGATACCTGGAATGCAAGAGATATTTTGGTTGTAGTTTGTTCGTGTGATTTTGATTATGAAGTAGTGAATTATAACTCAGATTAAGGTGAGATCAAACTTAGAAATATGTGCTACCTAAGTATTTAATTATAATAATAATAATAACTTTACATTTGCCTCATTTTGAACCTGTTGTGGTATTATGCTGGGTTAGTTGTGTTTGCTATACCTTAGCTATTTGTAAAATGGTAATTACGAATGGCCTTCCACAATATTTGAAGACATTTTTAATTTACCAAATAATGAACAGTTGATACATTCGTTGCCTTTGATTAATCTTCCATTCAATCGTGAGAACAACCGAGATATCTGGTATTACTAGTAGGTAACATGTAAAAAATTGTTTAGGCTTCTGAAGAATTTGTTGTAAGCTTTAAACAAAATCCCTTCACCTTCTTGTTTATTTATAGTTTTCATGGTAGTTTTCATTGTGACTGTCTTTCTGAACTATCATAAAACAAAAGATCTGCCAGTGATTATACATAACTTAGAAGATAACTGGTTATTAAGTTGTTCTGTATAATTTCATTTGCATGAATCTAAGTTTGTGTCAAGAGCATCCCTTCAGGATTGTCTGGAATTTGGAATATTAATTTCTCATGTTCATTTATTTGTTACTTCTTGCAAAACTAATTGAATAAATTTTTTTCTAAGTAGTGGATATCACTTTCAGTGGTAGACCAATTGCATTTAAATAATTAAAGTTTGTAGTTATTGAATTTTTTACTTTATATTTTATTTTACTTTTGTATTTTTGACAGTGAAATCTTTTTGTAGTGAAAGGAGCAAGGTATATGGGTTAAATCTAGGCAGTGAGGAAGTCACTTAGTTGGAAGATACGTTGAATGTGTTAAAAAAATTACTTTTGAACTTTGGAAAGTCTAATGAGAGGGTCAAATGTATGTATGTATGCATGTATACATACAAACATACTAATAGCCAAACAAATTATGTACTTGAACAATTTTAGCATCATGTCTACTTTCAGATAACATTGGTATCATGATATGGAAGCAGTAAAACTTTGCTTATATGTATACTGTACCTGTTTGTATATGTATTGCAGTATAGAAAATAGCATGGTTTTTATTAGTGTTAACTCAATATATTTGCATTTACTGAACTTTGTTTCTAATGGATGCATGATCAAAGTTTTTATTAGTCAAGTGTTTCAGTGCTCTGTTATTAACATTGTGCTTTTGATTTATGATGATACAGTATTAATCGCTTGTGGATTTTTGGTACCTGCCTATTTTGTACTACTACTACTTGTTACTTCCAAAAATGAACTCTTTTTTTATGTAAGATATTATATGTATATAATTGTTCTAAGATTACATTTCACAACAGTTTGGTACCCTGCTTTATCCAAAGTAATGTCTTCCTTAATTAAACGATACATTTTTAGGGTTCCTAGTGTTTCTATTGAAAACAAAAATGTGTTTTAGTAATCGTTTTCAAACTTTAAAATATCGTGTCATGATAATATTTATACAAAATGTTACTGTTTTTCAGTTATAAAGAAGCACCTTACAAACATTGAAACTAATAAAGTATACGCTTTTAAAGTTTTGAAAAAATATCTATGTGACTTGTCATTAATAATATAATGTATTTTTTTGTGATACTAGAATAGGAGAACTAATTGATTTGACTTAAAAATCTTTTTTTATATTTTTTGGTTTTCCATATTAATTTAATTTAGTAAAACAAATTAGCTAAGGTTTTTCTACTGTGATGGTGATATTTTTTGTTTTTATAGATTAATGCTAATTAACATTGTAGTAATGCCATTGGATTTCTCAATCAATATTTTTGTATTGATTGAATGCTATGTTTTTTTTAGACCAGTATTTAAAAATAAAATTTTTAGTCACTTTAATTGTATTTCTAGTCTTGCCATTGTATTCTTATACTGCATACTGGCACCTGCCATCATAGCATCACGCTTAATACAATGGACTTTAGAACTGTTAGTGGGTTGGTTTTTATCTCGTCTTTGCTTCGTAATGTAACTTCTTAGAAAAGGTCTGCTAGAAACCACTGTAGTATATGTTAGGTATGAAGAAAAATATTTTTTTTCTTTAATGCAATAGGTAAATTACAAATGATTGTGCATTTTGAAAAAAATAACTATTTTGTAAAGTTAAAGTGTCACAAATTATAATAAATATATTATTTTAATCTACTTTACTGTAGATTTCACAAATTTACTTTATTTTATGTTTCAGTTGATAAATTTCCTGAGAACATGTACATGCTGTGTAGAGTTAAAAAAAAATTCAGGGTAGAATCTGTGTGTGCATTTGAAAATAATGGTATTACATTTTAATGTTAACTGTAAATATAATCATTTATGCATTTTTGTAAATGATATTATTTCAGTATGAGGAATACAATTTTATGTGATGCGTAAACATCAACAATCAAAGCCATTTGTTGGTGTACATATTGTTATAGGAGAAAAATCTATTTTCAGGGTTGAATGTTTGCTGCTATTAGACAAGGAAGTAAAGTTTGTGTGATTGTTGGAAAATCCTTAAATACTTTTGACTTCCATTGTTGTTCTACATTAAGAAGTTTGAGTGAATATGATGTGTTCAAAGATATTATAAGTTGAAACTTTTGTGCTGTTAAATTTAGCTAGTATTACTAATTAATTACTTAATTTGGTATGGTGTTTTGTCCTTATAGCGGAAATGCATGGTTTTGACTCTGTTATTATGATCAATTGCAATAATTGTAGAATTTATGGTATTGTAGAGTTTGTTAATTATGTTACAGTACCCTTGAATATTAATTATACAACTTACTAGTTATTACTATCCAGCAGTTTTGTGTTAGTGTATTGGATGTGTGATAGTGAACTTATTTCATTACCAAGAATGATAATTTTTTTGATATTGTACATGCTTACTTTTGCCTTGGGTATTACATATTTGTGCCATTCTTGTCATAATTATTTTAAAACTTTATTCTTCCTAGTCTTTTTAAAAATTTATTTTTTTATTTTTCTAAATTGTTATTGTGCTTTTTTTTTTTAAGAAGTTTTGGGTATAAGTTTTAATTTTGGGCAGAATCTACGTGAAGTTTGTGGATTTGTTGATTATTATTGTAACAAATTATAAATACATGTTTATAGTAAATGTACTTTTGAAGCTTCTAATTATTTCATAAAGTTTAGAGCTGTTAGTAGTTAATTAAATTCGAAACTGAAAGAGTGCCTTAAGTTAAGAACTCATTACTCATTACATTGTTTATGCTAATTAACAATACATTATTAATGAAAAATGTTGTTTGAGCTAATTTTTTGAAGGAATTTACATTTGGATAGATTAAGTTACTAGTAATAATGATAGTTAAATTAGTTATTCACCTATTTTAGTAATTTAGTCCTTTTATGAGATGTGAACACTAAAACTAATAGTGAATTTTTTTAAGTTTGAATTTTTATTATTTAATGGCAGTACCAAATTACAAATATGTATTATCAGTTAGAAAATTTGTTTTCATTGTAGTGCTCAATTTAAATATTTTTAGACAGAAAATGTTACATGTTTGATTCTGAACTGTGTAGACTAGATGAATCCCTGGCTAAGATGAAATATGGATCTGAAAAATTATTACTACCCTGCATGGAGCATGAAACAGTCAGTCCAGCACACATTTAAAATGAACGGTAAAAAGAAGTTAATATAAAAGTTTGGAAATTAGCTACAGACAAAATAGTACAAGTACACTATCAGGAAAATAGCATTGTATTTAACAAGCACCAAAAAAAAAAAAAAAACCAAAAATTAATGTACATATAGGGCGTAGCACAGTATCACTACTGTGCTGAATCTTGGAAGATAAAACAGTAGAACAAATAGTAAGGGGAGAGGTGTTTATTTTTTGTTTGTGTTGTGGGTTTTTTCATAATTTATTCTGATATTAGGGCCATTTTTTCTTATTGTGGTTATTGTAATGACTGTTCTGATAAAAGTTTTTTCATTTTGAATTTGTGTTTTTATAATATATATATACTTGTATTAATAAAATAGTTGTTTATTACAAAAAATCTTAGGGTTTCCTGAAGGTTTTCTGCATGCCCCTTGAATTAGTTTTTTGAACTACATACTGTTGTAATTATTTGTAACTTGTGGAATGTAATGAATTTTATCCAGTTTGTTTGGTAAAATGGTAATCTGCCGTCACAGACAGTGTTGGAAATCTTTGAAGTTTATTTTTTATTAGTCTTTAGGTAGGATAGTCTTTCCCTCAAATACCTATTTGTAGTTTGAAAATGGTAGAACCTTTCTGCAAACTATGCGTTTAAGTAACCTAATTTTTAATTTTTTTGTGAGACTTTGTTTCTGATTGTTTGGATTTTATTGATAATGTCTAATGGTGGTTGTAGTTGAAAGTAGTTTATGATTTTTTGTGTTGCTCCGTGTTAAATTTTTGAATTAGGTGGTTTTGTGTTTTGACTATGTGAATGCTGTTCACTGAAGACTGAAAACTGGTACAATTATTTGTATTGACAAACTTGATTCACTCATAACAGTTCAGATTGGCCCTGCTAGAGACAGCGATTCCACACTGTTGCAGTTCCTAATACTCTTGACATGTTGGATTTTGCAAGTATAACCAAGAAAATAAATAAATAGTTTTGCCTTTTGAGGTTAAATTTCATTTGCGTTTCATATTATTTGTAGATGGAATTTAAAAAAAATTCTTAAATTAAATTGAAATTTATTTTTCTTCAACGAAAATGTACAATGTCTGCCATTACATTGCCATGAAAAATCCAGACATTCTACAGAATCATCACAATAGAAGTTTTTCGCTTGACAACAATTTTCCCGTCATTTACCTTAAAATTTTATGTGAAACCAGAAAATATTTTAAGTTATTCTTTCACAGAAACACACAAATAAGTTTTATCAACTTTATACAAACAGAACAAAATTTTTTTTACTACCTAATAATGACTCACTTAACATTTAAGAGTTGGGTAGGACCCATGCTACCCTTTACCAACTGATAAGAACAAAAATATTGTTGTTTAAACAGTAAGTACCATCTGCTGAAAAGAAATTACTGTGTAAATTACATCAACCTAGCTTAAGTTTTGTAAATATATGTTGGTAATGGAAAAAAGGAAAATTTTCCATAAAAATATGAGACTCTATTTTTCCAGAAAATTTTCTGAACAAAAAACTTTCCTTGGTAACTTATGGGAAGATTTTGAAATAAACATTATAAGCATTAATAAATTTTGGCAGTGTCTTCAAAACAATGGTATACACCGAAGTCTCTGGTGAAGCAAACTTCAAAATAATTTCTGGAAGGTTTGTTCCCGGCTTGACCTGGACAAAGGGACATAAAATTCTTCTAACTACATTACACACTGTAATTTTTTTGTGAGCCACCATGCAACTCGTCCCAACCGAAAAACTGAACAACCGAACAACATTGAGAGACAAAATGACATACATGACCATCCTCTCGAGGAGCGAGAGGGAAAATGTTCACTTGACACGATTTTTTCCCTACATAAATGGCTTCTCGTCTAATCACAGTACTTATATAATGTATAAAATTTAAATGATTTTCATAACAAATGACTTTCCTGAATCCATATTGCTTTTTGAGTGGCTACAGAAATATCACGTGGGAGCCCTTAACCTCCATCTTTCCCGTGGTTCAAGGGAAGGTAATACTTGTCACCTGTATCCTCTAACCATAATTATCGTAAGGTTTCTAGAACAGTTTACTATACAGAGGTGTTGAAAGCAAAGAGAAATATTATGAAATTAAATGCTAAAACATATGTAAACAAACCTACTTAACCAAGCTAACCTTACTTAAAATATCTTTAGAAACTGAACCTCCCCCCTCCCCCCCCTGCATAATGCTTTGGAATACATATTAATTAAAATATGTGATGCCTATTGTCAAAAATATGTTGTAGATTGAAATGCCTTCATAAAATGAAACCAGCATTCATTGATGAGTTATCAAAATAAAGCAAGTATTGTAGTAGTTCCATTAATAATCAAATCGGTACAATTCTATGACCCGATACATTCTGTAGTCCGGCGCCAATCAAGCTGGTCGTGTTCAGATTTCTTCAGATGGCTTCCTGGCGACAGATGGCAATACTGTGCTGCTGGCTTTTTTTTTTTGTTCACTCAGAGTAGGTTTTCATTTGAATAAAGTGCTTTCTGTTTTCTAGCAGGTTACATTTTACATTTTCAGATTTGGTACTCCCAGTCAAACTGTACTGATGTCCCATAATCCGGAAAAATGACTAATCCATCATGGCGGTGGTTTCTAGTGGGCCAGGTTAAAGACATTACACTGTATTATGCCCTCAAATAGATCTGTGTGAATACTAGTTTTTTTGATGCGAAGCGAACATCAAATGTTTAAAATTTTCACAAATTTAAATCAAATAGCGAAAATTTGACTGGCTATGTTGCACAAATCTGCCGTTATTTAAATCTTTCTTACCTAGATGGGTTCCTTGTTAAGTTTTTAGTTCAGTGATATTACAGTGTTTATGTTTTAAGTTAAAATCGTTTGAACAGGGATATTTCATATTCATGCCCATTTACTTTTATAAATTTTTTTTTACGAGAAAAATTATTGTGTAGGCCATCTGAAACAATCATGCGGTCTTGTTAGTTTCAGAGTTGTTTATTTAGTGAAGAAAAAATTTATACATTGAAGGGTTTATATTTTGGTTTTTACATCATACATAATATTTTGCTTCTCTTGTACATTTCTGAAAGTGAAACCAACATTACAAAATTTTCTTTTTATCTTATACTATTCAATAATTTTTAATTCTAAACTAACGTTGAACACAGGATAATTTTTGTAGTATGTTTGATTTGTTAGCTGTTAGTTTCTAAGTGCTACTTTTCATGGATAATTTTATTAATTTAATCTTAGATAAGAAGATAACTACCGTATATACTCGTGTATAGCGCGCCCTTTTTTCCCCTCAAGTAAAGGAAAAAAATAAGGATGCGCGCTATACACGGGAAAAAAAATTTTTGGGGGGGGGAGGCGGGGAGGAGTGGAAGTCGTTAACTGCCGGGTGACGGGTGACGTTTCTGGCCAGCCCCCACACATACGCACAAGCAACAAGGCCTCTCTTTCACTCACACACACGCACACACACACACACACACACACACACACACACACGTGCGCGCGCAAGCTCGCAGGTGTCTTGTTTATTTTTAGACCTCCCCCCTTTACATAAAAGCCAGCTCAGAAGCTAGTAAAAAGAGAGAGAGAGAAAAAGAGAGAATGTTGTCACCAGTTCCCCCCCCCCCCCCCCCCCCGGCAACTTCTTCGCTTCCGCCATTCCTCACCGGTGAGTCATCAAGTTCTCCGCGCCAGCTTAGCAACGTAGCGCGGCACGCCTCCCTCCCTTCCTTCCTTCCACGTACCAGTTGTGACGATATAGCGCTTCATTATCTTCCGTTTAGACAGCAGAGTTTATGTATTTTCCTGACGCATCACCACACATCAATTTAAATAATCAGGTACCACAAAATGTTAGTAAAATTTATTTATGGGGGAAAAAAAAAATTTCAATTTTTTCTTCTTCTTTGGAATTAGTTGCAAAAATCGTGGTGCGCGCTATACACGAGGGCGCGCTATACACGAGTAAATACGGTAATTGAAGCAGTAATTATTTTATTCGCTTCATGTGGTGAAGTTAAAGCTAGCCGTCTTTTCTTACACTTAAACACACAAATGTTTACAAAGTATGCACATCCAAAATGTAAACAATTCTAAAAATACAAATACATTTTCTCAAAATAATTCCTACACATTCACACTCATTTATGTATAGTAGTTACAGAAAAATATTTCGCGTATGCAACTGAATATGAGTATGTATCTGAGATTGTGTGCCTATACCATGATGTGAAATAAGGTACTGAAACTTTTAAGCAAGATAGGATGGAAACTGTGTGATTAATGTTTTCTTAAGGAGTAAAAGGCAATGGAATTGTCATCTTTTGTAAAGTTTTAGCAAAGATAACTTATTGAAGTACGGGGAGACCATGTCATGGGTAGTATAAAAGTTTGATTGTTAGAGCAAATAAATGTGTGCTTCAACATTTAGTTTTAATATTTTTGTTGCAATTACAAAATGGAGATTAAAAGTTAATAGTTTTTTAACTTTTTAGTACAGTTTATGGCATGCAGCTTGCTCCGAACACACAGCATCAACTCATTGAAGGCACTTAAAATACTGTTGCCATGTGATAACTTGAAATATATCATATACAGAATTTTTTATTGTCCTTCCTATTTCGTGCTTCCATGTTCTGATTTTTTTGCTATAGCAGTTTTGTGAAGTGATCAGAACACAATATACATAGTAACATAGATTCTTTAATTTATGGGCTGTTGACTTAATATTGTTTTGGTGCTGGTGTTGGTAATGAAGCTGAGTTTTATTTTTTTTTCCCTTCAAATAATGAATGGAGGAAATTCTTTTTTTAAAAAATGATGTAATATTTATATTGTTAAAAGTTATATTTTTTGGCCTTCGAAATAATTGTTTACAGATGAGAGACAAATAGTTTTAAATTGTGTTTTTTTTTGTTTTTTCTCTCACTGTTTTGCCAGTTGATTTGTAGGTAGGTGTAATTTTTTATGTAATACATGTAGACTTCCATTGTTATGCCTTCCACTTTAAATTTAGATTAATTATTTATATAGGAGATTACATAAATGAAAATTGCTTCACCTTATAAATAAGACTTTAAAATTCATTTTTCATGTCATAAACTAATAATTGTGTACTTAGGGTTTGAGTCCCTTAAATAATAACCAAAAATTCAAATTTTAAAGAACCTAAACACAACCTTTCTGAATTTTATAATGTTTTTGTCAATTTTACTTGCCCATACATGTCAGTATCAGAATATATATCTTAATATTTTTTTTTGCAGTAAACAGAAGATATTGACATTTTTGTTTAGAAGGAACAATATTGCAGGTATTTTTTTGAGAATGAACAGTTGTTTGAGTATATTTATAACTTAGACATATTTTGTTATAAAGTGATTATTACCTGCTTTTTGCATTAGTGTGTGTTTGCTTGGTATTAACTGTAATATATTTAATATTTTTTATGCCTTAAAGATATTATTATTATTATTATTTCAAGATCATTACTCAGGGTAAAACATTTGTAAATTATTTGTCTAAAAATATGTTTATGTTTCATATAAGTAATAAATGTATTTTGTTCATGCTTCCAATTTTTTGCGGTTTAAAAACTGTCTTGAATTTTCTTTAGCTAGCATTGGTATTAAGCTGGCGGTTGTGTGAATTAATTTTATGTTGCATTATGTAATTCAGTATACAATTGTTTTAATACTAAAAATTTAATAAATTTAGAATGTATTGAAACATAATAAATATAGGTATATTACATGTTCTGGTTCCCATTTATTTGTTCATTACTTTTTGTGAAAAAATATTTGTTGGCTGAAAACACCTACAACAGAACATCTTAGGCCTCAAAAGTCATGAAAAAGGAACGTAATTGGACTGGTTAGAAAATTCACAAAAAATTTAAAAATAAAGATTAATGGTGTAGGAAGTCATTAATTTCCAGCAGCAGTTCACTTAAATAATGTAGAAATTATCTTTGAAGAGGTTTTAACTTTATAGCATAAAAATGGATATATTGCCGCAAATAGTAGATCTATTTTGAATTATGTTTAATTTTATTTAATATACATAAAATAGTTGTTATAAAATTTTATTAAAATGTCCTGAAAAGTCCTGAAATTGGTTTAGGTAGACATGCTGTTTAACATATTTCTTTCTTTTTTTTGAATTAATATTTACTAGTAAATGAGTTTCCCAAACTGGTAACTATTATGTATTTTATTGATTTTATAACCATAACATTGAATTTTATTCTTGAGATTTTAAGTGGTTTTGAATGAATACCACACCTATAAAACAGGGCAACAAATTTGCTTTTTCAGGAATTTAGTTTTATTAATTATAGTTTTTGTTTTTTAATTATATATTTGAAAAGGTTTTAGTTATTTAAATTTTGACCACTTTATTTGTGGCTTGATTTAAGTTGTGAATACATGATACTTTACACAAAAATAATAATTTTTTAGTCTGAAACAATTACGAGATCTGTATGAAAAGTCATAAAATATTTAAAAACTTAAGAAAATATAAACAAATACCTTTAATTCAATTGTATATTTTGTGCTAGTGACATATATAAATGCACAGAGTCGTGCTATGCTGTTTAGGTGAGAAAAAAAAATAGATATCAAGAAACTTTTAGAAAGGTCTTTTTGTGCAGTTTCAAACTATAGACTAAATAAAAAAATATACGCATACTGAAAATAAAATATTTGTATTATTTCATTTGAAAAACATGGCTTACACAAAAAAAAAATTGGTTGTCTGTAAAGTCGGTTTACGGACGATAGTTTAACGTGACATCATAACAAAACATTGATGAAATGATTGATCCAGAAGAAAATGAAATATCATATTCGGCCTGAGACTGAGCCGTAATAGGTTTTTGCAACCAAACCATTTAGGCATTAAAAATATTATATTATTTGAGGAAGAAATTTTTTTAAAATTTTTCTATCTTTTGTATGATAAAATCTACCTCTGCATACTTTTATGAATAAAATCAAATAATTTTTATTGAATTATCACTATTTTGTATGGATACAAAGGAGTGAAATGAAATCTACAATTTAATTAATAAATTTACTTTTATTTGCATTCATTAATTCAAATATATTTATTATTTTTGAAGTGTCGTGCACGCCGTATTTATTTTTACAAGTACAAAAAAAAATCAGCCATCTGGATTTGACCTGTTAACCTCTCGATTGGTAGTCAGCGTTTCTAACCCCACAGCCACGAGGCCATATTGGAAACAAATGTTTCAGATGTTATAAATTAATAATATTCCACGCACAATATTTGTTTGAATTTCTTTTAACTAGCATATTCTCTGTTCGACTCGAAATATTTACACGCTCGTGGGCTCATAACTATAATACGGTGTGTGATTTAGTTGATCAAATAATAACTTATGACAAATAATTACCAATGTCAAACTAAAGCGTAAAAAGTATCATACCACAATAAATATTTAGTTACACAGCTAAAACAATACTCATACAACACTGTTTAAATATACTGATTTACACTAATAATTAAAATAATACGTACTTGTAAGAACGCCATTTCCTTGCGAAGATAATCCCGTGGCGCGGTGCACAACAATAACCTCGAACCCCGTTGTGTTGTCGTCTGCCCCAAGCCAAGCTGTGTGTGGCGACATGCACAGGCGTGTCCCAACCGGCGCGACCCGCCTATCCCTGCAGCATGGCGGGGTGAAACCTGAGCAGTACGCCACCACGTGCCGGCCTAGTTCTCTGTACCGTCCGCAACATACACATCCGTAGTGGGACAATTTTTTGTGCGTGCAGCCAGCGTTCATCGATTTATTAGACGTCACGTCCAAAAATAGTCCAATAACCTTAGTTAAGTTAAAATTCATGAATTCATTGTGAAGAATAATTAATTTTTTTGTATGTATTCATTATGGTGTGTGTCATATATCACCCAGTTATAAGCTAGTTTAATGAACAATGTTCATTATCAATAATGCAAAATTAATGTTCGCACCTTATACTTTCCTTCCACAACACTTTTCTTACTTATCTGAAACTAAATTAAAGAATCTCTGAAACTGTGTGTGTTACATGCTGTAAAAACTATTGTGGTGAACAATTGTGGGTACCAGTACTAACAAAATTGTGAATTTATCAGAATTGGAGTTTTCTATTCTTAAGTATACCAATTAAAAAAGTCTGGAAATATTTTTGGAAGAGTTATTATTTGTACAGTTAACAGTATTTTATTCACTTAGGTAAATGTAATGATTAATTAGATAATATATATAAAAGGTTCATTTGTTGTTCAACATCAAAGTGAAATTGGGAATTATATGTTGGTAATGCGGTTTCACTTATTGAGTACTTTGTTTAATCCATGTTCTGTGACAGTATTGACTAAAGGCAGTGCTTTACGCTTACTCAGTGGCGTAGCCAGGATTTGTGTATGGGGGGTGTTAAGAAGCATGGCCCCTCCCCGTATTAAAGCGGGGGGTCCTGGGGTTCTCCCCCGGGAAAATTTGGATTTTAAGGTGTAAAATAGTGCTATTTTAGCAGTTTTTGGTACTTAAATTTAAATATTGTAATGGTAAAAATTTTATTAATTTTATTATGAAATTTGTTTGAGTGATGAATAAGAAATTAATTAAAGATTTGGTGCTAAGGGGGGGGGGGTTGAACCCCTAAAACCCCCCCTGGCTACGCCCCTGCGCTTACTGAGAAAAAAGTATTACAATCATTTATTTAAAACCAAAAAAAAAAAAATATATCTGTTTTATGGATGTAACTTGTCAACTTTGCATTATACCTAAGCTTATCAGCTTTTTTAGTGAGTGAACTACATATCTCACTCATAAGTAACTAATATTTTTGTTTTGGATCTGAATGAATGATTTCTAATAATTTTTTTGGTGATGTATACATTATATAGCTTTTTATTAGGATTTGTTATGCCAAAGTTTGTATTAACAACATTGTTGGTGATTATTATGCAATGAATTTATACATCATTATGGCAATAAAGAAAGTACAAAAATCTTTCACCTTTGCATTCTTTTTTTTCCTTTAATATTTTAGAAAAATATTACATTAAAAATAGGTACTAAAGCCATGATTTAGTGTAGCCTAAAATATGTTACAAAGTAATTCCATGCAGCATTAAAAATTGATTTATTACTTTATTCAAATTAAATTGTGTGTAGTAACTATGAATATAAAATTACTGGCATAAGATTGCATACTTCGTTAGTTTCATGAAAATAAACTTCATACTGCAGGATGTTGGTATAATATTTAACTACGGAAGTTTATACTTAAAAGTTTGCAAGCAGTTACAAAATTTGCTCTTAACTAACTGTTGTACTAGTTGTAAACAGAAATTTTGTAAAAAAAAGAATCATCTACTTGAAGTTATTAACCATGTATTTCAGGGTTCTATCATTATAAAAAAAGAAATAGCTGTGGTGTGTGCATTAGAATTGTAATTTTGATAGTTTAAAGAAAAAAATAATACTGTAGTAATGTACTCTAATGCTTGCAAAAGTTTAGCCATCAAAGTTTTTGCTACATTGATTCATGATCCTGATGATCCTACATTATGATGTGGTATTCCTCTGAGCTCCCAATGAAGGCAGTTTTGAAATGAAGAGAAATTTTTGAGCTATAATTAAGTTTAAATTCAGGCAGAGACAAACACACAAATAATTGGTTTACAAAATTTTACGTTCTTTGAATGATTCTTGCAGTGGCAAAGATATAGATTTATATATTATTTTAGACATTTCTAGTTTTCACTTTATGTCAAAGATAAAACTCAAAGGACGGACAAAGAAAGATTAATAACACAAATGCACAGAAAACAAGTCAAAATCAGTCGATATGAATTGTTCACACAGAAAACAAGTCAAAATCAGTCGATATGAAATGTTAAATGCAAAGATAGCACAGGGAATTCTGTGGATGTAATTAAAACAATATCACTGCACAGACGAACAAAGTGGGCTTGAAAATGATGAGACAATTGCAACAAAAACAGTAAATACAGGCAAACAACCACCTTGGACAACACAGTGACTGAAAGAGGAACCCAATGATGATACCAAACAAGTAATCTGAACAACACACCGACAATACAGCCACCCATGCAAACACAGCGATGAAATTAAACAGGTATTCTGACAACACAACAGCACAGAATAACACAATTATACTATTTTTCAACTTGCTTATGATTTTTGGTTATAACAATTATACGTTTAGAAATTTTACAAAATAAAATATTAAAAGATTTCCCTTAGAGGTTTAAATGAACATATATATTTGTAATTTAGGTTTCAACTTCATTGGGGTCTTTGAGTACATATAATTGGTTTGCATAAACTTCAGCATAAGTAAACATGAGTTAATCCACATATTTTTTGTAGCTTATATTTGTACCATAGTTTTCTTCAAACCTAAGTTTTCCTTTAACTTATGGTTGGTGAATGATTTACAACTTAATCATTTAATTTGGTACAGTGCTCAGTATGCTTGAATGGTTGCAGAGAAGCAGTGTTTTTTGAATCAAGTGAAAATTTGTTTTTCCTGAGTTCTGAATCGCCAATAGTTTTTGTTCTTTCGCATCTCTGTTGTGGGAGGCACTAGGAAAATCCATAAAATGATCCAGCCTCGTAAACAATAGAACTGGTTTGGTTTTCATCAGTGTGATGTTGGTCTGAAATGTCTTGCAATAAACCACTATTGTAAAGTTTTTTGAGTACCGTATTGACTTCTACTTAAATACATAATGTATCTGGATTTTCTTGATGAAGATTTAAATTAATTTTTCCTAACACATGATTAGACTGAGCTTCAAATGTTATGTTCATTGGAACAAGCACAATTAACACATTAGAAACAGGGCAGTCTCAAAAATAATTTATACAGTTTATATTTTACTTTCAAAACAAGGAAAGGATATAAAAAGAATGTGAGTCTTCAGTACTCACCAGTGATGTGTAAACATCTAACCTCGGTAAGAGCAAATTCTTGTGTTCTCATTTTGCAAATAATCTTAATGTACGAAACTTTGAAACAAAATTTAACGTAAATTTAAAATAACGTATGAAGTGTATTCATTTTAGAGGAAAATTGTAAAAATATTTACCCTATTTAATATTTAACTATAATACTGTATAACAAGTTGGTACTATTAATTATTTCTCATGGCTAGCTGAAAACAGGAGTACTGAATGCGGGTTTGAATGCCTCAACCCTGAACCAGTGACATTTACCCTAGACCAAAATTATCATTGCCTGCGTTTGTGAGGTTATACTTCTTTAGGCGTGTTGAGGATGAAATTTTGGTATGTACCAGAGTTGCAATGAATTAAGCGCACATTACGCATTATAATTTAAAAGGTTGAAAGTTCAATGCGCATGCATGTAGAAACTGCTATAGCCTCGAGTCAAAGTCGTCACTGGCAGACCCACGTGTGGCAACAAGCACCCGTATATATGAACTTTCGCAAACATCATGGGCGGTACTAAGCATATTAGTGTGCCAAAGTAAACTTTATGGTAGTGAAACTATCCTGGAATACATTTTGAAACTTGAATAGTCATAAAAAGATATAATCACAAATTTTAAATTCCCTATAATTTACCAGCCAAAAAAAAATTGTTTGAACAAACAAGGCATTTTGTTGGTTCTTTGAAGCTTTATGAATGCAGTCCTATCTTTTAAGTATTTTTAAACCAAAAGTTGCAGAGCAGTAGGTATATTTAAAACAAAATTCACCTGAAACATTTTTAAATACATGTATGTATATTTGTTTTTGCTTAAACAACAGAAATCAGTCTGTATATATTTCCTGCAAACAAACGTTAACCTTACTGAGCTTATTAAACAAAGTTAAAGCATTAGAAATGTCATCACAAAATTCTTTTATTCAACATAGCATTGAATATAGTATGTAAGCTAACAATTTCTTGTGTGTCTACAGCATGAGGAACGCTGTAATAGCTCTAAATTTCAATGTTAAGGGTGTATGACCCGTTCCAGGTCATGATTTTAGATTTATATTAATCACTGATCAACTTTTAGACATTTTCAATCGTTTAACTTTCATGAAATGAAAAATATATATAGTTGCATACTTTTTGCATAATTAGCTGCCAAAGTTAAATTTTTAACCTTTTTGGGTTGTACAAATAACGAGGATTTAATTTATTGCAGAACTGAAACTTTTTAGGATTAACTGCAATGCCACTGGCTACTTCAAGAAATGGTTTGCATTTCTATCACAAAAACTCATTTCATGTTTCTTGGCTGTCAAGATCATACAAATTTTGAGAATTTTGAAATGTCAGGTAAAATTAATTAATATTTTCTGAAAGAAATGCAAACCATTTCTTGAAGTAGCCAGTTGCATAGCAGTTAATCCTAAAAAGTTTCAGTTCTGCAATAAATTAAATTCTCCTTATTTGTACAACCCAAAAAGGTTAAAAATGTAACTTTGGCAGCTAATTATGCAAAAAGTATGCAACTATATATATTTTTCATTTCATGAAAGTTAAACGATTGAAAATGTCTAAAAGTTGATCAGTGATTAATATAAATCTAAAATCATGACCTGGAACGGGACATACGCCCTTAACTAAAGATTGTCAAAATTGTAATGTGTATTTCGTAATTTGTCATGTATTTTATGACTATAAATTATAAAGTAAAATATTAAAATATGGTTGTACTATTATAAAATTTAGATAGGCACACGAATGTGCAAGTACAACCTTCAATGTTCGCCAAAGTTAATATATAAAGATGAATCACATGGGTCCGCCATAATTTTTAGATTTCTGAGACTTCTACAGTTGGCACCACCAGGTTTACATATTTCCGTTCCAATTGACTTCCGTTTCATTCACATAATTACTTCTACCACATTCTGTATATCAAGAGCTAAGATGTTACACATCAATATGAACCTTGAAAGGTGACCAGCATTGCACCAGAATGACCTTCATTCAGGCAGTCATTGGTGGATGAATGGGGAGGGGGATAGGAGGGATATATCCCCCCACCCAATAAGTTATGGAAAAATTTACCAAAATATGGGTGAGTCAGTATTTTACTGAGGGGATGCCATGTTGCCCTCATCTACTTTTGTGGCCCCATATGTCTGTTATTGTCAGTATGAATGTAAGTTTTTTTTGAAGTGAAACTTCTTTACTGAGGGGGAAACAATTTTCTAGCATTACAAAAATTCTGATTGCTTGAGGGAAATTTGTACGTGGTGGAGGAACCGGTAGAGCAGGAGAGTGTGTCAGCGGCAATGAGGTCGATTGGGAAGATGGCAAGGGGGAGGGGATAGATACGTAGCGGAGCATGCTATATTCTAGTTGTTACGGCCAGAAGGGGAGACGGCAGGGGAGAGGTAGAATTGAGATGTTGCAGAATTCTCGTAACGCTGCTTGTGTTCTTGTAACAGCTGACGTTTGACGCTGCCATATTTCCTTTATTTAATTAATTTAATGAATCTACAATTTATTTATTCATGTGGAAAAGAGTATTTGATTTGTGCATTTGAGTTTATCATTATTGTTCATTTTTATGTGGATTGTGCGTGAATTCCATGCTCACATTTCTTTTAAATACACGTTTAGATTAAACATTTTTTTTCTTTGAAATCTCCATCTCCCCTGAAAAAAAAATTTCTCTATCTGCCACTGCAGACAGTGTCATTTTTATGCTTTGATAAATCTTAAAGAACAATAGACAAATACCTATTTCAATTGGTGATTTTAAACTTAATACTATAGTGAAAGTGAACATAAGGCCTAATATGGAATTTAAATTAAGCAAATACAAAAATGTTGGTAAAATTTAACTAAAATAAATTATTTTATATCTTTCGAAGAAAGTTGCTGTATAAAATTGAGTGTTGTTACATTATACTCAGTGAAAGTTATTTCCCTATAGAGACACTGAACTTACTGTGGAGAAATAGGTTATTCTGTCATTTCACTCTAGAGGTGATGAAACATGTTAAATTATTTGTCATTAATAAATTATATTTTGCTGTGCAGTAAATAAGTCAGGTGCAGGAAAATGTAGTAATGAATGACAGGACTGTTCTTTTCAAGTTGCTACACTGGAAAGCAATGCTATCAGGTAAGGTTCCTGCAGACTAGGATAACCGTGAAAACAGACAAAACTACAAAATTTTAAAAGTGTCTTAATAACTGGGAAAAATACAGAAATGATAAAACCTTGGTTGCAGTAGCTATCAGTAATTTTACATAGGCTACTATGTAGAAACTTAACGTCTTAAACTTGATACATATTTTATTTATAAACTTGTGATCCGTTAATAATCCGTAACACAATAATTAAACGTAAGAGCAACAATGTATTGAGGGGCTCACGTGGTCAGGGAGGTATATGTGTTAGTGATGCGAGATGATAAGTGCGACGCTTGCTGGTGCTTATAGCGCAGTGTCGCCTCTTGAGTGCAAGTCTCTTAACTGGCGTGCAGTCTTCTCTTTGGGCATAGAATAACTCTAAAATTTGACGGGTAACCATGATATTAGATGGCAAAGAAATGAAGATATAGTGTAATGCAAGGCCCTCTGTTGCTTTCGAGATTCTAAAATAACTCTGATAACTCATGGCTTAGACATTTTCACTCTCCTAAAAATACGGTTCAAAAACGAAATACTTAGACAGAACTACCCATCCGCCCTCAGCATGTTCTTAAATGCTTTTCGTAAACAGAGACCATTCGGATAGCAGTTTTCAAATTGCGACGTTTCTTCTGAAGCTCTGCACTCTGTGTGTGTGCCCGGGTAGGTGGGGGCCTTAATTTTAAACACAGTATCAAATTGTGATCAAGCAAATATATGACATGGTCCAGGGCTACACCCACTTGAGCCCCATAACCTCTCCTGCTCTATCTTGGTGTGCAATGTGACGTGCACACCGGGTGCTCCGGCATATGGATAGCACACCATCAGCCCAGAAGAGGGTGCAATTGAGTGTCATTAAAAGCAGTGTGATGCCCTCATGAATGTATCATAAAAATATTGCAATTTTTCTTTTTATTCTTTGTTCTTTTTCAGCCACGACAAATTACCTATTAACCAACTTGTTATAATTCTGTCATCGCCAGCTGGACTAGAACATCCCTGAATACAATTTTAAAACATCATAGTTTTAAATATTAATTAATAGTAAAGAGACTTTAAGAACTTAAGTTGTTTATATACTGTGAAGGGTTTTTATGTATAAGCTTCTTAACGTAAGTGGCATGGATCCAGTATCACACAATGGTCATCAGTGGGAAGGGCCCTGGTTATTGGCCATTTTCCTATATCCGGCCCAGTTTGAAGCTATCCCTGCCCGAGGTAGGAAGCATCTGCACCCCAGGGACTTCAGATCGCTTGCCGTCAGTGACTGTTCACTTGTTTTATTAAAGTTTCACAATCTAAAATAATTTATTAATATTTATTATACCCAGGGTGTGCCTTGGGAGTCAGATAGCTTAATTATTATACTTTTAACCATTATGGGTTTTTTAAATTAACGCATGAGAAACTTGTCTCTGCAATAAGGAGGTTTACCAACTGCAACTTATACAGATTCGTGCTGCGAGGCAGGATTTGTAAGGAGTGTGTGAACAGATCATGTCGAATAAATCGTGTTAACTGTGAGACATAATATTCCTTACCACATGGCGACAACTTGTGGTCCCAGGTGTGTGGCATGCATCAGAGCCCACCGCAGGGGGGTGGGATCATCGTGCAAGTGTTTTGGATCTCTGAGTGGACCATGTTTAGAAGGTTTGAGGTATTACAGTAGGAAAATTTGAGTCTCATTCCTGATGAGTCTCTGCTGGGTCCATGTGCCTCATAAACATACTGTGGCACCCATGCATAAAATATTGATGGGCCAAAAAAGCAATTTTTAAATTTTCTGTCTGTATGTCAATTTGTTAAATCATCATGCCTAATGGATTATTATGAAATTCCATCCCCAAGGGAGTGAAAAGGGGTTAATTTTAACATAATAATAAATATCTTTGAAGCTTATGAAGCAGGAGGTAAGATATTGTGTATGAACCATTAATATTCCATAAACATCAACAATTTTTTACAGTTTTCTAAAGTTCCACTCCTAAGGGGGTGTAAATAGGGTAGGTTTTGTTTTATGAAGAAAAGTTCATATCACATAAGTAATACACTAAAGAAAAAGGTTAGAAACTGAACATAAATTACATGTTTGAAGAGTTTCTTAGTGTGTCTTTTATGATATCAAACAGAGAAGAGAGAAAAAAATAACCTAGTGACTACAGGTGTCCCTACACACATATTTTACAACTAGGTGGTTTCGCTCGCGCAATTTCAGAGCATTTCTAAAATCTTAACATTTAAAGAACATAATGTGATTAATTTCAAACATTTTTACTAAATAGACAGACACAATACATTTGTCAGGTGCTTAAAAGATTTATTTCATAACAAAACCATTTGAGAATGATATTTTTAAAGTGGATATGGTAGGCCTTTTTAATCTTTAGTTAAGATCAAGTATCGGATTATTAAAATTTGTTTTAGTGTTTGAGTATATATTTTGCCTAATGAAATCGCACTTACATTCTTTTCATTTCATCTTTTTTAATTTTATCTATGTTTATACCATAGTGACACTGACAGTTTAATCTACTATGATTAAAGCTATGCTTAGAACAATAAAATAATTTCACCTTAATACAAATACCTTCCATTATTTGAGGATATTTGATACAATTACATCTTTATTTGAAATAAAGAGTACAATATCAAATTTATTAGCCAACATATTAGTTGATTCTTTGTTTGCTTAGTATTACATATAAGCCAGTAGCGTTAGACACAAAAGTCCTAAAAAAAGTTTTTTCTTGTTTTAATGGCTTCATTTGTGACCCAATATGACTATCCTAGGTTTTCCCTCTCGTGGGAGCTGTGGAAAAGTGGTGAGGGGTAAAAATGTACCCCCAAAAGGGGTGTTTTTGCAGCTTTCTCTTATATCTATAAAATTAATCAAAGTTTTGAAAATGTAATTGAAATAAAAGTTGCATAACATTAAATTGTAGTCGAATGAAACCAAGATTGAATTTTGTGTACCATCCGCCACCAAACTTTATTAGGTCAAATTTGGACCAGTTTCTCACATTTATGAAAAATTTTTGTTTCAATGTAAATTTATCTCAAATATCTTCGAAAATAACTTGTTTATAATAAAAGTATTTCATATAAAAGTTTTAGATTATTAAATACAGCGTCAAATGGGAACAAGAGTGAATTTTTCGGATGACCTGATACTAAACTACAGCAGGTAAAAGGTTATTTAGTTTCTTGTCATTTCTAATTGTTCTGTAAATTCATTACAATAACACTCTTTCATTTTATTTTTAATCTCAAACTAGCTGCAGTACCCAGCATTGCCCGGGCTGAACACAGGGTGAAGAGGAACTGTTTAGAGATCAGATGTAGTTAGTAATTGTCTTCTTAATTTGAATGTCAAGTGTGCAAAATAATTTATGTCACTTTTAGATCCCGACAGACGTTCTGCCAGTTTATAGTTATTTACCTGGTCTGTATGTAATCTAGACTCTATAAAGCAATATAGAAAAAAAAAAACTGAAAAATAAGGGATTACTAATATTGAAAAGATTCCATTATCTAGCTAATGCTCGGCATGCATTGCAATGCCTCATTCAGTTTTGTTTTGTAATATGTTTGAAGTAGTAACACATATACAAATAATCTATCCATGTCTCTAAATATATATTTATCTCTATTTACATCTATAGTCCTATATATGTCTGTATCTATCTATCTGTATTTATCTCTTTATATCTACATACATACCTCACACTATCTCTATGTATTCTATATGAGGGTACTGATTGCTTCGTTGTTAATATCACACGGGTGTTTTTTTCTTGTATGGGAAAATTAAGAATGATAAGGCATCTATTGCATGGCAACAATGTTAATAGGCAATAGGAAATAAACTTCTAGCGCCTGCGGCATTGTCAACACACACTTCGTACGTGTACTGCATGTTGTATCTAACCCCCTCCAACGCATTTGATTCTAAATTGGCCTTTTAGTAAGGATCCCTAATGTTATTGATAATATAATATAGCCTATAGCCTTCCTCGATAAATGTACTATCCAACACTGAAAGAAATTTTCAAATCGGACCAGTGGTTCCTGAGATTAGCGCGTTCAAACAAACAACCAAACAAACAAACAAACTTTTCAGCTTTATAATATTAGTATAGATTTCCTCAACAGATATTCACTAAATATAATCTTAATATGTTAAAAAGACACACAAAATGTCCATAATTACAACAACATGCGGGATGTTTTACAGCTTGAAAATAATGTTTAGTAAATATCTGGTTAGAAAATTTGAGGCAAATAAGCTATTGGAATAAATTTACTCGAATTGCCTGTGAATAATATAATGACAAGAATGATATAGCCAATTTGGTGTGTGAAACTGAGCCTTAATCACAAATCTACTGAGAATAAGAAATTTGTTGTTGGTTTTAACTACATTTTTCCACTTTTATGTAGCAACATTTTGTGTAACTGCAATATGCTTGGTTTCACTTGAATGTGTTCTGCCTAATATGCAGGCCAACTGCAGGTATGCACCTGTTTGTGCAGTAAAACATATTTATCAGTCAAATTGACTCGTCAAGTTACTCACGTGTTTTCATGTTCTTTCTGTAAATTGTTTTTGTGTGTTTCAGGAATATTGTTAACATCAGATATATGGTAAAATGATCTTAAAATCCATTTGTTGTGTAATTTACCTACACTAATACATATTTACATTTTTATTAATATAAATCTATTCAGTGGAAAATATTTTTCATTGAATTTTAGTGGTTTTTGGTATGTTGAAACATTTAAGATAGATTTGTGAACTTTTGATTATGATTAAAAAAATTAAAAATTAGTTAGTGTCTGTGTGTTTCATTAAATTGGTTTACTAAAATAGTAACTACTGTAGACACAAATGCTTTTATTTGTATAATTTAAGAAAAAAGAGGACCCAGCTATCCAATAGCTATCTTAGTTAATAACTATTGTAAGAGTGGATGTAGTGTATTGTATTGCATTAATGCATTTGTTGCTTTTTTGGTCCTAATTATTTACTTTAATTTTTTTTAATATTTGCATTAGCTACTATTTCAAGTTGTAAGTCCATTTTGTCTTTGTCTATGTTTTTTATATTTTTTTTACTTTTTTTTTGCATTTCTGTGAAAGTTTGTTTTGTGTTTGTTTTTGTTTTTGTCTAACACCTTGCCCCTCCTTAAAATAAATAAATAAATAATAAAACTCTTTCCTTTTGTTGGTGGAAGTACTAGATTTTTCTAAATTTTTTAAAGATTTTTTTAGGAAGGGGGGGAATATATTCCCGTTCCCCACTCCCTTGCGTACGCCCCTGCCCCGTGGGTCAAAGTCTGATTTTTCTCAACTGGAAAACATGGTGGACGTTGCAGTGAGCTGATGTGTTTTATCGTCACATCCTTGTTTTCTCAATGGATGCATCTGGGCTCTGCGACATCCTCACCCATCTCTGATGACCTAGATGTCTAGGTGATGTCGAGACGTAATTCACCTATTTTTGTTGTGCAGTACCTGCTGGAAGCTGGCTGGGGCAGCGACGGGAAGGTGATAGGGGTCACGGAACCCCGGAGAGTTGCCGCCACGACTCTCGCGACCAGGGTTGCAGAGGAGAAGGGCTGCCTCCTGGGCCAGGTCGTTGGATACAGCATCAGGTTCGACGAATGCTTCGAACCGAATGTGACGAAAATCAAGGTTGGTTTCATGAAATGCTAAATTTTAAGTGGCGATCTATTTTGATCAATCAGATAAATATCCTGCATCAGTCCTACAGGGAATTTTTCCTGGCATTTTAACATTTTCAGTATGAGTCTTGTGTGTAATACAAGTACACTGTTTAAGTCTGTTTACATAAAAATGTAAGTTAATACGCTGAAATGCAAGTTATATTGTCATGGTTCAAAATTTTGCAGGGTTTTTGAAATCAAATTTGGGGACTTAACTGATGGGACTCTGGGCTGGCTGCTCTGTTCACTCGTCGGCGCAAGTGGCGTGACCAAGTAATCGGGACATGGGGCCGGCACGGCGCGCTGCTGGCTTGCAGAGTGCACATTCTTATGTAGTTTGCTTGTTCGGCCGTGCGCTGGCACAGCCACTGGCCGCGGTTACTTGGGTGCGCTGTCGTAACAGGCCGTGCAGTGTGGCCTGCACGTCTGGGTAGAGGGGGTAGCCTTCTCAGCTGTCCTGGTTAGTTGGCTTCAATAACCAGCGTTTGTTATGGTAGGCACGGCAGTGCGCGGGAATTTAAGCGAAAGTGTTTGTAATCTCGGGGCTCTCTCAGGGGGTGGCTATGTCTCTCTCCTGTGGTAACAAGTCGTTTAGTTAGTTTTTCATATAATCAAGTTTAAGCTCACTCTGGCGGAGGCTATGCCTTTCATCAGTGGTCACGAGTTTTTAAAGTCATATTTTGAAAATGTAATGTTCGTTCAGGTTGGCAAGGGCAGGAGAGGCCCATATGTTAGTTTTAAAGTAATGGATCAAGAAATGTTATACTTATTTGAAAATATGTGTATTGATTTATCTTTTCCTATTTTTAATAATAAATTATGGTGTAACGTATTCGGAAGGATTAGAGAAGAGATTAGTGAAGCTCTCTCTCTCTGTCTCTCTCTCTCTCTCTCTCTTTTATGGTCGTTCAGTAGTTAATTACGGATGAGATTGTTGTCGTATTTTAATCACGATCTGTAAATGTTCTTTGAGACTGATTTTGCTTCTTTAACTTTAAAAATAAAATGTAAAGTCATTTGCAAATTAGTATTAAGTTATTTTAAACATCTCCTTTAATTTATCTCTCACCAGACATCCTGTACAGGATGACGAACCTATTCAATTCGATCCTAGGTACATTAAAGTATTTTATTAAGTTAAGAGGAATTGTGACTAATGCCTTTCGCAAAGTAAATGCCAAGCGAGTATGTCCTGAAATACGGTTTCCCCTCCAATGAAGATAAAGAAAACTCATAGTTTTCGATGGATTTAATGTGACATTTGATTTGGTAGATTTAAATTTGATTGAACATTTATTGAATTATTTTATTGTTTATTGTTTAAGATTGATTAAAAAATTAAACAGGTTTAACCAAAACTTAATTCAAATCATAAAAATGTTTGAAATTCATGGAATGTCATTGTTTCCGGACAAAAATTGTACCAAAGTGCGGAGATCAGAAAATTTAATTTAATTAATTTTATTGTGCATCTCTTATTGAATCATGTTTAAACCATAAATGTTTGCCAATTAATTTTTATTGTTCTGAATGTTTCTTTTAAATTATTAATTTACTATAAACTATTTTATTATAAAATTACAGCATATAAATGCACTCTTTTTGTGGAATCAGTATTACAAAACAGTAATTTATAAAATAAAAACAATAACACCAAAATCTTCTGTTTTAAAAATGAAATTTGACCAAAAATAAAACCAAAAATCTTGTCTCTAAAAGTTGACACTCGAACATTATTCGGGCGGTATATTTTTTTTACATATCATAATTACGTTTTCTCTCTTTGTATATGATTGTCAAATACATAGTATGAAATGTTTATTTTGTAATTTATTACTGAGAAGTTGTTTCAAGTATCCTTACCATTTAGCATACTACTAAGATCTCAAGAGCCAGAAATAAATTAATATATATGCAAAACAAACAGAATTTTAAGTTTTGAAGAAACTATAAGTTAAATTTTTATTTTTAAGGTAAAAAAAGATATTCACACAGTTACGACATAAACAATTTCTTTTTGTGTCAAAAATCTACCCCAAATAATGTAGTCCTTGTCAACTACACAGATGCTGGTGCTAGAATTTATGAATTGAACTTCCTGAAGCATTTTTATTAAAATATTTGTCCTCAAATTTAAATTTTTTAGAATACTTAAGAATTGAATAGATATTTGTGAATGAAAGTGATGTTTGTTGTTTTGCAGTTCATGACCGAGGGGATTCTGCTGAGAGAGATGATGGCCGATCCACTGTTGAGGAACTACTGCGTCATTGTGTTGGACGAAGTCCACGAGAGAACACTTTACACAGACATTGTGATGGGGCTCCTGAAAAAAATACTCCGTGTAAGTTATTTCATAGGATATTGAACGTAAAACATTGTGATGGTGTAAATGTGATGGTAATGGTGTGAATACACGATATAGAAGGATTAAAGTAAATTTTGTTTATGGAAAGTAAATTATAAAATGTATAGCCTAAATTATTCTTTCTATTCATTAAAAATATTGTATCAATAACACAAATAATTGCCTACTGTTGCACAATTCCTAAAACATTATTAATGGTTTGTCGTGTCAACGCCTTTCTTAAAGTGCTAGGCAGGTGTGCTCTACGCTTACAATCTTCTTTTATGGCTGCCTAGGGTGTTGCTGATAGCGATTCTTCTATTTGGTGCTAGTGCAAATTCCTGGGTGGAGTGGGGGGAAATGGCCGAATCAGCTTGGGGGTGTGTTCCCAGCGAGGGATGCCTTGAAAGTGGCTGTCGGTTGATTCGCGAGCCAGAGTCGGTATGTGATGCAGAAGGTTAATTGTCCCTGGGAAATGGCGCTGGGGTAGGTACAGGCCTAGGGAAGTATACAGTGGACGGGCGTGAAGCTACTGTGTTCTTTCTCCTCTCGGCAGCCGCTCGGTCCCGTCTGTGGCATAGACCCAAGGGGCCGGGTCGGGAGAGTCCTCTTCCACAGGAATGAAGCCTGGCCAGGACGGGGGTGGTGCGCTGGGGCTTGGGTTCGGCTGGGGGGGGGGGGGGGTCTTCTTAACCTCACCTCTGTACGAGAAGGGTATCTGTCGTCGTGGTCTACTTACTGATGGAGCGGCTGCAACTGCTGGGCCCTCCTGGGAGTGATGCTGGCTTTGGTTGAAGATCTGTTGGTTGATGGGTTTCCCCGTGGGTTGGCACGTTCCACAGACGAGTACACACTAATTCTCAGACAGCGGTTTATTGTCCTGACCCCACACAGGTGGCAGTCTCTCTTGTACACAGTACTCGAACTGACCAACTTTCTCTACTCACAAGTTCGCGACCGACTACGCTCCAGGTACGATCGCAGTGACTAGACTAGCGCACGCCTCTCTCTCTGTTTCTTTCCTCCACACGGACCTCTGTTGGGCACTCGGGCCTCGCCACGTGACGGGCGGCACTCACTTCGTCCGGCGTGACTAACCCGGACACTATGAGAAGCTGGAGAGAGGTCAGAGCGGTGAGCTAGGCTCGGATACTGAAGCGGCGCTGTGGGACTAGGCTCGGCTGCCGGCAGTGCACTTCGGGCACCATGTGGCTTTTTCTTTCTTTATCATGCCTGCTTGAGCCTCCGGACCAGCTCTCTATTGAGTGCCGCCCAGAGACTCTTTGCAATTTTGTTATGGAGTACCGTAAGGACCTTTACCTCCCCGCTTTTCCTTGCGAAGGGCCGGCCTGTTATACCCCTCCTGAGAGCCTGGGCGTGTCGTCGGAAGGGAGAGGGCTCCGGGAATCGCCGGCCGCTTCCAGGGATTCCAGTCGGCCTACGTGCTGGGAACGCTGCGGGGTGAGAGGGTAGGCAGGGGGTAGCGGCCGGTCAGGGAGGCTCGGATGGCTTTGCCGGTGTTCGGTGTGGTTGTCACGGGCAACGGAGGATGTGGCGTGTGGTCGTCTTGGAAACAAGTGACGCGCTGGCAGTCGGGTAGTGACGGCTATCTTGGTGACCCGCGTACGCGTGTAGGTAGAAAGGGACTGACGGCTTCGTGATTGCAGACGTGCGTGGCACGTCGCACATCCGGTTTTATGTATAATCATTGAGATTTTCCCATATTTTATGTTGTCATTGTTTTGTAGAAAATTTTACTATGTATCTCTAAAGTAGTAAATGCACTGCACGTAAGTATTATTTACAGTTTACCAGTGCTGCGTATTTTCCTTCTG